>NC_140771.1:261515702-262217018 GCF_044657685.1 Stegodyphus dumicola | reverse complement strand
GGCTAGCATAACTACTTGAGATGGGCGTTATGATCTTTTTACGTAGCATATCGGTGATATGCCATTCTATAATTTTTTCCTTATTCTTATCATACCGGTATGCTTTGTGGCGAACTGGCATTGAATCTCCCGGTGTCAATACTATGGTTAGTAACCTGAGTAAACCCTGGAATATCACTAAATAACGAAGCAAATTCACTTACCACTTGTCGGATTCTTTGTTGCTCTTCATTACGCAGGTGGTCAAGGTTTAACATCGGCGGTTCAGCCTTTTCTTCACGAACTGGTTTCATTGTCAGCTAAAGAGACGCTTCATTAAAATCTAGCGTTGCTTGTGCCTCTGAAAGAAAATCTATTCCTAAGATAATATGTGCTTGCAGATTCTTTACTATGAAAAACATAACCTTTACTTGTTCGTCCTTGATACGGACATACAGCGGTAATTTACCTATACACTTACATCTTTCTCCTTGCGCAGCTAACACTGTGGTATTATCCGAATTATATATACGATATTTACGAAAATACTTCCTAAAAAAATTTTCTGCCACACAGGAACACTGCGCGCCTGTATCCAGGAGTGCGGTGGCTGGGATATTATTTACCAACACTTCAATCTTCGTCGTCAAATTTTTCACCATTACTGTATTTAACTTGAAGGAATAGGGGTTTTCGTGGCCTTCGGATTTTCGCACCCTCCAGTCAGCAGAAATCCGTTTTAGTTTAAATTATTTTTCATTTCCGTGCTTTCCTTCTTTTTCCACTGGCCTTGAGACTTTTTTCCTGGATTGCTATTGAACTGTCGACGTTCGCCGGCTTTTCTTGAATGCTCGGGTTTCCTTGCCCACTGATTCGCTTTGCTTCCGTAGCCGTGTGCTTGAGTTTGCTGTAGTCTTGGCGCACCAAATTGGTTTCGCAGTTGATATTGACGTGTTCTTTCAATGTCCGCCGTTCTTCTACTTTCAAACTGGATTGCTAGCTCAAATAACCTTTCCAGTGTAGTCGGATTTCTTAATTCAATAAAGTCTTGCACTTGGGGCAGTAACCTCGGCAAAATCACTTGAATTATCTCAGGATCCGGACGGTTTCCATACAAGATTTTGAAGACGTGATTTTTTCTTAAAATACAGCTTGAGAGATTTTCGATTCTTTGCTGATATATGCTGAAAAGTTCCGTTTCTAATTTCGCACGATCCCTTACGACAGGGAAGGCTTTTACTAGGGCAGTCTTGAAATTCTCGTAAGTATAGGTGGGACTTCCTGCTTGACCCAAGAGACTTCTGCCTATACATTTGAACCAATTAAGCGCTTGGCCCCTCAAAGCGCTGGTAGCTAAGGTAACTTTTTGAAATTCGTGCACGGGGTAGAGCATGAAGTGGTCATCCAATTTTTCCAAAAAACTGGTTACCGGTGAGTTTCCATTAAATGTTGCTTCTAGTTTCATCGAAGCGCGCATGGTCTGGAAGATGTAACCAAATCTTTCCAGGGCGGCAGTTGGCATTTCTGGATTCTGAGCCGCTTCTGCAGGCAGCACAGGTTCTTCTTGAAACTCGGCCATGGTTATTCTTCTTCGTTGGGCGCCACTATCAGGTTCAATGTTCCGTCTTACTTTCTTCGGGAATATGCAAGGACCTGACTCGGAACAGAGAGCTTACTAAAGCTATGTTCAATAACTGTGGGAAGTAGACAGGATACACAAGAAAGGTATACAAAACCCTTTATTTTTCTCTCTTTACAATAATTTCCGTACTTTGGAATACAAAGACCCACTACTTGTGGTTTAAACGTAAGAATATAAAAATATTTAACTAAACTCTAACTTAACTTTGGAATAATAAACGTGGAAGATTGGCCTTATATTAACAGGAAGCCGTATGTAGTACAGAGAACTGTTAACACTACAATACGTTTAAAAATTATCACGAGGATTAAACCTCTGGCCTGGAAGGCAACCAGCAACTGAGTAGAACTTCTAAGGTAAGCGGCCTGCTTCGACTAACTCCATCCTCTCTCTGGCTTGGCAAAAAGCCACAAGTTAAGTACTTGGCGTTCGCCAGACAAATTTTGCATAAATAAGTTAACGCTTTTAATTCTGGCCGGAAGTAGAAAATAAGAAGTGATAGTAAAGATTTAAAATAAAATAAACGTTAGTAAAACTTAAGATCCTTACATACTTCCGGCCAGAGTTAATTAGTTTTAAACTGAGGTCTAAAACGACCTTGTTGAAAACTAACGCGAGGCCAATCTTTTACAAACATTTCTCACTAGAAACTAGAAATTAAAAAAAAAAAAAAAAAGGAAGAAATTTGTTTTTACAATAGCAGCTCCAAGGACACGCAATTTTTCATCTGTACTGCATCTAAACAGGAGCTTTTATTCAAATCTGGTTCCTTCCAGAGATCTGGAAGGAAAACTAGTTTAATGAAATGTTACACAATGAAATGGCAAGTAACATGCATATTTATATTTCTCTTAACATTCTTATTTCATTCATGACTATTTTAATTATCTCTCCCTGTGCTCTCTGACATGTGTTGTAAAAGAGCACCAAACACGAATGTGTTTATGTATACGTGTTCAACACTTCTTTCTACAATCAAAACACTAACGTGTTAAAAATTCAACATACCAAGACCTCATAACACACCCTAACTTCAACTCTAAACCCTGAGGTACTATTCTGAAAGTGGCTAACTCTGAAGTGTAGCGTCAGAGAGCCTAACTACATTCATTCAACCTTTAACACATATTCACCATGATTTGGTCTTTTTACAGTCACACGAATAAAAAAAAATTTTAACATTACTTTCACTTTTACCATATCACGGTATTTCTTAGCATTTAAAATAACAGTTCACATTGTATATAAGAACATATTAACATGCCGTTAATTTTACGCATTTGAAAACATACATTAGTAGTACATTGTTAACTTCTATTCTTTTCAAATCAAGTGCCAATTCTTCCACATTGAAATACTACATTTCAAAAAGTCTTTCAGAGTAAAACTTCTTTCTTGCCAGAATGTTTTAAATAAAATTTATACAGTAACTTTTACAATATTTAAGTCTTTACATATTCCTATTATACATCAACTTTAGTTTTACGCGCGAGTAATTGAAAAACATAATACCAAAATCGGTAACAACTCATTTCTCGCCTTTTTGGCGATAAAGGTAGACCTCGCATGACGTAAAACTTCTTGAAATCTGCCACTTGCAGTAAGAATGAAAGATTAACTTAAGTTTGCAAAGTAACATAAAATTTTACTTATCTTTGTTATATTCGGACATTCTTTTCTGAGCCCAGTCCTGGAAGGTAGCAGAGATTCTCGTTTGATTTATCCTCCTTCTTGTGCGGGCTCGCCCTTCAGTGCCTTCCTCTAGAAGCTTTCATTTTTTCTCCCGTTCGGTCACCCTTGAATACCTTCTTTTTCGCCTCTGCCTGTGGTCTTGGCCGTTTGATGGGAGCTGGTCTTGGCGGAACCGGGAGACTTCTTTCGCGTTCCTGCTTGGACCTCGTTGCTGGCCGTTCAAATTTTCCTTGTAACTTTTCTTCCGCCGCTGGTGGCCCTTCCGCAGTTCGGCGACATTTGCTGCGGAGAGTCCTGTCGGATGAGTAGATCTTCCGTTTTAGAGCCGGATTATAGTTGCCGTCTTTTCTCCTGGCTCTCTTTGCATACGTCGTCCTTCTCCCTTCTTCATTCTGGGGGTGTTCGTGAGCTCTCTTTTCTGGACGGTGGAACGGTTCTTTTTCTTGTTACCTTTAATTTTCCCGCGGGGAAACTTTCTTTTCACTTGCTCCTGCCTCTTAGTGGCTTGCCCTTGTACTTGTCGTTGTTCCACCTCTGGAGCTTGTGCCCGCCGTGTCTGCCGTGCCGGATCCTGCAAAAGATCTGTAAATATTTGCATTTTATTAAGATCAGATTAGGGTTTGATTTGATCAATGTTTGCGGAGCAGGTTGCACCATTCCTGGCTTTTAACACTACTGCAGCGTGAGTTATTTTTTCTATGACATATGGATCTTCAAATCGTGGAAAAAATTTGGCAGTTTTATCTTCTGGTGCTGAAGAAAGTGAATGCTTAATTTTTAACACTTCATCCCCTACTTTATAAGTTACTCCCCGTCGTTTCAAGTCATAATACAGCTTTTGTTTTCTCTGTGCTACTTCAGTATTCTTTTTTGCTTCTTTAATTAGTTTTTCTATATCACCCATTTTAAATTCTGTGGCTCTTTGTTGCACATAAAATAATTTATCTAACGGCGTTATAATCTTTCTGCCTAAAAATAACTCAGCAGGAGTTTTGCCCGTTGTATCATGTTTTGCGGTCCTAAGGGCGAAAGCAAATTCATTGACATAGTTATCCCAGCTTTTATGAAAATTGTTAACATAACTACGGATAATTTTCACTATATTTCTATTCACCCGTTCCGCTATATTTGATTGCGGCCGATACGGGACCATTTTTAAATGACGTATGCCCAGTTTTTGGCACATGTCTTCAAATACATTACTTACAAATTGAGGACCATTATGCGATATAACTTAGAGGGGCGCTCCGTATTTTAAAATATGTTTATTTAAAATAGAATCAGTAACTAATTTCGCGGAGGCTCGCTTTAAGGGAACAATTTTGGTCCACTTACTAAAATGATCAACCATAACAAGGAGATAGCGACTTTTATTTAACTGACTTTTTGGGAAAGGGCCCAATAAATCGAAGCCAATTATTTCATTTGGAAATTAGGATTTAATACTATTTAGAAACCCGGCCGGGCGGAAATTAATATAATTAACTGTTAGACATGTTGGGCAGGACTGGACATACGCCTTTGTTAACTTTTGCAGTTCAGGAAAATAGACTGCCTCGCGTACGCGTTGGATAGGTTTTCGAATACCAGCATGAGAAGCTAAAGGGCTGTCATGGAGCTCCTGCAGGATATTTAATGTAAGACTAGCTGGGATAACAGGTCGAAATTCGTTGTTGGAATTCGTAGTTTTTGTATAAAATAATAGACCATCTATTAGTTCGTTATGGGCCGCCCTATTTCTTATCGCCACAATATCTTGGTGGCTAAAATTTTCAGGATCCTTTAAATACTAATAAATGCTTTCAAACTCAGGATCCTTACCCAGTTCGGTTATTACAGTTTCTCGGGAATTTATTGTACATGCTGTGAGCATTGCCACCTTTACAGTATTACCTTCTTCATCTATTTTAATTCTGGATAGGGTATCTGCTACGATATTTTCCTTTCCGGGGGTATGCTTGATTACCAGATTATATTCTTGTAGCTTGAGTGCCCATCTTATTAACCTTGGGGATAAGTTTTTCCCTGAGTACAATCTAGTTACCGCCGCATGATCAGAGTACACTGTTATTGGCTCCTTTCCAAAATAGACTCGGAACTTTTCACTACTAACAGAACTGCAAGTGCCTCTCTCTCGGTCGCGGAATAGTTTCTTTGTGTTTGATTTAAAGTTCGGCTAAAAAATGCCAGGGGCTGCTGATTTTGCGAAAGTAGCGCTCCTACCGCATAATCCGAAGCATCCGCTGAAATTTCTAAATTCTCATCCTTTCATGAAATTTCAGCACAGGGGCTTGCGTTAATGCTTGTTTTAATTTTTCGAAAGCACTATTGGCTTCGGCCGTCCACGAGAATCTTGCCTTTTTCTATTTTAATTTTAACAATGGTTCAGCAATAGCTGCAAAATCTTTTATAAAGGACCTATAATATGAACAAAGTCCTAGAAAAGAAGAGAACTTCTTCGCCGTGTTTGGAGTCGGATACTTTTGTACAGCGATTATTTTTGACTCGTCTGTCTCTATTCCTTTCTGAGATATTTTGTAACCTAAATATTTTTATTCAAGTGCTGCAAATTTGCATTTTTCGACATTAACTTTTAGACCGGCCTCATTTAATAAAGAAAACACCTGTCTTAAATCCTGTATATGTTGGTCGAGATTATCACTAGTAATAATGATATCCTCTAAATAGATAAATGTGGACTTTCCATGAACAGTCCTTAACACAATGTACATACAGTGCTGAAATGTTGCCGGTGCCCCTGAAAGGCCAAACGGCATGCGCAGAAATGCATAAGTGCCAGACTTGGTTATAAAAGCAGTCTTAGGCATGTCCTCAGGCCTAATCCATATTTGAAAATAACCAGTCGTTAAGTCTAAAGTCGTCATATATTTGGTGGATGTTATGTTCCTTAGAATTTCTTCAATAATAGGTAACGGATATACCGGATATTTAGTTATGGAGTTTAATATACGGTAGTCAATTGCGAATCTCCACCTTTTTGGATGTGTCAATGGATAGTCATTATTTATCTTACATAAAACCACCGGGCTAGCATAACTACTTGAGATGGGCGTTATGATCTTTTTACGTAGCATATCGGTGATATGCCATTCTATAATTTTTTCCTTATTCTTATCATACCGGTATGCTTTGTGGCGAACTGGCATTGAATCTCCGGTGTCAATACTATGGTTAGTAACCTGAGTAAACCCTGGAATATCACTAAATAACGAAGCAAATTCACTTACCACTTGTCGGATTCTTTGTTGCTCTTCATTACGCAGGTGGTCAAGGTTTAACATCGGCGGTTCAGCCTTTTCTTCACGAACTGGTTTCATTGTCAGCTAAAGAGACGCTTCATTAAAATCTAGCGTTGCTTGTGCCTCTGAAAGAAAATCTATTCCTAAGATAATATGTGCTTGCAGATTCTTTACTATGAAAAACATAACCTTTACTTGTTCGTCCTTGATACGGACATACAGCGGTAATTTACCTATACACTTACATCTTTCTCCTTGCGCAGCTAACACTGTGGTATTATCCGAATTATATATACGATATTTACGAAAATACTTCCTAAAAAAATTTTCTGCCACACAGGAACACTGCGCGCCTGTATCCAGGAGTGCGGTGGCTGGGATATTATTTACCAACACTTCAATCTTCGTCGTCAAATTTTTCACCATTACTGTATTTAACTTGAAGGAATAGGGGTTTTCGTGGCCTTCGGATTTTCGCACCCTCCAGTCAGCAGAAATCCGTTTTAGTTTAAATTATTTTTCATTTCCGTGCTTTCCTTCTTTTTCCACTGGCCTTGAGACTTTTTTCCTGGATTGCTATTGAACTGTCGACGTTCGCCGGCTTTTCTTGAATGCTCGGGTTTCCTTGCCCACTGATTCGCTTTGCTTCCGTAGCCGTGTGCTTGAGTTTGCTGTAGTCTTGGCGCACCAAATTGGTTTCGCAGTTGATATTGACGTGTTCTTTCAATGTCCGCCGTTCTTCTACTTTCAAACTGGATTGCTAGCTCAAATAACCTTTCCAGTGTAGTCGGATTTCTTAATTCAATAAAGTCTTGCACTTGGGGCAGTAACCTCGGCAAAATCACTTGAATTATCTCAGGATCCGGACGGTTTCCATACAAGATTTTGAAGACGTGATTTTTTCTTAAAATACAGCTTGAGAGATTTTCGATTCTTTGCTGATATATGCTGAAAAGTTCCGTTTCTAATTTCGCACGATCCCTTACGACAGGGAAGGCTTTTACTAGGGCAGTCTTGAAATTCTCGTAAGTATAGGTGGGACTTCCTGCTTGACCCAAGAGACTTCTGCCTATACATTTGAACCAATTAAGCGCTTGGCCCCTCAAAGCGCTGGTAGCTAAGGTAACTTTTTGAAATTCGTGCACGGGGTAGAGCATGAAGTGGTCATCCAATTTTTCCAAAAAACTGGTTACCGGTGAGTTTCCATTAAATGTTGCTTCTAGTTTCATCGAAGCGCGCATGGTCTGGAAGATGTAACCAAATCTTTCCAGGGCGGCAGTTGGCATTTCTGGATTCTGAGCCGCTTCTGCAGGCAGCACAGGTTCTTCTTGAAACTCGGCCATGGTTATTCTTCTTCGTTGGGCGCCACTATCAGGTTCAATGTTCCGTCTTACTTTCTTCGGGAATATGCAAGGACCTGACTCGGAACAGAGAGCTTACTAAAGCTATGTTCAATAACTGTGGGAAGTAGACAGGATACACAAGAAAGGTATACAAAACCCTTTATTTTTCTCTCTTTACAATAATTTCCGTACTTTGGAATACAAAGACCCACTACTTGTGGTTTAAACGTAAGAATATAAAAATATTTAACTAAACTCTAACTTAACTTTGGAATAATAAACGTGGAAGATTGGCCTTATATTAACAGGAAGCCGTATGTAGTACAGAGAACTGTTAACACTACAATACGTTTAAAAATTATCACGAGGATTAAACCTCTGGCCTGGAAGGCAACCAGCAACTGAGTAGAACTTCTAAGGTAAGCGGCCTGCTTCGACTAACTCCATCCTCTCTCTGGCTTGGCAAAAAGCCACAAGTTAAGTACTTGGCGTTCGCCAGACAAATTTTGCATAAATAAGTTAACGCTTTTAATTCTGGCCGGAAGTAGAAAATAAGAAGTGATAGTAAAGATTTAAAATAAAATAAACGTTAGTAAAACTTAAGATCCTTACATACTTCCGGCCAGAGTTAATTAGTTTTAAACTGAGGTCTAAAACGACCTTGTTGAAAACTAACGCGAGGCCAATCTTTTACAAACATTTCTCACTAGAAACTAGAAATTAAAAAAAAAAAAAAAAGGAAGAAATTTGTTTTTACAATAGCAGCTCCAAGGACACGCAATTTTTCATCTGTACTGCATCTAAACAGGAGCTTTTATTCAAATCTGGTTCCTTCCAGAGATCTGGAAGGAAAACTAGTTTAATGAAATGTTACACAATGAAATGGCAAGTAACATGCATATTTATATTTCTCTTAACATTCTTATTTCATTCATGACTATTTTAATTATCTCTCCCTGTGCTCTCTGACATGTGTTGTAAAAGAGCACCAAACACGAATGTGTTTATGTATACGTGTTCAACACTTCTTTCTACAATCAAAACACTAACGTGTTAAAAATTCAACATACCAAGACCTCATAACACACCCTAACTTCAACTCTAAACCCTGAGGTACTATTCTGAAAGTGGCTAACTCTGAAGTGTAGCGTCAGAGAGCCTAACTACATTCATTCAACCTTTAACACATATTCACCATGATTTGGTCTTTTTACAGTCACACGAATAAAAAAAAATTTTAACATTACTTTCACTTTTACCATATCACGGTATTTCTTAGCATTTAAAATAACAGTTCACATTGTATATAAGAACATATTAACATGCCGTTAATTTTACGCATTTGAAAACATACATTAGTAGTACATTGTTAACTTCTATTCTTTTCAAATCAAGTGCCAATTCTTCCACATTGAAATACTACATTTCAAAAAGTCTTTCAGAGTAAAACTTCTTTCTTGCCAGAATGTTTTAAATAAAATTTATACAGTAACTTTTACAATATTTAAGTCTTTACATATTCCTATTATACATCAACTTTAGTTTTACGCGCGAGTAATTGAAAAACATAATACCAAAATCGGTAACAACTCATTTCTCGCCTTTTTGGCGATAAAGGTAGACCTCGCATGACGTAAAACTTCTTGAAATCTGCCACTTGCAGTAAGAATGAAAGATTAACTTAAGTTTGCAAAGTAACATAAAATTTTACTTATCTTTGTTATATTCGGACATTCTTTTCTGAGCCCAGTCCTGGAAGGTAGCAGAGATTCTCGTTTGATTTATCCTCCTTCTTGTGCGGGCTCGCCCTTCAGTGCCTTCCTCTAGAAGCTTTCATTTTTTCTCCCGTTCGGTCACCCTTGAATACCTTCTTTTTCGCCTCTGCCTGTGGTCTTGGCCGTTTGATGGGAGCTGGTCTTGGCGGAACCGGGAGACTTCTTTCGCGTTCCTGCTTGGACCTCGTTGCTGGCCGTTCAAATTTTCCTTGTAACTTTTCCTCCGCCGCTGGTGGCCCTTCCGCAGTTCGGCGACATTTGCTGCGGAGAGTCCTGTCGGATGAGTAGATCTTCCGTTTTAGAGCCGGATTATAGTTGCCGTCTTTTCTCCTGGCTCTCTTTGCATACGTCGTCCTTCTCCCTTCTTCATTCTGGGGGTGTTCGTGAGCTCTCTTTTCTGGACGGTGGAACGGTTCTTTTTCTTGTTACCTTTAATTTTCCCGCGGGGAAACTTTCTTTTCACTTGCTCCTGCCTCTTAGTGGCTTGCCCTTGTACTTGTCGTTGTTCCACCTCTGGAGCTTGTGCCCGCCGTGTCTGCCGTGCCGGATCCTGCAAAAGATCTGTAAATATTTGCATTTTATTAAGATCAGATTAGGGTTTGATTTGATCAATGTTTGCGGAGCAGGTTGCACCATTCCTGGCTTTTAACACTACTGCAGCGTGAGTTATTTTTTCTATGACATATGGATCTTCAAATCGTGGAAAAAATTTGGCAGTTTTATCTTCTGGTGCTGAAGAAAGTGAATGCTTAATTTTTAACACTTCATCCCCTACTTTATAAGTTACTCCCCGTCGTTTCAAGTCATAATACAGCTTTTGTTTTCTCTGTGCTACTTCAGTATTCTTTTTTGCTTCTTTAATTAGTTTTTCTATATCACCCATTTTAAATTCTGTGGCTCTTTGTTGCACATAAAATAATTTATCTAACGGCGTTATAATCTTTCTGCCTAAAAATAACTCAGCAGGAGTTTTGCCCGTTGTATCATGTTTTGCGGTCCTAAGGGCGAAAGCAAATTCATTGACATAGTTATCCCAGCTTTTATGAAAATTGTTAACATAACTACGGATAATTTTCACTATATTTCTATTCACCCGTTCCGCTATATTTGATTGCGGCCGATACGGGACCATTTTTAAATGACGTATGCCCAGTTTTTGGCACATGTCTTCAAATACATTACTTACAAATTGAGGACCATTATGCGATATAACTTAGAGGGGCGCTCCGTATTTTAAAATATGTTTATTTAAAATAGAATCAGTAACTAATTTCGCGGAGGCTCGCTTTAAGGGAACAATTTTGGTCCACTTACTAAAATGATCAACCATAACAAGGAGATAGCGACTTTTATTTAACTGACTTTTTGGGAAAGGGCCCAATAAATCGAAGCCAATTATTTCATTTGGAAATTCGGATTTAATACTATTTAGAAACCCGGCCAGGCGGAAATTAATATAATTAACTGTTAGACATGTTGGGCAGGACTGGACATACGCCTTTGTTAACTTTTGCAGTTCAGGAAAATAGACTGCCTCGCGTACGCGTTGGATAGGTTTTCGAATACCAGCATGAGAAGCTAAAGGGCTGTCATGGAGCTCCTGCAGGATATTTAATGTAAGACTAGCTGGGATAACAGGTCGAAATTCGTTGTTGGAATTCGTAGTTTTTGTATAAAATAATAGACCATCTATTAGTTCGTTATGGGCCGCCCTATTTCTTATCGCCACAATATCTTGGTGGCTAAAATTTTCAGGATCCTTTAAATACTAATAAATGCTTTCAAACTCAGGATCCTTACCCAGTTCGGTTATTACAGTTTCTCGGGAATTTATTGTACATGCTGTGAGCATTGCCACCTTTACAGTATTACCTTCTTCATCTATTTTAATTCTGGATAGGGTATCTGCTACGATATTTTCCTTTCCGGGGGTATGCTTGATTACCAGATTATATTCTTGTAGCTTGAGTGCCCATCTTATTAACCTTGGGGATAAGTTTTTCCCTGAGTACAATCTAGTTACCGCCGCATGATCAGAGTACACTGTTATTGGCTCCTTTCCAAAATAGACTCGGAACTTTTCACTACTAACAGAACTGCAAGTGCCTCTCTCTCGGTCGCGGAATAGTTTCTTTGTGTTTGATTTAAAGTTCGGCTAAAAAATGCCAGGGGCTGCTGATTTTGCGAAAGTAGCGCTCCTACCGCATAATCCGAAGCATCCGCTGAAATTTCTAAATTCTCATCCTTTCATGAAATTTCAGCACAGGGGCTTGCGTTAATGCTTGTTTTAATTTTTCGAAAGCACTATTGGCTTCGGCCGTCCACGAGAATCTTGCCTTTTTCTATTTTAATTTTAACAATGGTTCAGCAATAGCTGCAAAATCTTTTATAAAGGACCTATAATATGAACAAAGTCCTAGAAAAGAAGAGAACTTCTTCGCCGTGTTTGGAGTCGGATACTTTTGTACAGCGATTATTTTTGACTCGTCTGTCTCTATTCCTTTCTGAGATATTTTGTAACCTAAATATTTTAATTCAAGTGCTGCAAATTTGCATTTTTCGACATTAACTTTTAGACCGGCCTCATTTAATAAAGAAAACACCTGTCTTAAATCCTGTATATGTTGGTCGAGATTATCACTAGTAATAATGATATCCTCTAAATAGATAAATGTGGACTTTCCATGAACAGTCCTTAACACAATGTACATACAGTGCTGAAATGTTGCCGGTGCCCCTGAAAGGCCAAACGGCATGCGCAGAAATGCATAAGTGCCAGACTTGGTTATAAAAGCAGTCTTAGGCATGTCCTCAGGCCTAATCCATATTTGAAAATAACCAGTCGTTAAGTCTAAAGTCGTCATATATTTGGTGGATGTTATGTTCCTTAGAATTTCTTCAATAATAGGTAACGGATATACCGGATATTTAGTTATGGAGTTTAATATAGGGTAGTCAATTGCGAATCTCCACCTTTTTGGATGTGTCAATGGATAGTCATTATTTATCTTACATAAAACCACCGGGCTAGCATAACTACTTGAGATGGGCGTTATGATCTTTTTACGTAGCATATCGGTGATATGCCATTCTATAATTTTTTCCTTATTCTTATCATACGGGTATGCTTTGTGGCGAACTGGCATTGAATCTCCGGTGTCAATACTATGGTTAGTAACCTGAGTAAACCCTGGAATATCACTAAATAACGAAGCAAATTCACTTACCACTTGTCGGATTCTTTGTTGCTCTTCATTACGCAGGTGGTCAAGGTTTAACATCGGCGGTTCAGCCTTTTCTTCACGAACTGGTTTCATTGTCAGCTAAAGAGACGCTTCATTAAAATCTAGCGTTGCTTGTGCCTCTGAAAGAAAATCTATTCCTAAGATAATATGTGCTTGCAGATTCTTTACTATGAAAAACATAACCTTTACTTGTTCGTCCTTGATACGGACATACAGCGGTAATTTACCTATACACTTACATCTTTCTCCTTGCGCAGCTAACACTGTGGTATTATCCGAATTATATATACGATATTTACGAAAATACTTCCTAAAAAAATTTTCTGCCACACAGGAACACTGCGCGCCTGTATCCAGGAGTGCGGTGGCTGGGATATTATTTACCAACACTTCAATCTTCGTCGTCAAATTTTTCACCATTACTGTATTTAACTTGAAGGAATAGGGGTTTTCGTGGCCTTCGGATTTTCGCACCCTCCAGTCAGCAGAAATCCGTTTTAGTTTAAATTATTTTTCATTTCCGTGCTTTCCTTCTTTTTCCACTGGCCTTGAGACTTTTTTCCTGGATTGCTATTGAACTGTCGACGTTCGCCGGCTTTTCTTGAATGCTTGGGTTTCCTTGCCCACTGATTCGCTTTGCTTCCGTAGCCGTGTGCTTGAGTTTGCTGTAGTCTTGGCGCACCAAATTGGTTTCGCAGTTGATATTGACGTGTTCTTTCAATGTCCGCCGTTCTTCTACTTTCAAACTGGATTGCTAGCTCAAATAACCTTTCCAGTGTAGTCGGATTTCTTAATTCAATAAAGTCTTGCACTTGGGGCAGTAACCTCGGCAAAATCACTTGAATTATCTCAGGATCCGGACGGTTTCCATACAAGATTTTGAAGACGTGATTTTTTCTTAAAATACAGCTTGAGAGATTTTCGATTCTTTGCTGATATATGCTGAAAAGTTCCGTTTCTAATTTCGCACGATCCCTTACGACAGGGAAGGCTTTTACTAGGGCAGTCTTGAAATTCTCGTAAGTATAGGTGGGACTTCCTGCTTGACCCAAGAGACTTCTGCCTATACATTTGAACCAATTAAGCGCTTGGCCCCTCAAAGCGCTGGTAGCTAAGGTAACTTTTTGAAATTCGTGCACGGGGTAGAGCATGAAGTGGTCATCCAATTTTTCCAAAAAACTGGTTACCGGTGAGTTTCCATTAAATGTTGCTTCTAGTTTCATCGAAGCGCGCATGGTCTGGAAGATGTAACCAAATCTTTCCAGGGCGGCAGTTGGCATTTCTGGATTCTGAGCCGCTTCTGCAGGCAGCACAGGTTCTTCTTGAAACTCGGCCATGGTTATTCTTCTTCGTTGGGCGCCACTATCAGGTTCAATGTTCCGTCTTACTTTCTTCGGGAATATGCAAGGACCTGACTCGGAACAGAGAGCTTACTAAAGCTATGTTCAATAACTGTGGGAAGTAGACAGGATACACAAGAAAGGTATACAAAACCCTTTATTTTTCTCTCTTTACAATAATTTCCGTACTTTGGAATACAAAGACCCACTACTTGTGGTTTAAACGTAAGAATATAAAAATATTTAACTAAACTCTAACTTAACTTTGGAATAATAAACGTGGAAGATTGGCCGTATATTAACAGGAAGCCGTATGTAGTACAGAGAACTGTTAACACTACAATACGTTTAAACATTATCACGAGGATTAAAACTCTGGCCTGGAAGGCAACCAGCAACTGAGTAAAACTTCTAAGGTAAGCGGCCTGCTTCGACTAACTCCTTCCTCTCTCTCGCTTGGCAAAAAGCCACATCTTAAGTACTTGGCGTTTGCCACACAAATTTTGCATAAATAAGTTAACGCTTTTAATTCTGGCCGGAAGTAGAAAATAAGAATTGATAGTAAAGATTTAAAATAAAATAAACGTTAGTAAAACTTAAGATCCTTACATAGGTGATGCAAAACCATTTGCAGGTATAACTGACGCCAAACCATATGGTTCATTAAATATAGAAAAAATTGAGTGTGTTGGACATATTCAAAAACGAATGGGAATATGGCTACGCAAATTAAAACTTGAAAGAAAAAAAGTAAAATTAAATGACGGTAAAATCTGTCTGGGAAAGGGAGACTAACAAATAAGTTAATAAATGAAATAACTTCGTATTATGGTAATGCGATTAGAGAATATAATGAGTCTGTTAGTGATATGAGAAAAGCCATTTGGGCAATTTACTACCACAAAATATCGAGTGATGAAAAGCCGATTCATGACGTTTGTCCTACAAATGAAACCACATGGTGCAAATACAATAAATCTAAGCAAAATAAAGCTGATTATAAGCATATAAATTCTGAACCAGTCGCTGTAATGGAGGCAACAAAGCCAGTTTTTATAGATTTGTTACAACCTTCGTTATTGAGACGTTGCCTTGGCGGCAAAACACAAAATAATAATGAATCATTTAATTCCTTAATTTGGAAATTTTGTCCAAAGACATGTCGTGCTGGTAGTAGGATAGTTCAAATTGCTGGAAATGAAGCAGTAATTGCTTTTAACGAAAGGTCTGTTGGTAGACATTCTGTAAAAAATGAGCTACAGCTTTTTAGAAGTAAGTTTTCTATTGAAGGATTTTTACAAATTGATAACAAGAGAATAGATAACGCAGAAAAGAAAGGCTTGTCAGAAACAAAACAACAGCTAAGCTTGAAAGGCAGCAAAAAATGTCAGAAGTGCAGGCCTCCATAAAAATGATGGGGATGTTTATTGTGCTGGTGCGTTTTAATTTGTAAATAAAATTTTAGCAGTTTAGCATACAATTTGAAGTAAGTCGTAAAAGATTTTTTCACCCATGTTAAATAATATGTATATTATACAATATAATACATATCATATGCTTAAATGCTTGAGTTTATTTAAGTAAAGTGGTTATGTAAAAATAAATTTCTGTGCAAATATGCCACATGTATTTTAATATACGGCTATCATTCTGTCATGGTAATGTATATAGCAAGGTAAATTTAACGTGTTTCATACTAACAAAAGCTTCTGCAATTTATTAGGATTTATACTTTTTAAATATATTTTGAAAATAAATATACTATGCACTTTATTATTAGAAAGTTATATACTGAAGTATTGGCATTAAAACTCAAATTTCTTAAAACACGGTTTTTCGCAGTTGTATACATAGCATTTAAAGTATGCTAAAGTTACATTGTGGAAGAACTATTAAATGTTTTATATGTTTGATATACAGTAATATATTACAGAGAACTTTAGCTAAGACATTTGGCTATAAGTAAATTCTTATTTGTAAGGAAGTTTTAGTTTTATCATTCTTAGTCGATATGTTATACTTCGATGAATGTAGCAGTTTAGCATACAATTTCAAATAAGTCGTAAAGGTTTTTTCCCACTTATGTTTAAATAATATTGCATAATATGATACATATAATATGCTTAAATGCTTGAAAGTACTTAACTGATGTGGTTATGTAAAAATAAATTATTTGTTCAAATATGCTACACGTATTTTAATACACGGCTATCATTCTGTCATGGTATTTTATATAGTATGGTAATTTTAATCTGTTTCACATTGACAAAAGCTTATGCAATTTATTAGGATTTATACTTTTTAAATATATCATTTTGAAAATAAATATACTATGCACTTTATTATTAGAAAGTTGTATACTGAAATATTTGCATCAAAACTCGATTTTCTTAAAATGGATTTTTTCCCAGTTGTATACATAGCATTTAGAGTATGCTAAAGTTACCCTGTGGAAGAACTATTAAATGATTTATATGTTTGATATACAATAATACATTACAGAGAACTTTACCTGAAACATTTGCCTATAAGTAAGTTCCAATTTGTAAGAAAAATTTTAGCTGTATCATTAAAGCGTAGAAGTTTCAAATCATTTTTAGTTGATATGTTATACTTTGATGATGGCAGCTTATTTTACATTAATTATGCTTATACCAACTATTGGAAATTGTATAATATTACAATATCTCTCAGAAAATAAGCATTTTATATATTTTATGACAAGAGAAGTATTTAAAAAAATATTTACATTAAAACTTGATTATCTCAAAACATAAATTTTCACTGTTGCGCGCATGATATTTTAAAAACGGTTCTTGGTACACACTTTAAATTTAATGGACTTCTTTATATGAGTATTATCATCTAACTGAACCAAAAATATATTGAATATTTTAATAGTCAAAAATTTTACGCATGGAAATATTAAAATTTTTTTATTAAAATGCATTGTATAAATTTAGTTCTAAATAAAATGGGAATTTAACATGAAATTCTTAAGATTTTAGGTTCACAGTAGTCTTTAGATGCTATACAAGCTGTATATTAACTATTAATTAACTATTAGTTAAAATATATAACAGAATGTTTTAAATTGTGCACGCAAATTGGGAGTATTACGTGAACATATAAAAAATTACCTCACAAAGAAGATTAAATTATAAAAACATTTGTGGCAACACAAACTATTTGCTTACTAATTCAGCTGTGCTATGTAGTGAGCTGTAAAAAACTGGAAGTAATAGCTTTAAAAATAAATATGTTATCCCAATTCTTACAACAGGATCATATTCAGAGGTTTTGAGGGTTTTAAGGTGTACGAGACCCCTTAACGTAGTTCAATGGAGAACGTGATGCAACCACTTCGCATTCCCCAATGACTTTAGGTTTGGCACTTACGTTTCAACCGTCACCGGAATGACGGCCTTGATAATTCAACGAAAGAACATATTATTAGTACTCATTTCGTGCTCTTAACGTTCTTAGCATATTTCATAATGCCTTACCGGAAATTTCTGTTTTCAGCTATAATCCTGGAAGGAAAAGTTCTGTTCATGCTGGTTCTATCATCTCGACTTGAGGTTTTGGATGATGGTAAATTACTCATGTATCGATTGTTATACTAAGGGAACTCTATTTGTATGCCTCATGATTGAAAAGTCCATTATTGCCACCAACCATAACCGAAATCTGAAAGGATTTTATGTGGGACTTCTCAATATCTGGCAATCTCTGGCAAATTCCGCTCAACATCCACGATTTGTTTTCGTGACTTCTTGCTGATCAGCAGCATTATCTTCTGTGTCCTAATGTG
The DNA here is from genome assembly GCF_044657685.1 of Stegodyphus dumicola. NCBI lineage: Eukaryota > Metazoa > Arthropoda > Arachnida > Araneae > Eresidae > Stegodyphus > Stegodyphus dumicola. The sequence goes on along the minus strand of NC_140771.1, from coordinate 262,198,928 downwards.
TTCTGCAGTTCTTTTGTAAGTGTTCATCACCACTGCAGTTCTAGCATACTAAGGTCGCTTTCGTCTGACGTCTGTTCCGCCTCAAGGCACTTACCTAAGTGCGTAGACTGCCTGGACGAGCTGTCACTTGTCCACTAGCTTCTGGATTGGAGTAGTTCCGATTGGGCAATAGTGTGTGCAAGTTTCTGAAAGGACTGCCACGTTTTTCATGGCGTACACTCTAGGCATTTTTTAAATCCTTGAGATCCACTATTCGCTGTTGTTTCTGTACCTCAGGTTCCCGTATGCCACCGAGGAAGTATTTCATGGATTGTACTTCACGTATTTCTGTTGAGCAGTCAAAAAAGGAGAGATGGGAGAGCATTTCGATATCAGTGGCGAGCTTCTGGATTATTTTGGTGTGCTTCTGCTATCGAGATATTAACTGCAGCCTTCTGTAGCCTTTTAAACACTTCTTAGTAGAGCTTTCGCGTACCGGGTACAGCATCAAAATCTAGCCTCTGGTTTTCTAGAAGAGTGGGACCGATATCGTCTTCTTCTATTCTCAGAGAAGCTGCGAAATTACAGGTTTGTCTTCGGAATCCTACCCATTTCCATTTGGAGCTATACAGAACTGAGCCTTGTACATATGCCAAATGTTTTTTCCATCACACGTGGAAAGCATGAGAAATGGGTCGGAAAACATAGGTACCAATTTAAAGGTATCAGAATCGTCTCCAGTTGTCATTATGAGTGTGTTCAAGCTGTCAGATTCTTTGGCGACAACAGGAGAAACTCTCATCGATTTGTTGCTCGACATCAGAAACTCTTCCTTTGATTTGTAGTTTGACAGCATTAACTCTTTCTTTGATTTGCTGTTTGACAACAGAAACACGTTCTCCAGTTTCTGTAACTCTCCTTTCGACTATGTTATTTCTGCTTTCAAAATCCTCGAAAATCTTCTACTGTTGTCTTTTATTTCTTCTTGACAGGCTTAAGTATCAATTTTGGATAGATTCCATCTTTCCTTGAACTGGTATTATTTGCCCTTTCCCTCTTTTGTTGGACGCATTTATCTCTTCTGTTAAGGAATCAACCTCTCCTTTTATATCTTCCTGGAACGCAGCAAAGACTGTCACAAGCTGCCTCAGATGCTCCTCAATTGTTCTTGTCACTAGCATTCTGTCCTACTTCTAACACCCAAAATTGTTCCTGGCATAAAGGTTCGTAAAGCATGCGGAAGAGCTGGTAGCTTGTTAGAATTTATTTGTCCCGAAAAAACACTAAACAATTCTGGAGTTTTTCGAAAAGTACGAGTAAAAAATATAATTCCAAAAATATACGAAATATAAAGGAACACTGCTAGTAGTTATCACTTTAAAGTGCTGAGAATGATGAAGAAAATACGATGAAAAGCGCACGTAAGGAGCGAACATAAATCTGTCAATACTCCTTACTCTATGCTGAACTGCAAAGTTCAGAACTGAAGTTCATTCTGGTCTTATCTCATTTTCTCACTCTCCATACCAAAAGCCCGAAACTGACAAAACTGTTGGACGTTCGAAATTTTGGAAGAGAAAACAAATGAAGCCACAAGGAAAAATCTACATGGCTTATAATGATTGTCACATTAAAAAAACTATAAACTGTTTTTACAGTGGTACCTCGATATACGAGTGCCACAACATACGAGTGTTTTGAGACAGCAGCTACCGAGCGAGCGATGTTTTTGCTTTGAGACGAGAGCAAGATTTGAGATACGAGGAATCGCACACTACACCGCTGTACACGACCGCAACATGCGCGCGCATGTAGATGTCGTGTGCAGCGTCTAACAGTTTCTCCCACCTCAGACTAGTCCTCAGTCTGAGTGCTTGTTTCCCTCGTTTTGGAAGCATTTTTGATAAGTTGGGTTCGCGTTTTTTGCTTTTTGTACATTTAGAAAACATTATCATATCTATTTTTATAACCCTGGGTCCAAAGAGGATGATGATGTCTATTGAATTAAAGCGTTAAATAATAGAAAACCATGAGCAAAGTGTGCGAGTAATTGACTTGGGGAGGATGTACGGGCGTAACACATCAATGATATTTACTGTGCTTGAACAAAAGGAGTTGCTAAAGTATAACGGAACTAAGGGCGTTACAATAATTTTTAAGCTCAGACCTCTCTCCGTCAAGACATGGAGAAACTACTGATGGTGTGGGTGAGAGAGAAGCAGCTTCAAGGAGGAACCTTAACACAAAGCATCATATGTGAGAAGGCACTATTACGAGTTATTTACGAGCGATTTACGGTTATTTTCTAAAGAAGCTCCCACACACTTCTACAAACGTGGAATCGGAAGACCCGTTTAAAGCCAGTCGGGGCTGCTTTGACAACTTTAGGGAAAGGACCGACCTTCACTCCGTCGTCAGGCATGGTGAGGCAGCAAATCCGGATGTAAAGGCAGCTCATGTTTACATCAAAATGTTTTCCGAACACATAGTAGCCAAAGGATACATCCCCCTCAGCAAGTCCTCAACTGTGACGAGACAGGGCTTTTCTGGAAAAGGATGCCGAATAGAACTTACGTAACGGCAGAGGAGAAGATGCCAGGTCACAAACCCATTAAGGATAGATTAAATCTAGCAATTTGCGTCAATGCGAGTGGCGACTGTAAAATCAAGCCTCCGCTAGTATAACCATTCGGAAAACCCCAGAGGCTTTAAGTCATATAATATTTTAAAAGAAAACCTACCAGTTATAATTTATATGATATAGATATGTGGAGGGCAAATCCGAAGGCGTGGGACAGAATGAACTTCTTTGTGGAGTGGATAATTCTGGTGTTGGCCTCGACAATGCTATCCTGCAGCCCATGGATCAGCAGGAGATTTCTAATTTTTTAGAATTTGTACACCAAGCACATTTTTCGCTGCTGCTTTGAGGTGACAGAGAACACAAACCTTACCATTGGAGAGTTCTGGAAAAACCACTTTAACATCGTGATGTGCCTAAGAATTATTGTTCAGGCCTGGCTGGGTGTTACAACGTCTGCATGGAAGAAGCTGTGGCCTGAGGCTGTAGCTGAAAGAGAATTCGAAGGATTGGAACCCAAAGTGTCAGTGGTAGAGGAGCTTCTTTCTCTGGGAAAATCCATGAGTCTGGAGGTGGAGGAGAGAGATGTGAACGAACTCGTAGAGGAACAGTCTCAGGAGCTGACAACCGAGGAGTTACACGATCTGCATTTGCAGCAGCATACGGTGGTTCAACGAAAAATTAGTTTTGAAGAGGAGACAGAGATGGAGGAGGTTATCCCTACAAGAGATATAAAACAGATCTTGAGAATGTGGGATAAAGTTGTACAGTTCGTGGATAAAAATCACCGCGAAAAAGTTGCAACTAGTCCTAAATCGGAGTTGTTCAACGAAACTTGCCTAACTCGATTCCGCAATACCTTGACAGGTAGGAAGAAACAAACCTCCTTGGACAGTTTTTTTAAACGATCTGCGGGTGAAAATGAGCAGATCATGACAAAAAGAGCGAAGACCAGTGACAAAAATTAAGCGCTTCCGTAGGCACTTTTTCTTTTAATTATGTTTTTATAGAATATGTATTTGTTATTTATAAATAAATGTTTCTTCTTCTTTTTGAATAAGAAATAACATTTTTCTTATTCAAAAACACTTAAAAAAACAGCTGAGGTCGTGTTTTGGGAGCTGGAACGGATTAATGGCATTTCGATTACTTTCAATGCGGAAAATTGCTTTCAGATACGAGCAAGGTTACGAAACATATTAAACTCGTATGTCGAGGTACCACTGTACTTAATTATATAATCGTTAGCAAGCAGATAGTAATAAATAATTTTAAAACTGTGCTGCTATCAATATACAAATTATTTTGACTAGTATAATTAATTTAGAATTATGCGAATACATATAATATAAGATGATGTATGTTACTACAGATACGTGTTAATATAATACATATATAAGTCTGTGCATATATATGAAATCATAATTCTATTTATACCAGTTAACAGTTAGAATTACTGAACAACCATGAAAGGTTCCGCAAGAATGAAATATGGTGTAACAATGAACACTTAGTTTAGAAATTCGATTCTATTATATATTGTTGTAAAAGTCATTGTAAGAGTGAAAATTCTTCATTCTGCCTTAATGCGATTTTTTGCGTTTAATGCGTTGTTTGGTGATTTTTTGATCCCGAATTATATTGATGTGATATATTAATACTGCATTTGTAGATATACGTTTTTTGAGAAACGAGTCAAAGCGATTGATTTTTTGTAAAAATTTGGATTTATCCTTATTTTATTGACGTGCACCAGCACTGAACTGAGAATGGCTTGTGCTATGCTTCGATGGATGCAGAAGCGTTTGTAAGTAATGAATATTATGAACGTTTGAACATATTTAAATGAATAGTATTAAAAGTATATATTTACTTATATCATATACTAATAGTTTATGGTAAATTTTTCATTATAAATCTCATCACAGTTTCATTTCTCATTCTATTGCATTTCTATAGCGGTACATAAATTTTGTGGTTTACAGATTGTAGATTGCATCAGTTTTGCAGCGCAATTTATTCCTCGGTATGTTACTTGTAGTGTTATTAGCAATTCCATTATTTTTGTATTTTTTCTGCAATTGGTAGTATCTGATTAGGAAATTTATGTTTTATTTCAAGATATATATGAAGTTGGTTATATCAAGTGTTAAGTAAACGTTGTTATTCGGGCAATAGCGTTAGCTTTATCGAGATAGATAAATGCAATTCTTATTTCTTAAATACTCAAGATATAAAGACACACTCGAATAGTAGATTCACTCACTTTACGTTTTTTAAGGGTTATATATATATATTAAGGGCGTGTTCAAAACAACCATTGACGAGTATTCTTGGCGTAATTCGTATTCATACCAAGATTATCCATTTCTCAAGGCAATAATTTTTGTTATTTTTGCTAAACCGTTTACGAAAATATAATTTTCCGAATCCTGAACTCTTATGCATGGAAAGGCAGATTTTAAGATATTTGTTTTGCAATTTGATGCAAAATTCGTATTTTTAAAACACTGATGTATATGTTCTTTTTTTAAAATTCTGCCAGTATATAACATTATATAACATTCTTGTGTTATCTCCATTTATAGTTGTCGCTTGCTGTACAGCCTGCTGAATACATTTTACTTTCTAGGTATCTACAATTACATCGTGTTGTTTCGGTACGAACAGGGGCGAAGTATTCATCACATAGATACATTTAAAGATAATTAATTATTTTTTTCTGATTTTGATATCTATAATATATAGACAGGATTACTGATAAGAAATTTAAGAAAATAGTAAATGAAGAAGTAAATAGAAAAATTTCTTTCAGGTATTGCGAGATGTCAATATAAATTTCATACATTTTATTAGGGGGCTGTTGACAAAGCAAAATCTTTACTATATATGTCTACGAGCTCTACGTATACAGTGTGTTGCTCAAAGTAAACTTCCTGCATTGTGAAGAGTACTACGTGTATGTCGTGATGCGTTCATGCGAAGCTTGTTTCCTCGTATGAGCTCTGCCTCTTCGAACCGAAATTGTCCGTAATCTGCAGCGTCTTGAGTTGTTTATGCAGCTTCTTGAGCTGTTCTGGTATTTCCTGTCGAATCTGACGATGACGCGGACAGTCTTGCATCCTTCGTTTACTTGCGACTTCTTCCCGTCATCGCGCATATTCTTTTGACGTTCCGCTTGCCTAATGGGCCTCCGTTTCGCTTCTGCTTACCTTTCCGGAGCACGCAGTGATTCTTGGTTTTCTGAATGTCTTTTGCTTCTGCTACTAGTTTCTGATACAGTTTGAGCAAGCGAAGTTTCTTGAGTTGTTGCTTGTCTGCTGGAACTCCTATTCGTTTCTTCTTCAGTTTCTTGAATGCGTAACCTTTCTTGTCACTATGCTTGCCTGCTGAGTTTCTAGTTGTATCTTCATTCATTTTTGAAGCATGCAAGTTTTCTTGTACTTGCCTGCTGAGTCTCCTAGTGCTTTTTACTTCATTTTTTCTGTAGCTCGCTGTAACATTTGTGCTGTCTTCTTGCGTTCAGACATTTTAGTAAGTTGAAAAAAAAATTATGTAACTGTAGTAAAGTAACATTGCATCTAAAATATGTTAAATACCTACAGAAGTTTAAACTTCTACTCAGAAAGGATTTATACAATAAAAGAAATAAAATTTTTATAAATAAAATTAGAATAGCATAAAATGCATAGAAACATTTTATTATGAAGAAAATGTATTCAGTCTTTCCAAGCGACCAGCTATTCGTAAATAAATTTTTCTTGCCAAGTCAGGAAACAAAGACCTTTGACACTTGGGGTAATACATTTGAAGTTATGATTTAAATTTATTTTAATATAACAAATTTGCAAAATCTCAATAAAAGAATTAACGTAGCGATAGCATATCGTGTCACGTATCTAAAGGTGAAACATAAGAGTTGCCAAAAGCAGCTATTCATTTGAAATACTGAAATTAACGAAATATTTTTGGACATACAGTGACGTTATATGGAATCACGTGCTTTCTTCAACTCAGAATATAACCGTAAATAATAACAATAAGTTTCGAGTTTGGCAATACTATTTATTTCATACTTTTTTAACTTAAACATTTCTCTTAAACAATACGATTTGAGAGTGAGAAGAGCCATCATTTTTCTAAATAAAGCAATTTGACCTCCAGCGATTTCCGAAATTTTATATAACATCTCGAGTGATAGTCGTAAGAAGATAACAATAGTCGAAAAGTTTTACCAAGAATTTTTGAAATCCGAGGGTACCTCCTTCTAAACTCAAATCTCCCCCCCCCCCGTTCCGGAGGATATGATATTACGAAGAAAAAAAAAACAAAGGGACAAAATCCCACATATATTTAAACTGCTGATTCCTGTTTACAATATTCAATTTCCTTTAAAAACATTAAGCTTCATGTAAATAAAAGGAAAATAAATTCACACATTTTCCCTAGCTTTCAAGCTTTTATTGTATTTTCAAATATTCTTTTTGTCACTGTTGCGCAAGTTTTCCGCGGCGTCATTAGGAGCCGTAGGTCGAAAACATATAAGAATCATTGCTGTAAATAATGATCATATGATAAATTGCATACATATGCGATTCTTTTGATTAGAATTTGAGTACAATTCTTTATACATCAGCTACTATGCCCCTTTATGTAACGACAAGGATTATTTTCAATGATTATCCGATGAGAATGATTCGTTACAATGATTATTTGATGACAATGATCATTTGCAAAGAATATTAAAAGCCGATGACTACGATTACTTAAATAGAATATGCATGTCATACGATGACAACGATTATTTCCAAAGAATCTTCGATCACGTCACTATTGTATATCGCTATACTTCTGGGGTTGGGGAGGGTTGTGTATTGTACTACGGCCCTGTAATTAAGCGTTTTAAATGACATCAAAAACGTTAGTAAAACTTAGGATCCTTACATACTACCCGCCAGAGTTAATTAGTTTGAAACTGAGGTCTAAAACGACCTTGTTGAAAATTTTTAGCTCTAGAATCTAACGGGAGGCCAATCTTTTACAAACATTTCTCTATAGAAACTAGATATTAAAAAGTCGTTTTTACATTATCATCTCTATGGACAAGTATTTTCATCTGTACTGCATCTATAAACAGGAGTTTCTTAGTTGAAATCTGGTTCCTTATGGAAGGAAAACTAGTTTAATGAAATGTTACACAATCAAATGGCAAGTAACATGGATATTTATATTTCTCCTTTAAAATTCGTATTCCATTCATGACGTTATTTAATTATCTCCCCGTGCTCTCTGACTTGTGTTGTAAAGAAAAACACCAAACACGAGCGTGTCTATGTACAAGTGTTCAACACTACCGCCTGCAATCAAAACACTAACGTGTTAAAATTCAACATAACAAGACCTCAGAACACACCCTATATTGATCTCTAAACCCTGAGGTACTATTCTGAAAAGTGGCTAACTCTGAAGTGTAGCGTCAGAGAGCCTAACTACATTTATTCAACCTTTATCACATATTCACAATAATTTGCTCTTTTTACAGTCACACGAATAAGTTAAAATTTTTGGCATTACTCTAATATTTTTACTTTTAACATATCACAATATTTCTTAACTTTTAAGATAACAGTTCACATTGTATATAAGGACATATTAACATGCCGTTAATTTTACGCATTTTAAAACATACATTAGTAGTACATTGTTAACTTCTATTCTTTTCCAAGCAAGTGCCAATTCTTCTGCATTGAAATTCTACATTTCAAAAGTCTTTCAGATTAATCACTTCACCGTTTGCCCCGATAGAGTATCGTCAGTTTGAAATGTTTATTTAACCGTCAGCGACGGCAGACTATCGTCGAAGTGAAATTTGGCATGAACCGTGACCCCCGAGAGAGATTTGACGCTTCTTATTTTTCCTACCCCTCAGTACCAGTCGAAAAGGAAAAGAAGTGATTGATGGCTTAATTGACCAGACTCACTCCACAGATTGTACCTGAAAAGCAAACAACGGGGGATCGCTTTTTCCGAGGGAATAATCTCCCTTAACACAGATTTCGAGAGATGCACAACAATCCACACACCTTCCCATTAACTGACAAACAAGTCTGAAGGTTTTAAATGCTATCCTTTCAAATCCGAACGTGGCCTTTTTTTTTTTTTTTTTTTTTGAGTACATACACTGTATACTCTGAACTCTTTCTGAAGTAATAAGAATTTCGCATAGAAATAATTCCCTTACCCTTTCATGATTAACTTAGTGTAAATAAAATATTTTCTGTTTTAATTTTGATTCCTTGAAAAATTTTTTTTTTTTTTTTTTTTTTTTTTTTTTTAACTTTTTGAATGTAGAGAAATGAATTCACTTTGAAAACGTACCACTTTTTCATGTAATTTGGCTGTTTTTTAGTTGAAGTAATTGTATTCGCTTTTGTTTTATTTTATTACTGTGAGAAGTAAAGGAAGTTTATAAGCGCGAAAATTTTTGGGGTTCATATTTCATCGGAAATATCCATTTTGCCTGTTCCCAAATCCATTTTCACAATCCTTTTCCAACTGTGCGTAAGGAAAGAATAAAGAAGTCATTTTTTCTTAAATGGGTAGTTAAACAGTAAAATAGATTCAAAATAGATTTTTTTCCTGACATCTGTATGGTACGTACATACGTATGTATGTATCTCGCATAACTCAAAAACGATTAGTCCTATAACAATGAAATTTTGTATGTTGGGCAGCTATAACATCTAGTTGTGCACTTCTCTTTTTTATTGCAATCGGCAGTACCAAATATATTTATATGCACACTTTTAAAATAATTCTACTTTAATTAAACTTAGGAGATAATATAATCAATTAATCAATACTGTTTAGGAAATATATATATACTGCCCCTTACCAGCTTAAATGTTTTTACACGGCTTTTATTTTATTTTCTCAATCTTTGGTGGTAGTCATGTATATCCAATTATGAAAGTATTATAAATGATGAAAATATGCATGTTTTGACAATGTCAAATAAAAAGAAAAAAAATTATTTGGATAAATATTGAAATATATCTTTCAATGTGTTCTTCAGGTTCCCATGCCTATTTAGGCTAGTTCTGTACTTGTTATGAAAAAAAAAAAAAAAAAAAAGTTACAAGAAGCTTGACATCTGCACGACAAAAATTTCCCGGGATATTCAGTGCTATTTTTCGTCTCATTTTCAACTTGCATGAGGGATCGGTTAATTAGAATAATTCGAGAAAATAAGTTTAAATGAAACGCAGAAAAAATATGTATGATGTAAATAAGTCGTCCTGTGGTGTTCAAATCAGTTTTTTTTTTATTCTTCTTTTTGTTCATTCCCCAAAGTATTTCGGTTTGGTTTAGATTTATACGGCAAAACATTCGAGGGCTATCTGCATAAGAGGAGGGATGCCTTTGTAAGGGAAACTGGCTCGTATACATGTTACAAATCGGAAAACAACGAAAGCGCCCATGCAGCCAGCCTCTCCGCAGGGATTCGAACCCCAGACCAAACTACCAGTTTTCAGCGAGTTTACCGCTCAGTTGCTGGTGGGATCACGAAAATTAACGAGATGTTTTCATTTTTTGGTCAATAGTTTAACTTATTTTTGGAAAGAATAAATCTTAATTTATTCTTCTTTGGTTATTGTTTCAGAAAAAAAAAAAAAAAAAAAAAAAAAAAAAAAAAAAAAAAAAAAAAGAAAAGAAAAAAAGAAAAAAAAAAGTCGTCTAAATGCATTCGGGAATGTTTAAAATGTATGCTTCAGTTCAAATATGATACCTGAAATTTTTCACGATTGCAATATTTCGTACAAGAAAGTTAAAAAAAAAAAATTATCAAAAATTTACTGCTTAATTTTATTAAGAATAACATTGAATTTTCAGACCATTATTCAAAGCATTGTCATTTCTCCAGGCATCTGCTACAAGAACAACTGAAAATTTACTACCTTCTTACTCTTTGACACAGGCACTATACATAATTAAAACATTCTTTGCTGTAGAAAAATTACAATAAGCTAAAAAACTGTAACTTAAATAATTGCAATTTTAAATACGAATTTTAAACATCTAAGCTACCGAAGTTCCCCCCCCCCCCACACACGCACATAAAGAAAAATAAATAGACACACACACAAAAAAAAATAAATAAATAAATAAATAAATAAATAAAATAAAATCTGAAAAATTCAGATTTTAATGATCGGAAATGAATTAGAGTTTTACGAAATATGAAAAAAGATAATGATAAAATAAAAAAACAAATTCGAAATTTAAAATTTGTCCTTTCGGGTGCACATGTTCGCGTGAAGGATTACTTTATTCAAAATTTCATAGCTCTGTGTAGCATCGTTTTTTTACAATCTATGCAGATTTTTCATTATTTAATTTCTTTAAATATAATGCAGGGAGATAGCATATTTTGTGGCAACAGTTTGAAAAGTGATACAGACAGAAAAATGACACAACGCAAATTTTCAATGGCGATGGTAAAACTGAGACTAATAGACCTTTTGGGCTAAAAAAAAAAAAATCTGAAAGTTTTAAGATTTTAACGGTCAACTAACGGATTTGATAGCGTATCTTAACACTCTCACTGAGTCCTTAGTCTCTATTGCACTCATTCCTGCTAACCCATTTTTGTTTGTATTCTTAGCTTTAATATTAAGTATCGCTTTCATCGCGCATACACTTCAACAGAAAATCACAACTTTTTTAAAAGCAGCCTATTTTTTGAATTCCCGATGCAGTTCTAAATGCTGCAATATATTTTTCTATTTTATTCAGTCTTTTCTCGTTTCATAATACCAATCCTCAGTTTTCTTAATAACATGGCTTAGAGAACTTTTCTTTTTTGTTTCTTTTTATTAGTCCAAAGGGATTTGAATCCCGAAGGACTATTAGTGTCGTTTTGGCATTTTGCGTCGGACTCATAAATGTCGGTTCACTTTTCAAACTGTTGCCACAAAATGTTAGAGTCCAACATTATATTTGAAGAAATTAAATAATGAAAAATCTGCATAAATGTATGTATATTTCTCGTATTATGATAAAACAACGGTACATAGAGTCATCGAATTTTGAATAACGTAATCCTCCAACGAATATGAGCATGTGGAAGACCAAATTTGAAATTTGAAATTTGTTTTATGATCGATTTCCTATTTTTTAAAATTTGACGAATTTTTGATTAACAAACTCAAGGATTTCAAAGCGAGCATTGGCAACGTTGTGCAGAAAAAACATTTTTATCTCCAGCGCGTGAGTCTCTGTATCGGAAATTCTAAAGATATGCTCGTTTTAAAACTATTTTGCGATATTGCTGTTGCACTGGATCTTATGGTTTAAGTGCGAGGAACATGATATTTAATAAAAAAAGGTAACACACAAAATGTTAAAAAACGCCCCTTTGGACGTAATTTAAAATCTGAAACATTTCAGATTTTTTTTTTTTTTATTTATTTTTTTTAATAAGTTTTCGTATGTGAATTTTATTTATTAAATATAAACTTTCGCTACATAAAATTATATTCAGCAGCAAAATGACAAAATATTTGATAATGAAAGAGAAATATCTTATTTTTTTTTCCGAATGGCAACAGTCTCGCGAGTCGGAGATAAAAAATGTTTTATTTGGAATAGTGTTGCCACTGCTCGCTTTCCGATCTTTGAGACTGTTAACTAATAATTAATTAAAGTATTACAAAATATGAAAAAATAATAAAACAAATTCGAAATTAAAATTTGTGCTTTCAGGTGCACATGTTCGCATGAAAATTACATTATTCAAAATTTGACGGTTGTATCTACCATCATTTTTTCACAATACATGCAGATTCTTCATTATTTAATTTCTTTAAAAATAATGCAAGGCGATAACATACTTGGTGGGAACAATTTAAAAATGATTCAGACATTTAAAGTGACAGGGCGAAAAATCCCGATATGAGATTAATAGCGCTTTTGGGCTAATAATTAAATGTATGAAAATATATGAGAAGTAATTCGAGCGTGTTTTATTACAGTGCATTAAGAAAAATAGTAGCAAAACATTATTTATAGCTATTTCAAATAAGCAAATATACTGATTTTTGCTTTAATTAACAAAGCTTTTATTTCACAATCAAAAATGGCATTTGCATTTGAATAACTTTCAATCGATTTTACTCTTCTTACTAATTATCAAATGCAAATCGAAAAGTCCTAAAATGCATAGCATTAGATGAGACGGATGCGAGTTTTTAACACGTTTTATCATCACATCATTACCCCGAATACACACACACACACACACACACACACACATATATATATATATATATTATATAAGATATTAAGATATTTTATTTATTTTTATGTAAGATTTTTAATTTAGGAATATTTCGTACGAATATAGTTTTATTATTTATAAAATGATGTATGATATATTACACTTTAAAATTATTCCTATATTTAAAATAATTATAAAAACAGATTTCCAGGGACGACATAGCTTGGTCTTAAATGGTAGTGTGGTCAAAGCTAAGCTGATAATATCTCCTCTACGAGGTACCAGCTTTTGTGTTCGATGGTCGCCTTTATGGGGTTGTTTATGGGGTGTTCGATGGTCGCCTTAAGGTATCTTTCTCAAAGGTTATCAATGCTTTTTCAAAATTCAAGTATTTACACATTCCTATTATACATTAATTTTAGTTTTACTCGCGAGTAATTGAAAAACAATACGAAAATAGGTAACAACTCCTTTCTCGCCTTTTTGGCGATAAAGGTAGGCCTCACATGAGGTAAAAATTCTTGAATTCTGCCACTTGCAGTAAGATTGAAAAATTAACTTAAGGTTTCAAAGTAACATAAAGTTTTACTTATCTTTGTGATATTCAGACATCCTTTTTTCTGCCCAGTCCTGGAAGGTAGCGAAGACTACGGTCTGGTTGATCTTCCTTCTTGTGCGGGTCCGCCCTTCGGTTCCTTCCTCCATGAGCTTTCTTTTTCTTCCAGTTCGGTCACCCTTGAAGACCTTTTTTTTAGCTCTGCCTGTGGTCTCGGCCGTTTGATGGCAGCTGGTCTTGGCGGAACCGGGACAACTGTCTTTCGTTGTTGCCTGGATCTCGTTGCTGGCTGTTCAAATTTTTCTTGCGTCTTTGCATCTGCAGCTGGTCTTCCTTCATCAATTCGTCGACATTTGCTGCGTAGACTCCTATCCGATGGGTAGATCTTCTGTTTTGGAGCCGTATTATAGTTGCTGTCATTTCTCCTGGCTTTCTTTGCATTAGTCGTACTTCTCCCTTCTTCATTCTCGTGGTGGTCGTGCCCTCTCTTTTCTGGTCGGTGGAACGACTTCTTTTTCTTGTTACTTTCAGTTTTCAAACGGGGGAACTTTCTTTTCAATTGCTCCTGTCTACTAATGGCTTGCCCTTGGGATTGTCGTTGTTCCACCTCTGGAGCTTGTGCTGCCGTGCAGGATCCTGCAAAAGATCTTGAAATATTGGCATTTTATTACGATTATAAAATGGTTTTATCTGGTCTACGTTTGCGGTGCAGGTTTCACCATTCCTGGCTTTTAACACCACTAAGCCTGAGTTACTTTTTCTATGACATATGGTCCTTCAAATCGTGGATAAAATTTGGCAGTTTTATCTTCTGGTGCTGAAGAAAGTTAATGCTTAATTTTTAACACTTCATATCCTACTTTAGAAGTTACTCCCCGTCGTTTCATATCATAATAAAGCTTCTGTTTTCTCTGTCTTACTTCAGTGTCCTTTTTGGCTTCTTTAATTTATTTTTCTATATTGCCCATTTTAAATTCTGGGGCTCTTTGTTGAACATAAAATAATTTATCTAACGGCGATATAATCTTTCTGCCTAAAAATAACTCAGCAGGAGTTTTGCCCGTCGTATCATGTTTTGCGGTCCTAAGGGCGAAAGCAAATTCATTGACATAGTTATCCCAGCTTTTATGAAAATTGTTAACATAACTACGGATAATTTTCACTATATTTCTATTCACCCGTTCCGCTATATTTGATTGCGGCCGATACGGGACCATTTTTAAATGACGTATGCCCAGTTTTTGGCACATGTCTTCAAATACATTACTTACAAATTGAGGACCATTATCCGATATAACTTTTAGGGCCGCTCCGTATTTTAAAATATATTTATTTAAAATAGAATCAGTAACTAATTTCGCGGAGGCTCGTTTTAAGGGAACAATTTCGGTCCACTTACTAAAATGATCAACCATAACAAGGTCCGGTGAAAGTCGATATTCTCCAATTTCGGTCTTTCACGGTAACATATGTTTATAAGATTATATATATATATATATATATATATTGTTTATATATATATATATATATATATAATCGTTTATTGCAATGCATTGTCGGAAACGCTTTCCTGCCCCATAGTGACGAGAGACAACACAAGAAAAATAGGGTACGAACATTGTAAAGATATTTGTTTATTTTCCTTAGCGCAGCGGAAACCAAGAAATAAGAAGAAAAGCAGGGGATCGCCATCAAAGAAAGTATTCGAAAGTTCCTTCGGAACGTATCCTAAACATGGGTTTGGTAGGGATAGTCCAGTGCATTGTTCAGCAAGATCACGAGACCTAACTTGCATTATCAGTTCGTCTCGGGGTACACATAAGTGCACGAAACCCCAGTTAGAAGTTCAACAGGAACTTGTGGCACATATTGTGGCAGGTGCTGGGAAAGTCCTGGGGATGCACGGTATTTTCCAGAACATCTCATGTTGGATGTGCGAGAGATGGGATACCTGTAACAGGGTGCAGGTCGTAATTTCGAACACCTTTTTTGAGGTCCATAAGTGTCTAATTTTGTTCCTCCTTTTTAATTTCTCTTGTGCTAAGCATAACTGGTGTCCGATCTTTCTTGTGTTTTGTGTTGTTTGCACCGGCCAGGAAAGTGATTTCGGCCATGTTTTGCCATTTAATTTTTCGTCATCGTCGTCTCTCTCATATATGTGTATAATTACTTATGACTCAAGTGTTGCTACTATATGATGACATTTGCAAACACGGTGTTTAAAATGCTACATATTCCCTTCCGAAAATATCTTTTTCTTTTCCTCTTGCCCTTCAAATAAGATATATGTGTCCTTCATTGCAAAATTTCCTGGAACATTAATTTTTCTTTTTTCGAGGACAATGGAGAACATATTTCAGTATAGGCAGCTGTCAATATTCAAACATCAAATTGTAAAAGCCATTAAAGTGTGGCCGAAATGATCAGAGGGGCTAAATTCGCATAAGCATTTAGGAAATACATTTTGAAAGATTTTGTAAATTTTCCTTCAATAAATTTAATAGAACAGGCAAAAGAAATTACAGGGAACAATAAATATAGGAGAAAACAGGTATATATTTTCCTAATTTACTTTGATTTGATTGATTTCTTTCTTTCTTCCTGTATAAATAAATATACTTTAAGAATGCAACTGAAGAATGAGAATAAAAGTTTCAATTGAAAACAAATGGTGGCAAAAATCCTAGTGCGGCTCTGCTGGACGACGAAAAAGACCAGCAATATGATCCGAATTTGGAATAACGAGAGAAAATTTGAAATCTGTGCAGCCAGCGATGCAAAGAGACTCGTTAAAATACAGGTTTTGCTGATTCAGAAAGAACGTTACGTGTATATCTTCTAAAATGCTTTTTCCATCCTTTGTTTGTAGTTGTTTCCCTTTTCATTTCAGTTTCGTTTTTTCCTCCTATTTTGCAATTTTCGTCATTGTTTCCCTCTGTTTTTAAGCCACCTGTTTATTATTTCTGTTATTATTATTGCAACTTATGTAAAAATTAAGTAAGGAAAAGTAAGGCACTGAAACTTTGCAAATTATTACGCTCTACGTGAGATTCATGGAGGCCGCTTATTGCTTACAAATAACGCAAAATACTTTAACTTATCTGATTGGCTTTAGGTCAGAACAACGAAAACAACAAATTCACCCTTTGTAGAAAACATTTCTGCCAGGCAATAATCTACGGGGAGTTTTTTCCCTATGAAACTGGGCCAAAAGTGTTATATAGTATCTAAATATGGAAGTGGTGTACATGTTAAACGTGATCGTCATTGCATTCATTACCTTCACTATTTTACTACTGAAATAAAGATATACCGATTTTTTTGTAGATTGGAAAATCCTCCTTGTGATCATGAAAAGTAGCAAAAACTGGAAAACGAGAAAGAACTGGAAAACGAGAAGGAACTGGAAAAGAAGCGAGAACCGGAAAAGATGCAAAAACTGGAAAAGAATCAAAAACTGAATAAAAAGGAAGAACAGGAAAAGAAGGAGAAACTGGAAAAGAAGCAAGATCTCAAAAAAAGAGAAAACTGGAACTGACACAAAAACTAGAAAAGAAGCAAGAACTGAAAAAGAAACAAAACCTGGAAAAGATACAAAAACTAGAAAAGAAGCAAGAACAGGAAAAGATACAAGAATTAGAACAGAAGCAAGAACTGAAAAAGAAGCAAAAATTGGAAAAGAAGCAAGAACTGAAAATGAAACAAGAGCAGAAAAAGAAGCAAAAACTGGAAAAGAAGGAAGAACTGAAAAACAAACAAAAACTGGAAAAGCAACAGAAACTAGAAAAGAAGAAAGAACTGAAAAAGAAGCAATTACTAGAATGGATTTAAAAACTAGAAAAGAAAGAAGAACTGAAAAAGAAGAAAATACGGGAAGGAATACAAAAACGAGAAAAGAAAGAAGAACTGAAAATGGAGAAACATATTGAAGAGAGGCTAAAACAAGCACACAAAAATGAACTGGAAAGGCAAAAGTTGAGGGAAAAATTGCAAAAACCAAAAAAGAGAGACCTGAAAATGAAGAAGGAACTGAAAAAAATGCAAAAACTGGAAAAGAAGCAAGAGCCGGAAAAGATGCCAGAAATGGAAAATATAGAGGAGTCTGAAAAGACGCAATACCTGGAAAAGAAGCAAAAAACGGAAAAGATTCCAAATCTGAAAGACAAGCTGGAACCGGAAAAGAACTGTCAAACCCGAAAAGGAAACCGGTTGAACTGCGAAAAGAGCCAGAACTGGATACCGACTGTAGAACGATTGATTTAATAACCAAACGAAGCAAGACCCGGAAAAGAAAAATAGAACAAATAAATCATATACCTGCTTCATTTTACCAAAATTTATTATCAACAACATTTTTATTATCAAGAACTTTATGGTATTCTTAGTATATGGACGGCATTTGATAATATTTTGCTCGGTAAGTGTAACTACTGATATATTATTAGCTAGTAATTAGTCATGCTAACTTTAAGATACCAGTATTATTTTAGCAGCAACTAAGTACACTCTGTCGTAGTTCAGATCTATGTTTTCAGTGCCTTTCATGGCTGCGAGGTCTTCCGGTTTTACCTGGAAAGTCACAGTTTATTGACTTTTTTAACACATAGCTTTACACAGGACAATATTTTTCAACAATAAATTTATGTTGTGCTACTGGCTTTAAATTGTGCAAATAAATATTGCACGGCATATCTTTCATAATTGAATTCATGAAATTAATTTATACAAATTTCATTTTAAAATTTGTTTGACCCTGAGCTGTCTTATCCAACTGCAGATATTCATAGAACTTTATATCAAGATTCAAAGAAACGTTCAAAAAGGAATGTTTATCCACTTTTAATTATGTGTTAATCAGCATGATTTGCATTACTAAGATTGTAATTCTAAACAAATTAAAAGCTATTGTAGTATGTACATTAGCTTTTCATTTGCTTTCACCTTGTTTAAATTCAGTTTGACATACCACAGTTTCCGTCTCTACTCAGGAATTTTTCAGTGTAAAAATTCAAGATTACAAATTGAAATGAGCGAAAGAAATAACTTTTAAAATGTGTGTATACATTACATCAGAATCATAATATAATTAGATAAATAAACTGAATAATATGTTATAAAGCGAATTTATATCAATTTCGATTTCTTTCAAAATAGAGATTCCTTCGCACCTCACAAATCTCACAGAAACTCTCGGTTTGTAATTCGTGAGCTTTAGTTTTTTATATTTGGAATTTGGCAGCAATATGATTCACTGTTACGATGCAAATTCTTGCTCACAAATTGGTTATCTAACTAGAAAATGGTATAATTAAAATAAAATGAATATTATTAGATGGAAATGTTGGTTTCCTTTGTATCTGAATGGTATCGTATATATAAACCTGTTGGAGACGTTTTTTTCCCACACATCGAATAGAGACACATAGTCATATAATACGAGTACAAATAATATGAATACAAGAATATAGTGTAAGATGAAGCTCTACCACATTTCTCTATTACTTAAGACTGCGAAAGATTTGTTAAAGCATTACAGGATCATACTCTGATGGATCTCGCCGTTCTGTTTCATTTTCTGCCCTCGAAAACACATTATATTAGTACAATAGATTACTTTTGAAGGAATGGGTTATTTGAAAACATTGTAACTATAAGAATTATTCTCTGACGTTATTACTGAAAAAGCGGTTGAGAGCATAATCTTTGGCTATGCGCTTTAAGCTGTATTAAAACCATTTTGAAATGTAAGGACTACAAACTGAAACTTAACTTTATCTTATTTCTGTACTATTCATTAGAGTTATATACATTCCCATCAATAGATACTGAATGGCTAAATATTCTGCTTACCCAAATCAGTTATTTTTTTCATCTCTTCTTTTTCTTAATTTTAATTAGTCCGGAAAGAAAAGCTATAGATAATTTCATTTCTTCATTAGAAATCTGATTTAAAATTTTGTTTTCGGAGATAAAAGTTTGAATTCTTTATCCCTTTTCTAAACACAAAGATTGAAAAACGTAACATCGAAATTTTGAAAACATTTATACACTAATAGAAGGGAAAAAAACAGAATATAATGCTTCAGCAAGCATGTAAATATCTCTATCACTTAAGTTTCAGCTATGTTTGTTATAGTATATTCAGGCGTATAAGGCGCACTTTTAAAAGAAAATGCAAGATGGAAATTTATGGGTACGCGCTGTACGCCAGCTATAAAAATGTTATGTTTAGAAATAGGGAAAAAGTGAGCATACGAAAATTAGATTTCTGCGTGTAATTAAATGCTTTTTATTTAAGAGAAATTACATAGTTTATGTACTTAAAAATTTTCGTTATCGGATTCTGTTTCATTTTCACCTTCACCACTGATCCATACTTCCATAGACAGATCCAAGTTCCTCATATACGCCTCAAGCTATAACTTCAAGCACATCATCGAATTCTGTTTCAGTTTTGCCGTTACTTTTACTCTGATCCACACATAAATAATCATCTTTCCTTGCATCTAGACCGTCAGATATACCACATAAATTAAACAGGTTTAATTTTATTCCGTGATTTTATTATCTACTGACACACTATTTATGGACTGGCATGACGTATTTGGTCTCCATTTGTAATTGTTTTTTTCACCTTCACTTTTGTTCGAGTATTCCACTAACGTTTAAAATATTCTATCGATGATTTATTGACATATATGTCTAATATCTGAACTAATGGCAATAATCCGCCTGGATAAACTGTCATATGTGTATAACACTCTTTTAACAACATATTTGTGTTATCCGTTAGATGGAGGCTGAACATGTACCAAAGTATTAGACTTTCTTGATTATTTGAGGCAAAAGGAAACTTTTGCCAAATATTTCTTATCCACAGTTTCACAACATTTTTCTCCGCCGATCATTTCTCGTGAATACGGATGAAAACACTTTCGGGAAACTGCACTTCAGCACTTTCTTTTCAAGATATCGATGAGCTTTTAATTTCGTACGGTCGGCTAAGCAGGAGATCAGTACGGTGAGGTGAGATTTCTCGTTGGCCTATTGATTTTATGTTAACCGTTATTTTTCTTTCATATCATTGTTTCTTTATCTCCTACTATATCAAAACTACAGGAATGACATCCATATTTGCAACACGTGATAGTAAATAAATTTTTACATATTTTTAAAAACTCATCAAAGTTTTATCTCTATATTTTCGAAGCCTTTGAAAAAATTTTATCTCTTTTTCTCGGAAAACTGAATTATTCCGTGAAGTAAATCGAATACACAACCTCAGTTTGCTTTAGAGTTTTCACTTCCATTTGCACTCCATTTTTCTATTTTTAAGGCAAAGAAACGTACGCTGTTTCTTGTTACAATTAATCCATTCTAGTGATGATGGGGATTTTCTACGATGCAGTTTCCAACACTTTCGCCTACGGTAAGCTATTTCATTACTTCTTTATGCAATACACATTTATTCTTTGGCGCAATAATCATTGTAAAATTTCATGCCTCTTCCACTCGTGTACGAAGGATTCACGAAAACCAAACTGCATGATTTCCATTTCCTTTCGCAAACTGAATGACTTAAGATTTGAAACTTGCATTGTGTTTGTTTCGTTCGGGGAAAGCCATTACTACTGCTGAAGAAAGCACTGGATGAACTACACTTCACTAAAATCAAATGTGATATCGTTAAGTCTTTGATGTTGACATCAGAACCACGGCTTCAAATGACTACAGAAAGAAGAAACGTGACTCCTAATTCCGCAAATTCACTTTGGTCGAAAGTGCACTGTTATCCAAATTATGTTCCTTATTTCTGGAAGTCCTAGAATAACATTCTCATCCACATCCAGAATGAATACAAATCACCTCCTAATTTGCAGAAATATTTTCCCCGATAATCAATTCTCCTGCGCACCACCTTATCGCTTGCCAAAGTGCAACGTTTCCGCAATTGACATATTTGCTCGTGTTTCCTAAGGTATGAAATAATCAAGAAGAGCTGTTGCGGGATATAATGTTTTTGGTATTGCCAAACCACCATGTGTATTTTATTGCTTTCTTTATTTACTAAAGATCTGATGCATTGTAATTAAGCGATATGAGACCTTGATTTATATGCGATTACGTTTTCTTATACAAAATGTTCCAACAATGTGCTTATGCGTTGTAATTTCATTTATTCAAAACTCAGTCTAGTTATATTTATAAAATTTTCAATAGCAAACGAATGTTTTAAGAAAACAGTTTAAACGTTTTGGGTCAAGATACTTTTCAAAAAAAGTCTAATCCAAGAATTATTTATATGAGAAATTTTATGTAAAAACAAATGGCGCACATTTTTACGTTTGAAATTTACTGGCATATTCCATGACAAATTTAGTAAGAGATTTCAGGTTTTTACCAGCTATAGAAAGTCAAGCATTTCTAGAATAATTTACAAAGTCAAGGACGAGTTCTGTCTATTGTTAATTTGTATTTTCATTTCCAAAATAGAACGTTGAAAATTAAATTTTGAGAGAAGTCTTTTTAATTTTTTTCGCACGATGCATAATGAGTTCATTTCAAAAGAGCTGAAAATAAAAGTATCAGTTTTCTACATTTTACTAATTATTCTTTCCTCCAATACCTAGACTTCATTTCGGAAACTTTCTTTTGGTTATAATAAATAAATCACAAAACAATTGACTGATGTCAATCGAAATCAGACGGAGATACTTATGTTCAAAATTATTTCATAACGAGTGCAAACTTTTTCCTCATAAAATTATGAGTGTCGGAGAAACATATGAAGAGCCAGGCTTCGTAATTTTTACAAAACAAATGACTTTAAATTTAAAAGTACCAAAGCGCAAACATTTACGTTTTTCAAAACACATTTGTACTTGTAAGTCAATGCCTACCACAAACGACCAAGATCCGGTCTGAACTTTTGCAGACAGTGCACAGACATGCGTTTCGAGTACCTTTCATTTTGGTTATTTGCGTATGCCATGTAACCTTCTCAAATATTCTCATGCTTGTGACTCAGAATTGAATTATCATTTTAACTGATATTTTTATGTGATGTGTAACAATAATTTTGTTTATTTTTCAGGATGAAGATTCAGGCCCCCTTTGCGCATACCGACTGTAATTTGAATAGCCAGTTTACAATAACAAGCTTAATAGTAACCGACCGTCATAGGGAGACGCCCGAGGCTTAAAGGAACGCGAATCTCTATCAAAGTTGCAACTTGTGTAAATGCAATTTTGACTTTTAAATTCTTTTATTTTCCCTTTCTCGTGTCAAAAATGTTTTTCTCTTCAATATTTAGTTTAATAACGTGAAACTTTAATTTAAATTTTTCTTTTCGCTATTTTTACTTTAAAAAGATTTTAAGTTCTTTCATTTTACAAAAGTAATACTGATTTTAAAAACTATAAATATTTCCTTTTGGTTTTTTATTTAAACAAATTGCTTTTAAATGCTCACTTTATTTATTTTACAGAAATATTATATACTCTTATAAGCTAATCATATTTCTTTTCGTATTTCCATAAATGCCATTTTTTAAAAATATTTTACTCCTTTTTATTAAGGGGTGTTGGAAACCCTATAGCAACAATGTTGAATTGGCCATTTTTGGATTACCTTTTCTGAATATCTGCTGTTCTTACAGGTTTGAAGGTTTTTACGTAATTAAAGTACATCTATCACCTCGCGCTCTTTCAACCACGAGGTAGGTTCGTCTATGCACTCGGCATAGTAGGAAAATAATCTCTATCTTTGAAATTTTATCCTCTAATTTATTACACATAACGGTACACAATATACAAGAAAACAAATATCACTAGTATAGTATACATTTAATTATATACATAATATAAGGCGTGCAAAACATGTTTTAAGTAATCTAAAACTATATACATAATATAAAGCGCGCAAAACATGTTTTAAGTAATCTCTTTCCACACGGCATGGCTGCCGGTCCAATCGCTAAAGTATCAAGTCTCGTATTCACGCCACCAGCCTGCCTCGATCGGTTTTTCCGAGGAATCTCGAATTCTTTTAATACGGTGTCTTTAATCATAATATTGTTATTTCAATCCATTTCATCGAAAGTCGCGATCAAACTTTTAACTTTTGTTTTTAAACTCTGCAAAATAATTTTCCCTTCTTCAGATATTTTATAGAGATTAAGAATCACTTCAGCATGATGTAAAATGAACAGCAATTTCTCAGCTTTCGATGGTGGGTCAAACATAACTCTTTCCATTATATTCAAATGTTTCAATAATCGTTTCCCTTGCTCTAAGAATCTCTAAGAATCTCCCATATCTTGATAAAAATAAGAACCTTAATTTCTCATTTCCATATAAAATATACTTTCTCGGTGTCTACTGGCTTTAACGCCTGACATTCGAATCATGTTATTAACAGACATAAAAACAATTATAATTTTCTAAGTTAATATGCTTAATATATAAATTAAGAAAGATTTACCTTTGATCCCGATAGTGAAAATATCGAACGAAGAGCACAACTTGACGCTGTTAACTTTAATCATGAGCACACTGCAGTGGCACGTAACTTGACATGATTACAACACGGTAATTCACATTACCCCTGATTTAACTTTTCACGATTTCACTAGGATGATGAACACTGATGATCCCATTTTACTACTCACTGGCTGTTAAACTTTTAGCACATCACGCTTTCACAAATCGGATGAATTTATTCGCACACATGGCCCTAAACGCGCCATTTTCTTTCGTCATAAAAGTCCTCTCTCATCGTAGATCCATTAGTGAACTATCACCGAATTTCATTTTATAACTTTCAGTAACTTTTTACAACCATATTTATTTATTATTTTCACTATTTAGTGATTTCCTTTTTCACAATCTTATCCAATCGACTGCGCCGATTTCCACCTCGCGCCGTTTCAACTCCGAGGCGGGTTCGGTCATTTCTCATGCACTCGCCATAATAGGAAAATAATCTTCATCAGCTTTGAAATTTTATCCACTAATTTATTAAACAATACACAATAAAACAAATACCACTACTATACATTTAGCTTAAGTTATCTCTTTGCACACGGCATGACTGCCGGTCCAACCGCAAAAGTCACAAGTCTTGTATTCTTCCCACCAGCTTGCCTCCACTCTGTTTTCCGGCGTAACTACGTCCCTTCCTTTAACCGTCTTTCGCCCCTCGCGGATAAAATGTTCTGGAAACGTCTTTCGCTAAGGGAAGGAACATCACAATACCTAGCTGAATATCCTGAAACGAGCTTTTTTATCATTTTAAATTTTAGAGTATTTTACAGTATATTTTGTTACGCATAGTAAAATTTAGCACTGATTATAATCAAAAGCTCATTCCGGCAAATATTTGGAAGCGTAGTAAATAAGGTATAAAAATTTCAGATACCTGTGAGCAGTAGTTCTTGAGAACAGGTACTACATCGAGTATAAAAAACCACGTTCGGGGGAAAAACGCGATTTTATGTAAAAATTCTCAATTATCAAATTATTCAATGACAAATTAAAGCTAGATTTTGTACAGTCCTAATTTTCATAGAGATTAAAGAACGGTGTTTTAAGAAAGCTAAAATTGTAGAGAATTTGAAAATGCAAATATCAGAAATCCTCAATTTATGATATGTTTTGGTTTTCAACACGCCTTCAACTATTCTATTCTTTAAAGTACTTTCTCTTTTTTTCTATTCTGGTAAAACTTGATATATAAATTTAATTCTTTGTCTTTTAATTTTTAATTTTATATCTCTGGTCGAATTTCTCTTTAACGATTAACATTTTGCATTTGGCTTATTATTATTATATTAAAATTATGCGAAATGAACAAACAGTAAATAATGAGATGCTCAATTAAAAACAAATACAGATTTAATGATAAAAGGGAAATTTTTAACGTCATTACAAACAAGATTTGAGGGGTTCAAGAGGCCGTTGCCTAAAAAAAAAAAGAAAATGATTCGTCGTTTCCGGAAGAAATGAAACTTTAAAAAATATTTTCGTTGTCACAAAAACGAAACTTTTTGAAACATTACGTTATTCAAACTCTTACGTCACTTCCGAGTGTCACGTTATCTAAGATGGCATAGGTTTCGGCTACGTCCCCAAGCTTCTGGCATCTCCTGAGGGCGGTTGGTTACTACACCTATACCAACGATAGTTAACTTCCGGTGATATCCTTCTGTCTGTACCTGAATGAAACTGGCTCAATTTGATGGCACACTAGCGAAACACTAAAAAGTCATGATTTAAACGACGATGATTTGAATAATTAACTGGAATTTTGAGGACCACAATTTAGATTAACTGCTGCTGATTTTTTATTTAGGTGATCGTGAGTATATGGTTTAGTGATGAAGAGTATGAATAATTGAGTAGGATGATAATAAAACTTTAGGTGATCGGGCTTTGTATCTAGACGAAGTTCTTTTATTCTGACGACGACTTGAATGATGATGATGAAGATGATACATAGGATGGTTTAGAATGACTGATGTGATTTGGGTGATGATGGTTTATCTTATTCTGACGATGATCAGGGTGACGCGATATACATGATGGATAAAATGACGATGTGTATTAAGTGATAATAAATATTTAGATGAATTTGATGGTGACATAGTTTTGACTGATGACGATTTTATACATGATGTGAGAGTGATTTATATAATAATTTAGAGGAGTTAGACAATGAAGACGATGATTAAATGAGCATGAAGAAGATGGTGATTTGCTTGATATTGCTTTCTATTTAGATGATCTGGAAGTTTATGATTTATCTATCTCGACGATGATAATGGTGATGATGACATATACGACGGTTTAAACTGAAGGTATGATTTCGATGATGATGATTATTTAAATGATGGTTTTGAATTATCTGGTGATAATTTTATAATTTCTTTCTTGGTTATTCAGATAACAATTTTGATGGTGAATTAGAAGGTTTAGGTGATGAAGACGATGATCAAATGAGAATCATATTGTTGATGGTGGTGATTTAGATGATACTGATTTTTGTTTAGTTGATTTGAGCTATGATGATTTATCTTAATTTGGCGATATTTTCAATGACGATGATGATGATAATATATATATGATGGTTTAACATGAAGATGTGTTTTGGGTAGTTATGCTTAGTTAGATGTCTTAGATGATGATTTAAATTTAGCAGATGAAGTTGATTGGATTTAGAAGGAAATTTATATAGATGATGATTTCAATGAGTTAGATATTTATTTAGATGAAGGTATATTCATTTGATAATGATTATTTAAACAATAAGAGGGTCGTCCGAAAAATTACTTTGCCGTAAACCATAAAAACAAAGTCTTATTACCTGGAAAGACCTATTGCAAATGATAAAGCTATATTTCTGCTACTTCTCAGCATAAGAAACATCGGAACTATACCAATTGTCATAGCGTCGGTTACCTATTTCCATTAGAGTGTCATAGAAGTCTGTCGCCTGGGAAGAAAGGCAGCCCGTCACATTTGTCTGCAACATTTCACCTGTAGGAAAGTATGCCCAGACAAGAACGTCTTCAGGTGCAATAACACGTGGAAGTACTTAACAGCAAGATCGGAGCCATAGAATGGATGGTCAAACATCTCCCAGCGAAACGTCTGCAACATATATTTTGTGGAATTCCCCGTATGCGTCCGATGTTGTCGTAGGACACCACAACACCAGCACTGAGCATCCCAAACCATTTGTTCTGAATGGCTCTTCAGATGTTCTCTAGTAAAGCGCAATAAAGATCAGCTTTCACCGGAGCACCACTCGCCAATACGTCAATGAGCAGAATGCCTTTACTATCCCAGAATACCGTGGACTTCAATTTCCGTGCATAGACTGAGGATCGTCCGGCGCGTGGATCCCTGTGACGCCAATCAATCGTGAGTTGCTGTTTTCTGTGGTGAAGTGAGCTACCCACATCTCATCACCTGTAACGATTCTGTTAAATTGCGTTCAATAAACTGATTTATGTATCTGCTGCCTCTAGTTCTTTGTGTTTAAGTTTTGAGTATTCGAAATGGAACTCAAATACAATCAATCATATATATAGATTACATATCAATTCATATATTTGAATTAAATACATATTTACTTACCGGCCCGAAACTTTCTTAACACGTTGAGCGCGGCGCCGGTCTCTGGGGACCGACAGTGAACTTTCCGTGTGGCCGGCGTTGGTCCCTGGGAACCGGCACTGGAATTTTCGTTTGCCTGGCGTCGTTCCACGGAACCGACAGTATAAGTTAAAAAATAAATATAGTCTCAATGAAATGTGATCAAATTTAGCATTAATGAAATGTATTGAAACATTCTAAACAAAAATACGGCTTAGCTTTAAGGCTTAGCTCGCTGCCGGCTGAACGGAAAGGACAGCAAATTCGGCGCCGAACTCAGCGTGTTAATTAGAAAGCTACCGCTCGGCCTTAAAAACGCACAGCAGTTTGGTTTAAATAACCATTGATAACACTATTCTATAACGTTCTTTCTATAACGTTCTATAACGTATTATTCTATAACGTTCTTTGTACGTTAAAGTACATATAGCACAAGAGTGTGCAAGGAAACTGATATATAACAAATTTATTTAATATTTTTCATATAATAAGGATAATTTCAAACTGTAAACATAATTCTAAAAATCCATGACATTATCGAATTGAGACCTGTTTCGATGTCAGATATATCTCGTAATGAAATCTGAAATTTTTTGAATTTAACAACTAATTTTTCGAGGTATTTGACAGTCCAATCTGTATAAGTTTCATTTATTTGTTTAAATGTTTGTAAAGTGTTATCACAGATTTTCATAAAAAAGGGTGTGAGAGATAAATGATAAAATTGATAGATAGAAATGGAAGGAATATTATGCATTTGTTCAGAAACATAAACGTAGGATTTGTGAGATTTCTCGCACAGCTAAGTTATAATTGTTTTGTTAAATTCTTTTTTTTTTCATATTTAATTCTTTTAAATTAATTTCTCAAAGTTTGTCATAATTTATGTGACTCAACTAGGTACGAGAAATTGATTCGGAATGTAAAAGAAATATATGTATTCTGTAACATTATTTTTTGTAAAGTTTAATTTTTTTTAATTAACAAGGTCTGTAACCAATGTTTGCACTTATTTAATGCACGGAGTTCCAAGCAATTTCACTCATCATCCTACAAGCTGCAATAAACACAAAATCAAAACTCTGAAAATGAAATATTCTAACAAGGATTGTAAAGCCAAAGGCATATAATTAGTCTCCTCTGTATGCTCAGATCATTCAATATGATTTCTCTCACAGCTTATAAATTTTCAGATGAGTTACTCACGTTCGTTTTTAATGCTAATCAAAATAATGTAAAACTGCAATTAAAAAGATTAAAATTTCGAAAAATCGACTAAATGAAAAATATATTCGCTGGTCGCTTAAAATTGCTTCAACGGTACCTAGTTCCAAATTGCAAGACGGGTATTCCACACACGGATAATCGAGAATTAGTATAACATTCTACAGCAAAATAATGCAAATTCCTGGTTTTTTTTCCTATAATGCATTCATGCTGTCAGATTTATTATGTCTAATCTTATAATATTATTGTAAAATTACTGCCGGTAGAAATCATTCCTTGAAAATGAAGGCCCCTTGCCACCTTCTTGATGCCTAATTTGAAATGGATAATTCAAACGTGGCCAAAGGAGAAATATTAAAATTTTCAAAAATTCGTGTTTACGGTTTTTTAATACCTAGATTTACCACTGCTAACTAATATTATGATATAATAATATATTAATAATTAGTCAAATGAAATTTATGTGGCTTCGTGTGAGCCACTTGGTATTTTTAACGCTGTGTCTGAGCAAAAACAGAATATTGTTTATTTAAGCTATAATAAACATCCTACAGTAACATTTAGTTATTGTACATTGTTTTTTATCAGCACTTACGAGCTGAAGTTTCGTCTTATTAAACTATCCATATTGGTGTTTTTCATGCTCCTATATTGTTTTTGTATATAAATAATGGAAATTACAATTGGGATGATCAGTTCCATAAAACTCTCAGTATTCTGCAATCCTAACCACATGACCAATGGTGCCCCAAACATACAAGAAACAAACAGGTGTTTACAAGTAGGAATGATTTTCGAAACGTTTGCTTGAACAAAACTCAAAACAAAATAAAACAAAAGGGTCGAATCAAAATGTTAATGTTTCATAAAAATGTGCAGGATAATGTTAGATGTAAAGCCTGTTTTCGTTTCCCTGGCAGACGTACTAGGAAGTTTCATAAATGAAAGTTTTCTCTTTTGGTGGGATAGTGGCTGTGACCTATACATCGAGCATTCATTGCTGGACAGTACGTGTATAATTACAGATAGATAGAGATAAGTAATTAATAGAGTATTTGACATATATAAACTCATCATTCAGATCTCCGAAAGTTTTCAAATAGTAAAAACACGATACCGTATGCTTTCACCACTTCACTTATGATGTATACTATGCCCATATGAGGTACTTCTCCCTGTTAGAGTTAACTAAATCTTAGCTATTGAAATATAGCATTTTCAAATTCTTTCCATTTGAATTTAACATGAATAATTTTACTCTGATCTCTCTCTTTCTTTTCTGTTTGTTTCTTACATCTAGCCATCTATGTCCAGTTCTATATCTTCTACTTGTGCCTCTGATATTTAATGTAACGGCATTTTGCTTTAGAGTAAATAGATTTAAAATAATTAAAAATTACATTCCTATTTTCAAAATACTTTTATTTATAATTCAAGGTAAACATTTTGATATTCGTCAAATGGAACTCGAACCTAAAATTTAATTTTTATTAAATCTTTAATCTATTTCCAGCACTATGCATAAAAATGCCCTTTCTTGTTAAAATAACGAAACTGATTTCAGATTTACTAGTAATGAATCAAATTGCAAATTGCTTAGATGACATTTTTTAGCTCTCAGAATACATTCCATTTAACTATGCAGTAAATCGAATGATTGTTTGCAGTTAACAATATGTAAAAAGCTGTTTGGGCCAGGTCGAAAAACAGGTGGTTTACATCTGGAGGAAACGAATGTTTGACAATGTCTATATACTATATATAAACTAATAATTAGAAACTTCCGCGTAATGCCCTTATGAAATAATTCACTGTATATTAGAAAAGTACGAGAAACAGACGCATATTTTTTCGAATGAAAAAAATCGAAAAATTATGTGCTTACTAAAATCAAAAATCTCAGGCGAACAACAAATAAGGCCTTGTAAGGCCTTATGTGTTGTTCCTTATAAGTTATGTGAATTTCCTTATAAGGCCTATTAAATTTTACACACTTTTTGCTGCTGATCATTTAAATTTATTTCTTCGAATTGCTCTTTCAAACTTGAATACCCGATTCCTAAAAGAAAGTTGCTGATTTTGAAATTAAGTATACTGCACAATTTTGGTCGTGCGTTTATGAATTTTTTCTAATTTTATTTCTTTATTAGCGGAAGTACCCGATGTCAATTAAGTTAGATTGAAAGCAATGTATCTAACAACAGAGAGAACGATACCGTTGTAATCCTTCTCTAACGATGTAAAAAATAGGATTCATAGTTATACATTTTTCAGTCTGGTGCGATATGCAACCCCACATAAAAAATTTCGATAGAAAAGTATAATTCTCTCTCATTGTATCAGAAGCAATGTCACTCAGCTTTTAGTGATTTTCGTCTTTCTAATCAAATGGCCATAACAGCTCAAGTTCCATCCAATATTTCACCTATATTCAACTTTAGTCGATTCAATGTCGCAAAATATTTATCATAATTGATCAGAAATCAATAACGCAAACAAACAAACAAACACACAAACAGACATTCTTCTTTATATATATAGGTTATGTAAAATTTACAAATTTTTTTATTAACAAAATGTACGCTTTGCAAGCGAGCAGTAGCAACACTTTTCGAAATAAAACAATTCTATCTCCAACGCCCGAGACTGTTACCACTAGGAAAAATGAGTGCGAAAATTAGAACTTTCAGAATTTTTAATTAGTATTTTGGCTCATGAAAGTGGTTAAGATGAGAATAGTCGAAATGGCTTCCCTCGAATTTTCGGAATCGGGAATAACGTATTTAATGTTTGGGAAAGCTATTTTTATTTCATCTTTTGTCTATTTTCGTATTTTAACAAACTCTAGGATTTGAAAGAGAGCAATGGTAACAACTTTCGAAATAAAGCAGATTTTCGTCTCCAGCTTGCGAGACTGTAGCCACTCGAAAAATGAGAAAGAGAATTATCGTTCTTCCGAGTTTTTAATTTATAGCTCTGATTTTAGCTACTTTTTTTTTTTTTTTTTTATTTTGAGAAAAGTGACGTCGACCTAATTGTAGAATGTTTGGTGGTGATAGCTATAGTAGTGATCGAGTTATGAGAGGACAAACACACAAACTTTCTTCTTTATATACTATATAGATAACAAGTATGAAACTTTCCCAAATGTAAGTATACGAACCGCGAGACTGTATTAAAATTTAGATTTACTTATTTGTCAAAAAAGAATTTTTTTAAAAATTTGACATCGCCAAAACATGAATATTTTCGTGATTTAAAAACATTTCGATAACTGGAAGTATATTAGTACAAGCACGATTGCAAAAATAAAGGTCGTGTAGGGACTTTTAAGCCGGATAAAGGATGTTGGTGTACATATACGTGAGCATATACATATACGGTTGGTACAGCTAACCTGCAATATAAAGAGAGAAGCAAGCCTACTCTTTAGAAAATTTCAATATTCTTCTGCTAATCGTTTTTGAGTTATGCGAGATACATACACACATATATTATATCTGCATACATACAGAGAACACTAAAAAATCCCTTTTGAATGCATTATAAAATATATTATGAAAAGGAAGAAGTCTTTATTCTGTCCGTATGAGATGTCGCACAAAAATCATCCAAATGGATTCAGATATGGACAAAATGGATATTTCCACTGAAATGTGATACTTGAAAATTTTCGTAATTATAATACTTCCTTTATATTGTAAAATGCAGTAATAAAATATTACCTAAATGGGAAATCTTAAAAAGATGAGAATTAGTACCAGAATTCCACAGCTATACTTTTAAGAAGTGGTCGTAAAAAAAAGTGGTTCGCTGAGAACTTCGTTCTAAATGTTCAAGCAATAACTAAAACATTTTCGAATAAATTGTGTGTGAAAACTGTATGTCCCGTCGTTCAAAAGTAGTGGACTGTAAATTCACTTGATGTTCCCTCAGTGTAGAACCCAAGAAACCTCAGAGTCATAATGTTGACCGAAACTACTTTATTGGCTTTCAAACATTAAGTTGGCTGAGGAACGGCGAAGAACTCTTTGAAATCTCCGACTTCAGTAGCGGCTCACCAAGTAAACTCAGGAGAACCTCTGCTTAGTTGAAACTCACCGCAACTTAAAAGCTCTAAACCCGACCTTTACGATCCTAACAAATTTGTGTCTGCGCCTCTCCTCGGCACAAAGAGAGAAATACAATTTGCGTAACATAGAACTAAAATATTTAATCCTTTGCGGCGCACTGTACGTTAAAGTCGGAATTTCAGCAAGAAACGTTGTATTCAGTCTATTTAGTATATGTATGTATACAGGTAATATAATAATAAATATGTATACAGGTAAAATGTTGTAAAAATTGCACTTACCGTTTTAATTCTGTGGGTGTTCCATGAGGGGGAACACTGCGCCGCCAGAGCTTTTAAAAGTGCGACTAAGCGAGCATTGCAGTGAAGCACGAAAATGAGTAAAAGCGTTTGCATAAGAATGAAAAAACTCTGTATTATGGCTGTATACATGGTTTCCTGGATATACACAAAATTCTTGAATATATACGGATAAATGAGATACATATCTATATACACAAGTCCTATATACAAAAATGTTTATAAATTTTCCTATTTCTTAGCTTCGTGAAATTGTTCAAAGCAAGTCACACCTTTTTGATGGAAGCACAAACCAACTAAGATTAAAATAATTAACTACGATTAATATTAACAAAAAAGAAAAATAAGCTTATAATATATAGATACACGAAACATATCTGCACAATTATTGAAAATAAACGGGAATGAGGCTAAAAAGACAGCAAAAAATTCGCGTAGGTCTAAGTAAAGATGAGTCAAGCTACTAATGAAATTCCCGCCTAAAAACTACCCCCAAAAATTTCGAGATGCCAATATTAATGCTTCCATAACACAAAAACCACCTCGGCCCTCAATGCTGCTTTGTTTGAATTCATTCCCTCCCCAAAAAAAATCAACGGAAACAGAAAACGAAAACAACGGATGTTCTCTCCTAAGAGCACAGATGTTCTGATTAGTAAGAGCATGAGATTGCTAAAGGCGCAGTTTTCCCGCTAATGGAACACCTGGTTTTATTCAATGATTCTGGGTATGATTTTTGTATGAAAGATTAAAAAAATAATTTGGAGTACAGCCAGCAAAATTATGCCTATTTTTTCTCCAAATAAAATTTTTATATCATTAAAAAAATAGAGAAAATTACTTGAAAAAAATGGATTTTAATAACACATAATACTAAATTAAAGTTATGTGTCTCCTTGTGATATGCTGCTATCTAAGGTTTAAAAAGAAAAGTTCAAAGTATATTATAAAAGCATTTTTATCTATTTACGGTTGAATTTAGAGGCTTTCGAAGCGATTCAATTTGGGTGTTCCATGTAGTGGCACACTGAGACACAAAAGCTTAACCATATTTTAGAATCATTTATAAAAATATATAAATGTAAAGTTAAATATAAAATATTCGTGTCAAAGCGATCGTTGACGATTCCATATCTCTTTAGTCTTCCGTTGATGCGGTCATCTTAGAGAGACATTGTGAAAAACCTATATTTACTTATTTTCTCAGAAACATCGGTCATCTTAGGATGGTAATCGACAAGAGGATTTATTGTACCTATATTTTCTTTTTGTAAAATTCTGCGTTTACATTTTCTAGATCTAAATTTAAATTTGATCTTTCTCAAAAAAATAGTGTGAAAATGAATGCATTTCTGTTAATAATCTATTCCGTTAATAACTCTATCTGGCTGCAGTGGTGCAGAGGTAAAGTCGTTGAACGCTGGTAGCTAGACCCAGCACAAAAACACGCTGCTTGAGAATTTTGTGGTTTTTCTAATGTGTAATGTGCGTACGAAACTTTTCCTGATAAAGTCCTCCCCAAACGCTAATTTTTGAATAAGATTACAATCAATTTTTTTTTTCTTATGGTTGGCACTTGCCTATGTCGGCATCGTCCTGCCCTAAGGCCAGATCGGTAGTCTCTTTATCATGGAGGCGCCTAGTAGGCGGGCCATCATTGCCTCTTATGAAGGGACAGACAATTTTACATCTATGCCTTCTCCGGGATTCAAACCCGAGCCCTTCGGTATCGCACTCAGTTTTCCCTAACCACCATAACGCTAAAAAAGGCTTGCAGCTACAGATTTGATTTTATTCATGACTTATCATTATAGTCGTTAGAATATTTTATTCTCACAATTAAATATTGTTTTTTTTTTTAATTGTACAACGATGATTCAAATTTTAGTGTTTTTCCAGCATCAAAGCGGTGCGCACATTGATTACAGACATGTTGTTTAAAAAAATAAAATTTACGAAAAAAAAATGCAGATCAATTTTTTAACAGTGGGAATCAATTTTTCGTAACTATTTCAGTAGTGCCAGTTAGGTCAGACTTGTAGAGATTAATATTAAAATATTATAACTGAGACTCGGTCTTTCAGAAAGCCTCACAAGTACTTTCTCTCTTTCCATAACAATGTATGTTATTGTCGTTATGATTGATCAATACCAGTATTGATCACCGGTAATTTTTAAAAAAATCTGTGATAACTCTTTACCGACTTTTAAACAAAGGAATGAAGCTTATACAGGGTGAGCTGTCAAGTACTTCAGAAACTGTGCTCTTAAACGTTTAAAAATATTTCATATCTTTTAATGAAATACATCTGACACTTAAGCATGTCTCCATTCGATGATGCCACCGATGCTTGAAATTATATTCACAGTTTCAGCATGTTTATAATAAAACTTGTAACCAATGTGCTACTCACTAGTTTTCTCATATACTCCTGCGCTTTATGTACTTTAAAATTACAAACGGCTACAACTGTGTATCTGTTCACCTTGTTTATTTAATCAAACTACTTTGTCTTTAACTGACAGAGTGTTGGCTTTATAGTAATATATACATCTCACACTTCTGCTGCTTTGTTTTGTATTTAAAATGTTTCTTCAGTTTTATTTTGACCGTAAACGCTTGAAGAAAGTAATTCAGAAATCTGATTTAGAATGTGCGTGTTGATGATTGACTGATTCAGATGCTTGATTATTTTCTGATTAGATCTCATTTGCGTCTGCAAGAAGTGCCAACAACTAGGTAATAAATCTATGCAGACTTTTCGTCAGAACTCGTTGGTATGCAAGTAAATAAAATGTTTACACAAATGAATAAAATACTCCTCATATTACCATTTCGTCGTTTCATATACAGATAATTTGACTAAAACCTGATAATAATTTATATTTTCTCTCTCATTGTAATGTTTCTTTATACTTTTATAAACGTTCTTCCAAATAAATGTTTCCACAAAATTATTACAATAGGTTCTCAAGCATTACCCTCTTAACCTTCTAAAACCGGGCCGAAATTCTCATATTATAGCTCTCAGACCAGCGCGATCCGAAACAGTTTTGCCCCCTCTTTGACATTTTCCTAATGAGAAAAGTCGTCAGTTCCTCTCCATGGAAAAAGTATATTGGCGCGAGACGAATCCTGCGGTTTTTGCCAAAATGTAGCTAAACTGATAAGAAGAGGGAAATAATGCGTAGCCAGCGGCTACTCTGAGCAGCGACAATGGACCACCCAAAGATCTACAGATAGGCGATTCTCTAAAATGGGGAGGGCATGGATGGTACGACAGTTGTACCAATGCCGGCGTCTGAGAAAGTCATTCTCCTCGTACAACTGCTGTACCAGCCGGCTTCGAGAGGTTAATCGCATTTACGTTTACTCGGCTGGAGAACTCAGTAAAGGACTTCTTACCACAATGCCCACAGTTGGATAATCTTCGGTTTCTGGCAAGTACTATCTTAGCTGGTAAAAGGTAGCAGACCAACAATAAAGTGCTATTCACATTCAATGTTCCCATGTTTAGCTATTGTCTATTTTGCCTTTCTGCTCGCTTTTCGAATATTTGATTTTGAGTGAAACGATCGTTAACATAGTAGGTGCTCTGAAATTTATAATCATTCATCCTTTGGTATTTAATTAGGAAAATTCACATCGGAAGACTCAGTGTGAAAGTAATTCAGCTAACAGGGAAGTACTGCTATATGCGGCAGAATTACATTTGCATAAAGGTATAAAACCGGCCCTTTAAAAGAGCTTCAACGTTTTCATATGAACGTGAATTTTTGTTGAAATTCAACTAGTTGCAAAAGCACAAATCTTCGTAATTTATTTTGAGATGGTGGAAAAACAGTGCTGATGTGTTATCAAGCTAAAAAAAAAAAAAAAAAAAAACAAAAGGGGAGGACTGTGCTATATCTCCCGTTCTACTGGGCCGATTGACAAAATTCAAACTGCGTTTTTCATGTCTCGAAAGCGCGACTTAGGATTATATTAGATTTATACATAGCACTATTCTAACATAGGCATCTAACATAGGCATGTGTTGAAATCTTACTCCAGCTTTGGATTAGCGTGAAACGTGATTGTTTACAAGCTCTTTTGCGATTTCTAAATTTCTTTTGACTTTTTTGAAGGTGTTTTTATTATAACATTGCAGTTTTTGTTTAGTATTTTTATCACCTGATGATTATGGAAAATTGTGAGGAAGATGTAAAAAATAAAAGATCTTATGGTCATCGACCAAAGAAAAGAAAGTTCCAGGGAACTCAGCATAATGATACAATGAATAAGAAGTGTGGTGTCAGTTCTTCGTTTAAAAAATTAAATAGTGACACTGTTTTGCCACCAAGAGATAAAGATAACTTTAGAGCCTAATTTTAGTGGTTATAGACTATTTGATTTGGATATCTTATTTCAATTTATTGAAAATAATTTATGTTGTAAAATTTCTAATGTTCGTTTAAGTGAACTATTTCATCGTGGTTTAAGCTCAAAATTTGAGTTACTATGCTCAAAGTGTTCATGTAAAAGAACTTTCAGAAACTCTAATATGATGGGTGTCCGAAAAAATATATCAGAGCTAAACAGAAGATTTACGTATGCAATGCGAACTCTTGGTCAAGGGAAAGCTGCTATGCAGAAATTCTGCTGCGTTATGGATCTCCCTCCTGTGATTGCACATCGTTCTTTCAAATTCGTCGTTATATGTGACTGTAAGTGGAGACGGTACGTGGAAGACTCGAGGACATACGTCTTTGGTTGGAGTCTGTTCCGTAATAGGGTCAGAAAGCAACACAGTAATCGATACAGGAATACTGTCTTTATATTGCAAAGGTTGCGAGTCATTTCTAGGAAATGGCGTAAGTGAACACAAGGCCTGTTTAGAGAATCATGCTGGTCCTTCAGGAAAAATGGAAATGAATGGAAAGATAAACAATTTTTCATGTTCCATGGAAAAAAGAGGTGTAAAATATACTTCTTATATTCGTGACGGTATCAGGTTCAATGTTCTGTCTTACTTTCTTCGGGAACATGCAAGGACCTGACTCGGAACAGAGAGCTTACTAAAGCTATGTTCAATAACTGTGGGAAGTAGAGAGGATACACAAGAAGGGTATACAAAACCCTTTGTTTTGCTCTCTTTACAATAATTTCCGTACTTCGGAATACAAAGACCCACTACTTGTGGTCTAAACGTAAGAATATAAAACTATTTAACTAAACTCTAACTTAACTTTGGAATAATAAACGTGGAAGATTGGCCTTATATTAACAGGAAGCCGTATGTAGTACAGAGAACTGTTAACACTACAATACGTTTAAAAATTATCACGAGGATTAAACCTCTGGCCTGGAAGGCAACCAGCAACTGAGTAAAACTTCTAAGGTAAGCGGCCTGCTTCGACTAACTCCATCCTCTCTCTCGCTTGGCAAAAAGCCACAAGTTAAGTACTTGGCGTTCGCCAGACAAATTTTGCATAAATAAGTTAAGGCTTTTAATTCTGGCCGGTAGTAGAAAATAAGAAGTGATAGTAAAGATTTAAAATAAAATAAACGTTAGTAAAACTTAAGATCCTTACATACTTCCCGCCAGAGTTAATTAGTTTTAAACTGAGGTCTAAAACGACCTTGTTGAAAACTTTTAGCTCTAGAATCTAACGCGAGGCCAATCTTTTACAAACATTTCTCACTAGAAACTAGAAATAAAAAAAAAAAAAATAAAAATTAAAAAAAAAAAAAATTTGTTTTTACAATAGCAGCTCCAAGGACACGCAATTTTTCATCTGTACTGCATCTAAACAGGAGCTTTTATTCAAATCTGGTTCCTTCCAGAGATCTGGAAGGAAAACTAGTTTAATGAAATGTTACACAATGAAATGGCAAGTAACATGCATATTTATATTTCTCTTAACATTCTTATTTCATTCATGACTATTTTAACTATCTCTCCCCGTGCTCTCTGACATGTGTTGTTAAAGAACACCAAAAACGAATGTGTTTATGTATACGTGTTCAACACTTCCTCCTACAATCAAAACACTAACGTGTTAAAAATTCAACATACCAAGACCTCGTAACACACCCTAACTTCAACTCTAAACCCTGAGGTACTATTGTGAAAGTGGCTAACTCTGAAGTGTAGCGTCAGAGAACCTAACTACATTCATTCAACCTTTAACACATATTCACCATGATTTGGTCTTTTTACAGTCACACGAATAAAAAAAAATTTTAACATTACTTTCACTTTTACCATATCACGGTATTTCTTAACATTTAAAATAACAGTTCAGTAATTGAAAAACATAATTGAGTAATTGAAAAACATAATACCAAAATCGGTAACAACTCATTTCTCGCCTTTTTGGCGATAAAGGTAGACCTCGCATGACGTAAAACTTCTTGAAATCTGCCACTTGCAGTAAGAATGAAAGATTAACTTAAGTTTGCAAAGTAACATAAAATTTTATTTATCTTTGTTATATTCGGACATTCTTTTCTGAGCCCAGTCCTGGAAGGTAGCAGAGTTTCTCGTTTGATTTATCCTCCTTCTTGTGCGGGCTCGCCCTTCAGTGCCTTCCTCTAGAAGCTTTCTTTTTTCTCCAGTTCGGTCACCCTTGAATACCTTCTTCTTCGCCTCTGCCTGTGGTCTTGGCCGTTTGATGTCAGCTAGTCTTGGCGGAACTGGGAGACTTCTTTCGCGTTCCTGCTTGGACCTCGTTGCTGGCCGTACAAATTTTCCTTGTAACTTTTCTTCCGCCGCTGGTGGCCCTTCCGCAGTTCGGCGACATTTGCTGCGGAGTCCTGTCGGATGAGTAGATCTTCCGTTTTAGAGCCGGATTATAGTTGCCGTCTTTTCTCCTGGCTCTCTTTGCATACGTCGTCCTTCTCCCTTCTTCATTCTGGGGGTGTTCGTGAGCTCTCTTTTCTGGACGGTGGAACGGTTCTTTTTCTTGTTACCTTTAATTTTCCCGCGGGGAAACTTTCTTTTCACTTGCTCCTGCCTCTTAATGGCTTGCCCTTGTACTTGTCGTTGTTCCACCTCTGGAGCTTGTGCCCGCCGTGTCTGCCGTGCCGGATCCTGCAAAAGATCTGTAAATATTTGCATTTTATTAAGATCAGATTAGGGTTTGATTTGATCAATTTTTGCGGAGCAGGTTGCACCATTCCTGGCTTTTAACACTACTGCAGCGTGAGTTATTTTTTCTATAACATATGGATCTTCAAATCGTGGAAAAAATTTGGCAGTTTTATCTTCTGGTGCTGAAGAAAGTGAATGCTTAATTTTTAACACTTCATCCCCTACTTTATAAGTTACTCCCCGACGTTTCAACTAAGAATACAGCTTTTGTTTTCTCTGTGCTACTTCAGTATTCTTTTTTGCTTCTTTAATTAGTTTTTCTATATCACCCATTTTAAATTCTGGGGCTCTTTGTTGCACATAAAATAATTTATTTAACGGCGTTATAATCTTTCTGCCTAAAAATAACTCAGCAGGAGTTTTGCCCGTTGTATCATGTTTTGCGGTCCTAAGGGCGAAAGCAAATTCATTGACATAGTTATCCCAGCTTTTATGAAAATTGTTAACATAACTACGGATAATTTTCACTATATTTCTATTCACCCGTTCCGCTATATTTGATTGCGGCCGATACGGGACCATTTTTAAATGACGTATGCCCAGTTTTTGGCACATGTCTTCAAATACATTACTTACAAATTGAGGACCATTATACGATATAACATTTAGGGGCGCCCGTATTTTAAAATATATTTATTTAAAATAGAATCAGTAACTAATTTCGCGGAGGCTCGTTTTAAGGGAACAATTTCGGTCCACTTACTAAAATGATCAACCATAACAAGGAGATAGCGACTTTTATTTCACTGACTTATTGGGAAAGGGCCCAATAAATCGATGCCAATTATTTCATTTGGAAATTCGGATTTAATACTAATTAGAAACCCGGCCGGGCGGAAATTAATATAATTAACTGCTTGACATGTTGGGCAGGACTGGATATACGCCCTTGTTAACTTTTGCAGTTCAGGAAAATAGACTGCCTCGCGTACGCGTTCGATAGGTTTTCGAATACCAGCATGAGAAGCTAAAGGGCTGTCATGGAGCTCCTGCAGGATATTTAATCTAAGACTAGCTGGGATAACAGGTCGAAATTTGTTGTTGGAATTCGTAGTTTTTGTATAAAATAATAGACCATCTATTAGTTCGTTATGGGCCGCCCTATTTCTTATCGCCACAATATCTTGGTGGCTAAAATTTTCAGGATCCTTTAAATACTCATAAATGCTTCCAAACTCAGGATCCTTACCCAGTTCGGTTATTACAGTTTCTCGGGAATTTATTGTACATGCTGTGAGCATTGCCACCTTTACAGTATTACCTTCTTGATCTATTTTATTTCTGGATAAGGCATCTGCTACGATATTTTCCTTTCCGAGGGTATGCTTGATTACCAGATTATATTCCTGTAGCTTGAGTGCCCATCTTATTAACCTTGGGGATAAGTTTTTCCCTGAGAACAATCTAGTTACCGCCGCATAATCAGAGTACACTGTTATTGGCGCCTTTCCAAAATAGACTCGGAACTTTTGCACTACTAACAGAACTGCTAGTGCCTCTCTCTCGGTCGCGGAATAGTTTCTTTGTGTTTGACTTAAAGTTCGGCTAAAAGATGCCACGGGCTGCTGATTTTACGAAAGTAGCGCTTCTACCGCATAATCCGAAGCATCCGCTGAAATTTCTAAATTCTCATCCTTTTCAGGAAATTTCAACACAGGGGCTTGCGTTAATGCTTGTTTTAATTTTTCGAAAGCACTATTTGCTTCGGCCGTCCACTAGAATCTTCCCTTTTTCATTTTTAATTTTAACAATGGTTCAGCAATAGCTGCAAAATCTTTTATAAAGGACCTATAATATGAACAAAGTCCTAGAAAAGAAGAGAGCTTCTTCGCCGTGTTTGGAGTCGGATACTTTTGTACAGCGATTATTTTTGATTCGTCTGTCTCTATTCCTTTCTGAGATATTTTGTAACCGAAATATTTTAATTCAGGGGCTGCAAATTTGCACTTTTCGACATTAACTTTTAGACCGGCCTCATTTAATAAAGAAAACACCTGTCTTAAATTTTGTACATGTTGGTCGAGATTATCACTAGTAATAATGATATCCTCTAAAGAGATAAATATGGACTTTCCATGAACAGGCCTTAACACAATGTCCATACATCGCTGAAATGTTGCCGGTGCCCCTGAAAGGCCAAACGGCATGCGCAGAAATGCATAAGTGCCAGACGTGGTTATAAAAGCAGTCTTAGGCACGTCCTCAGGCCTAACCCCTATTTGAAAATAGCCAGTCGTTAAGTCTAAAGTCGTCATATATTTGGTGGATGTTATGTTCCTTAGAATTTCTTCATTAATAGGTAACGGATATACAGGATATTTAGTTATGGAGTTTAATTTACGGTAGTCAATTGCGAATCTCCACCTTTTTGGATGTGTCAATGGATAGTCATTATTTTTCTTACATAAAACCACCGGGCTAGCATAACTACTTGAGATGGGCGTTATGATCTTTTTACGTAGCATATCGGTGATATGCCATTCTATAATTTTTTCCTTATTCTTATCATACCGGTATGCTTTGTGGCGAACTGGTATTGAATCTCCGGTGTCAATACTATGGTTAGTAACCTGAGTAAATCCTGGAATATCACTAAATAACGAAGCAAATTCACTTACCACTTGTCGGATTCTTCGTTGCTCTTCATTAGGCAGGTGGTCAAGGTTTAACATCGGCGGTTCAGCCTTTTCTTCACGAACTGGTTTCATTGTCAGCTTAAGGGACGCTTCATTAAAATCTAGCGTTGCTTGTGCCTCTGAAAGAAAATCTATTCCTAAGATAATATGTGCTTGCAGATTCTTTACTATGAAAAACATAACCTTTACTTGTTCGTCCTTGATACGGACATACAGCGGTAATTTACCTATACACTTACATCTTTCTCCTTGCGCAGCTAGCACTGTCGTATAATGTCGTATGTCGTATTATAATTATATATACGATATTTACGAAAATACTTCCTAAAAAAATCTTCTGCCACACAGGAATACTGCGCGCCTGTATCCAGGAGTGCGGTGGCTGGGATATTATTCACCAACACTTCAATCTTCGGAAGAGTCAAATTTTTCACCATTACTGTATTTAACTTGAAGGAAGAGGGGTTTTCGTGGCCTTCGGATTTCCGCACCCTCCCGTCAGGAGAAATCCGTTTTAGTTTAACTTATTTTTCATTTCCGTGCTTTCCTTCTTTTTCCACTGGCCTTGAGACTTTTTCCTGGATTGCTATTGAACTGTCGACGTTCGCCGGCTGTTTTTGAATGCTCGGGTTTCCTTGCCCACTGATTCGCTTTGCTTCCGTAGCCGTGTGCTTGAGTTTGCTGTAGTCTTGGCGCACCAAATTGGTTCGCTGTTGATATTGGCGTCTTCTTTCAATGTCCGCCGTTCTTCTACTTTCAAACTGGATTGCTAGCTCAAATAAATTTTCCAGTGTAGTCGGATTTCTTAATTCAATAAAGTCTTGTACTTGGGGCAGTAACCTAGGCAAAATCACTTGAATTATCTCAGGATCCGGACGGTTTCCTTACAAGATTTTGAAGACGTGAA
Organism: Stegodyphus dumicola; assembly: GCF_044657685.1. Lineage (NCBI taxonomy): Eukaryota > Metazoa > Arthropoda > Arachnida > Araneae > Eresidae > Stegodyphus > Stegodyphus dumicola. Next base: position 262,155,098 of record NC_140771.1, on the reverse strand, counting down.
TTTTTCTTAAAATACAGCTTGAGAGATTTTCGATTCTTTGCTGATATATGCTGAAAAGTTCCGTTTCTAATTTCACACGATGCCTTACGACAGGGAAGGCTTTTACTAGGGCAGACATGAAATTCTCGTAAGTAGAGGTGGGACTTCCTGCTTGACCCAAGAGACTTCTGCCTATACATTTGAATCAATTAAGCGCTTGGCCCCTCAAACGCTGGTAGCTAAGGTAACTTTTTGAAATTCGTGCACGGGGTAGAGCATGAAGTGGTCATCCAATTTTTCCAAAAAACTGCTTACCGGTGAGTTTCCATTAAATGTTGCTTCTGGTTTCATCGAAGCGCGCATGGTCTGGACGATGTAACCAAATCTTTCCAGGGCGGCAGCTGGCATTTCTGGATTCTGAGCCGCTTCTGCAGGCAGCACAGGTTCTTCTTGAAACTCGGCCATGTTTATTCTTCTTCGTTGGGCGCCACTATCAGGTTCAATGTTCCGTCTTACTTTCTTCGGGAATATGCAAGGACCTGACTCGGAACAAAGAGCTTACTAAAGCTATGTTCAATAACTGTGGGAAGTAGACAGGATACACAAGAAAGGTATACAAAACCCTTTATTTTTCTCTCTTTACAATAATTTCCGTACTTCGGAATACAAAGACCCACTACTTGTGGTCTAAACGTAAGAATATAAAAATATTTAACTAAACTCTAACTTAACTTTGGAATAATAAACGTGGAAGATTGGCCTTATATTAACAGGAAGCCGTATGTAGTACAGAGAACTGTTAACACTACAATACGTTTAAAAATTATCACGAGGATTAAAACTCTGGCCTGGAAGACAACCAGCAACTGAGTAAAACTTCTAAGGTAAGCGGCCTGCTTCGACTAACTCCTTCCTCTCTCTCGCTTGGCAAAAAGCCACATCTTATGTACTTGACGTTCGCCACACAAATTTTGCATAAGTAAGTTAACGCTTTTAATTCTGGCCGGAAGTAGAAAATAAGAAGTGATAGTAAAGATTTAAAATAAAATTAACTTTAGTAAAACTTAAGATGCTTACATAGGTGATGCAAAACCATTTGCAGGTATAACTGACGCCAAACCATATGGTTCATTAAATATAGAAAAAAATTGAGTGTGTTGGACATATTCAAAAACGAATGGGAATATGGCTACGCAAATTAAAACTTGAAAGAAAAAAAGTAAAATTAAATGACGGTAAAATCTGTCTGGGAAAGGAAGACTAACAGATAAGTTAATAAATGAAATAACTTCGTATTATGGTAATGCGATTAGAGAATATAATGAGTCTGTTAGTGATATGAGAAAAGCCATTTGGGCAATTTACTACCACAAAATATCGAGTGATGAAAATCCTATTCATGACGTTTGTCCTACAAATGATACCACATGGTGCAAATACAATAAAGCTAAGCAAAATAAAGCTGATTATAAGCATATAAATTCTGAACCAGTTGCTGTAATGGAGGCAATAAAGCCAGTTTTTATAGATTTGTCACAACCTTCGTTATTGAGACGTTGCCTTGGCGGCAAAACACAAAATAATAATGAATCATTTAATTCCTTAATTTGGAAATTTTGTCCAAAGACATGTCGTGCTGGAAGTAGGATAGTTCAAATTGCAGGAAATGAAGCAGTAATTGCTTTTAACGAAAGGTCTGTTGGTAGACATTCTGTAATGAATGAGCTACAGCTTTTTAGAAGTAAGTTTTCTATTGAAGTATTTTTACAAATTGATAACAAGAGAATAGATAACGCAGAAAAGAAAGGCTGGTCAGAAACAAAACAACAGCTAAACTTGAAAGGCACCAAAAAATGTCAGAAGTGCAGGTCTTCATAAAAATGATGGGGATGTTTATTGTGCTGGTGCGTTTTAATTTGTAAATAAAATTTTAGCAGTTTAGCATACAATTTGAAGTCGTAAAAGATTTTTTCACCCATGTTAAATAATATGTATATTATACAATATAATACATGTCATATGCTTAAATGCTTGAGTTTATTTAACTAAAGTGGTTATGTAAAAATAAATTTTTGTGCAAATATGCCACATGTATTTTAATATACGGCTATCATTCTGTCATGCTAATGTATATAGCAAGGTAAATTTAACGTGTTTCATACTAACAAAAGCTTCTGCAATTTATTAGGATTTACACTTTTTAAATATATTTTGAAAATAAATATACTATGCACATTATTATTAGAAAGTTATATACTGAAGTATTGGCATTAAAACTCAAATTTCTTAAAATACGGTTTTTCGCAGTTGTATACATAGCATTTAAAGTATGCTAAAGTTACATTGTGGAAGCACTATTAAATGTTTTATATGTTTGATATACAGTAATATATTACATAGAACTTTAGCTAAGATATTTGGCTATAAGTAAATTCTTATTTGTAAGGAAGTTTTAGTTTTATCATTCTTAGTCGATATGTTATACTTCGATGAATGTAGCAGTTTAGCATACAATTTCAAATAAGTCGTAAAGGTTTTTTTCCCACTTATGTTTAAATAATATTGCATAATATGATACATATAATATGCTTAAATGCTTGAAAGTACTTAACTGATGTGGTTATGTAAAAATAAATTATTTGTTCAAATATGCTACACGTATTTTAATACACGGCTATCATTCTGTCATGGTATTTTATATAGTATGGTAATTTTAATGTGTTTCATATTGACAAAAACTTATGCAATTTATTAGGATTTATACTTTTTAAATATATCATTTTGAAAATAAATATACTATGCACTTTATTATTAGAAAGTTGTATACTGAAATATTTGCATCAAAACTCGATTTTCTTAAAATGCATTTTTTCCCAGTTGTATACATAGCATTTAGAGTATGCTAAAGTTACCCTGTGGAAGAACTATTAAATGATTTATATGTTTGATATACAATAATACATTACAGAGAACTTTACCTGAAACATTTGCCTATAAGTCAGTTCCAATTTGTAAGAAAAATTTAGTTGTATCATTGATAGCGTAGAAGTTTCAAATCATTTTTAGTTGATATGTTATACTTTGATGATAGCAGCTTATTTTACATTAATTATGCTTATACCACCTATTGTAAATTGTATAATATTACAATATCTCTCAGAAAATAAGCATTTTATATATTTTATAACAAGAGAAGTATTTAAAAAAATATTTACATTAAAACTTGATTATCTCAAAACATAAATTTTCACTGTTGCGCGCATGATATTTTAAAAACGGTTCTTGGTACACACTTTAAATTTAATGGACTTCTTTATATGAGTATTATCATCTAACTGAACCAAAAATATATTGAATATTTTAATAGTCAAAAATTTTACGCATGGAAATATTAAAAATTTTTTATTAAAGCGCATTGTATAAATTTAGTTCTAAATAAAATGAGAATTTAACATGAAATGCTTAAGATTTTTGGTTCACAGTAGTCTTTAGATGCTATACAAGCTGTATATTAACTATGAAGTTAAAATATATAACAGAATGTTTCAAATTGTGCACGCAAAGTGGGAGTATTACGTGAACATATAAATAATTACCTCACAAAGAAGATTAAATTATAAAAATATTTGTAGCAACACAAACTATTTGCTTACTAATTCAGCTGTGCTATGTAGTCAGCTGTAAAAAACTGGAAGTAATAGCTTTAAAAATAAATATGTTATCCCAAATCTTACAACAGGTTCATATTCGGAGGTTTTGAGGGTTTTAAGGTGTACGAGACCCCTTAACGTAGTTCAATGGAGAACGTGATGCAACCACTTCGCATTCCCCAATGACTTAAACTTTGGCACTTACGTTTCAACCGTCACCGGAATGACGGCCTTGATAATTCAACGAAAGAACATATTATTAGTACTCATTTCGTGCTCTTAACGTTCTTAGCATATTTCATAATGCCTTACCGGAAATTTCTGTTTTCAGCTATAATCCTGGAAGGAAACGTTCTGTTCATGCTGGTTCTATCATCTCGACTTGAGGTTTTGGATGATGGTAAATTACTCATGTATCGATTGTTATACTAAGGTAACTAACTCTATTTGTATGCCTCATGATTGAAAAGTCCATTATTGCCACCAACCATAACCGAAATCTGAAAGGATTTTATGTGGGACTTCTCAATATCTGGCAATCTCTGGCAAATTCCGCTCAACATCCACGATTTGTTTCGTGACTTCTTGCTGATTAGCAGCATTATCTTCTGTGTCCTAATGTGTTCTGCAGTTCTTTCGTAAGTGTTCATCACCACTGCAGTTCTAACATACTAAGGTCGCTTTCGTCTGACGTCTGTTCCGCCTCAAGGCACTTACCTAAGTGCGTAGACTGCCTGGACGAGCTGTCACTTGTCCACTAGCTTCTGGATTGGAGTAGTTCCGATTGGGCAATAGTGTGTGCAAGTTTCTGAAAGGACTGCCACGTTTTTCATGGCGTACACTCTAGGCATTTTTTAAATCCTTGAGATCCACTATTCGCTGTTGTTTCTGTACCTCAGGTTCCCGTATGCCACCGAGGAAGTATTTCATGGATTGTACTTCACGTATTTCTGTTGAGCAGTCAAAAAAGGAGAGATGGGAGAGCATTTCGATATCAGTGGCGAGCTTCTGGATTATTTTGGTGTGCTTCTGCTATCGAGATATTAACTGCAGCCTTCTGTAGCCTTTTAAACACTTCTTAGTAGAGCTTTCGCGTACCGGGTACAGCATCAAAATCTAGCCTCTGGTTTTCTAGAAGAGTGGGACCGATATCGTCTTCTTCTATTCTCAGAGAAGCTGCGAAATTACAGGTTTGTCTTCGGAATCCTACCCATTTCCATTTGGAGCTATACAGAACTGAGCCTTGTACATATGCCAAATGTTTTTTCCATCACACGTGGAAAGCATGAGAAATGGGTCGGAAAACATAGGAAGCAATTTAAAGGTATCAGAATCGTCTCCAGTTGTCATTATGAATGTGTTCAAGCTGTCAGATTCTTTGGCGACAACAGCAGAAACTCTGTCATCGATTTGTTGTTCGACATCAGAAACTCTTCCTTTGATTTGTAGTTTGACAGCATTAACTCTTTCTTTGATTTGCTATTTGACAACAGAAACATGTTCTCCAGTTTCTCAAACTCTCCTTTCGACCATGTTATTTCTGCTTTCAAAATCCTCGAAAATCTTCTACTGTTGTCTTTTATTTCTTCTTGACAGGCTTAAGTATCAATTTTGGATAGATTCCATCTTTCCTTGAACTGGTATTATTTCCCCTTTCCCTCTTTTGTTGGACGCATTTATCTCTTCTGTAAAGGAATCAACCTCTCCTTTTATATCTTCCTGGAACGCAGCAAAGACTGTCACAAACTGCCTCAGATGCTCCTCAATTGTTCTTGTCACTAGCATTCTGTCCTACTTCTAACACCCAAAATTGTTCCTGGCATAAAGGTTCGTAAAGCATGCGGAAGAGCTGGTAGCTTGTTAGAATTTATTTGTCCCGAAAAAACACTAAACAATTCTGGAGTTTTTCGAAAAATACGAGTAAAAAATATAATTCCAAAAATATACGAAATTTAAAGGAACAATGCTAGTAGTTATCACTTTAAAGTGCTAAGAATGATGAAGAAAATACGATGAAAAGCGCACGTAAAGAGCGAACATAAATCTGTCAATACTCCTTACTCTATGCTGAACTGCAAAGTTCAGAACTGAAGTTCATTCTGGTCTTATCTCATTTTCTCACTCTCCATACCAAAAGCCCGAAACTGACAAAACTGTTGGACGTTCGAAATTTTGGAAGAGAAAACAAATGAAACCACAAGGAAAAATCTACATGGCTTATAATGATTGTCACATTAAAAAAACTATAAACTGTATTTACAGTGGTACCTCGATATACGAGTGCCACAACATACGAGTGTTTTGAGACAGGAGCTACCGAGCGAGCGATGTTTTTGCTTTGAGACGAGAGCAAGATTTGAGATACGAGGATTTGCACACTACACCGCTGTACACGACCGCAACATGCGCGCGCATGTAGGTGTCGTGTGCAGCGTCTAACAGTTTCTCCCACCTCAGACTAGTCCTCAGTCTGAGTGCTTGTTTCCCTCGTTTTGGAAGCATTTTTGATAAGTTGGGTTCGCGTTTTTTGCTTTTTGTACATTTAGAAAACATTATCATATTTATTTTTATAACCCTGGGTCCAAAGAAGATGATGATGTCTATTGAATTAAAGCGTTAAATAATAGAAAACCATGAGCAAGTTGTGCGAGTAATTGACTTGGGGAGGATGTACTGGCGTAACACATCAATGATATTTACTGTGCTTGAACAAAAGGAGTTGATAAAGTATAACGCCAACTAAGGGCGTTACAATAATTTTTAAACTCCGACCTCTCTCCGTCAAGACATGGAGAAACTACTGATGGTGTAAGTGAGAGAGAAGCAGCTTCAAGGAGGAACCTTAACACAAAGCATCATATGTGAGAAGGCATTATTACGAGTTATTTACGAGCGATTTACGGTTATTTTCTAAAGAAGATCCCACACACTTTTACAAACGTGGAATCGGAAGACCCGTTTAAAGCCAGTCGGGGCTGGTTTGACAACTTTAGGGAAAGGACCGACCTTCACTCCGTCGTCAGGCATGGTGAGGCAGCAAATCCGGATGTAAAGGCAGCTGATGTTTACATCAAAATGTTTTCCGAACAGATAGTAGCCAAAGGATACATCCCCCCCCCAGCAAGTCCTCAACTGTGACGAGACAGGGCTTTTCTGGAAAAGGATGCCGAATAGAACTTACATTACGGCAGAGGAGAAGATGCCAGGTCACAAACCCATTAAGGATTGATTAAATCTAGCAATTTGCGTCAATGCGAGTGGCGACTGTAAAATCAAGCCTCCGCTAGTATACCATTCGGAAAACCCCAGAGGCTTTAAGTCATATAATATGTTAAAAGAAAAGCTGCCAGTTATAATTTTAAGAAGATATGTGGAAGGCAAATCCGAAGGCGTGGGACAGAATGAACTTCTTTGTGGAGTGGATAATTCTGGTGTTCTGTTCTGGTGTTGGCCTCGACAATGCCCCTACTCACCCATCAAATCTCGAAGATGATTTACTCGAAGAGTTCAAGTATATAAAATTTCCCTACCTACCACCCAACACCACTCCTATCCTGCAGCCCATGGATCAGCAGGAGATTTCTAATTTTAAGAATTTGTACACCAAGCACATTTTTCGCCGCTGCTTTGAGGTGACAGAAAACACAAACCTTACCATTGGAGAGTTCTGGAAAAACCACTTTAACATCGTGATGTGCCTAAGAATTATTGTTCAGGCCTGGCTGGGTGTTACAACGTCTGCATGGAAGAAGCTGTGGCCTGAGGCTGTAGCTGAAAGAGAATTCGAAGGATTGGAACCCAAAGTGTCAGTGGTAGAGGAGCTTGTTTCTCTGGGAAAATCCATGAGTCTGGAGGTGGAGGAGAGAGATGTGAACGAACTCGTAGAGGAACAGTCTCAGGAGCTGACAACCGAGGAGTTACACGATCTGCATTTGCAGCAGCATACGGTGGTTCAACGAAAAATTAGTTTTGAAGAGGAGACAGAGATGGAGGAGGTTATCCCTACAAGAGATATAAAACAGATCTTGAGAATGTGGGATAAAGTTGTACAGTTCGTGGATAAAAATCACCGCGAAAAAGTTGCAACTAGTCCTAAATCGGAGTTGTTCAACGAAACTTGCCTAACTCGATTCCGCAATACCTTGACAGGTAGGAAGAAACAAACCTCCTTGGACAGTTTTTTTAAACGATCTGCGGGTGAAAATGAGCAGATCATGACAAAAAGAGCGAAGACCAGTGACAAAAATTAAGCGCTTCCGTAGGCACTTTTTCTTTTAATTATGTTTTTATAGAATATGTATTTGTTATTTATAAATAAATGTTTCTTCTTCTTTTTGAATAAGAAATAACATTTTTCTTATTCAAAAACACTTAAAAAAACAGCTGAGGTCGTGTTTTGGGAGCTGGAACGGATTAATGGCATTTCGATTACTTTCAATGCGGAAAATTGCTTTCAGATACGAGCAAGGTTACGAAACATTTAAACTCGTATGTCGAGGTACCACTGTACTTAATTATATAATCGTTAGCAAGCAGATAGTAATAAATAATTTTAAAACTGTGCTGCTATCAATATACAAATTATTTTGACTAGTATAATTAATTTAGAATTATGCGAATACATATAATATAAGATGATGTATGTTACTACAGATACGTGTTAATATAATACATATATAAGTCTGTGCATATATATGAAATCATAATTCTATTTATACCAGTTAACAGTTAGAATTACTGAACAACCATGAAAGGTTCCGCAAGAATGAAATATGGTGTAACAATGAACACTTAGTTTAGAAATTCGATTCTATTATATATTGTTGTAAAAGTCATTGTAAGAGTGAAAATTCTTCATTCTGCCTTAATGCGATTTTTTGCGTTTAATGCGTTGTTTGGTGATTTTATGATCCCGAATTATATTGATGTGATATATTAATACTGCATTTGTAGATATACGTTTTTTGAGAAACGAGTCAAAGCGATTGATTTTTTGTAAAAATTTGGATTTATCCTTATTTTATTGACGTGCACCAGCACTGAATTGAGAATGGCTTGTGCTATGCTTCGATGGATGAAGAAGCGTTTGTAAGTAATGAATATTATGAACGTTTGAACATATTTAAATGAATAGTATTAAAAGTATATATTTACTTATATCATATACTAATAGTTTATGGTAAATTTTTCATTATAAATCTCATCACAGTTTCATTTCTCATTCTATTGCATTTCTATAGCGGTACATAAATTTTGTGGTTTACATATTGTAGATTGCATCTGTTTTGTAGCGCAATTTATTCCTCGGTATGTTACTTGTAGTGTTATTAGAAATTCCATTATTTTTGTATTTTTTCTGCAATTGGTAGTATCTGATTAGGAAATTTATGTTTTATTTCAAGATATATATGAAGTTGGTTATATCAAGTGTTAAATAAGCGTTGTTATTCGGGCAAAAGCGTTAGCTTTATCGAGATAGATAAAAGCAATTCTTATTTCTTAAATACTCAAGATATAAAGACACACTCGAATAGTAGATTCACTCACTTTACGTTTTTTAAGGGTTATATATATACATTAAGGGCGTGTTCAAAACAACCATTGACGAGTAGTCTTGGCGTAATTCGTATTCATACCAAGATTATCCATTTCTCAAGGCAATAATTTTTGTTATTTTTGCTAAACCGTTTACGAAAATATAATTTTCCGAATCCTGAACTCTTATGCATGGAAAGGCAGATTTTAAGATATTTGTTTTGCAATTTGATGCAAAATTCGTATTTTTAAAACACTGATGTATATGTTCTTTTTTTAAAATTCTGCCAGTATATAACATTATATAACATTCTTGTGTTATCACCATTTATAGTTGTCGCTTGCTGTACAGCCTGCTGAATACATTTTACTTTCTAGGTATCTACAATTACATCGTGTTGTTTCGGTACGAACAGGGGCGAAGTATTCATCACATAGATACATTTAAAGATAATTAATTATTTTTTTCTGATTTTGATATCTATAATATATAGACAGGATTACTGATAAGAAATTTAAGAAAATAGTAAATGAAGAAGTAAATAGAAAAATTTCTTTCAGGTATTGTGAGATGTCAATATAAATTTCATACATATTACTAGGGGGCTGTTGACAAAGCAACATCTTTACTATATATGTCTACGACCTCTACGTATACAGTGTGTTGCTCAAAGTAAACTTCCTGCATTGTGAAGAGTACTACGTGTATGTCGTGATGCGTTCATGCGAAGCTTGTTTCCTCGTATGAGCTCTGCCTCTTCGAACCGAAATTGTCCGTAATCTGCAGCGTCTTGAGTTGTTTATGCAGCTTCTTGAGCTGTTCTGGTACTTCCTGTCGAATCTGACGATGACGCGGACAGTCTTGTATCCTTCGTTTACTTGCGAAAAGTTTCTTGTACTTGCTTGCTGAGTCTTCTAGTGCTTTTTACTTCATTTTTTCTGTAGCTCGCTGTAACGTATGTGCTGTCTTCTTGCGTTCAGACATTTTAGTAAATTGAGAAAAAAAATTATGTAACTGTAGTAAAGTAACATTGCATCTAAAATATGTTAAATACCTACAGAAGTTTAAACTTCTACTCAGAAAGGAACTATACAATAAAAGAAATTAAATTTTTATAAATAAAATTAGAATAGCATAAAATGCATAGAAACATTTCATTATGAAGAAAATGTATTCATTCTTTCCAAGCAACCAGCTATTCGTAAATAAATTTTTCTTGCCAAGTCAGGAAACAAAGACCTTTGACACTTGGGGTAATACATTTGAAGTTATGATTTAAATTAATTTTAATATAACAAATTTGCAAAATCTCAATAAAAGAATTAACGTAGCGATAGCATATCGTGTCACGTATCTAAAGGTGAAACATAAAAGTTTCCAAAAGCAGCTATTCATTTAAAATACTGAAATTAACGAAATATTTTTCGACATACAGTGACGTTATATGGAATCACGTGCTTTCTTCAACTCAGAATGTAACCGTAAATAATAACAATAAGTTTCGAGTTTGGCAATACTATTTATTTCATATTTTTTTAACTTAAAAATTTCTCTTAAACAATACGATTTGAGAGTGAGAAGAGCCATCATTTTTCTAAATAAAGCAATTTGATCTCCAGCGCTTTCCGAAATTTTATATAACATCTCGAGTGATAGTCGTAGGAAGATAACAATAGCCGAAAAGTTTTACCAAGAATTTTTGAAATCCGAGGGTACCTCCTTTTAAACTCAAATCTCCCCCCCCCGTTTCGCAGGATATGATGTTACGAAGAAAAAAAAAACAAAGAGGCAAAATCCCACATATATTTAAACTGCTGATTCCTGTTTACAATATTCAATTTCCTTTAAAAACATTAAGCTTCATTTAAATAAAAGGAAAATAAATTCACACATTTTCCCTAGCTTTCAAGCTTTTATTGTATTTTTAAATATTCTTTTTGTCACTGTTGCGCAAGTTTTCCGCGGCGTCATTAGGAGCCGTAGGTCGAAAACATATAAGAATCATTGCTGTAAATAATGATCATATTGTTGCGTGCGTACGGGTTCGTTATGAAATGAATGCACAAGTCCGATGAAAAATGAACAAAAAAAATTTATTATTATCACAACAAAAATGCTTAAATTTTCTCAAATTATCATGCAGTATTACAATATCTCACAATAGTTATCTTTTAACTACTCAAATGTCCAATAGAACGCAATTAAAAACAGCTAAAGAACGCTAATCCGCGAATTCGCTACAATCAACAAGAGCAGTTTTCTAAACAACAACAAACTAAGCAGCAACTACTACAAACTGAGATGTTTTCCTCCTTTTATAAGATTTTAAAATCACGCGCTAGAATTTTCCAGTACTTTCTCGAAATCAAAAAGAGATATTTATTTATTTAAAGCACGCGCTCTTGTATTTTTAATTTTCCGGCTTAGCTTTCTTTTAATATTCGTCACGCGCTGCACTGCGCGAGAAATAAAACCAATTAATTTATAATTGAGCTAATATTAGCTTTTTAAATACCAAATTCGTAACACTGCCCCCTTCCCAAGGACTGCACGTCCCGGGCAGTACTATCCCTGGACAGGAAGCTAAACTTACAACTGTGGCATGAATGCATTAATAAGCATTACATTACAGTAATAAACAACATGAACAATAAATGCAATAAATAAAACAAATCAAATGCTATCAAATACTAAATACAAAACAAATACTAAATACAAATCAAATACTAAATACAAATCAAATACTAAATGCAAATCAAATATTAAATACAAATCAAATCAAATACACATTTATAAACAAAAAGGACCATGGTCTTATACTATTTACAATTATTTACATTATGTACTATGGCCATAGTAATGAGCTAACCTGTCGTAATGAACGACTTTAGGTTTAGAGTTCGAAAACTTACGAATCCGAACCACGAGGTCATTCAGCCTGTTTAGGACTGTGTACGGCCCATCCCAAGGTGACTGTAATTTCGGACAAAGTCCTTTTCGTCGAGTCGGATTCCACAACCACACCTTGTCTCCTTCGTGGAATAGATGTTCAGTAGCTCTTGTGTCGTATCGGGTCTTCATCTTCTCCGTCGCCAAGTTGACTCGCTCTCGTGCAAAATTGTGCATCACTTCAAACCGGGCCTGGAGATCTTGAATATATTCCTCAGACGATGAAGGAGCATCCGGAGGGCGGCCAAACAATAGATCACAAGGCAGACGAAGGTCACGACCGAAGAGCATCTGAGATGGAGAATAGCTGGTAGTCTGGTGTTTCTTTTCGACCCTAGCATGATTTCGGCTGTTTCTCGAGCTGGTTCTTTCGGACAAAGCGTCGGCATTTCCAGGTGAGGATCCCTTCTTAGGATGGATAGTCATGTCTTCAGATGCTGAAAGCAGTTTGTTGTTTTTGAAGTCTAAGGAAAAATTGTATTTCCTTAAAAAGTCCAATCCGAGTATGCATGGATCTGTGATATCCGCCACATAAGCCGTGTGATGGTAGGCGGCATTTCCAAACGTGATGTTTACGTTTAACTTCCCAGTTATGTCGATCTTGTCACCAGACGCAGTCTGAAGGGTAACACAGGATGGCGTCCAAATAAGTTTATCTTTAAACTGTTCAGCTAAATCTTTCCTAATGATGGTAACATTAGCTCCTGTGTCAATGATCATATCGCAAGGAACTCCACCGATATTCCCATTAATGGACATTCCGTTACTGTTGCCACCCACTGTATAAATTTTAAGCGCTTTAAAACAAGGTTTTTCATTATCTGACAACCTCCGTTCCTCGATATGGTCACTAATTTGTTTACTGCGTCGTTGCTGGGAAATGGTCTTATTTTCCGTACCTCGGGATGTTCTGCAATTTCTTCGTATGTGGCCTTCAACTCCGCAGTTCCAGCATTTTAGAATTAGTTTCTTTTCACATATGTTCCGTCTCAAGCCACTGACTTGTCTGGTAAAATCATCTGCTTTATATTCCGTACCCTGGGGTGCTCTGCAATTCCGTCTTAGGTGACCTTCACTACCACATCTCCAACACCTTAGAGCCACTTTCTTCTCCCTCCTACTCCGTATCAAAGCGTCGACTTGTCTGGCTAAATCATCTAAACTAGCCATCAGTTGATCCACTGGCTCATGGACTCGCACAGCTCTAACTGGGTAGCGATCTCTACTAGTTGCTTGCTGGGCTGCCTCGAACTTCATGGCGTACAACAGAGCGCTTTTCATGTCCTTTACATCTGCCATTCGAAGAGCTTTCTGTATTTCAGGATCTCGGATGCCGTCGATGAAATATTGCAGCGACAGGATTTCTCTTGTTTCTGTCGGGCACTCCGAAAAGGCGAGGTGGGACAGCCTTTCAACATCCGTGGCGAGCTCCTGAAGTGTTTCGGTAGGCTTCTGTTGACGAGATTTTAATTGGAGCCTGCTGTAGTCTTTTAAACACTTCTCCCCAAAGCGCAACTCCAAGGCGCCGGACAGAGCTTCGAAATCTAACCTTTTGTTTTCGGGAAGAGTCTGAAGGATATCCGCTGCGTCGGCTCTTAGAGAAGCGGCGAGATGACAGGCCTTAGTTTGGGAATCCCATCCATTCGCATCCGCCACGATAGAAAATTGTGTCTTATACACCTGCCAGGAGGTCTTCCCATCATACGTGGATAGCTTCAGAGGTGGACGAGCAGGCATTGGTAAGAATTTAAAATCATCACTCCTGCTCCCTGCCGACGTTACGAATTTCTTTAAAGTATCCATTTCTTTGGCAACTGCAGAAACTCTCTCATCAATTTGTTGTTCGATTTGGTGTTGGACGGCACAAACTCTTCCTTCAATTCGTTCCTCCACAGCAGAAACTCTCCCTTCTATATGTTCTTTTACAGAAGAATCTCTTTCTTCTATTTCTTCTTTCACCGAAGAAACTCTTTCTTCAATATGATCTTTTACGGAAGAAACTTTTTCTTCAATATGTCCAACTTTATTTTCAACTGCGTCAATTCTGCCTTCCATAGCTTCAAATTTATTTTCTATTATGCAAGTAATTTCTCTTTTCATTTCTTCTTGATCAGCTTGAACGGCTTTCATTTCGTCCTTAACGGATTCCTGGCCCAATTTCATTTCTTCCTTAACGGATTCCTGGCCCAATTTCATTTCTTCCTTAACGGATTCCTGGCCCAATTTCATTTCTTCCTTAACGGATTCCTGGCCCAATTTCATTTCCTCTTTAATTTCTTCTTTAAATGAGGCAAAGGCTGATATTAACTGCCTTAATTGCTCTTCCATCGCTCTTGTTATTGGCATTCAACCCCCACTCCTGACACCAAAAATTGTTGCGTGCGTACGGGTTCGTTATGAAATGAATGCACAAGTCCGATGAAAAATGAACAAAAAAAATTTATTATTATCACAACAAAAATGATTAAATTTTCTCAAATTATCATTCAGTATTACAATATCTCACAATAGTTATCTTTTAACTACTCAAATGTCCAATAGAACGCAATTAAAAACAGCTAAAGAACGCTAATCCGCGAATTCGCTACAATCAACAAGAGCAGTTTTCTAAACAACAACAAACTAAGCAGCAACTACTACAAACTGAGATGTTTTCCTCCTTTTATAAGATTTTAAAATCACGCGCTAGAATTTTCCAGTACTTTCTCGAAATCAAAAAGAGATATTTATTTATTTAAAGCACGCTCTCTTGTATTTTTAATTTTCCGGCTTAGCTTTCTTTTAATATTCGTCACGCGCTACACTGCGCGAGAAATAAAACCAATTAATTTATAATTGAGCTAATATTAGCTTTTTAAATACCAAATTCGTAACAATATGATAAATTGCATACATATGCGATTCTTTTGATTAGAATTTGAGTACAATTCTTTATACATCAGCTACTATGCCCCTTTATGTAACGACAAGGATTATTTTCAATGATTATCCGATGAGAATGATTCTTTACAATGATTATTTGATGACAATGATCATTTGCAAAGAATATTAAAAGCCAATGACTACGATTACTTAAATGGAATAAGCATGTCATTCGATGACAACGATTATTTCCAAAGAATCTTCGATCACGTCACTATTGTATATCGCTATACTTCTGGGGTTGGGGGGGGGTTGTGTATTGTACTACGGCCCTGTAATTAAGCGTTTTAAATGACATCAAAAACGTTAGTAAAACTTAGGATCCTCACATACTACCCGCCAGAGTTAATTAGTTTGAAACTGAGGTCTAAAACGACCTTGTTGAAAACTTTTAGCTCTAGAATCTAACGCGAGGCCAATCTTTTACAAACATTTCTCTCTAGAAACTAGATATTAAAAAGTCGTTTTTACATTATCATCTCTATGGACAAGTATTTTCATCTGTACTGCATCTATAAACAGGAGTTTCCTAGTTGAAATCTGGTTCCTTATGGAAGGAAAACTAGTTTAATGAAATGTTACACAATCAAATGGCAAGTACCATGAATATTTATATTTCTCCTTTAAAATTCTTATTTCATTCATGACGTTATTTAATTATCTCCCCGTGCTCTCTGACTTGTGTTGTAAAGAAAAACACCAAACACGAGCGTTTCTATGTACAAGTGTTCAACACTTCCTCCTACAATCCTCCTAACGTGTTAAAAATTCAACATACCAAGACCTCGTAACACACCCTAACTTCAACTCTAAACCCTGAGGTACTATTCTGAAAGTGGCTAACTCTGAAGTGTAGCGTCAGAGAGCCTAACTACATTCATTCAACCTTTATCACATATTCACAATAATTTGCTCTTTTTACAGTCACACGAATAAGTTAAAATTTTTGGCATTACTCTAATATTTTTACTTTTAACATATCACAATATTTTTTAACTTTTAAGATAACAGTTCACATTGTATATAAGGACATATTAACATGCCGTTAATTTTACGCATTTTAAAACATACATTAGTAGTACATTGTTAACTTCTATTCTTTTCCAAGCAAGTGCCAATTCTTGTGCATTGAAATTCTACATTTCAAAAGTCTTTCAGATTAAAACTTCTTTCTTGCCAGAATCTTTTAAATAAAATTTTACACAATAATTTTTACAATTTTCTTAAGGTACCTTTCTCAAAGATTATCAATGCTTTTTCAATATTCAAGTATTTACACATTCCTATTATACATTAATTTTAGTTTTACTCGCGAGTAATTGAAAAGTAATACCAAAATAGGTAACAACTCCTTTCTCGCCTTTTTGGCGATAAAGGTAGGCCTCACATGAGGTAAAAATTCTTGAATTCTGCCACTTGCAGTAAAATTGAAAAATTAACTTATGGTTTCAAAGTAACATAAAGTTTTACTTATCTTTGTGATATTCAGACATCCTTTTTTCTGCCCAGTCCTGGCAGGTAGCGAAGACTACGGTCTGGTTGATCTTCCTTCTTGTGCGGGTTCGCCCTTCGGTACCTTCCTCCATGAGCTTTCTTTTTCTTCCAGTTCGGTCACCCTTGAAGACCTTTTTTTTAGCATCTGCCTGTGGTCTCGGCCGTTTGATGGCAGCTGGTCTTGGCGGAACCGGGACAACTGTCTCTCGTTGTTACCTGGATCTTGTTGCTGGCTGTTCAAATTTTTCTTGCGTCTTTGCATCTGCAGCTGGTCTTCCTTAATCTATTCGTCGACATTTACTGCCTAGACTGATATCCGATGGGTAGATCTTCTGTTTTGGAGCCGTGTTATAGTTGCTGTCATTTCTCATGGCTTTCTTTGCATTAGTCGTACTTCTCCCTTCTTCATTCTGAGGGTGGTCGTGCCCTCTCTTTTCTGGTCGGTGGAACGACTTCTTTTTCTTGTTACCTTCAGTTTTCCAACGGGGGAACTTTCTTTTCAATTGCTCCTGTCTACAAATGGCTTGCCCTTGGGATTATCGTTGTTCCACCTCTGGAGCTTGTGCCTGCCGTGCCGCATCCTGCAAAACATCTTGAAATATTGGCATTTTATTACGATTATAAAATGGTTTTATCTGGTCTACGTTTGCGGTGCAGGTTTCATCATTCCTGGCTTTTAACACCACTAAGCCTGAGTTAATTTTTCTATGACATATGGTTCTTCAAATCGTGGATAAAATTTGGCAGTTTTATCTTCTGGTTCTGAAGAAAGTTAATGCTTAATTTTTAACACTTCATCTCCTACTTTATAAGTTACTCCGTTTCATATCATAATAAAGCTTCTGTTTTCTCTGTGCTACTTCAGTGTTCTTTTTTGATTCTTTAATTTATTTTTCTATATTGCCCATTTTAAATTCTGGGGCTCTTTGTTGAACGTAAAATAATTTATCTAACGGCGTTATAATCTTTCTGCCTAAAAATAACTCAGCAGGAGTTTTGCCCGTCGTATCATGTTTTGCGGTCCTAAGGCGAAACCTAATTCATTGACATAGTTAACCCAGCTTTTATGAAAATTTTTAACATAACTACGGACAATTTTCATTATATTTCTATTGACCCGTTCCGCTATATTTGATTGCGGCCGATACGGGACCATTTTTAAATGACGTATGCCCAGTTTTTCGCACATGTCTTCAAATATATTACTTACAAATTGAGGACCATTATCCGATATTACTTTTAGGGGCGCCCCGTATTTTAAAATATATTTATTTAAAATAGAATCAGTAACTAATTTCGCGGAGGCTCGTTTTAAGGTAAAAATTTCGATCCACTTACTAAAATGATCAACCATAACAAGAAGATTGCGACTTTTATTTAACTGACTTTTTGGGAAAGGGCCCAATAAATCGATGCCAATTATTTCATTTGGAAATTCGGATTTAATACTATTTAGAAACCCGGCCGGGCGGAAATTAATATAATTAACTGCTTGACATGTTGGGCAGGACTGGACATACGCCCTTGTTAACTTTTGCAGCTCAGGAAAATAAACTGCTTCGCGTACGCGTTGGATGGTTTTTCGAATACCAGCATGAGAAGATAAAGGGCAGTCGTGTAACTCCTGCAGTATATTTAATCTAAGACTAGCTGGGATAACAGGTCGAAATTCGTTGTTGGAATTCGTAGTTTTTGTATAAAATAATAGACCATCTGTTAGTTCGTAATGGGCCGCCCTATTTCTTATCGCCACAATATCTTGGTGGCTAAAATTTTCAGGATCCTTTAAATAATCATAAATATTTTTAAATACAGGATCCTTATCCAGTTCGGTTATCACAGTTTCTTGGGAATGTAAATTACATGCTGTGAGCATTGCCACCTTTACAGTATTACCTTCTTCATCTATTTTTATTCTGGATAGGGCATCTGCTACGATATTTTCCTTTCCGGGGCGTGTGCTTAATTACCAGATTATACTCTTGTAACTTTATAGCCCATCTTATTAACCTTGGGGATAAGTTTTTCCGTGAGTACAGTCTAGTTCCCGCCGCATGATCAGAATACACTGTTATTGGATCCTTTCCAAAATAGACTCGGAACTTTTGCACTGCTAACAGAACTGCAAGTGCCTCTCTCTCAGTCGCGGAATAATTTCTTTGTGTTTGATTTAAAGTTCTACTAAAAAATGCCACGGGCTGCTGATTTTGCGAAAGTACCGCTCCTAGCGCATAATCCGAAGCATCCACTGAAATTTCTAAATTCTCATCGTTTTCAGGAAATTTCAAAACAGGGGCTTGCGTTAATGCTTGCTTTAATTTTTCGAAAGCACTATTGGCTTCGGCCGTCCACGAGAATCTTGCCTTTTTCCTTTTGAATTTTAACAATGGTTCAACAATAGCTGCAAAATCTTTTATAAAACTCTAACTTCAATCTTTGGAAGAGTCAAATTTTTCACAATAACTGTGTTTAACTTGAAGAAAGAGGGCTTTTCTTTGCCTTCGGATTTCCGCACCCTCCCGTCAGCAGAAATCCGTTTTAGTTTAAATTTTCTTTCTTCCTTTCCATGCCTTCCTTGTTTTTCCGCTGGCCTTCAGACTTTTTTTCTGGCTTACTATTGAACTGTCGACGTTCGCCGGTTGTTTTTGGATACTCAGGTTTCCTTGCCTTCTGATTCGATTTGCTTCCGTAGCCGTGTTCTTGCCTTTGCTGTGGTCTTGGCGCACCAAATTGGCTTCGTTGCTCATACTGGCGTCTTCATTCGATGTCCGCCGTTCTTCTACTTTCAAATTGGATTGTTAGCTCAAATAACTTTTCCAGTGTAGTCGGATTCCTTAATTAAATAAAGTCTTGTACTTGGGGAACTAAACTCGGCAAAATCACTTGGATTATCTCAGGATCCGGACGGTTTCCATACAAGAGTTTAAAGACGTGAATTTTTCTTAAAATAAAGGTGGAAAGATTTTCGATTCGTTGCTGGTATATGCTGAAGGGTTCCGTTTCTAAACTTGCACGATATCTTACGACAGGGAAGGCTTTTACTAAGGCAGTCTTAAAATTTTCGTAAGTATAGGTGGGACTTCCCGCTTGACCCAAGAGGCTTCTGCCTATACATTTGAACCAATTAAGCGCTTGGCCCCTCAAAGCGCTGGTAGCTAAGGTAACTTTTTGAAATTCGTGCACGGGGTAGAGCATGAAGTGGTCATCCTGCATTTATTTGTGGAACACTTCCTTTTGCAATAACAGTGTGTACATATACTCCTCTCTTTTCAATCTACACCAGAGCATATGTGATTGTCGACACACACCGGTGAGGGTAAGAATGTAGAAGAATGTAATGCAATATTCGATCTTTCACCGACGTATTTGGTGAATGTTAACATTCTCCGGTGAAAGTCGACATTCTTTAATTTCGGTCTTTCAAGGTAACATATTTTATACGATTATATACATACATATATATATATATATATATATATATATATATACATATATATATATATATATATATATAACACTTTCAATTGCGCAAGAGGCCCTTGCATTTACAATTGCATTTATTTGTGGAACACTTCCTTTTGCAATAACAGTGTGTACATATACTCTTCTGTTTTCAATCTACACCAGAGCATATCTGTGATTATCGACATACACCGGTGAGGGTCCGAATGTAGAAGAATGTAATGCAATATTTGATCTTTCACCGACGTATGTGGTAAATGTTGACATTTTCCGGTGAAAGTCGATATTCTACAATTTCGGTCTTTCACGGTAACATATGTTTATAAGATTATATATATATATATATATATATATATATATATATATACATATAGTGTTTATATATATATTGTTTATATATATATATACATATAGTGTTTATATATATATCGTTTATATATATTGTTTATATATATATATATATAGTGTTTATATATATATCGTTTATATATATTGTTTATATATATATATATATAATCGTTTATTGCAATGCATTGTCGGATGCTTTCCTGGCCCATAGTGACGAGAGACAACACAAGAAAAATAGTGTACGAACAATGTAAAGATATTTGTTTATTTTCCTTAGCGCAGCGGAAACCAAGAAATAAGAACAAAAGCAGGGGATCGCCATCAAAGAAAGCATTCGAAAGTTCCTTCGGAACGTATCCTAAACATGGGTTTGGTAGGGATAGTCCAGTGCATTGTTCAGCAAGATCACGAGACCTAACTTGCATTATCAGTTCGTCTCGGGGTACTTCAACACATAAGTGCACGAAACCCCAGTTAGAAGTCCAACAGGAACTTGTGGCACATATTGTGGCAGGTGCTGGGAAAGTCCTGGGGATGCAAGGTATTTTCCGGAACATCTCATGTTGGATGTGCGAGAGATGGGATACCTGTAACAGGGTGCAGGTCGTAATTTCGAACACTTTTTTGAGGTCCATAAGTGTCTAATTTTGTTCCTACTTTTTAATTTCTCTTTTGCTAAGCATAACTGGTGTCCGATCTTTCTTGTGTTTTGTGTTGTTTGCACCGGCCAGGAAAGTGATTTCGGCCATGTTTTGCCATTTAATTTTTCGTCATCGTCGTCTCTCTCATATATGTGTATAATTACTTATGACTCAAGTGTTGCTACTATATGATGACATTTGCAAACACGGTGTTTAAAATGCTACATATTCCCATCCGAAAATATCTTTTTCTTTTCCTCTTGCCCTTCAAATAAGATATATATGTCCTTCATTGCAAAATTTCCTGGAACTTTAATTTTTCTTTTTTCGAGGACAATGGAGAACATATTTCAGTATAGGCAGCTGTCAATATTCAAACATCAAATTGTAAAAGCCATTAAAGTGTGGCCGAAATGATCAGAAGGGCTAAATTCGCATAAGCATTTAGGAAATACATTTTGAAAAATTTTGTAAATTTTCCTTCAATAAATTTAATGGAACAGGCAAAAGAAATTACAGGGAACAATAAATATAGGAGAAAACAGGTATATATTTTCCTAATTTACTTTGATTTGATTGATTTCTTTCTTTCTTCCTGTATAAATAAATAAACTTTAAGAATGCAACTGAAGAATGAGAATAAAAGTTTCAATTGAAAACAAATGGTGGCAAAAATCCTAGTGCGGCTCTGCTGGACGACGAAAAAGACCAGCAATATGATCCGAATTTGGAATAACGAGAGAAAATTTGAAATCTGTGCAGCCAGCGATGCAAAGAGACTCGTTAAAATACAGGTTTTGCTGATTCAGATTCTAAAATGCTTTTTCCATCCTTTGTTTGTAGTTGTTTCCCTTTTCATTTCAGTTTCCTTTTTTCCTCCTATTTTGCAATTTTCGTCATTGTTTCCCTCTGTTTTTAAGCCACCTGTTTTTTATTTCTGTTATTATTATTGCAACTTATGTAAAAATTAAGTAAGTAAAAGTAAGGCACTGAAACTTTGCAAATTATTACGCTCTACGTGAGATTCATGGAGGCCGCTTATTGCATACAAATAACGCAAAATACTTTAACTTATCTGCTTGGCTTTAGGTCAGAACAACGAAAACAACAAATTCACCCTTTGTAGAAAACAATTCTGCCAGGCAATAATTTACGGGAAGTTTTTTCCCTATGAAACTGGGCCAAAAGTGTTATATAGTATCTAAATATGGAAGTGGTGTACATGTTAAACGTGATCGTCATTGCATTCATTACCTTCACTATTTTACTACTGAAATAAAGATATACCAATTTTTTTGTAGATTGGAAAATCCTCCTTGTGATCATGAAAAAGAGCAAAAACTGGAAAACGAGAAAGAACTGGAAAACGAGAAGGAACTTGAAAAGAAGCGAGAACCGGAAAAGATGCAAAAACTGGAAAAGAATCAAAAACTGAATAAAAAGGAAGAACAGGAAAAGAAGGAGAAACTGGAAAAGAAGCAAGAACTCAAAAACAAGAGAAAACTGGAATTGACACAAAAACTAGAAAAGAAGCAAGACCTGAAAAAGAAACAAAAGCTGGAAAAGATACAAAAACTAGAAAAGAAGCAAGAACAGGAAAAGATACAAGAATTAGAACAGAAGCAAGAACTGAAAAAGAAGCAAAAATTGGAAAAGAAGCAAGAACTGAAAATGAAACAAGAGCAGAAAAAGAAGCAAAAACTGGAAAAGAAGGAAGAACTGAAAAACAAACAAAAACTGGAAAAGCAACAGAAACTAGAAAAGAAGAAAGAACTGAAAAAGAAGCAATTACTGGAATGGATTCAAAAACTAGAAAAGAAAGAAGAACTGAAAAAGAAGAAAATACGGGAAGGAATACAAAAACGAGAAAAGAAAGAAGAACTGAAAATGAACCAAAAAAGAGAGACCTGAAAATGAAGACGGAACTGGAAAAATTGCAAAAACTGGAAAAGAAGCAAGAGCCGGAAAACATGCCAGAAATGGAAAATATAGAGGAGTCTGAAAAGACGCAATACCTGGAAAAGAAGCAAAAAACGGAAAAGATTCCAAATCTGAAAGACAAGCTGGAACCGGAAAAGAGCTGTCAAACCCGAAAAGGAAACCGGTTGAACTGCGAAAAGAGCCAGAACTGGATACCGACTGTAGAACGATTGATTTAATGACAAAACGAAGCAAGACCCGGAAAAGAAAAATAGAACAAATAAATCATATACCTGCTTCATTTTACCGAAATTTATTATCAACAACATTTTTATTATCAAGAACTTTATGGTATTCTTAGTATATGGACGGCATTTGATAATATTTTGCTCGGTAAGTGTAACTACTGATATATTATTAGCTAGTAATTAGTCATGCTAACTTTAAGATACCAGTATTATTTTAGCAGCAACTAAGTACACTCTTTCGCAGTTCAGATCTATGTTTTCTATGTTTTCAGTGCCTTTCATGGCTGCGAGGTCTTCCGGTTTTACCTGGAAAGTCACAGTTTATTGACTTTTTTAACACATAGCTTTACACAGGACAATATTTTTCAACAATAAATTTATGTTGTGCTACTGGCTTTAAATTGTGCAAATAAATATTGCACGGCATATCTTTCATAATTGAACTCATGAAATTAATTTATACAAATTTCATTTTAAAATTTGTTTGACCCTGTGCTGTCTTATCCAACTGCAGATATTCATAGAACTTTATACCAAGGTTCAAAGAAACGTTCAAAAAGGAATGTTTATCCACTTTTAATTATGTGTTAATCAGCATGATTTGCATTACTAAGATTGTAATTCTAAACAAATTAAAAGCTATTGTAGTATGTACATTAGCTTTTCATTTGCTTTCACCTTGTTTAAATTCAGTTTGACATACCACAGTTTCCGTCTCTACTCAGGATTTTTTCAGTGTAAAAATTCAAGATTACAAATTGAAATGAGCGAAAGAAATAACTTTTAAAATGTGTGTATACATTACATCAGAATAATAATATAATTAGATAAATAAACTGAATAATATGTTATAAAGCGAATTTATATCAATTTCGATTTCTTTCAAAATAGAGATTCCTTCGCACCTCACAAATCTCACAGAAACTCTCGGTTTGTGATTCGTGAGCTTTAGTTTTTTATATTTGGAATTTGGCAGCAATATGATTCACTGTTACGATGCAAATTCTTGCTCACAAATTGGATATCTAACTAGAAAATGGTATAATTAAAATAAAATGAATATTATTAGATGGAAATGTTGGTTTCCTTTGCGTTTATCTGAATGGTATCGTATATATAAACCTGTTGGAGACGTTTTTTTCCCACACATCGAATAGAGACACATAGTCACATAATACAAATAATATAAATACAAGAATATAGTGTAAGATGAAGCTCTACCACATTTCTCTATTACTTAAGACTGCGAAAGATTTGTTAAAGCATTACAGGATCATACTCTGATGGATCTCGCCGTTCTGTTTCATTTTCTGCCCTCGAAAACACATTATCTTAGTACAGTAGATTACTTTTGAAGCAATGGATTATTTGAAAACATTGTAACTGTAAGAATTATTCTCTGATGTTATTACTGAAAAAGCGGTTGAGAGCATAATCTTTGGCTATGCGCTTTAAGCTGTATTAAAACCATTTTGAAATGTAAGGCCTACAAACTGAAACGTAACTTTATCTTATTTCTGTACTATTCATTAGAGTTTTATACATTCCCATCAATAGATACTGAATGGCTAAATATTCTGCTTACCCAAACCAGTTATTTTTTTCATACTCTTCTTTTTCTTAATTTTAATTAGTCCGGAAAGTAAAGCTATAGAGAATTTCACTTCTTCATTAGAAATCTGATTTAGAATTTTGTTTTCGGAGATAAAAGTTTGAATTCTTTAACCCTTTTCTAAACACAAAGATTGAAAAACGTAACACCGAAATTTTGAAAACATTTATACACTAATAGAAGGGAAAAAAAACAGAATATAATGCTTCAGCAAGTATGTAAATATCTCTATCACTTAAGTTTCAGCTATGTTTGTTATAGTATATTCAGGCGTATAAGGCGCACTTTTAAAAGAAAATGCAAGATGGAAATTTATGGGTACGCGCTGTACGCCAGCTATAAAAATGTTATGTTTAGAAATAGGGAAAAAGTGAGCATACGAAAATTAGATTTCTGCGTGTAATTAAATGCTTTTTATTTAAGAGAAATTACATAGTTTATGTACTTAAAAATTTTCGTTATCGGATTCTGTTTCATTTTCACCTTCACCTCTGATCCATACTTGCATAGACAGATCCAAGTTCCTCATATATGTCTCAAGCTATAACTTCAAGCACATCATCGAATTCTGTTTCAGTTTTGCCGTTGCTTTTACTCTGATCCACACATAAATAATCATCTTTCGTTGCATCTAGACCGTCAGATATACCACATAAATTAAACAGGTTTAATTTTATTCCGTGATTTTATTATCTACTGACACACTATTTATGGACTGGCATGACGTATTTGGTCTCCATTTGTAATTTTGTTTTCACCTTCACTTTTGTTCAAGTATTCCACTAACGTTTAAAATATTCTATCGATGATTTATTGACATATATGTCTAATATCTGAACTAATGGCAATAATCCGCCTGGATAAACTGTCATATCTGTATAACACTCTTTCAACAACATATTTGTGTTATCCGTTAGATGCAGGCTGAGCATGTACCAAATTATTAGACTTTCTTGATTATCTGAGGCAAAAGGAAGCTTTTGCCAAATATTTCTTATCCACAGTTTCAAAACGTTTTTCTCCGCCGATCATTTCTCGTGAATACGGATGAAAACACTTTCGGGAAACTGCACTTCAGCAAAGTCTTTCTTTTCAAGATATCGATGAGCTTTTAATTTCGTACGGTCGGCTAAGCAGGAGATCAGTACGGTGAGGTGAGATTTCTCGTTGGCCTATTGATTTTATGTTAACCGTTATTTTTCTTTCATATCATTGTTTCTTTATCTCCTACTATATCAAAACTACAGGAATGACATCCATATTTGCAACACGTGATAGTAAATAAATTTTTACATATTTTTAAAAACTCATCAAAGTTTTATCTCTATATTTTCGAAGCCTTTGAAAAAATTTTATCTCTTTTTCTCGGAGAACTGAATTATTCCGTGAAGTAAATCGAATACACAACCTCAGTTTGCTTTAGAGTTTTCACTTCCATTTGCACTCAATTTTTCTATTTTTAAGGCAAAGAAACGTACGCTGTTTCTTGTTACAATTAATCCATTCTAGTGATGATGGGGATTTTCTACAATGCAGTTTCCAACACTTTCGCCGACGGTAAGCTATTTCATTACTTCTTTATGCAATACACATTTATTCTTTGGCGCAATAATCATTGTAAAATTTCATGCCTCTTCCACTCGTGTACGAAGCATTCACGAAAACCAAACTGCATGATTTCCATTTTCTTTCGCAAACTCAATGACTTAACATTTGAAACTTGCATTTTGTTTGTTTCGTTCGGCGAAAGCCATTACTACTGCTGAAGAAAGCACTGGATGAACTACACTTCACTAAAATCAAATGTGATATCGTTAAGTCTTTGATGTTGACATGAGAACCACGGCTTCAAATGACTACAGAAAGAAGAAACATGACTCCTAATTCCGCAAATTCACTTTGGTCGAAAGTGCATTCTTATCCAAATTATGTTCCTTATTTCTTGAAGTCCTAGAATAACATTCTCTTTCACATCCAGAATGAATACAAATCACCTCCTACCTTGCAGAAATATTTTCCCCGATAATCAATTTTCCTGCGCACCACCTTATCGCTTGCCAAATTGCAATGTTTCCGCAATTGACATATTTGCTCGTGTTTCCTAAGGTATGAAATAATCAAGAAGAGCTGTTGCGGGATATGATGTTTTTGGTATTGCCAAACCACCATGTGTATTTTATTGCTTTCTTTATTTACTAAAGATCTGATGCATTGTAATTAAGCTATATAAGACCTTGATCTATATGCGATTACGTTTTCTTATACAAAATGTTCCAACAATGTGCTTATGCGTTGTAATTTCATTTATTCAAAACTCAGTCTAGTTATATTTATAAAATTTTCAATAGCAAACGAATGTTTTAAGAAAACAGTTTAAACGTTTTGGGTCAAGATACTTTTCAAAAAAAGTCTAATCCAAGAATTATTTATATGAGAAATTTTATGTAAAAACAAATGGCGCACATTTTTACGTTTGAAATTTACTGGCATATTCCATGACAAATTTAGTAAGAGATTTCAGGTTTTTACCAGCTATAGGAAGTCAAGGATTTCTAGAATAATTTACAAAGTCAAGGACGAGTTCTGTCTATTGTTAATTGGTATTTTCATTTCCAAAATAGAACGTTGAAAATTAAATTTTGAGAGAAGTCTTTTTAATTTTTTTGGCACGCTGCATAAAGAGTTCATTTCAAAAAACCTGAAAATAAAAGTATCAGTTTTCTACATTTTACTAATTATTCTTTCCTCCAATACCTAGACTTCATTTCGGAAACTTTCCTTTTGGTTATAATGAATAAATCACAAAACAATTGACTGATGTCAATCGAAATCAGACGGAGATACTTATGTTCAAAATTATTTCATAACGAGTGCAAACGTTTTCCTCATAAAATTATGAGTGTCGGAGAAACATATGAAGAGCCAGGCTTCGTAATTTTTACAAAACAAATGAATTTAAATTTAAAAGTACCAAAGCGCAAACATTTACGTTTTTCAAAACACATTTGTACTTGCAAGTCAATGCCTACCACAAACGACCAAGATCCGGTCTGAACTTTTGCAGACAGTGCACACACATGCGTTTCGAGTACCTTTCATTTTGGTTATTTGCGTATGCCATATAATCTTCTCAAATATTCTCATGCTTGTGACTCAGAATTGAATTATCATTTTAACTGATATTTTTATGTGATGTGTAACAATAATTTTGTTTATTTTTCAGGATGAAGATTCAGGCCCCCTTTGCGCATACCGACTGTAATTTGAATAGCCAGTTTACAATAACAAGCTTAATAGTAACCGACCGTCATAGGGAGACGCCCGAGGCTTAAAGGAACGCGAATCTCTATCAAAGTTGCAACTTGTGTAAATGCAATTTTGACTTTTAAATTCTTTTATTTTCCCTTTCTCGTGTCAAAAATGTTTTTCTCTTCAATATTTAGTTTAATAACGTGAAACTTTAATTTAAATTTTTCTTTTCGCTATTTTTACTTTAAAAAGATTTTAAGTTCTTTCATTTTACAAAAGTAATACTGATTTTAAAAACTATAAATATTTCCTTTTGGTTTTTTATTTTAAAAAATTGCATTTAATTGCTCACTTTATTTATTTTACAGAAATATTATATACTCTTATAAGGTAAACATATTTCTTTTTCGTATTTCCATAAATGCCATTTTTTAAAAATATTTTACTCCTTTTTATTAAGGGGTGTTGGAAACCCTATAGCAACAATGTTGAATTGGCCATTTTTGGATTACCTTTTCTGAAAATCTGCTGTTCTTACAGGTTTGAAGGTTTTTACGTAATTAAAGTACATCTATCACCTCGCGCTCTTTCAACCACGAGGCAGGTTCGTCTATGCACTTGCCATAGTATTAAAATAATCTCTATCTTTGAAATTTTATCCTCTAATTTATTACACATAACGGTACCCAATATACAATAAAACAAATATCACTAGTACAGTATACATTTAATTATATACATAATATAAGGCGTGTAAAACATGTTTTAAGTAATCTCAACTATATACATAATATAAAGCGCGCAAAACCATTTTTAAGTAATCTCTTTCCACACGGCATGGCTGCCGGTCCATTCACGCCACCAGCCTGCCTCGATCGGGTTTTCCGAGGAATCTCGAATTCTTTTAATACGGTGTCTTTAATCATAATATTGTTATTTCAATCCATTTCATCGAAAGTCGCGATCAAACTTTTAACTTTTGTTTTTAAACTCTGCAAAATAATTTTCCCTTCTTCAGATATTTTATAGAGATTAAGAATCACTTCAGCATGATGTAAAATGAACAGCCATTTCTCAGCTTTCGATGGTGGGTCAAACATAACTCCTTTCATTATTTTCAAATGTTTCAATAATCGTTTCCCTTGCTCTAAGAATCTCTAAGAATCTCCTATATCTTGATAAAAATAAGAACCTTAATTTCTCATTTCCATATAAAATATACTTTCTCGGTGTCTACTGGCTTTAACGCCTGACATTCGAATCATGTTATTAACAGACATAAAAACAATTATAATTTTCTAAGTTAATATGCTTAATATATAAATTAAGAAGGACTTACCTTTGTTCCCGATAGTGAAAATATCAAACGAAGAGCACAACTTGACGCTGTTAACTTTAATCATGAGCACACTGCAGTGGCACGTAACTTGACATGATTACAACACGGTAAATCACATTACCCCTGATTTAACTTTTCACGATTTCACTAGGATGATGAACACTGATGATCCCATTTTACCACTCACTGGCTGTTAACGTTTTAGCACATCACGCTTTCACAAATCGGATGAATTTATTCGCACACATGGCCCTAAACGCGCCATTTTCTTTCGTCATAAAAATCTTCTCTCATCGTAGATCCATTCGTGAACTATCACCGAATTTCATTTTACAACTTTGAGTAACTTTTTACAACCATATTTATTTATTATTTTCACTATTTAGTGATTTCCTTTTTCACAATCTTATCCTATCGACTGTTCCGATTTGCACCTCGCGCCGTTTCAACTCCGAGGCGGGTTCGGTCATTTCTCATGCACTCGCCATAATAGGAAAATAATCTCCATCAGCTTTGAAATTTTATCCACTGATTTATTAAACAATACATAATAAAACAAATACCACTACTATACATTTAGCTTAAGTTATCTCTTTGCACACGGCATGACTGCCGGTCCAACCGCAAAAGTCACAAGTCTCGTATTCTTCCCACCAGCTTGCCTCCACTCTGCTTTCCGGCGTAACTACGTCCCTTCCTTTAACCGTCTTTCGCCCCTCGCGGATAAAATGTTCTGGAAACGTCTTTCGCTAAGGGAAGGAACATCACAATACCTAGCTGAATATCCTGAAACGAGCTTTTTTATCATTTTAAATTTTAGAGTATTTTACAGTATATTTTGTTACGCATAGTAAAATTTAGCACTGATTATAATCAAAAGCTCATTTCGGCAAATATTTGGAAGCGTAGTAAATAAGGTATAAAAATTCCAGATACCTGTGAGCAGTAGTTCTTGAGAACAGGTACTACATCGAGTATAAAAAATCACGTTCGGGGGCAAAACGCGATTTTATGTAAAAATTCTCAATTATCAAATTATTCAATGACAAATTAAAGCTAGATTTTGTACAGTCCTAATTTTCATAGAGATTAAAGAACGGTGTTTTAAGAAAGCTAAAATTGTAGAGAATTTGAAAATGCAAATATCAGAAATCCTCATTTTATGAAATGTTTTGGCTTTCAACACCCCTTCAACTATTCTATTCTTTAAAGTCCTTTCTCTTTTTTTCTATTCTGGTAAAACTTGATATATAAATTTAATTCTTTGTCTTTTAATTTTTAATTTTATATCTCTGGTCGCATTTCTCTTTAACGATTAGCATTTTGCATTTGGCTTATTATTATTATATTAAAATTATGCGAAATGAACAAACAGTAAATAATGAGATGCTCAATTAAAAACAAATACAGATTTAATGATAAAAGAGAAATTTTAATGTCATTACAAACAAGATTTCAAGGGTTTCAAGAGGCCGTTGCCTAAAAAAAAAGAAAACAATTCGTCGTTTCCGGAAGAAATGAAACTTTAAAAAATATTTTAGTTGTCACAAAAACCAAACTTTTTGAAACATTACGTTATTCAAACTCTTACGTCACTTCCGAGTGTCACGTTTCTAAGATGGCATAGGTTTCGGCTACGTCCCCAAGCCTCTGGCATCTCCTGAGGGCGGTTGGTTACTACACCTGTACCAACGATAGTGAACTTCCGGTGATATCCTTCTGTCTGTACCTGAATGAAACTGGCTCTATTTGACGGCACACTAGCGAAACACTAAAGAGTCATGATTTAAACGATGATGATTTGAATAATTTAACTGGAATTTTGAGGACGGCAATTTAGATTAACTGCTGATGATTTTTTATTTAAGTGATCGTGAGTATATGGTTTAGTGATGAAGATTATGAGTAATTGAGTAGGATGATAATAAAACTTTAGGTGATCGGACTTTGTATCTAGGGGAAGTTCTTTTATTCTGACGACGACTACAATGATGAGGATGAAGATGATACATAGGATGGTTTAGAATGACTGATGTGATTTGGGTGATGATGGTTTATCTTATTCTGACGATGATCATGGTGACGCGATATACATGATGGTTAAAATGACGATGTGTATTAAGTGATAATAAATATTTAGATGAATTTGATGGTGACATAGTTTTGACTGATGACGATTTTATACATGATGTGAGAGTGATTTATATAATAATTTAGAGGAGTTAGACAATGAAGACGATGATTAAATGAGGATGAAGAACATGATGATTTGGTTGATATTGCTTTCTATTTAGATGATTTGGAAGATTATGATTTATCTATCTCGACGATGATAATGGTGATGATGACATATACGAAGGTTTAAATTGAAGGTATGATTTCGATGATGATGATTATTTAAATGATGGTTTTGAATTATCTGGTGATAATTTTATAATTTCTTTCTTGGTTATTCAGGTAACAATTTTGATGGTGATTTAGAAGGTTGAAGTGATGAAGACGATGATCAAATGAGAATCATATTGTTGATGGTGGTGATTTAGATGATACTGCTTTTTATTTAGTTGATTTGAGCTATGATGATTTATCTTAATTTGGCGATATTTTCAATGACGATGATGATGATAATATATATATGATGGTTTAACATGAACATGTGTTTTGGGTAGTTATGCTTAGTTAGATGTCTTAGATTAGCAGATGAAGTTGATTGGATTTAGAAGGAAATTTATATAGATGATGATTTCAATGAGTTAGATATTGATTTAGATGAAGGTATATTCATTTGATAATGATTATTTAAACAATAAGAGGGTCGTCCGAAAAATTACTTTGCCGTAAACCATAAAAAACAAAGTCTTATTACCTGGAAAAACCTATTGCAAAATATACAGCTATATTCCTGCTACTTCTCAGCATAAGAAACATCGGAACTATACCAATTGTCATAGCGTCGGTTACCTATTTCCATTAGAGTGTCATAGAAGTCTGTCGCCTGGGAAGAAAGGCAGCCCGTCACATTTGTCTGCAACATTTCACCTGTAGGGAAGTGTGCCCAGACAAGACCGTCTTCAGGTGCAATAACACGTGGAAGTACTTAACAGCAAGATCGGAGCCATAGAATGGATGGTCAGACATCTCCCAGCGAAACGTCTCCAACATATATTTTGTGGAATTCCCCGTATGCGTCCGATGTTGTCGTAGGACACCACAACACCAGCACTGAGCATCCCAAACCATTTGTTCTGAATGGCTCTTAAGATGTTCTCTAGTAAAGCGCAATAAAGATCAGCTTTCACCGGAGCACCACTCGCCAATACGTCAATGAGCAGAATGCCTTTACTATCCCAGAATACCGTGGACTTCAATTTCCGTGCATAGACTGAGGATCGTCCGGCGCGTGGATCCCTGTGACGCCAATCAATCGTGAGTTGCTGTTTTCTGTGGTGACGTGAGCTACCCACATCTCATCACCTGTAACGATTCTGTTAAATTGCGTTCAATAAACTGATTTATGTATCTGCTGCCTCTAGTTCTTTGTGTTTAAGTTTTGAGTATTCGAAATGGAACTCAAATACAATCAATCATATATATAGATTACATATCAATTCATATATTTGAATTAAATACATATTTACTTACCGGCCCGAAACTTTCTTAACACGTTGAGCGCGGCGCCGGTCTCTGGGGACCGACAGTGAACTTTCCGTGTGGCCGGCGTCGGTCCCTGGGAAACGGCACTGGAATTTTCGTTTGCCTGGCGTCGTTCCACGGAACCGACAGTATAAGTTAAAAAATAAATATAGTCTCAACGAAATGTCATCAAATTTAGCATTAATGAAATGTATTGAAACATTCTAAACAAAAATACGGCTTAGCTTTAAGGCTTAGCTCTCTGCCTGCTGAACGGAAAGGACAGCAAATTCGGCGCCGAACTCAGCGTGTTAATTAGAAAGCTACCGCTCGGCCTTAAAAACGCACAGCAGTTTGGTTTAAATAACCATTGATAACACTATTCTATAACGTTCTTTCTATAAAGTTCTTTGTACGTTAAAGTACATATAGCACAAGAGTGTGCAAGGAAACTGATATATAACAAATTTATTTAATATTTTTCATATAATAAGGATAATTTCAAACTGTAAACATAATTCTAAAAATCCATGACATTATCGAATTGAGACCTGTTTCGATGTCAGATACATCTCGTAATGAAATCTGAAATTTTTTGAAATTTAACAACTAATTTTTCGAGGTATTTGACAGTCCAATCTGTATAAGTTTCATTTATTTGTTTAAATGTTTGTAAAGTGTTATCACTGATTTTCATAAAAAAGGGTGTGAGAGATAATTGATAAAATTGATAGATAGAAATGGAGGGAATATTATGCATTTGTTCAGAAACATAAACGTAGTATTTGTGAGATTTCTCGCACAGCCAACTTATAATTGTTTTGTTAAATTCCTTTTTTTTTTCATATTTAATTCTTTTAAATTAATTTCTCAAAGTTTGTCATAATTTATGTGACTCAAATAGGTACGAAGAATTGATTCGGAATGTAAAAGAAATATATGTATTCTGTAACATTATTTTTTGTAAAGTTTAATTTTTTTTAATTAACAAGGTCTGTAACCAATGTTTGCACTTATTTAATGCACGGAGTTCCAAGCAATTTCACTCATCATCCTACAAGCTGCAATAAACACAAAAACACAACTCTGAAAATGAAATATTCTAACAAGGATTGTAAAGCCAAAGGCATATAATTAGTCTCCTCTGTATGCTCAGATCATTCAATATGATTTCTCTCACAGCTTATAGATTTTCAGATGAGTTACTCACGTTCGTTTTTAATGGTAATCAAAATAATATAAAACTGCAATTAAAAAGATTAAAATTTCGACAAATTGACTAAATGAAAAATATATTCGCTGGTCGCTTAAAATTGCTTCAACGGTACCTAGTTCCAAATTGCAAGACGGGTATTCCACACACGGATAATCGAGAATTAGTATAACATTCTACAGCAAAATAATGCAAATTCCGTGCTTTTTTCATATAATGCATTCATGCTGTCAGATTTATTATGTCTAATCTTATAATATTATTGTAAAATTACTGCCGGTAGAAATCATTCCTTGAAAATGAAGGCCCCTTGCCACCTTCTTGATGCCTAATTTCAAATGGATAATTCAAACGTGGCCAAAGGAGAAATATTAAAATTTTCAAAAATTTGTGTTTACGGTTTTTTATTACCTAGATTTACCACTGCTAACTAATATTATGATATAATAATATATTAATAATTAGTCAAATGAAATTTATGTGGCTTCGTGTGAACCACTTGGTCAGCGTGGTATTTTTAACGCTGTGTTTGAGCAAAAACAGAATATTGTTTATTTAAGCTATAATAAACATCCTACAGTAACATTTAGTTATTGTACATTGTTTTTTATCAGCACTTACGAGCTGAAGTTTCGTCTTATTAAACTATCCATATTGGTGTTTTTCATGCTCCGATATTGTTTTTGTATATAAATAATGAAAATTACAATTGGGATGATCAGTTCCATAAAACTCTCAGTATTCTGCAATCCTAACCACATGACCAATGGTGCCCCAAACATACAAGAAACAAACAGGTATTTACAAGTAGGAATGATTTTCGAAACGTTTGCTTGAACAAAACTCAAAACAAAATAAAACAAATGGGTCGAATCAAAATGTTAATGTTTCATAAAAATTTGCAGGATAATGTTAGATGTAAAGCCTGTTTTCGTTTCCCTGGCAGACGTACTAGGAAGTTTCATAAATGAAAGTTTTCTCTTTTGGTGGGATAGTGGCTGTGACCTATACATCGAGCATTCATTGCTGGACAGTACGTGTATAATTACAGATAGATAGAGATAAGTAGTTAATAGAGTATTTGACATATATAAACTCATCATTCAGATCTCCGAAAGTTTTCAAATAGTAAAAACACGATACCGTATGCTTTCACCACTTCACTTATGATGTATACT
The DNA here is from genome assembly GCF_044657685.1 of Stegodyphus dumicola. Classification (NCBI taxonomy): domain Eukaryota; kingdom Metazoa; phylum Arthropoda; class Arachnida; order Araneae; family Eresidae; genus Stegodyphus; species Stegodyphus dumicola. The sequence goes on along the minus strand of NC_140771.1, from coordinate 262,119,725 downwards.
ATGCCCATATGAGGTACTTCTCCCTGTTAGAGTTAACTAAATCTTAGCTATTGAAATATAGCATTTTCAAATTCTTTCCATTTGAATTTAACATGAATAATTTTACTCTGATCTCTCTCTTTCTTTTCTGTTTGTTTCTTACATCTAGCCATCTATATCCAGTTCTATATCTTCTACTTGTGCCTCTGATATTTAATGTAACGGCATTTTGCTTTAGAGTAAATAGATTTAAAATAATTAAAAATTACATTCCTATTTTCAAAATACTTTTATTTATAATTCAAGGTAAACATTTTGATATTCGTCAAATGGAACTCGAACCTAAAATTTAATTTTTATTAAATCTTTAATCTATTTCCAGCACTATGCATAAAAATGCCCTTTCTTGTTAAAATAACGAAACTGATTTCAGATTTACTAGTAGTGAATCAAATTGCAAATTGCTTAGAAGACATTTTTTAGCTCTCAGAATACATTCCATTTAACTATGCAGTAAATCGAATGATTGTTTGCAGTTAACAATATGTAAAAAGCTGTTTGGGCCAGGTCGAAAAACAGGTGGTTTACATCTGGAGGAAACGAATGTTTGACAATGTCTATATACTATATATAAACTAATAATTAGAAACTTCCGCGTAATGCCCTTATGAAATAATTCACTGTATATTAGAAAAGTACAAGAAACAGACGCATATTTTTTCGAATGAAAAAAATCGAAAAATTATGTGCTTACTAAAATCAAAAATCTCAGGCGAACAACACATAAGGCCTTGTAAGGCCTTATGTGTTGTTCCTTATAAGTTATGTGAATTTCCTTATAAGGCCTATTAAATTATACACACTTTTTGCTGCTGATCATTTAAATTTATTTCTTCGAATTGCTCTTTCAAACTTGAATACCCGATTCCTAAAAGAAAGTTGCTGATTTTGAAATTACGTATACTGCACAATTTTGGTCGTGCGTTTATGAATTTTTTCTAATTTTATTTCTTTATTAGCGGAAGTACCCGATGTCAATTAAGTTAGATTGAAAGCAATGTATCTAACAACAGAGAGAACGATACCGTTGTAATCCTTCTCTAACGATGTAAAAAATACGATTCATAGTTATACATTTTTCAGTCTGGTGCGATATGCAACCCCACATAAAAAATTTCGATAGAAAAATATAATTCTCTCTCATTGTATCAGAAGCAATGTCACTCAGCTTTTAGTGATTTTCGTCTTTCTAATCAAATGGCCATAACAGCTCAAGTTCCATCCAATATTTCACCTATATTCAACTTTAGTCGATTCAATGTCGCAAAATATTTATCATAATTGATCAGAAATCAATAACGCAAACAAACAAACAAACACACAAACAGACATTCTTCTTTATATATATAGGTTATGTAAAACTTACAAATTTTTTTATTAACAAAATGTACGCTTTGCAAGCGAGCAGTAGCAACACTTTTCGAAATAAAACAATTCTATCTCCAACGCCCGAGACTGTTACCACTAGGAAAAATGAGTGCGAAAATTAGAACTTTCAGAATTTTTAATTAGTATTTTGGCTCATGAAAGTGGTTAAGATCGAAGTGGTTAGTCGAAATGGCTTCCCTCGAATTTTCGGAATCGGGAATAACGTATTTAATGTTTGGGAAAGCTATTTTTATTTCATCTTTTATCTATTTTCGTATTTTAACAAACTCTAGGATTTGAAAGAAAGCAATGGTAACTACATTCGAAATAAAGCAGATTTTCGTCTCCAGCTTGCGAGACTGTTGCCACTCGGAAAATGAGAAAGAAAATTATCGTTTTTCCGAGTTTTTAATTTATAGCTCTGATTTTAGCTACTTTTTTTTTTTTTTTTTTTTTGGAGAAAAGTGACGTCGACCTAATTGTAGAAAGTTTGGTGGTGATAGCTATAGTAGTGACCGCGTTATGAGAGGACAAACACACAAACTTTCTTCTTTATATACAATATAGATAACAAGTATGAAACTTTCGCAAATATAAGTATACGAACAGCGAGACTGTATTAAAATTTGGATTTACTTATTTGTCAAAAAAGAATTTTTTTAAAAATTTGACATCGTCAAAACATGAATATTTTCGTGATTTAAAAACATTTCGATAACTGGAAGTATATTACTACAAGCAACGATTGCAAAAATAAAGGTCGTGTATGGACTTTTAAGCCGGATAAAGAATGTTGGTGTACATATACGTGAGCATATACATATACGGTTGGTACAGCTAACCTGCAATATAAAGAGAGAAGCAAGCCTACTCTTTAGAAAATTTCAATATTATTCGGCTAATCGTTTTTGAGTTATGCGAGATACATACACACATATATTATATCTACATACATACAGAGAACACTAAAAAATCCCTTTTGAATGCATTATAAAATATACTATGAAAAGGAAGAAGTCTTTATTCTGTCCGTATGAGATGTCGCACAAAAATCATCCAAATGGATTCAGATATGGACAAAATGGATATTTCCACTGAAATTTGATACTTGAAAATTTTCGTAATTAGAATACTTCCTTTATATTGTAAAATGCAGTAATAAAATATTACCTAAATGGGAAATCTTAAAAAGATGAGAATTAGTACCAGAATTCCATAGCTATACTTTTAAGAAGTGGTCGTAAAAAAAAGTGGTTCGCTGAGAACTTCGTTCTAAAAGTTCAAGCAATAACTAAAACATTTTCGAATAAATTGTGTGTGAAAACTGTATGTCCCGTCGTTCAAAATTAGTGGACTGTAAATTCACTTGATGTTCCCTCAGTGTAGAACCCAAGAAACCTCAGAGTCATAATGTTGACCGAAACTACTTTATTGGCTTTCAAACATTAAGTTGGCTGAGGAACGGCGAAGAACACTTTGAAATCTCCGACTTCAGTAGCCGCTCACCAAGTAAACTCAGGAGAACCTCTGCTTAGTTGAAACTCGCCGCAACTTAAAAGCTCTAAACCCGAGCTTTACGATCCTAACAAATTTGTGTCTGCGCCTCTCCTCGGTACAAAGAGAGAAATAGAATTTGCGTAACATAGAACTAATACAAACATAACATAGTTGCGTAACATAGTCCTATATACAAAAATGTTTATAAATTTTCCTATTTCTTAGCTTCGTGAAATTGTTCAAAGCAAGTCACACCTTTTTGATGGAAGCACAAACCAACTAAGATTAAAATAATTAACTACGATTAATATTAAGAAAAAAGAAAAATAAGCTTATAATATATAGATACACGAAAAATATCTACACAATTATTGAAAATAAACGGGAATGAGACTAAAAAGACAGCAAAAAATTCGCGTAGGTCTAAGTAAAGATGAGTCAAGCTACTAATGAAATTCCCGCCTAAAAACTACCCCCAAAAATTTCGAGATGCCAATATTAATGCTTTCATAACACAAAAACCACCTCGCGCCTCAATGCTGCTTTGTTTGAATTCATTCCCTCCCCCCAAAAAAATCAACGGAAACAGAAAACGAAAACAACGGATGTTCTCTCCTAACAGCACAGATGTTCTGATTAGTAAGAGCATGAGATTGCTAAAGGCGCAGTGTTCCCGCTAATGAAACACCTGGTTTTATTCAATGATTCTGCGTATGATTTTTGTATGAAAGATTAAAAAAATAATTTGGAGTACAGCCAAAAAAATTATGCCTATTTTTTCTCCAAATAAAATTTTATATGATTAAAAAATAGAGAAAATTACTTGAAAAAAATGGATTTTAATAACACATAATAAATTAAAGTTATGTGTCTCCTTGTGATATGCTGCTATCTACGGTTTAAAAAGAAAAGTTCAAAGTATATTATAAAAGCATTTTTATCTATTTACGGTTGAATTTAGAGGCTTTCGAAGCGATTCAGTTTGGGTGTTCCATGTAGTGGCACACTGAGACACAAAAGCTTAACCATATTTTAGAATCATTTATAAAAATATATAAATGTAAAGTTAAATATAAAATATTCGTGTCAAAGCGATCGTTGACGATTCCATATCTCTTTAGTCTTCCGTTGATGCGGTCATCTTAGAGAGACATTGTGAAAAACCTATATTTACTTATTTTCTCAGAAACATCGGTCATCTTAGGATGGTAATCGACAAGAGGATTTATTGTACCTATATTTTCTTTTTGTAAAATTCTGCGTTTACATTTTCTAGATCTAAATTTAAATTTGATCTTTCTAAAAAAAATAGTGTGAAAATGAATGCATTTCCGTTAATAATCTATTCCGTTAATAACTCTATCTGGCTGCAGTGGTCCAGAGGTAAAGTCGTTGAACGCTGGTAGCTAGACCCAGCACAAAAACACGCTGCTTGAGAATTTTGTGGTTTTTCTAATGTGTAATGTGCGTACGAAACTTTTCCTGAGAAAGTCCTCCCCAAACGCTTTCCTCCCCTTAGGAAAAGAGCCCTAACGTGCTCTTCCAATAATCCAATAAATATAAATACGGCACTGAAATATTACGTAGTTCATCCTGACTTGTGTCATCACAATTAACGAATCGCAACATGCAAAGGATACTTATATAAAAGGATTACTTTGAAGTCTTAATTTTATTCAAAGAACATAATATTAGAAATTTCAGACATGCGTAAAACTTTTAAATACATTTAATCTAAAGTAAATGCTCCTTTTCCCATTTTTAATTTTTTAAAAATATATTGTTCATGAAGAACTGCCAATACAACTTTATGAAATGACTTAATTAAATAATAACGTTTAATAGTTAAGTAAATAAATTTAAAATTCTCTTAAAATAAAAAATAAAAAACTGCGTAGTACTCCCATACGTATCATTAATTTTCTACTTCTTTTCAACTTTTCAATGCAAGAGTTCCTTCTTGGATTTTTAGCAAAAAATTATTAATGAAAGGAAATATATGAAATATAGAGGTAAAAATATTCCTCATTCTTACTCGCACCTAGAATTCATTACTCGAATACGCACCAGCACCTTTTAAAAGTAGAAAAGATATATCTGCAGAATAATCGTCATGCGATTATTTTATTTACTCTCTTTTATAGGAATATATTTTCCACGACGATATTTTTAAACTGCGAAGTTTTGGAACCGCTTTCTGTTCTTCGTGGATGTTTTGTACCACGATTGTTTTCTTCGATGATGTTTTAGACTTACGATATGTTTTCCTGCCTTCTTTTCTCCCACATGTTTTCTACAACGAAGTTTCCGTCTTATGTTGTTTTCTCCGCTACGTTTTCGTCGGACCTCCTAGAATTCACTCGCAAGCAAGCGAAGTAATCGTTCCATTTATACTCTTGTCCTTATATAAATAATTTGGAAAAATAATTTAGTTTAATACAAATACAAAAAATACACAAAATAATACCTGGCCCATTATGGATTTATGCAAATGTACAGAGACGTATAAGATTATGGGGTTCATTTAAAAATGACTTTTCAGTCCACTTTCATATTAGTTTGATTACCATTAAAAACGAACATGAGAAAGGTGTCTAAAAATTTGCGTCTTATAATTAGGAATTTTTGAATAAGATTACAATCAATTTTTTTTTTCTTATGGTTGGCACTTGCCTATGTCGGCATCGTCCTGCCCTAAGGCCAGATCGGTAGTCTCTTTATCATGGAGGCGCCTAGTAGGCGGGCCATCATTGCCTCTTATGAAGGGACAGACAATTTTACATCTATGCCTTCTCCGGGATTCAAACCCGAGCCCTTCGGTATCGCACTCAGTTTTCCCTAACCACCATAACGCTAAAAAAGGCTTGCAGCTACAGATTTGATTTTATTCATGACTTATCATTATAGTCGTTAGAATATTTTATTCTCACAATTAAATATTGTTTTTTTTTTTTAGCTTGTACAACGATGATTCAAATTTTAGTGTTTTTCCAGCATCAAAGCGGTGCGCACATTGATTACAGACATGTTGTTTAAAAAAATAAAATTTACGAAAAAAAAATGCAGATCAATTTTTTAACAGTGGGAATCAATTTTTCGTAACTATTTCAGTAGTGTCAGTTAGGTCAGACTTATAGAGATTAATATTAAAATATTAAAACTGAGACTCGGTCTTTCAGAAAGCCTCACAAGTACTTTCTCTCTTTTCATAACAATGTATGTTATTGTCGTTATGATTGATCAATACCAGTATTGATCACCGATAAATTTTAAGAAAATCTGTGATAACCCCCCGAGCGTTACGGGATTTTTCAGGAAACGACGTAAAAATAATCGTGTTTTCTTACCAGGACTGTCGCAAAAGCGGTAAGCATTTTTACTCAAACTGCTTCAAAAGCGGGCCCCCCTTACCATGTGGATATAATTAAGCTAATTCTCCCCTCCGTTGAATTTGGCGAGTGAAATTAGTTTTTCTCCCTATGGTATCTTCGTCACGAGACTGGTTGCTAAAATAGTATTTTATCTCCTATTTGGCTACTTTATAATTTGCACACTAACACATATGCTGTATATTACTCGTACCTTAAATCAAGATGTGTGCCGAATACAGAAAGTTAGTCAATATACATCAGTAAGAGAAACTACGTAAAATGCTTTAAATTTTCAGTTTCTTTAAGGAATTGCTTCGATAATGGTGAAAAATTAATCTTGCATTTTTTTCTCCTTATTTTCTGAGGAAATACTTTTTAATATACAAAGGGAATTTGTGAGAATTTTTTTTCTCTCGTGTTCCAATTTTTCGAATACAAATTATTCGCAACTTATTTTAGTATTATGTTTATATTTAATTTTCAAATATTATAAGTTTATTCCAGTTTAAAGTGTTAGATTTAAATAATTCTTTAGATTGCATCATAAATTTATTAGTAGTTAGTTATTTATGACACCGTTTTGACTTGTGAGAAATAAATAAAGTATTGTAATCGCGAAACATTTCGATTTTCATATTTCAAAGGAAATTTCCATTTTGAATAGTTCCATCATGACGTTTACACGTACGTATGTCGCATAACTTAACATAAAATGTTGAAATTTTATATTTGGGACTTATAACTAGTTTTAGCGCGACGTATGTCTGTACGTATGTATGCATGTATATCGCATAACTCAAAAACGGTTAACCGTAGAATGTTGAAAGTTTCTGTATGGGGCATCAATAACATCTAATTGTGCACCTCCCTTTTTTATTGCTTTCGGCAGTGCCAAAGGGGCATTTTGAAATGGTAGATCATATCTCATTTTCAAACGAAATAGGTTTAAATGAAGTTTAGCAAAAATTGCGTTTCATTTATTTGTCGTACAAGGAAGTCATGTGGTGTCCGCATCAGATTTTTTAAGATGTTTCAAAATAAATAAATATATGGTTTGAATATCAAATGATCTCAAATGTATCAGCTTTATTTGTTTGTAAATATTCTACAAGGAAGTCAAGAAATAATCTAAATAGCATACCTTGAGAAGAAACACATTAAATACATTTTCTTTTCAAGGAAAGTTGAAATTTTAAAGAATAACTGATTAAATTTTCTTAATCCTTTTATAAAATATTACATATAAAACCAGTTACGGTTTTCATAAAGACAATTTAAGGAGGAAAATATTGTTTTAGAATGCATATCGCACAATATTTCCACCTTAAATTGTTTTTCTGAAAAATATTTGTGTAATATTCATTCTAAAGTAATATTTTTACTCATAAATTTGGTATGCTTAAATTTATGTTATCTACCTGTATATAATATAAGCAGTCAGTTCAACCACAATGTAACAATGATACAAGCTCTGTGTAAAGATCGATTTCTATCATCTATGTCCATCTGTTCTATAATCTATTTCTAACTCTATAATCAGCCAAAATAGTGTTATAATTATCCTTTTGAATATTGGAACGGGTAAAATATATCAATATGAAATATGCGATCAAGTAAAATTATCTCATTGCTGTTACATGAGGATGTTGTGTGTAAAACGTCTTTAAAAGGTGGCAAAAACACATAAGTGTTTTAGGTTTAGTTTTATTTCTTTGATTGCGGCAAAACAAGTATTCGTAAGTATTATCTGCCTAATGAAGGCATGCTTTCGTGGAGATCTGCTTAAGGAAAACTGGCTGGCACTGACGTTAACACATAAGGAAAACCATGAAAGCCTCCATGGAGTCAGCCTGTTCGCCAGAACTAGACACAGGCTCGAAGTACTAGTGTTCAGAGATACGAGTATTACCGCTGTACTATGTTAGAATTTTAAGTCTATGTCATCTTTAAGTTATTTAGCGGATACTATGTAACAACAAATTATTAAATTCTCAATGACTTGATTCAAGTAATTTTCTATAAAACTGGGCCTTCTGATGGCCGATTGAATAAGCCCAAAGAATTTGAGTTTTCGACCTGGGCCAGAATCATGGCAAATGCCTGGCTGCATTTGTGGATTTCTCCATAGAAAGTACAAATGTGAGCTAGGTTTCCTTACAGAATCCTTCACGAAAGCATTACGCTCTTTAGGCAGATAACCTTAGTATTTTTCATCGCTTACAGTTAAATCAAATGAGCTTCCGATAAAGTGCGATGTAAAAGTAGGACCGACGAAGTACGACAGTCCTCTATATACATATATCGTTCTGAGGAAGTACGATATACATACACAGAGAAAGTATGACATAAAAAAAGGCAGTAAATACATTTGAAGTGTTGAAACTTTTTTCGAAGGAGAATAAAATGCAAACAATATTTTGCTTCTAGACACACTTTCCAAACTGGGATAAATCGGAGTGCAGAATGCACTTAAAACAAATTAGCTTGAGTAATTTTATCAAAAAACTTATTCATGAATGAGAAATCATAAACACAATTTTTGTTATTTTTTACGTTCTAGAGACATTAGGTATTTTGGAAGCAGAAAAAATGAAAAATAAGCAATGCCGGGAAGCGAACCATGGAGCTTTCAATTATGCGCTGAGCGTGCAGAGTACCACACCACGAAGGCATACCAAGAAGGTGGGATTTGGCAACTAGGTTTTTAGGTCGCCTAATCCAGGGGAAGGAGAATCATCATCCAACACCCTTTTAGTTCGGGCGCCACTGTAGAGAAATTAGGTAATTTTTGGAAAGCAGGAGTGATGAAAAATATGCAACGCCTTTGCCTTAAATCGAACCCGGACCTCTCAATTACGTGCTGAGCATGCAGACCACCACACCACGAAGGCGGGAGAAATGCCTTATAATGTAATGAAATTTATAAGTATTAAAAATTTTAATACAGCTAAATGAAAACTGTATATAAAATTAACTGCGATAATTCGATTCTTCGGTTATCGCCGTTTCAATTATGCAATTTTAATGTAATAACATAATTACAAAATATTTTTGCCGGTTTTTCAGCCACCTTCTAAAAAAGGAGCATATGATATGACGTGATTTTCTTCACTGCTTAGTTGTTCGATATATTGCTCATTAGCTGTTTATTTATCTGATGTCTCACTATATATGTTATTAAATTAAGCAAAACTTTATGTATAATGCAACTTAATATTTGCCTATAGCAGTTCTGTTACAGATCGGACATACGTACATATTATTTGTCTCATCGGTATATCATATACCTGGGAGTCTAAATTCCCTTTTCTCATTATTTAAAATCTGATAAAATTATTACCTTTAAGCTGAGGTAATCTGGAATACGTTGTCACGCAAGGAAATTTCCCTTAAATTGTGCATTTTACATCCATTCGGTCGTTTTTTTTTTTTTAAGTCCAAAAGTACAGGTTGGCTCTGAAGGACTATTAATTTCGTTTTGGCATTTTGCTAAGAAGCTGAATCACTTTTGAAATCGTTGCCACCATGTATTATTGCCCTGTCTTATATTTAAAGAAATTAAATAATGAAGAATCTCAATAAATGTACGTATGTTTCTCGCATTGTGATAAAACAACGGTACCTAGAGCCACCCAAATTTGAATAACATAATTTTCCATAGAATATGGGCACGTGGAAGCCCTAATTTGAATTTGAAATTTATTTTATTATAGATTTCAGATTTTGTAACCCTTCAACGAATTTTTGATTAAAGAAAACGAAACGATTTAAAATTTTAAAGCGAGCAATAGCAACACTGTACGAGGAAAAAAAATTATCTCCAGCGCGAGGCTCTGTATCGGAAATTCTAAAGATATGTAATTTGAGATATTGCTGTTGAACTGAATTTTATAGTTTGAGTTACAATGCAATTTCCTTGTAATTAACTATATAAGAGTTACAATGCAAGTATTTATATACTACGTGCATTATCGAGATGTTAATAGAAACCAGAAAAAAAAAAAAAAATTCTTTGTTGCAAAATTCTTAACGATATTATTTCTCCAAGACATTTACGCAGGTGTGTATTCTTTTCATAAATGATGAAAAATAAGTTAACAGTTTACCGAGCAGATGCTCCAAATTATACAGCTTTGAAGATTAAGTAATGAAAACATAAACTCTTATTTCTGGTTATGTGCTGAAAAAAGATATTACCCTTTTCAAAGAAAACACCTAATAGCGGAATCTTCAAGTTGACTTCAAGGTAAATATACCTCCAGGGGGTACTGAACTAAAAGCTTACCACCTTTGTACATTTTCTACTTTGTATGGGAGACCATTACCTTTGTGCAAGGACAATCTATAATTCTGATCTGTCTCAGTTTGTTCCTTTTGTTAACTATGACGAGAAATGGAGCTGCCGTAAATTCTAAATTCATTGCTTCTTCCAAAGACTCTGATTTCAAGTTGTGTATTTGCCGTCTGTTAGTAATTTAAGCTACCCTGGCTTTAAATTCAGAAACATCCTTTCATCAGTAATTACAGTACATATAAACACTATATCATTATTTAAATTCAGGCTTTAAAATCTTCATCTATGTTAAACTATAGAAAGCGCAAGCAGTTTATTTCGTGAAAATTTATCACATTTTTCGTAGGAATTATTAAAACGGTTTTGTATGTAAACTATATATATATATGTAAACACACAGAACAAAACACTGTGTATACATATGGGGATGTATGTTTGTATGCATGTGTGCGCGCGTATGTTATATTTCTCTATTATATATCAGTATTTTATTGAAAGTAGTTTTAGACGACATTTAATAAAAAAAAAAAAAACTGAAAAGTATAGTAAATCTCAAAATGATAGTGCCATTATGAAACTGAATATTACATGAAATCGAAAATTTATGTGAAGCAACTATGAAATGAAAATAAATTCTAGTTAGGTTTCACAGCATACAAAATAACACTTTAATCTAACCACTTGAGTAAAACGAATGCCAAGAAAATATCCTGAAAATGTATATCGGTGAAAAAAATCTCCGGAAAATGCCTCACGGAAAATATGCATCTGGTTAAAAATATCGCTAGAATAATAAACAATGTAAATCTTTTTATCAGGTACATATACACATGCACCTTGAAAAATATTTGTAATTTTTATACTTTGTAGAGATATATAGAGGATTCTTTAATATTAAATATATTTTTCATTTATTTATTACAAAATATTCTTTCTTACTAAAAATATGCTTAATGATTACATCGTTTATATATCCTAATTAATTATAAATATTTTTTTAGTTTCTTGTTATTTGTGTTTCGTTTCTGAGAATTGTTAAAATTCAGGCAATCTGAATTTTACACAAAAATAAATTCTTTCCTTAGTAACAAGTATAACTTTTGCATTAGAAATTATTCACGATAAATGCAATCTTGCTTTTTCGCCAACAGAATGTTTTGGTTTATTTGACTACATCAAAGCATGCTAGAGCTGTCTGCCTAAGAGGAGGGTCTCTTCGTGGAGGACTTTTTAAAGGTTAGGTTATTTAATTACGGCAAAGCCTCGAGGGCTATCTGCCTAAGGGGAAGGATGGCTTCGTGGAGGACTTTCTAAGGGAAACTGGCTCGTATACACGTTACACATGGTGAAAACCACGAAAACAGCCATGCAGCCAGCCCGTTCGCGGGATTCGAACCTCGGACCGAATTACCAGTGTTGTTCAGCGACTTTACCGCTCGGCCGCTGGTGGGTCCCAGGACTTTTTAAAAAAACTGCTCGTATATATGTTATATATGCGGAAAACTATGAAAACGCCCATGCAGCCAGCCCGTTCTCCTAGAATCGAACTTAAGTCAGATCTCGGTATTCTGCGACTATTCAGCGACTTTACCGCTCGGCCGACAGTGATAGAATGTCTGCTACCTATACATTAATCTACTACAGAGGTATATTTGTTTCCGAGAAAGAGATGCGAAACAGAAAAGAGATGCGAATGTGCCAATTGGTAGTGCTCTATTTAAATGGTCAACGTGTAAGTTAAGTGGGTGGCCAAATCAAGTAAATGTTCTAATGATATATCTAGCATCTAGATATGATTCGAAATTTTTTTGAATTGGAATGGCAACGATCAGTTTACAAACAAACTTAAAAATAATTGAACATAATATTCATTTTCAAATACTATTCTATCTAATTTTCGAAGTTAAAATGCCCAACAATTCATATAATTAATGCTGTCGTGCTAGTACATTTATAAAGACTTACTGGTTTACCTTGCGTCCTGTGGTGGAGCAAGTAGTAGCAGATCCAGCTAGTAAAATTGGAAGATCTGTGGTTCGAATCCCGGTGCTTAAGGGAGGAGAATATAAGGAATGATCATTTTTTTTGGGGTGCCCTTGTAAGGTAAATTGACAGCACGTCTAGATGAATAAGTTTGAAGATTCATGATTGTGATCCAAGCCTCATCAGTGGTTAAGATACACCTCTGAATACTGGCAGTTCGACCTGTTTTGGGTTCGATCACAAGCAAACTGACCGGCTGCATGTTTGGTTCTTGTGGTTTTCCCCCTGTATAATATGCTAGTTTCTCTCAGAATGTCCTCCACGAAGGCATCCTTCCTCATAGGCAGGTAGCCCTCGCAGCTTTGCGTTATTTAAATAACTGAATCGATCATGATTTTGATCCTTCCAAGGACGTTTTGAGTTTACATGTTTCATGGCTTTACTATTATTAATGAATTCCACTCAGGATGTTATCCAAAAATATATTAACAACTCAGATTTTTCGAGAACTTTTTTTTCTATCTGAATACCCAGTAAACACCTTTGTTATGCGTGAAAACTCTTATTCATCAGTTTCGACTGAGGGATGGTAATTGAAAGAAATATGATTATTTTCTATGTGAGCTTTAGTATGGAAGAAGAAAGATACTAGGATGCTGAAACAATGAAATTTTTATTAATTACATAAGAATAAACTGGGGGTTCTAGCTTCATTAATCGTTCATATTATGCTATTTGTAATTATTCAACTTAGAGTGGATCACTTAGTTTTAAAAAACAAGTGATTTATGCATTTACAATTACCAGACAAGGCATTTTTTAAAGCATAAAGATAATTAAATGTATTTTAAAAATTGAGTTTGTAATCAAGCTTCGCTATCTAGGAATAAGATATAGCGCTGCTGTTAAGTTATATTCTTTCTTAAAAATATATTTCTTTTGTTTACCTATTAAAAATAAGAATCAGCAGCGTGTGTTTTTGAAAATATCCCTAAATGCAACATAAATACAAGGCAGATTTCTTTAGGGAATCCTTTACGAAGACATTTTACCACTTAGGTGGAAAACGTTTTGCTAAATTAAACTCTAAATTTACAAAGGCGATTTTATGAGAAAACAGAAGGATGACTCTACATTGGACTAATAATTAGCAAGTTGCTCATCAGGAAAAAATAATGGCAATCTTAGATAAAATGAAAATCAGAACGATATTATTGCAAATTCTTCAATAAAGCATCTAACATACTGCAAATTAAAAATTTAAAAAAGCGTTCTTTATTTTGTGAGTTTATTTGTGAAACTATGTGAGAAATAACCTCATTTTATCTTGTAATATTGGAAAATGTTTTCAGCTGTCATTATCTATCACAAATTAAATACCTTGAAATTGGATTCATTTTAAGCTGTTTAAAATATTATTTGTGTTCGTGCTTAGGGTGAAGAAATGTTTGTGTGCTGTGTTCATTCATAAATATATGTATTTCGCCAGGATTTTGATTTTGCACTTCCCAGTTTTTATCAAATAACATAAAATTAGCATTTCATGGGAAAAAAAAAAAACAGCATTTTTTGTTTATCTTTAATTTAAACAGCAAAGGGATTAGAATTTTTGTTACTTTGCAAAAAGTACCTAGTAAAAAGATGGATTTCGAATTTGAAATGTTTTTGCTATTTGGTTAGTAAATTAATTAATATAATGTAGTATACTACTTAGTTACTATGTTTTTATTGGGGGAACCATTTGAGGACATATTATAACGGTGGAAATTACTTTTTTTCTTTTTGAAGTTCCTCTATACATTATAAAACTAACCAATTGATCAAAATTTGCATTATACTCGTACAATAAAATAAATACTGTAACACAACAACAACGATAAATAGCCTTCTTATATAACAGCCCCAATTAAAATTGCTAACTAACTAAAAAAAACGAACGTGGAGACATTTCTATTATGTAGTAAAGTAAGCTTTAAAATATTTTGGAAGAACTGGCCATACATTATGTGAAAGAAAGTGGATCCAATTTTCATTTTAAAAAATTTTCTTATAATGTGTCAGCTTATTTTAAGCCATTTTATCTAGTAATAACAACATGATATTGTTTCAGATTAAAAATAATGAATGCAATATCATCCATATTTCGAAATGGGCTTATTTAGTTATGCTGTTATAACTACTAATAACTGTTGATGAAACATTTCCACAGCAACATAATTTTGATCTTCTATGCAAATTTATTTATGTGTTTATTTTAATAAATATTGAGCCGCCGAATGTAAAAGAAAGCATTAATAAAATCTTTAAATGCCTGTCTTTGAGTCTGAGTTCGAACACAGCATATTTAAAACAAGAGACAATTACAAGACTTTGCTAGGATCCTGCTAGCCGCGCAAGACGCTTTGTTAGAAGGAAACAACTGATTGAAAGCATGTGTTCAAATATCGCATCTGTCATTTATCTGTCGAAGAAAAGGTAGGACTTTTGTATGAGTATGTTTCAAAGCTTGTTTTTCCGTTCCCTAAGTTCGCCAATACCCAGGGGTGTAATTAGTCTTTTACGACAAATCTGAACTACTGCAGTTCTTCCGAAACGTGAAGAGAATAT
Organism: Stegodyphus dumicola; assembly: GCF_044657685.1. Taxonomy (NCBI): domain Eukaryota; kingdom Metazoa; phylum Arthropoda; class Arachnida; order Araneae; family Eresidae; genus Stegodyphus; species Stegodyphus dumicola. The sequence goes on along the minus strand of NC_140771.1, from coordinate 262,104,566 downwards.
ACTTACGATGACATTACTGAATGATCTGAAAGCCATCTGCTATTCTGAACTATTTTGTACTTTCTTTAAAAATGCAGAAGGTTATAAGTACAGGTTTTTTGCGCATCTACAGTTATTGTTTTCTAATTACGGTCATGTAACATAAATGCAAAAGCATTTAATATTTATTTAGTCCTTCACATAATATGTCAAAACAAATTTCTCTTAAGTCATCTGTTTATGGCTGAAGTTGCTATGTGTATTTCTTTAATTTATGCTATGGAAGTTAAAAATACAGCAATCAATAAAAAATATAAAAATTCTGCACATGTGAAAATAAAATTATGGTAAAATGCTTGAACACCATCTCCAAAACAAGAGACTAAATTAAAAAAAAATCATGTTTAAGCTAAAATATTAATGTCTTGCAAAATCTTTTCTAACATACGTGACAATTTTCTATAGAGGGACAAGCTTTTTTTTACTGCTTAGACCTAGAGTACTTTTTTTTTACTTCTTACTAAACAACCATAGATCCTTTCCCAGATTTTACTAATCAAGTCTTGCTGGCCTAAGATGTAATACTTTGATAAAGAAATTCTAAAAAGGTTAGCTTTTTTTATTTCAGTAATTCTAAATACTTTTAAAAATTCGGATTACTACAAATTTTATTAAAACTCATACTATGATTCAAAAAGGTGCTTCAGACCGAAGTTTTTAAATTAAAAAGAAACTGTATTTGATATGGTAATGAAGTTAAAATTTCATTGCACCTGCTTAGACAATATTCAATCTAAGAATGCTACTATTTTAGAGAATTCTATGCATTTCAAATAAAAAATAGCACAAATAATTATTATATATTCAGATTATACACGAACACTGCGTCATTCGCCAACAACATATATTCAAAAAACAATAAAAATAAAAAAATAAAAAAAAAATAAGGACATTTCTTTAACGTTTTGTGTGCTACCTTTATTTATTAAATACAATGTTCTTTGCACTTACACCATAAAATTCCGTTCAATAGCAATGTCGATAATTTTAAAATGAGCATATATTTAGAATTTCCGGTACACAATTCCGCGCGCTAGAGATAAAAAGGTTTCCACCCCCGTAGAGTGTTGCTATTGCTTGGTTTGAAATCTTTGAGATTGTTACTCAAAAATTCGTTAACGTTTCACGAAATATGAAATAGATAATAAACCAAATTCCAAATTTCAAATTTGGTCTTCCACATGCCCATATTCGTAGGAGGATTACGTCATCCAAACTTGGATGGCCTTTTTTCAAACCTTTTTTTTATCACAATGCGAGAAATATACATACATTTACGCAGATTTTCATTATTTAATTACTTCAAATGTAATGCGGGACTAATAACATTTGGTGGCAACAGTCTGAAAAGTGATTCGCCGTTTCTAGTGATTCAACGCAAAATCGCAAAAACGAAAACTGTATTAGTATTTAAAACAATAGTCTCTCACGGACTATTGTTTTAAATACTAATACGTCCCTTTGGACTAATAAATAAAAATATGAAAGGCTTCAGATTTTAAACTACGTCCAAAGGAGCGTTTTTAACGTTTTGTGTGTTACCTCATTAAATATCATCTTCTACGTACTCAAACCATAAAGTTCAGTTCAACAGCAATATCTCAAAATTATTTTAAAATGACCGTATCTTAGAGTCTCTCGCGCTGGAGATAAAAATAGGATTTTTTTTGTACGGTGTTGACATTAGTCGCTTGGAAATCGTATAGTTTTTTAATCACAAATTCGTTAAAGTGTTATAAAATATGAAATCGATAATAAAACAAATTTCAAATTCAAATTAGGGCTTCCACATGCCCATATTGTATGGAAGATTACGTTACCTAAATTTTGATAGCTCTAGGTACCGTTGTTTTATCACAATGCGAGAAACATGCGTACATTCATGCAGATTCTTCAATATTTAATTTCTTTAAGTATAATACAGAGCGATAATATTTAGTGGCAACAATTTGAAAAGTGATTCGCCGTTTGTAGTATTCAATGAAAAATGCCAAAGCGAAATTAAAAGTCCTTCAGGGCAAATTGCCCCTTTGAACTAAAAATAAAGTAAGTAAATATAAAAAAATAAATTTTCGTGCTTCTTTTCTTAATAGTATTTCGTTTTATTTATTTAATGCGGTTTTTTTTAACTGAAATTTGTTACTTTTAGAAAAGTTGCGGGTTATATTTCGGACATTCAGTTGTTAGGCTGTAGGTTGGTTATTTTAATAATTTATATAGCAAAATACAGAAATTTTAACACCTTTGCCTTTCTGCTTGTAGTTATTTTGCGTTGAACAATGTAATTACAATTATGTAAGAAAATCAAACTCATTGAAATTTTTTCTAATGAAAATCGCATTGAAATCAATGTACATAAAAAGATTTGGAATATTTGAAATGAATTTGAACAGAACTTCATCAAACCAGTATAAGCCACGAATATTGTTCCAAAATGAATAAATAATTCGCCATTATTATTTTTACTATCAAATTAGATTATGCTTCATAAACCCGTTCAAAATACGCTTATTATAAATTACTGTTGATGGCTAATTTTTATTTGAATTATTGCTTAATTATGTTATTCTTTACATGTAATTATATATAATTCATATTAAATGCAGTAATTAAATGCGCTTCGTTTCGCTCGAATAATTAAAATTTATAACTTATCGGTTTTAATTATGTATCTATATATCCATAAGTAAATTTGTTTAAATATTTCCTAATGCTATTTTTTAATTGAATTCACGAGCATTTCGCATATTTCTGAACATTCAATTTAAAAACTAAAGGATATTTTATGAAAATGTTATCTGTTTAAAGAGAGTATTGAAAAAAACATGCTTACATGCTACTTATTTATTTCGCAAAGAATGTCCACGTTTGTTTCTTTTTATAAACCACTACATGCTCAAGCGTTTTCTTGGCGATTAAACATATCGGTCTAAAACGAAAAAGAGCAACCCTCTTTGCCTCCTACTGAGAACTGTCATTTAGAGATCTCCAGGGTTCCAAAAATAAGGGGGACAGGAGAAATCTGCACGGCCGCTTTAAGGCGGTCATAACGCTTTCGAGGTCTTCACCACTGACCGCCTAGAACCCTCAGTAACGCTTTCGAACACTTTTCCAGTGACCGCCTAGAAGCGTCCGTAACGCTTTCGAGGTAGGCCGTCTTGACCGCCTAAACCCGGTCATAACGCTCAGAGGGATAACTCTTTACCGACTTTTAAGCAAAGGAATGAAGCTTATACAGGGTGAGCTGTCAAGTACTTCAGAAACTGTGTTCTTAAACGTTTAAAAATATTTCATATCTTTTAATGAAATACATCTGACACTGAAGCATGTCTCCATTCGATGATGCCACCGACGCTTGAAATTATATTCACAGTTTCAGCATGTTTATAATAAAAATTGTAACCAATGTGCTACTCACTAGTTTTCTCATATACTCCTGCGATTTATGTACTTTAAAATTGCAAACGGCTACAACTGTGTCTCTGTTCACCTTGTTTATTTAATCAAACTACTTTGTCTTTAACTGACAGAGTGTTGGCTTTATAGTAATATATACTTCTCACACTTCTGCTGCTTTGTTTTGTGTTTAAAATGTTTCTTCAGTTTTATTTGGACCGTAAACGCTTCTTCTTGAAGCGTTTACAGTAATTCAGAAATCTGATTTAGAATGTGCGTGTTGATGATTGACTGATTCAGATGCTTGATTATTTTCTGATTAGATCTCAATTGCGTCTGCAAGAAGTGCCAATAATTAGGTAATAAATCTATGCAGACCTTTCGTCAGAACTCGTTGGTATGCAAGTAAATAAAATGCTTACACAAGTAAATAAAATACTCCTCATATTACAATTTCGACGTTTCATATACAGATAATTTGACTAAAACCTGATAATAATTTATATTTTCTCTCTCATTGTAATGTTTCTTTATACTTTTATAAACGTTTTCCAAATAAATGTTTCCACAAAATTATTACAATAGGTTCTCAAGCATTACCCTCTTAACCTTCTAAAACCGGGCCGAAATTCTCATATTATAGCTTTCAGATCAGCGCGATCCGAAACAGTTTTGCCCCCTCTTTGACATTTTCCTAATGAGAAAAGTCGTTAGTTCCCCTCCATGGATGAAGTAAAATTTACATGTTTGTCGGACGCCTACGTCCCATAGTAGAGGAGTTGCTAGATTTGCAATTTTTTCGATGATTATTTTGCTTTCATATTTAAATGAAAGCAAAATTCTAAATAAATAGTGCATAAATAAATGTGCAGTACTGGATGCATATCCAGTGCACACTTTATTTAGAACAAAATGTATGCAATGTTTATATTTCATTCATTATTTCTAATCAATCTCGTAAATAATTTGTGAATTTTTTAATTTTCTTTTCACTCTTCATTTATATTCCCGTATTTTCGTATTAGAAATTAGAAAGCGAGATCAAAATTTAACAAAATATAGTAAATACAGACTAGATCTGTAAGTCTGCAGGCCGGAATGCGATTTTTAATAACATATTTTCATTAATAAAATAATGGTAATGACTAATTTAATGAAATAATAATAATAATATTTATTACCATTAGATGATTAGAATGAGATTCAATACAATTAGATTTTGAGATGAACTGACAGCAATAATAAAGCTTTACATAACAATAACAGAGATTTAAATCTGCTTTTTTCGATAATTTTGTTATTATAATATAAAAATCAAAATCCGAGATACATTGGTTGCGTTTAATAATTAATTTTAACAAATATTACATTGGACTATCAGGCAAAGAAAGTATATCTTTAACAAGAATTTTTCTTTGTAAAATTGGCTTTTGTTTATGTTAGCCGAGAAAAAAATTCGTGACTTATACATGCAATCATCAAAAGAATTTTGAGAACAGTTTTAAATGTTCATGAAGAATTAATTATACGTCAATTTCTTTCCATAGGTAGAAATTTCGTCTAAAACTATCGTTATATCCAAAAGTTGAAGTCTATTTCATTTTCAACGAATATTCTATTTGCACATAATATAATTTCTAATTTATTTTAGAAAGAGTAATCTTTCACGTTTTCAAAAGAATAAGGAAATATTGGGTGTTGATACCATGTAGTAAATTTGTTTTTTATATTTCTTCCAGTAATGAAAACGATTACCCTGCAATATTTTCAAAGCAAAATTAAGAAAACCGTTTACGCCAAATTTTGCATAAAGTATCTTCTCGTGTATATTTTTATTTAAAGTGTGGAATTTTCTCTTTGAAAATATCAAAAATCATGAAGAGCAAAATTAATTCATGAGAAATAACTTTGAAATGCAATAATTCCATTGCAATATGACATAGTGGATAAAAGTGCAATACAGTTTATTTATTCACAAATAATCCCCCTCATATGTGTTATTTATGTACTGTCGATTGAGAAATATACGTTAGTAAATTAAACCAGTTAATTCAATACTTTTCCTTTATCAATATTTTTACCTGCTCTTCAGTAAAGCGGTAAAGGTGGCTGAACACTTATAGCTCGCTTGGATTTGAATCCCAGATAAATAGTTGGATTCATGGTTTTTGTGTAACGTAAATGCAAGCCAGCTTCTCTTAGAAAGTCCTCCGCGAAGACATAACTCCCCTTATACAGGTAATCGTTGGGTGCTTTGATGTAATTCAGTAAGCGAACAAATTAATCCAATCAATACCGAAGAACGGGTTGATTACATGTGGAGTTTTCCACCAGGAATGTAAATGCGAGCAATTTTCTCTTAAAAAGGTTTACACGAAAGCATCCATTCCCTTAAGCAGATAGCGTTCGCGTGCTTTTCCGTAATCTAATCCTAATTTTCATACATTTAGTAGTAAGTTGACATACACCTTATTACAGACAAAATATCAACTTTTTTAAGATATTTTTTTATCAACTTGTCTGAATTCTCTCTATCTCTTGAAGAGTATAAGAATTTCAGCAAATAAAACTGGCCAAAATTTTATAACATTTAACTAATGTTTTGATTCAGTTTAGAAGTACCGTGAGCTTTACTGATATTTAAATATTTTTGGCAGATCTCATCCTAAAAGAGGGTGTAATGATAAATTGATTTTATTTAATTTACAATCAATGAAAATCATTGAAAGCAATCACTGAATGAATGAAAATCAGAAAAACTATTATGCATACAATTGTCTCTTATTTATCTCCTGATAAATCATACAAAATTGCCTGCATAATAGAAGGACTTTGAAAGAGTTGACAGTTCTTAAGGGTTTTATGCACTCCACAAAACAATGTCAAAATAAAATCTTATTATTCATAACTATGAAAAGGAAGTAAACGAGTAAACGATAAAAACGGTTTTACCTATTTTCTAGAAGGGCATTAAATCTAAAATATTAATCTATTCTTATTTGTTATGATTAAAGAACATTAAATATGGTAAGCTTCAAGAGCGTGCAAAATCGCTGACGTTTTAATCATAGCAAAAGTCAGTACTAAAAAAAATAGCATTAAAATTATGAGACAGATTGAGAAAGAGATGGCCTCTATTTAATTTTCACGTATATTGGCGAGAGACGAAACCTGCGGTTTTTGCCAAATGTAGCTAAACTGATAAGAAGAGGGAAATAATGCGTAGCCAGCGGCTACTCTGAGCAGCGACAATGGACCACCCAAAGATCTCTAAAATGGCGATTCTCTAAAATGGGGAGGGCATGGATGGTACGTCAGTTGTACCAATGCCGGCGTCTGAGAAAGTCATTCTCCTCGTACAACTGCTGTACCAGCCGGCTTCGAGAGGTTAATCGCATTTACGTTTACTCGGCTGGAGAACTCAGTAAAAGACTTCTTACCACAATGCCCACAGTTGGATAATCTTCGGTTTCTGGCAAGTACTATCTTAGCTGGTAAAAGGCAGCAGACCAACAATAAAGTGCTATTCACATTCAATGTTCCCATGTTTAGCTATTGTCTATTTTGCCTTTCTGCTCACTTTTCGAATATTTGATTTTGCGTGAAACGATCGTTAAGATAGTAGGTGCTTTGAAATTTATAATCATTCATCCTTTGGTATTTAATTAGGAAAATTCTCATCGGAAGGCTCAGTGTGAAAGTAATTCAGCTAACAGGGAAGTACTGCTATATGCGGTAGAATTACATTTGCATAAAGGTATAAAAGCGGCCCTTTAAAAGAGCTTCAACGTTTTCATATGAACGTGTATTTCTGTTGAAATTCAACTAGCTGCAAAAGCACAAATCTTCATAATTTAGTTTGAGATGGTGGAAAAACAGTGCTGATGTGTTATCAAGCTAAAAAAAAAAAAAAAAAAAAAAAAAAAAAAAGGAGGACTGTGCTATATCTCCCGTTCTACTGGGCCGATTGAGAAAATTCAAATTGCGTTTTTCATGTCTCGAAAGCGCGACTTAGGAATACATTAGATTTATACATAGCACTATTATAACGTAGGCATCTAACATAGGCATGTGTTGAAATCTTACTCCAGCTTTGGATTAGCGTGAAACGTGATTGTTTACAAGCTCTTTTGCGATTTCTAAATTTCTTTTGACTTTTTTGAAGGTGTTTTTATTATAAAATTGCAGTTTTTGTTTAGTATTTTTATCACCTGATAATTATGGAAAATTGTGAGGAAGATGTAAAAAATAAAAGATCTTATGGTCATCGACCAAAGAAAAGAAAGTTCCAGGGAAATCAGCATAATGATACAATGAATAAGAAGTGTGGTGTCAGTTCTTCGTTTAACAAATTAAATAGTGACACTCTTTTGCCACCAAGAGATAAAGATAACTTTAGAGCCTAATTTTAGTGGTTATAGACTATTTGATTTGGATATCCTATTTCAATTTATTGAAAATAATTTATGTTGTAAAATTTGTAATGTTCATTTAAGTGAACTATTTCATCATGGTTTAAGCTCAAAATTTGAGTTACTATGCTCAAAGTGTTCATGTAAAAGAACTTTCAGAAACTCTAATATGATGGGTGTCCGAAAAAATATATCAGAGCTAAACAGAAGATTTACGTATGCAATGCGAACTCTTGGTCAAGGGAAAGCTGCTATGCAGAAATTCTGCTGCGTTAAGGATCTCCCTCCTGTGATTGCACATCGTTCTTTCAAATTCGTCGTTATATGTGACTATAAGTGGAGACGGTACGTGGAAGACTCGAGGACATACGTCTTTGGTTGGAGTCTGTTCCGTAATAGGGTCAGAAAGCAACACAGTAATCGATACAGAAATACTGTCTTTATATTGCAAAGGTTGCGAGTCATTTCTAGGAAATGGCGTAAGTGAACACAAGGCCTGTTTAGAGAATCATGCTGGTTCTTCAGGAAAAATGGAAATGAATGGAAAGATAAACAATTTTTCATGTTCCATGGAAAAAAGAGGTGTAAAATATACTTCTTATATTGGTGACGGTATCAGGTTCAATGTTCTGTCTTACTTTCTTCGGGAACATGTAAGGACCTGACTCGGAACAGAGAGCTTACTAAAGCAATGTTCAATAACTGTGGGAAGTAGACAGGATACACAAGAAGGGTATACAAAACCCATTGTTTTTCTCTCTTTACAATAATTTCCGTACTTCGGAATACAAAGACCCACTACTTGTGGTCTAAACGTAAGAATATAAAAATATTTAACTAAACTCTAACTTAACTTTGGAATAATAAACATGGAAGATTGGCCGTATATTAACAGGAAGCCGTATGTAGTACAGAGAACTGTTAACAATACAATACGTTTAAACATTATCACGAGGAATAAAACTGTGGCCTGGAAGGCAAGCAGCAACTGAGTAAAACTTCTAAGGTAAGCGGCCTGCTTCGACTAACTCCTTCCTCTCTCTCGCTTGGCAAAAAGCCACATCTTAAGTACTCTGCGTTCGCCACACAAATTTTGCATAAATAAGGTAACGCTTTTAATTCTGGCCGGAAGTAGAAAATAAGAAGTGATAATAAAGATTTAAAAAAAAATAAACGTTAGTAAAACTTAAGATCCTTACATAGGTGATGCAAAACCATTTGCAGGTATAACTGACGCCAAACCATATGGTTCATTAAACATAGAAAAAATTGAGTGTGTTGGACATATTCAAAAACGAATGGGAATATGGCTACGCAAATTAAAACTTGAAAGAAAAAAAGTAAAATTAAATGACGGTAAAATCTGTCTGGGAAAGGGAGACTAACAGATAAGTTAATAAATGAAATAACTTCATATTATGGTAATGCGATTAGAGAATATAATGAGTCTGTTAGTGATATGAGAAAAGCCATTTCGGCAATTTACTACCACAAAATATCGAGTGATGAAAAGCCGATTCATGACGTTTGTCCTACAAATGAAACCACATGGTGCAAATACAATAAAGCTAAGCAAAATAAAGCTGATTATAAGCATATAAATTCTGAACCAGTCGCTGTAATGGAGGCAATAAAGCCAGTTTTTATAGATTTGTCACAACCTTCGTTATTGAGACGTTGCCTTGGCGGCAAAACACAAAATAATAATGAATCATTTAATTCCTTAATTTGGAAATTTTGTCCAAAGACATGTCGTGCTGGTAGTAGGATAGTTCAAATTGCTGGAAATGAAGCAGTAATTGCTTTTAACGAAAGGTCTGTTGGTAGACATTCTGTAATGAATGAGCTACAGCTTTTTAGAAGTAAGTTTTCTATTGAGGGATTTTTACAAATTGATAACAAGAGAATAGATAACGCAAAAAAGAAAGGCTTGTCAGAAACAAAACAACAGCTAAACTTGAAAGGCAGCAAAAAATGTCAGAAGTGCAGGCCTCCATAAAAATGATGCGGATGTTTATTGTGCTGGTGCGTTTTAATTTGTAAATAAAATTTTAGCAGTTTAGCATACAATTTGAAGTAAGTCGTAAAAGATTTTTTCACCCATGTTAAATAATATGTATATTATACAATATAATACATATCATATGCTTAAATGCTTGAGTTTATTTAACTAAAGTGGTTATGTAAAAATAAATTTTTGTGCAAATATGCCACATGTATTTTAATATACGGCTATCATTCTGTCATGGTAAATTTAACGTGTTTCATACTAACAAAAGCTTCTGCAATTTATTAGGATTTATACTTTTTAAATATATCATTTTGAAAATAAATATACTATGCATTTTATTATTAGAAAGTGGTATACTGAAATATTTGCATCAAACCTCGATTTTCTTAAAATGCATTTTTCCCAGTTGTATACATAGCATTTAGAGTATGCTAAAGTTACCCTGTGGATGAACTATTAAATGATTTATATGTTTGATATACAATAATACATTACAGAGAACTTTACCTGAAACATTTGCCTATAAGTAAGTTCCAATTTGTAAGAAAAATTTTAGTTGTATCATTGATAGCGTAGAAGTTTCAAATCATTTTTAGTTGATATGTTATACTTTGATGATGGCAGCTTATTTTACATTAATTATGCTTATACCAACTATTGTAAATTGTATAATATTACAATATCTCTCAGAAAATAAGCATTTTATATATTTTATAACAAGAGAAGTACTTAAAAAAATATTTACATTAAAACTTGATTATCTCAAAACATAAATTTTCACTGTTGCGCGCATGATATTTTAAAAACGGTTCTTGGTACACACTTTAAATTTAATGGACTTCTTTATATGAGTATTATCATCTAACTGAACCAAAAATATATTGAATATTTTAATAGTCAAAAATTTTACGCATGGAAATATTAAAAATTTTTTATTAAAATGCATTGTATAAATTTAGTTCTAAATAAAATGAGAATTTAACATGAAATTCTTAAGATTTTTGGTTCACAGTAGTCTTTAGATGCTATACAAGCTGTATATTAACTATGAAGTTAAAATATATAACAGAATGTTTTAAATTGTGCACGCAAAGTGGGAGTATTACGTGAACATATAAAAAATTACCTCACAAAGAAGATTAAATTATAAAAACATTTGTGGCAACACAAACTATTTGCTTACTAATTCAGCTGTGCTATGTAGTCAGCTGTAAAAAACTGGAAGTAATAGCTTTAAAAATAAATATGTTATCCCAAATCTTACAACAGGATCATATTCAGAGGTTTTGAGGGTTTTAAGGTGTACGAGACCCCTTAACGTAGTTCAATGGAGAACGTGATGCAACCACTTCGCATTCCCCAATGACTTTAGCTTTGGCACTTACGTTTCAACCGTCAGCGGAATGACGGCCTTGATAATTCAACGAAAGAACATATTATTAGTACTCATTTCGTGCTCTTAACGTTCTTAGCATATTTCATAATGCCTTACCGGAAATTTCTGTTTTCAGCTATAATCCTGGAAGGAAAAGTTCTGTTCATGCTGGTTCTATCATCTCGACTTGAGGTTTTGGACGATGGTAAATTACTCATGTATCGATTGTTATACTAAGGGAACTCTATTTGTATGCCTCATGATTCAAAAGTCCATTATTGCCACCAACCATAACCGAAATCTGAAAGGATTTTATGTGGGACTTCTCAATATCTGGCAATCTCTGGCAAATTCCGCTCAACATCCACGATTTGTTTCGTGACTTCTTGCTGATTAGCAGCATTATCTTCTGTGTCCTAATGTGTTCTGCAGTTCTTTCGTAAGTGTTCATCACCACTGCAGTTCTAACATACTAAGGTCGCTTTCGTCTGACGTCTGTTCCGCCTCAAGGCACTTACCTAAGTGGGTAGACTGCCTGGACGAGCTGTCACTTGTCCACTAGCTTCTGGGTTGGAGTAGTTCCGATTGGGCAATGGTGTGTGCAAGTTTCTGAAAGCACTGCCACGTTTTTCATGGCGTACACTCTAAGCATTTTTAAATCCTTGAGATCCACTATTCGCAGTTGTTTCTATACCTCAGGTTCCCGTCTGCCAACGAGGAAGTATTTCATGGATTGTACTTCACGTATTTCTGTTGAGCAGTCAAAAAAGGAGAGATGGGAGAGCATTTCGATATCAGTGGCGAACTTCTGGATTATTTTGGTGAGCTTCTGCTATCGAGATATTAACTGCAGCCTTCTATAGACTTTTAAACACTTCTTAGTAGAGCTTTCGCTTACCGGGTACAGCATCAAAATCTAGCCTCTGGTTTTCTAGAAGAGTAGGACCGATATCGTCTTCTTCTATTCTCAGAGAAGCTGCGAAATTACAGGTTTGTCTTCTGAATCCTACCCATTTCCATTTGGAGCTATACAGAACTGAGCCTTGTACATATGCCAAATGTTTTTTCCATCACACGTGGAAAGCATGAGAAATGGGTCGGAGGTACCAATTTAAAGGTATCAGAATCGTCTCCAGTTGTCATTATGAATGTGTTCAAGCTGTCAGATTCTTTGGCGACAACAGCAGAAACTCTGTCATCGATTTGTTGTTCGACATCAGAAACTCTTCCTTTGATTTGTAGTTTGACAGCATTAACTCTTTCTTTGATTTGCTGTTTGACAACAGAAACACGTTCTCCAGTTTCTCTAACTCTCCTTTCGACCATGTTATTTCTGCTTTCAAAATCCTCGAAAATCTTCTACTGTTGTCTTTTATTTCTTCTTGACAGGCTTAAGTATCAATTTTGGATAGATTCCATCTTTCCTTGAACTGGTATTATTTCCCCTTTCCCTCTTTTGTTGGACGCATTTATCTCTTCTGTAAGGGAATCAACCTCTCCTTTTATATCTTCCTGGAACGCAGCAAAGACTGTCACAAGCTGCCTCAGATGCTCCTCAATTGTTCTTGTCACTAGCATTCTGTCCTACTTCTAACACCCAAAAATGTTCCTGGCATAAAGGTTCGTAAAACATGCGGAAGAGCTGGTAGCTTCTTAGAATTTATTTGTCCCGAAAAAACACTAAACAATTCTGGAGTTTTTCGAAAAGTACGAGTAAAAAAATATAATTCCAAAAATATATGAAATATAAAGGAACACTGCTAGTAGGTATCACTTTAAAGTGCTGAGAGTGATGAAGAAAATACGATGAAAAGCGCACGTAAAGAGCGAACATAAATCTGTCAATACTCGTTACTCTATGCTGAACTGCAAAGTTCAGAACTGAAGTTCATTCTGGTCTTATCTCATTTTCTCACTCTCCATACCAAAAGCCCGAAACTGACAAAACTGTTGGACGTTCGAAATTTTGGAAAAGAAAACAAATGAAGCCCTAGGAAAAACCTACATGGCTTATAACGATTGTCACATTAAAAAAACTATAAACTGTATTTACAGTGGTACCTCGATATACGAGTGCCCCAAGATACGAGTGTTTTGAGACAGGAGCTACCGAGCGAGCGATGTTTTTGCTTTGAGACGAGAGCAAGATTTGAGATACGAGGAATCGCATACTACACCGCTGTACACGACCGCAACATGCGCGCGCATGTAGGTGTCGTGTGCAGCGTCTAACAGTTTCTCCCACCTCAGACTAATCCTCAGTCTGAGTGCTTGTTTCCCTCGTTTTGGAAGCATTTTTGATAAGTTGGGTTCGCGTTTTTTGCTTTTTGTACATTTAGAAAACATTATCATATTTATTTTTATAACCCTGGCTCCAAAGAAGATGATGATGTCTATTGAATTAAAGCGTTAAATAATAGAAAACCATGAGCAAGGTGTGCGAGTAATTGACTTGGGGAGTATGTACGGGCGTAACACATCAATGATATTGACTGTGCTTGAACAAAAGGAGTTGATAAAGTATAACGCCAACTAAGGGCGTGACAATAATTTTTAAGCTCCGACGTCTCTCCGTCAAGACATGGAGAAACTACTGATGGTGTGAGTGAGAGAGAAGCAGCTTCAAGGAGGAACCTTAACACAAAGTATCATATGTAAGAAGGCACTATTACGAGTTATTTACGAGCGATTTACGGTTATTTTCTAAAGAAGATCCCACACAATTCTACAAACGTGGAATCGGAAGACCCGTTTAAAGCCAGTCGGGGCTGGTTTGACAACTTTAGGGAAAGGACCGACCTCCACTCCGTCGTCAGGCATGGTGAAGCTGCAAATCCGGATGTAAAGGCAGCTGATGTTTACATCAAAATGATTTCCGAACAGATAGTAGCCAAAGGATACATCCCCCCCAGCAAGTCCTCAATTGTGACGAGACAGGGCTTTTCTGGAAAAGGATGCCGAATAGAACTTACATAACGGCAGAGGAGAAGATGCCAGGTCACAAACCCATTAAAAATAGATTAAATCTAGCAATTTGCGTCAATGCGAGTGGCGACTGTAAAATCAAGCCTCCGCTAGTATACCATTCGGAAAACCCCAGAGGCTTTAAGTCATATAATATTTTAAAAGAAAACCTGCCAGTTATAATTTTAAGAAGATATGTGGAGGGCAAATCCGAAGGCGTGGGACAGAATGAACTTCTTTGTGGAGTGGATAATTCTGGTGTTCTGTTCTGGTGTTGGCCTCGACAATGCCCCTACTCACCCATCAAATCTCGAAGATGATTTACTCGAAGAGTTCAAGTTTATAAAATTTCCCTACCTACCACCCAACACCACTCCTATCCTGCAGCCCATGGATCAGTAGGAGATTTCTAATTTTAAGAATTTGTACACCAAGCACATTTTTCGCCGCTGCTTTGAGGTGACAGAGAACACAAACCTTACCTTTCGAGAGTTCTGAAAAAAACCACTTTAACATCGTGATGTGCCTAAGAATTATTGTTCAGGCCTGGCTGGGTGTTACAACGTCTGCATGGAAGAAGCTGTGGCCTGAGGCTGTAGCTGAAAGAGAATTCGAAGGATTGGAACCCAAAGTGTCAGTGGTAGAGGAGCTTGTTTCTCTGGGAAAATCCATGAGTCTGGAGGTGGAGGAGAGAGATGTGAACAAACTCGTAGAGGAACAGTCTCAGGAGCTGACAACCGAGGAGTTACACGATCTGCATTTGCAGCAGCATACGGTGGTTCAACGAAAAATTAGTTTTGAAGAGGAGACAGAGATGGAGGAGGTTATCCCTACAAGAGATATAAAACAGATCTTGAGAATGTGGGATAAAGTTGTAGAGTTCGTGGATAAAAATCACCGCGAAAAAGTTGCAACTAGTCCTAAATCGGAGTTGTTCAACGAAACTTGCCTAACTCGATTCCGCAATACCTTGACAGGTAGGAAGAAACAAAGCACCTTGGACAGTTCTTTTAAACGATCTGCGGGTGAAAATGAGCAGATCATGACAAAAAGAGCGAAGACCAGTGACAAAAATTAAGCGCTTCCGTAGGCACTTTTTCTTTTAATTATGTTTTTATAGAATATGTATTTGTTATTTATAAATAAATGTTTCTTCTTGTTTTTGAATAAGAAACTACATTTTGCTTATTCAAAAACACTTAAAAAAACAGCTGAGGTCGTGTTTTGGGAGCTGGAACGGATTAATGGTATTTCGATTACTTTCAATGCGGAAAATTGCTTTGAGATACGAGCAACGTTACGAAACATATTAAACTCGTATGTGGAGGTACCACTGTACTTAATTATATAATCGTTAGCAAGAAGATAGTAATAAATAATTTTTAAACTGTGCTGCTATCAATATACAAATTATGTTGACTAGTATAATTAATTTAGAATTATGCGAATACATATAATATAAGATGATGTATGTTACTACAGATACGTGTTAATATAATACATATATAAGTCTGTGCATATATATGAAATCATAATTCTTTTTATACCAGTTAACAGTTAGAATTACTGAACAACCATGAAAGGTTCCCCAAGAATGAAATATGGTGTAACAATGAACACTTAGTTTAGAAATTCGATTCTATTATACATTGTTGTAAAAGTCATTGTAAGAGTGAAAATTCTTCATTCTGCCTTAATGCGATTTTTTGCGTTTAATGCGTTGTTTGGTGATTTTATGATCCCGAATTATATTGATGTGATATATTAATACTGCATTTGTAGATATACGTTTTTTGAGAAACTAGTCAAAGCGATTGATTTTTTGTAAAAATTTGGATTTATCCTTATTTTATTGACGTGCACCAGCATTGAATTGAGAATGGCGTGTGCTATGCTTCGATGGATGAAGAAGCGTTTGTAAGTAATGAATATTATGAACGTTTGAACATATTTAAATGAATAGTATTAAAAGTATATATTTTCTTATATCATATACTAATAGTTTATGGTAAATTTTTCATTATAAATCTCATCACAGTTTCATTTCTCATTCTATTGCATTTCTAGAGCGGTACAGAAATTTTGTGGTTTACATATTGTAGATTGCATCAGTTTTGCAGCGCAATTTATTCCTCGGTATGTTACTTGTTGTGTTATTAGAAATTCCATTATTTTTGTATTTTTTCTGCCATTCGTAGTATCTGATTAGGAAATTTATGTCTTATTTCAAGATATATATGAAGTTGGTTATATCAAGTGTTAAATAAACGTTGTTATTCGGGCAATAGCGTTAGCTTTATCGAGATAGATAAATGCAATTCTTATTTCTTAAATACTCAAGATATAAAGACACACTCGAATAGTAGATTCACTCACTTTACGTTTTTTAAGGGTTATATATATATACATTAAGGGCGTGTTCAAAACAACCATTGACGAGTAGTCTTGGCGTAATTCGTATTCATACCAAGATTATCCATTTCTCAAGGCAATAATTTTTGTTATTTTTGCTAAACCGTTTACGAAAATATAATTTTCCGAATCCTGAACTCTTATGCATGGAAAGGCAGATTTTAAGATATTTGTTTTGCAATTTGATGCAAAATTCGTATTTTTAAAACACTGATGTATATGTTCTTTTTTTAAAATTCTGCCAGTATATAACATTATATAACATTCTTGTGTTACCACCATTTATAGTTGTCGCTTGCTGTACAGCCTGCTGAATACATTTTACTTTCTAGGTATCTACAATTACATCGTGTTGTTTCGGTACGAACAGGGGCGAAGTATTCATCACTTAGATACATTTAAAGATAATTAATTATTTTTTTCTGATTTTGATATCTATAATATATAGACAGGATTACTGATAAGAAATTTAAGAAAATAGTAAATGAAGAAGTAAATAGAAAAATTTCTTTCAGGTATTGTGAGATGTCAATATAAACTTCATACATTTTACTAGGGGGCTGTTGACAAAGCAAAATGTTTACTATATATGTCTACGAGCTCTACGTATACAGTGTGTTGCTCAAAGTAAACTTCCTGCAACTTGTGAAACAACAAACAACACAACTAAAACTTGTGAAGAGTACTACGTGTATGTCGTGATGCGTTCATGCGAAGCTTGTTTCCTCGTATGAGCTCTGCCTCTTCGAACCGAAATTGTCCGTAATCTGCAGCGTCTTGAGTTGTTTATGCAGCTTCTTGAGCTGTTCTGGTATTTCCTGTCGAATCTGACGATGACGCGGACAGTCTTGCATCCTTCGTTTACTTGCGACTTCTTCCCGTCATCGCGCATATTCTTTTGACGTTCCGCTTGCCTAATGGGCCTCCGTTTCGCTTCTGCTTACCTTTCCGGAGCACGCAGTGATTCTTGGTTTTCTGAATGTCTTTTGCGTCTGCTACTAGTTTCTGATACAGTTTGAGCAAGCGAAGTTTCTTGAGTTGTTGCTTGTCTGCTGGAACTCCTATTCGTTTCTTCTTCAGTTGCTTGAAAGCGTAACCTTTCTTGTCACTATGCTTGCCTGCTGAGTTTCTAGTTGTATCTTCATTCATTTTTGAAGCATGCAAGTTTTCTCGTACTTGCCTGCTGAGTCTCCTAGTGCTTTTTACTTCATTTTTTCTGTAGCTCGCTGTAACATTTGTGCTGTCGTCTTGCGTTCAGACATTTTAGTAAATTGAAAAAAAATTATGTAACTGTAGTAAAGTAACATTGCATCTAAAATATGTTAAATACCTACAGAAGTTTAAACTTCTACTCAGAAAGGAACTATACAATAAAAGAAATTAAATTTTTATAAATAAAATTAGAATAGCATAAAATGCATAGAAACATTACATTATGAAGAAAATGTATTCATTCTTTCCAAGCAACCAGCTATTTGTAAATAAATTTTTCTTGCCAAGTCAGGAAACAAAGACCTTTGACACTTGGGGTAATACATTTGAAGTTATGATTTAAATTTATTTTAATATAACAAATTTGCAAAATCTCAATAAAAGAATTAACGTAGCGATAGCATATCGTGTAACGTATCTAAAGGTGAAACATAAAAGTTGCCAAAAGCAGCTATTCATTTAAAATACTGAAATTAACGAAATATTTTTCGACATACAGTGACGTTATATGGAATCACGTGCTTTCTTCAACTCAGAATATAACCGTAAATAATAACAATAAGTTTCGAGTTTGGCAATACTATTTATTTCATACTTTTTTAACTTAAAAATTTCTCTTAAACAATACGATTTGAGAGTGAGAAGAGCCATCATTTTTGTAAATAAAGCAATTTGACCTCCAGCGATTTCCGAAATTTTATATAACATCTCGAGTGATAGTCGTAGGAAGATAACAATAGTCGAAAAGTTTTACCAAGAATTTTTGAAATCCGAGGGTACCTCCTTCTAAACTCAAATCTCCCCCCCCGTTCCGGAGGATATGATGTTACGAAGAAAAAAAAAAACAAAGGGGCAAAATCCCACATATATTTAAACTGCTGATTCCTGTTTACAATATTCAATTTCCTTTAAAAACATTAAGCTTCATTTAAATAAAAGGAAAATAAATTCACACATTTTCCCTAGCTTTCAAGCTTTTCTTGTATTTTTAAATATTCTTTTTGTCACTGTTGCGCAAGTTTTCCGCGGCGTCATTAGGAGCCGTAGGTCGAAAACATATAAGAATCATTGCTGTAAATAATGATCATATGATAAATTGCATACATATGCAATTCTTTTGATTAGAATTTGAGTACTATTCTTTATACATCAGCTACTATGCCCTTTATGTAACGACAAGGATTATTTTCAATGATTATCCGATGAGAATGATTCGTTACAATGATTATTTGATGACAATGATCATTTGCAAAGAATATTAAAAGCCGATGACTACGATTACTTAAATAGAATATGCATGTCATTCGATGACAACGATTATTTCCAAAGAATCTTCGATCACGTCACTATTGTATATCGCTATACTTCTGGGGTTGGGGGGTTTGTATTGTACTACGGCCCTGTAATTAAGCGTTTTAAATGACATCAAAAACGTTAGTAAAACTTAGGATCCTTACATACTACCCGCCAGAGTTAATTAGTTTGAAAGTGAGGTCTAAAACGACCTTGTTGAATACTTTTAGCTCTAGAATCTAACGCGAGGCCAATCTTTTACAAATATTTCTCTCTAGAAACTAGATATTAAAAAGTCGTTTTTACATTATCATCTCTATGGACAAGTATTTTCATCTGTACTGCATCTATAAACAGGAGTCTCTTAGTTGAAATCTGGTTCGTTATGGAAAGAAAACTAGTTTAATGAAATGTTACACAATCAAATGGCAAGTAACATGAATATATATATTTCGCCTTTAAAATTCTTATTTCATTCATGACGTTATTTAATTATCTCCCCGTGCTCTCTGACTTGTGTTGTAAAGAAAAACACCAAACACGAGCGTGTCTATGTACAAGTGTTCAACACTACCGCCTGCAATCAAAACACTAACGTGTTAAAATTCAACATAACAAGACCTCAGAACACACCCTATATTGATCTCTAAACCCTGAGGTACTATTCTGAAAAGTGGCTAACTCTGAAGTGTAGCGTCAGAGAGCCTAACTACATTCATTCAAACTTTATCACATATTCACAATAATTTGCTCTTTTTACAGTCACACGAATAAGTTAAAATTTTTGGCATTACTCTAATATTTTTACTTTTAACATATCACAATATTTCTTAACTTTTAAGATAACAGTTCACATTGTATATAAGGACATATTAACATGCCCTTAATTTTACGCATTTTAAAACATACATTAGTAGTACATTGTTAACTTCTATTCTTTTCCAAGCAAGTGCCAATTCTTCTGCATTGAAATTCTACATTTCAAAAGTCTTTCAGATTAAAACTTCTTTCTTGCCAGAATCTTTTAAATAAAATTTTATACAATAATTTTTACAATTTTCTTAAAGTACCTTTCTCAAAGATTATCAATGCTTTTTCAATATTCAAGTATTTACACATTCCTATTATACATTAATTTTAGTTTTACTCGCGAGTAATTGAAAAACAATACCAAAATAGGTAACAACTCCTTTCTCGCCTTTTTGGCGACAAAGGTAGGCCTCACATGAGGTAAAAATTCTTGAATTCTGCCACTTGCAGTAAGATTGAAAAATTAACTTATGGTTTCAAAGTAACATAAAGTTTTACTTATCTTTGTGATATTCAGACATCTTTTTTTCTGCCCAGTCCTGGAAGGTAGCGAAGACTACGGTCTGGTTGATCTTCCTTCTTGTGCGGGTTCGCCCTTCGGTACCTTCCTCCATGAGCTTTCTTTTTCTTCCAGTTCGGTCACCCTTGAAGACCTTTTTCTTAGCATCTGCCTGTGGTCTCGGCCGTTTGATGGCAGCTGGTCTTGGCGGAACCGGGACAACTGTCTCTCGTTGTTGCCTGGATCTCGTTGCTGGCTGTTCAAATTTTCCTTGCGTCTTTGCATCTGCAGCTGGTCTTCCTTCATCAATTCGTCGACATTTGCTGCTTAGACTCCTATCCGATGGGTAGATCTTATGTTTTGGAGCCGTGTTATAGTTGCTGTCATTTCTCCTGGCTTTCTTTGCATTAGTCGTACTTCTCGCTTCTTCATTCTGGGGGTGGTCGTGCCCTCTCTTTTCTGGTCGGTGGAACGACTTCTTTTTCTTGTTACCTTCAGTTTTCCAACGGGGGAACTTTCTTTTCAATTGCTCCTATCTACTAATGGCTTGCCCTCGGGATTGTCGTTGTTCCACCTCTGGAGCTTGTGCCTGCCGTGCCGGATCCTGCAAAAGATCTTGAAATATTGGCATTTTATTACGATTATAAAATGGTTTTATCTGGTCTACGTTTGAGGTGCAGGTTTCACCATTCCTGGCTTTTAACACCACTAAGCCTGAGTTACTTTTTCTATGAAATATGATCCTTCAAACCGTGGATAAAATTTAGCAGTTTTATCTTCTGGTGCTGAAGAAAGTTAATGCTTATTTTTTAACACTTCATCTCCTACTTTATAAATTACTCCCCGTCGTTTCATATCATAATAAAGCTTCTGTTTTCTCTGTGCTACTTTAGTGTTCTTTTTTGCTTCTTTAATTTATTTTTCTATATTGCCCATTTTAAATTCTGGGGCTCTTTGTTGAACATAAAATAATTTATCTAAGGGCGTTATAATCATGCCTAAAGTAACTCAGCAGGAGTTTTGCCCGTCGTATCATGTTTTGCGGTCCTAAGGGCGAAACCTAATTCATTGACATAGTTAACCCAGCTTTTATGAAAATTTTTAACATAACTACGGACAATTTTCATTATATTTCTATTGACCCGTTCCGCTATAATTGATTGCGGCCGATACGGGACCATTTTTAAATCACGTATGATCAGTTTTTGGCACATGTCTTCAAATACATTACTTACAAATTGAGGACCATTATCAGATATTACTTTTAGGGGCGCACCGTATTTTAAAATATATTTATTTAAAATAGAATCAGTAACTAATTTCGCGGAGGCTCGTTTTAAGGGAACAATTTCGATCCACTTACTAAAATGATCAACCATAACAAGGAGATAGCGACTTTTATTTAACTGACTTTTTGGGAAAGGGCCCAATAAATCGATGCCAATTATTTCATTTGGAAATTCCGATATAATACTATTTAGAAACCTGGCCGGGCGGAAATTAATATAATTAACTGCTTGACATGTTGGGCAGGACAGGACATACGCCCTTGTTAACTTTTGCAGCTCAGGAAAATAAACTGCTTCGCGTACGCGTTGGATGGTTTTTCGAATACCAGCATGAGAAGCTAAAGGGGAGTCGTGTAACTTCCGCAGTATATTTAATATAAGACTAACTGGGATAACAGGTCGAAATTCGTTGTTGGAACTCGTAGTTTTTGTATAAAATAATAAACCATCTATTAGTTCGTAATGGGCCGCCCTATTTCTTATCGCCACAATATCTTGCTGGCTAAAATTTTCAGGATCCTTTAAATAATCATAAATATTTTTAAATTCAGGATCCTTACTCAGTTCGGTTATCACAGTTTCTCGGGAATGTAACTTACATGTTGTGAGCATTGCCACCTTTACAGTATTACCTTCTTCATCTATTTTTATTCTGGATAGGGCATCTGCTACGATATTTTCCTTTCCGGGGCGTGTGCTTAATTACCAGATTATACTCTTGTAACTTTAGTGCCCATCTTATTAACCTTGGGGATAAGTTTTTCCCTGAGTACAATCTAGTTCCCGCCGCATGATCAGAATACACTGTTATTGGATCCTTTCCAAAATAGACTCGGAACTTTTGCACTGCTAACAGAGCTGCAAGTGCCTCTTTCTCAGTCGCGGAATAATTTCTTTGTGTTTGATTTAAAGTTCTACTAAAAAATGCCACGGGCTGCTGATTTTGCGAAAGTACCGCTCCTAGCGCATAATCCGAAGCATCCACTGAAATTTCTGGATTCTCATCGTTTTCAGGAAATTTCAAAACAGGGGCTTGCGTTAATGCTTGCTTTAATTTTTCGAAAGCACTATTCGCTTCGGCCGTCCACGAGAATCTTGCATTTTTCCTTTTTAAGTTTAACAATGCTTCAACAATAGCTGCAAAATCTTTTATAAAACTCTAACTTCAATCTTTGGAAGAGTCAAATTTTTCACAATATCTGTATTTAACTTGAAGAAAGAGGGCTTTTCTTGGCCTTCGGATTTCCGCACCCTCCCGTCAGCAGAAATCCGTTTTAGTTTAAATTTTCTTTCTTTCCATGCCTTCCTTGTTTTTCCGCTGGCCTTCAGACTTTTTTTCTGGCTTACTATTGAACTGTCGACGTTCGCCGGTTGTTTTTGGATACTCAGTTTTCCTTGCCCTCTGATTCCATTTGCTTCCGTAGCCGTGTTCTTGCCTTTGCTGTGGTCTTGGCGCACCAAATTGGCTTCGTTGCTCATACTGGCGTCTTCATTCGATGTCCGCCGTTCTTCTACTTTCAAACTGGATTGTCAGCTCAAATAACTTTTCCAGTGTAGTCGGATTCCTTAATTAAATGAAGTCTTGTACTTGGGGAACTAAACTCCGCAAAATCACTTGGATTATCTCAGGATCCGGACGGTTTCCATACAAGAGTTTAAAGACGTGAATTTTTCTTAAAATAAATGTGTATAGATTTTCGATTCGTTGCTGGTATATGCTGAAGAGTTCCGCTTCTAAACTTGCACGATCTCTTACGACAGGGAAGGCTTTTACTAAGGCAGTCTTAAAATTTTCGTAAGTATAGGTGGGACTTCCCGCTTGACCCAAGAGGCTTCTGCCTATACATTTGAGCCAATCAAACGCTTGGCCCCTCAAAGCGCTGGTAGCTAAGGTGACTTTATGGAACTCATGGACTGGATACAGCATGAAGTGGTCATCCAATTTTCCCAAAAAACTGGTTACCGGTGAGTTTCCATTAAATGTTGCTTCTGGTTTCATCGATGCGCGCATGGTCTGTACGATGTACTCAAATCCTTCCAGGGCGGCAGTTGGCATTTCTGGATTCTGAGCCGCTTCTGCAGGCACCACGGGTTCTTCTTGAAACTCGGCCATGGTTATTCTTCTTCGTCGGGCGCCACTATCAGGACTTGTACTCCTCTTTACTTGCTTTGGAAACGTGAACTATCCTGACTCGGAACAGGGAGCTTACTCAAGCTATGTTTACTAAATTACGTGATTCAAATCTTATTTATTGCAACAACTTAAACTGTTATGACACATTCAATTGCACAAGAGGCCCTTGCTTTTACAACTGCATTTATTTGTGGAACACTTTATATATATATATATATAATCGTTTATTGCAATGCATTGTCGGAAACGCTTTCCTGGCCCATAGTGACGAGAGACAACACAAGAAAAATAGGGTACGAACATTGTAAAGATATTTGTTTATTTTCCTTAGCGCAGCGGAAACCAAGAAATAAGAAGAAAAGCAGGGGATCGCCATCAAAGAAAGTATTCGAAAGTTCCTTCGGAACGTATCCTAAACATGGGTTTGGTAGGGATAGTCCAGTGCATTGTTCAGCAAGATCACGAGACCTAACTTGCATTATCAGTTCGTCTCGGGGTACTTCAACACATAAGTGCTTGAAACCCCAGTTAGAAGTCCAACAGGAACTTGTGGCACATATTGTGGCAGGTGCTGGGAAAGTCCTGGGGATGCACAGTATTTTCCAGAACATCTCATGTTGGATGTGCGAGAGATGGGATACCTGTAACAGGGTGCAGGTCGTAATTTCGAACAACTTTTTTGAGGTCCATAAGTGTCTAAATTTGTTCCTACTTTTTAATTTCTCTTGTGCTAAGCATAACTGGTGTCCGATCTTTCGTGTGTTTTGTGTTGTTTGCACCGGCCAGGAAAGTGTTTTCGGCCATGTTTTGCCATTTAATTTTTCGTCATCGTCGTCTCTCTCATATATGTGTATAATTACTTATGACTCAAGTGTTGCTACTATATGATGACATTTACAAACACGGTGTTTAAAATGCTACATATTCCCATCCGAAAATATCTTTTTCTTTTCCTTTTGCCCTTCAAATAAGATATATGTGTCCTTCATTGCAAAATTTCCTGGAACTTTAATTTTTCTTTTTCGAGGACAATGGAGAACATATTTCAGTATAGGCAGCTATCAATATTCAAACATCAAATTGTAAAAACCATTAAAGTGTGGCCGAAATGATCAGCAGGGCTAAATTCGCATAAGGATTTAGGAAATACATTTTGAAAGATTTTTTAAATTTTCCTTCAATAAATTTAATGCAACAGGCAAAAGAAATTACAGGGAACAATAAATATAGGAGAAAACAGGTATATCTTTTCCTAATTTACTTTGATTTGATTGATTTCTTTCTTCCTTCCTGTATAAATAAATAAACTTTAAGAATGCAACTGAAGAATGAGAATAAAAGTTTCAATTGAAAACAAATGGTGGCAAAAATCCTAGTGCGGCTCTGCTGGACTACGAAAATGACCAGCAATATGATCCGAATTTGGAATAACGAGAGAAAATTTGAAATCTGAGCAGCCAGCGATGCAAAGAGACTCGTTAAAATACAGGTTTTGCTGATTCAGATTCTAAAATGCTTTTTCCATCCTTTGTTTGTAGTTGTTTGCCTTTTCATTTCAGTTTCCTTTTTTCCTCCTATTTTGCAATTTTCGTCATTGTTTCCCTCTGTTTTTAAGCCACCTGTTTATTATTTCTGTTATTATTATTGCAACTTATGTAAAAATTAATTAAGGAAAAGTAAGGCACTGAAACTTTGCAAATTATTACGCTCTACGTGAGATTCATGGAGGCCGCTTATTACATACAAATAACGCAAAATACTTTAACTTATCTGCTTGGCTTTAGGTCAGAACAACGAAAACAACAAATTCACCCTTTGTAGAAAACAATTATGCCAGGTAATAATCTATGGGGATTTTTTTCCCTATGAAACTGAGCCAAAAGTGTTATATAGTATGTAAATATGGAAGTGTTGTACATGTTAAACGTGATCGTCATTGCATTACCTTCACTATTTTACTACTGAAATAAAGATATACCGATTTTTTTGTAGATTGGAAAATCCTCCTTGTGATCATGAAAAGGAGCAAAAACTGGAAAACGAGAAAGAACTGGAAAACCAGAAGGAACTGGAAAAGAAGCGAGAACCAGAAAAGATGCAAAAACTGGAAAAGAATCAAAAACTGAATAAAAAGGAAGAACAGGAAAAGAAGGAGAAACTGGAAAAGAAGCAAGAACTCAAAAAAAAGAGAAAACTGGAATTGCACAAAAACTAGAAAAGAAGCAAGAACTGAAAAAGAAACAAAAGCTGGAAAAGATACAAAAACTAGAAAAGAAGCAAGAACAGGAAAAGATACAAGAATTAGAACAGAAGCAAGAACTGAAAGAGAAGCAAAAATTGGAAAAGAAGCAAGAACTGAAAATGAAACAAGAGCAGAAAAAGAAGCAAAAACTGGAAAAGAAGGAAGAACTGAAAAACAAACAAAAACTGGAAAAGCAACAGAAACTAGAAAAGAAGAAAGAACTGAAAAAGAAGAAAATACGGGAAGGAATACAAAAACTAGAAAAGAAAGAAGAACTGAAAATGGAGAAACATATTGAAGAGATGCTAAAACAAGCACACAAAAATGAACTGGAAAGGGAAAAGTTGAGGGAAAAATTGCAAAAACCAAAAAAGAGAGACCTGAAAATGAAGAAGGAACTGGAAAAAATGCAAAAACTGGAAAAGAAGCAAGAGCCGGAAAAGATGCCAGAAATGGAAAATATAGAGGAGTCTGAAAAGACGCAATACCTGGAAAAGAAGCAAAAAACGGAAAAGATTACAATTCTGAAAGACAAGCTGGAACCGGAAAACAACTGTCAAACCCGAAAAAGAAACCGGTTGAACTGCGAAAAGAGCCAGAACTGGATACCGACTGTAGAACGATTGATTTAATGACTAAACGAAGCAAGACCCGGAAAAGAAAAATAGAACAAATAAATCATATACCTGCTTCATTTTACCAAAATTTATTATCAACAACATTTTTATTATCAAGAACTTTATGGTATTCTTAGTATATGGACGGCATTTGATAATATTTTGCTCGGTAAGTGTAACTACTGATATATTATTAGCTAGTAATTAGTCATGCTAACTTTAAGATACCAGTATTATTTTAGCAGCAACTAAGTACACTCTGTCGTAGTTCAGATCTATGTTTTCAGTGCCTTTCATGGCTGCGAGGTCTTCCGGTTTTACCTGGAAAGTCACAGGTTATTGACTTTTTTAGCACATAGCTTTACACATGACAATATTTTTCAACAATAAATTTATGTTGTGCTACTGGCTTTAAATTGTGCAAATAAATATTGCACGGCATATCTTTCATAATTGAACTCATGAAATTAATTTATACAAATTTCATTTAAAAATTTGTTTGACCCTGAGCTGTCTTATCCAACTGCAGATATTCATAGAACTTTATATCAAGGTTCAAAGAAAAGTTCAAAAAGGGATGTTTATCCACTTTTAATTATGTGTTAATCAGCATGATTTGCATTACTAAGATTGTAATTCTAAACAAATTAAAAACTATTGTAGTATGTACATTAGCTTTTCATTTGCTTTCACCTTGTTTAAATTCAGTTTGACATACCACAGTTTCCGTCTCTACTCAGGAATTTTTCAGTGTAAAAATTCAAGATTACAAATTGAAATGAGCGAAAGAAATAACTTTTAAAATGTGTGTATACATTACATCAGAATCATAATATAATTAGATGAATAAACTGAATAATATGTTATAAAGCGAATTTATATCAATTTCGATTTCTTTCAAAATAGAGATTCCTTCGCACCTCACAAATCTCACAGAAACTCTCGGTTTGTGATTCGTGAGCTTTAGTTTTTTATATTTGGAATTTGGCAGCAATATGATTCACTGTTACGATGCAAATTCTTGCTCAAAAATTGGTTATCTAACTAGAAAATGGTATAATTAAAATAAAATGAATATTATTAGATGGAAATGTTGGTTTCCTTTGCGTTTATCTGAATGGTATCGTATATTTAAACCTGTTGGAGACGTTTTTTTCCCACACATCGAATAGAGACACATAGTTACATAATACAAATAATATGAATGCAAGAATATAGTGTAAGATGAAGCTCTACCACATTTCTCTATTACTTAAGACTGCGAAAGGTTTGTTAAAGCATTACAGGATCATACTCTGATGGATCTCGCCGTTCTGTTTCATTTTCTGCCCTCGAAAACACATTATCTTAGTACAATAGATTACTTTTGAAGGAATGGATTATTTGAAAACATTGTAACTGTAAGAATTATTCTCTGACGTTATTACTGAAAAAGCGGTTGAGAGCATAATCTTTGGCTATGCGCTTTAAGCTGTATTAAAACCATTTTGAAATGTAAGGCCTACAAACTGAAACGTAACTTTATCTTATTTCTGTACTATTCATTAGAGTTATATACATTCCCATCAATAGATACTGAATGGCTAAATATTCTGCTTACCCAAATCAGTTATTTTTTTCCTCTCTTCTTTTTCTTAATTTTAATTAGTCCGGAATGTAAAGCTATAGAGAATTTCACTTCTTCATTAGAAATCTGATTTAGAATTTTGTTTTCGGAGATAAAAGTTTGAATTCTTTATCCCTTTTCTAAACACAAAGATTGAAAAACGTAACATCGAAATTTTGAAAACATTTATACACTAATAGAAGGGAAAAAAAACATAATATAATGCTTCAGCAAGCATGTAAATATCTCTATCACTTAAGTTTCAGCTATGTTTGTTATAGTATATTCAGGCGTATAAGGCGCACTTTTAAAAGAAAATGCAAGATGGAAATTTATGGGTACGCGCTGTACGCCAGCTATAAAAATGTTATGTTTAGAAATATGGAAAAAGTGAGCATACGAAAATTAGATTTCTGCGTGTAATTAAATGCTTTTTATTTAAGAGAAATAACATAGTTTATGTACTTAAAAATTTTCGTTATCGGATTCTGTTTCATTTTCACCTTCACCTCTGATCCATACTTGCATAGACAGATCCAAGTTCCTCATATACGCCTCAAGCTATAACTTCAAGCACATCATCGAATTCTGTTTCAGTTTTGCCATTACTTTTACTCTGATCCACACATATATAATCATCTTTCGTTGCATCTAGACCGTCAGATATACCACATAAATTAAACGGGTTTAATTTTATTACGTGATTTTATTATCTACTGACACACTATTTATGGACTGGCATGACGTATTTGGTCTTCATTTGTAATTGGTTTTTTCACCTTCACTTTTGTTCGAGTATTCCACTAACGTTTAAAATATTCTCTCAATGATTTATTGACATATATGTCTAATATCTGAACTAATGGCAATAATCTGCCTGGATAAACTGTCATATCTGTATAACACTCTTTCAACAACATATTTGTGTTATCCGTTTAATGGAGGCTGAACATGTCCCAAAGTATTAGACTTTCTTGATTATCTGAGGAAAAAGGAAGCTTTTGCCAAATATTTCTTA
This sequence comes from Stegodyphus dumicola, assembly GCF_044657685.1. Lineage (NCBI taxonomy): Eukaryota > Metazoa > Arthropoda > Arachnida > Araneae > Eresidae > Stegodyphus > Stegodyphus dumicola. The sequence continues at coordinate 262,075,237 of NC_140771.1, read as the reverse complement.
TCCACAGTTTCACAACATTTTTCTCCGCCGATCATTTCTCGTGAATACGGATGAAAACACTTTCGGGAAACTGCACTTCAGCAAAGTCTTTCTTTTCAAGATATCGATGAGCTTCTAATTTCGTACGGTCGGCTAAGCAGGAGATCAGTACGGTGAGGTGAGATTTCTCGTTGGCCTATTGATTTTATGTTAACCGTTATTTTTCTTTCATATCATTGTTTCTTTATCTCCTACTATATCAAAACTACAGGAATGACATCCATATTTGCAACACGTGATAGTAAATAAATTTTTACATATTTTTAAAAACTCATCAAAGTTTTATCTCTATATTTTCGAAGCCTTTGAAAAATTTTATCTCTTTTTCTCGGAGAACTGAATTATTCCGTGAAGTAAATCGAATACACAACCTCAGTTTGCTTTAGAGTTTTCACTTCCATTTGCACTCCATTTTTCTATTTTTAAGGCAAAGAAACGTACGCTGTTTCTTGTTACAATTAATCCATTCTAGTGATGATGGGGATTTTCTACAATGCAGTTTCCAACACTTTCGCCGACGGTAAGCTATTTCATTACTTCTTTATGCAATACACATTTATTCTTTGGCGCAATAATCATTGTAAAATTTCATGCCTCTTCCACTCGTGTACGAAGCATTCACGAAAACCAAACTGCATGATTTCCATTTTCTTTCGCAAACTCAATGACTTAACATTTGAAACTTGCATTTTGTTTGTTTCGTTCGGCGAAAGCCATTACTACTGCTGAAGAAAGCACTGGATGAACTACACTTCACTAAAATCAAATGTGATATCGTTAAATCATTGATGTTGACATCAGAACCACGGCTTCAAATGACTACAGAAAGAAGAAACATGACTCCTAGTTCCGCAAATTCACTTCACTAAAATCAAATGTGATATCGTTAAGTCTTTGATGTTGACATCAGAACCACGGCTTCAAATGGCTACAGAAAGAAGAAACATGACTCCTAGTTCCGCAAATTCACTTTGGCCGAAAGTGCACTCTTATCCAAATTATGTTCCTTATTTCTCGAAGTCCTAGAATAACATTCTCGTCCACATCCAGAATGAATACAAATCACCTCCTACCTTGCAGAAATATTTTCCCCGATAATCAATTCTCCTGCGCACCACCTTATCGCTTGCCAAACTGCAATGTTTCCGCAATTGACATATTTGCTCGTATTTCCTAACGTATGAAATAATCAAGAAGAGCTGTTGCGGAAAATGATGTTTTGGGTATTGCCAAACCACCATGTGTATTTTATTGCTTTCTTTATTTACTAAAGATCTGATGCATTGTAATTAAGCGAAATAAGAACTTGATTTATATGCGATTACGTTTTCTTTTACAAAATGTTCCAACAATGTGCTTATGCGTTGTAATTTCATTTATTCAAAACTCAGTCTAGTTATATTTATAAAATTTTCAATAGCAAACGAATGTTTTAAGAAAACAGTTTAAACTTTTTGGGTCAAGATACATTTCAAAAAAAGTCTAATCCAAGAATTATTTATATGAGAAATTTTATGTAAAAACAAATGGCGCACATTTTTACGTTTGAAATTTACTGGCATATTCCATGACAAATTTAGTAAGAGATTTCAGGTTTTTACCAGCTATAGGAAGTCAAGGATTTCTAGAATAATTTACAAAGTCAAGGACGAGTTCTGTCTATTGTTAATTGGTATTTTCATTTCCAAAATAGAACGTTGAAAATTAAATTTTGAGAGAAGTCTTTTTAAATTTTTTGGCACGTTGCATAATGAGTTCATTTCAAAAAAAGCGGAAAATAATAGTATCAGTTTTCTACATTTTACTAATTATTCTTTCCTCCAATACCTAGACATCATTTCGGAAACTTTCCTTTTGGTTATAATAAATAAATCACAAAACAATTGACTGATGTCAATCGAAACCAGACGGAGATACTTATGTTCAAAATTATTTCATAACGAGTGCAAACTTTTTTCTCATAAAATTATGAGTGTCGGAGAAACATATGAAGAGCTAGGCTTCGTAATTTTTCCAAAACAAATGACTTTAAATTTAAAAGTACCAAAGCGCAAACATTTACGTGTTTCAAAACACATTTGTACTTGCAAGTCAATGCCTACCACAAACGACCAAGATCCGGTCTGAACTTTTGCAGACAGTGCACAGACATGCGTTTCGAGTACTTTTCATTTTGGTTATTTGCGTATGCCATATAACCTGCTCAAATATTCTCATGCTTGTGACTCAGAATTGAATTATCATTTTAACTGATATTTTTATGTGATGTGTAACAATAATTTTGTTTATTTTTCAGGATGAAGATTCAGGCCCCCTTTGCGCATACCGACTGTAATTTGAATAGCCAGTTTACAATAACAAGCTTAATAGTAACCGACCGTCATAGGGAGACGCCCGAGGCTTAAAGGAACGCGAATCTCTATCAAAGTTGCAACTTGTATAAATGCAATTTTGACTTTTAAATTCTTTTATTTTCCCTTTCTCGTGTCAAAAATGTTTTTCTCTTCAATATTTGGTTTAATAACGTGAAACTTTAATTTAAATTTTTCTTTTCGCTATTTTTACTTTAAAAAGATTTTAAGTTCTTTCATTTTACAAAAGTAATACTGATTTTAAAAACTATAAATATTTCTTTTTGTTTTTTTATTTAAAAAAATTGCTTTTAAATGCTCACTTTATTTATTTTACAGAAATATTATATACTCTTATAAGCTAATCATATTTCTTTTTCGTATTTCCATAAATGCCATTTTTTAAAAATATTTTACTCCTTTTTATTAAGGGTTGTTGGAAACCCTATAGCAACAATGTTGAATTGGCCATTTTTGGATTACCTTTTCTGAAAATCAGCTGTTCTGACAGGTTTGAAGGTTTTTACGTAATTAAAGTACATCTATCACCTCGCGCTTTTTCAACCACGAGGTAGGTTCGTCTATGCACTCGCCATAGTAGGAAAATAATCTCTATCTTTGAAATTTTATCCTCTAATTTATTACACATAACGGTACACAATATACAATAAAACAAATATCACTAGTATAGTATACATTTAATAATAAACATAATATAAGGCGTGCAAAACATGTTTTAAGTAATCTCAACTATATACATAATATAAAGCGCGCAAAACATGTTTTAAGTAATCTCTTTCCACACGGCATGGCTGCCGGTCCAATCGCTAAAGTACCAAGTCTCGTATTCACGCCACCAGCCTGCCTCTTTTTGTTTTTCCGACGAATCTCGAATTCTTTTAATACGGTGTCTTTAATCATAATATTGTTATTTCAATCCATTTCATCGAGAGTCGCGATCAAACTTTTAACTTTTGTTTTTAAACTCTGCAAAATAATTTTCCCTCCACTCTGTTTTCCGGCGTAACTACGTCCCTTCCTTTAACCGTCTTTCGCCCCTCGCGGATAAAATATTCTGGAAACGTCTTTCGCTAAGGGAAGGAACATCACAATACCTAGCTGAATATACTGAAACGACCTTTTTTATCATTTTAAATTTTAGAGTATTTTACAGTATATTTTGTTACGCATAGTAAAATTTAGCACTGATTATAATCAAAAGCTCTTTTCGGCAAATATTTGGAAGCGTAGTAAATAAGGTATAAAAATTTCAGATACCTGTGAGCAGTAGTTCTTGAGAACAGGTACTACATCGAGTATAAAAAATCACGTTTGGGGGAAAAACGTGATTTTATGTAAAAATTCTCAATTATCAAAGTATTCAATGACAAATTAAAGCTAGATTTTGTACAGTCCTAATTTTCATAGAGATTAAAGAACGGTGTTTTAGAAAGCTAAAATTGTAGAGAATTTGAAAATGCAAATATCAGAAATCCCCATTTTATGAAATGTTCTTACTTTCAACACCCCTTCAACTATTCTATTCTTTAAAGTCCTTTCTCTTTTTTTTTCTATTCTGGTAAAACTTGATATATAAATTTAATTCTTTGTCCTTTAATTTTTAATTTTATATCTCTGGTCGCATTTCTCTTTAACGATTAACATTTTGCATTTGGCTTATTATTATTGTATTAAAATTATGCGAAATGAACAAACAGTAAATAATGAGATGCTCAATTAAAAACAAATACAGATTTAATGATAAAAGGGAAATTTTTAATGACATTACAAACAAGATTTCAAGGAGTTCAAGAGGCCGATGCCTAAAAAAAAAGAAAACAATTCGTCGTTTCCGGAAGAAATGAAACTTTAAAAAATATTTTCGTTGTCACAAAAACCAAACTTTTTGAAACATTACGTTATTCAAACTCTTACGTCACTTCCGAGTGTCACGTTATCTAAGATGGCATAGGTTTCGGCTACGTCCCCAAGTCTCTGGCATCTCCTGAGGGCGGTTGGTTACTACACCTGTACCAACTATAGTGAACTTCCGGTGATATCCTTCTGTCTGTACCTGAATGAAACTGGCTCTATTTGACGGCACACTAGCGAAACACTAAAGAGTCATGATTTAAACGATGATGATTTGAATAATTTAACTGGAATTTTGAGGACGGTAATTTAGATTAACTGCTGATGATTTTTTATTTAAGTGATCGTGAGTATATGGTTTAGTGATGAAGATTATGAGTAATTGAGTAGGATGATAATAAAACTTTAGGTGATCGGACTTTGTATCTAGGTGAAGTTCTTTTATTCTGACGACGACTTCAATGATGATGATGAAGATGATACATAGGATGGTTTAGAAAGACTGATGTGATTTGGGTGATGATGGTTTATCTTATTCTGACGATGATCAGGGTGACGCGATATACATGATGGTTAAAATGACGATGTGTATTAAGTGATAATAAATATTTAGATGAATTTGATGGTGACATAGTTTTGACTGATGACGATTTTATACATGATGTGAGAGTGATTTATATAATAATTTAGAGGAGTTAGACAATGAAGACGATGATTAAATGAGGATGAAGAACATGATGATTTGGTTGATATTGCTTTCTATTTAGATGATCTGGAAAATCACTCTCGACGATGATAATTGTGATGATGACATATACGACGGTTTAAACTGAAGGTATGATTTCGATGATGATGATTATTTAAATGATGGTTTTTAATTATCTGGTGATAATTTTATAATTTCTTTCTTGGTTATTCAGATAACAATTTTGATGGTGATTTAGAAGGTTGAAGTGATGAAGACGATGATCAAATGAGAATCATATTGTTGATGGTGGTGATTTAGATGATACTGCTTTTTATTTAGTTGATTTGAGCTATGATGATTTAACTTAATTTGGCGATATTTTCAATGACGATGATGATGATAATATATATATGATGGTTTAACATGAAGATGTGTTTTGGGTAGTTATGCTTAGTTAGATGTCTTAGATTAGCAGATGAAGTTGATTGGATTTAGAAGGAAATTTATATAGATGATGATTTCAATGAGTTAGATATTGATTTAGATGAAGGTATATTCATTTGATAATGATTATTTAAACAATAAGAGGGTCGTCCGAAAAATTACTTTGCCGTAAACCATAAAAAACAAAGTCTTATTACCTGGAAAAACCTATTGCAAAAGATACAGCTATATTTCTGCTACTTCTCAGCATAAGAAACATCGGAACTATACCAATTGTCATAGCGTCGGTTACCTATTTCCATTAGAGTGTCATAGAAGTCTGTCGCCTGGGAAGAAAGGCAGCCCGTCACATTTGTCTGCAACATTTCACCTGTAGGAAAGTGTGCCCAGGCAAGAACGTCTTCAGGTGCAATAACACGTGGAAGTACTTAACAGCAAGATCGGAGCCATAGAATGGATGGTCAGACATGTCCCAGCGAAACGTCTGCAACATATATTTTGTGGAATTCCCGGTATGCGTCCGATGTTGTCGTAGGACACTACAACACCAGCACTGAGCATCCCAAACCATTTGTTCTGAATGGCTCTTCAGATGTTCTCTAGTAAAGCGCAATACAGATCAGCTTTCACCGGAGCACCACTCGCCAATACGTCAATGAGCAGAATGCCTTTACTATCCCAGAATACCGTGGACTTCAATTTCCGTCCATAGACTGAGGATCGTCCTGCGCGGGTATCCCTGTGACGCCAATCAATCGTGAGTTGCTGTTTTCTGTGGTGAAGTGAGCTACCCACATCTCATCACCTGTAACGATTCTGTTAAATTGCGTTCAATAAACTGATTTATGTATCTGCTGCCTCTAGTTCTTTGTGTTTAAGTTTTGAGTATTCGAAATGGAACTCAAATACAATCAATCATATATATAGATTACATATTAATTCATATATTTGAATTAAATACATATTTACTTACCGGCCCGAAACTTTCTTAACACGTTGAGCGCGGCGCCGGTCTCTGGGGACCGACAGTGAACTTTCCGTGTGGCCGGCGTCTGTCCCTGGGAACCGGCACTGGAATTTTCGTTTGCCTGGCGTCGTTCCACGGAACCGACAGTATAAGTTAAAAAATAAATATAGTCTCAATGAAATGTGATCAAATTTAGCATTAATGAAATGTATTGAAACATTCTAAACAAAAATACGGCTTAGCTTTAAGGCTTAGCTCGCTGCCGGCTGAACGGAAAGGACAGCAAATTCGGCGCCGAACTCAGCGTGTTAATTAGAAAGCTACCGCTCGGCCTTAAAAACGCACAGCAGTTTGGTTTAAATAACCATTGATAACACTATTCTATAACGTTCTTTCTATAACGTTCTATAACGTATTATTCTATAACGTTCTTTGTACGTTAAAGTACATATAGCACAAGAGTGTGCAAGGAAACTGATATATAACAAATTTATTTAATATTTTTCATATAATAAGGATAATTTCAAACTGTAAACATAATTCTAAAAATCCATGACATTATCGAATTGAGACCTGTTTCGATGTCAGATATATCTCGTAATGAAATCTGAAATTTTTTGAAATTTAACAACTAATTTTTCGAGGTATTTGACAGTCCAATCTGTATAAGTGTCATTTATTTGTTTAAATGTTTGTAAAGTGTTATCACTGATTTTCATAAAAAAGGGTGTGAGAGATAATTGATAAAATTGATAGATAGAAATGGAGGGAATATTATGCATTTGTTCAGAAACATAAACGTAGTATTTGTGAGATTTCTCGCACAGCCAAGTTATAATTGTTTTGTTAAATTCTTTTATTTTTTCATATTTAATTCTTTTAAATTAATTTCTCAAAGATTTACCACTGCTAACTAATATTATGATATAATAATATATTAATAATTAGTCAAATGAAATTTATGTGGCTTCGTGTGAACCACTTGGTATTTTTAACGCTGTGTTTGAGCAAAAACAGAATATTGTTTATTTAAGCTATAATAAACATCCTGCAGTAACATTTAGTTATTGTACATTGTTTTTTATCAGCACTTACGAGCTGAAGTTTCGTCTTATTAAACTATCCATATTGGTGTTTTTCATGCTCCTATATTGTTTTTGTATGTAAATAATGGAAATTACAATTGGGATGATCAGTTCCATAAAACTCTCAGTATTCTGCAATCCTAACCACATGACCAATGGTGCCCCAAACATACAAGAAACAAACAGGTATTTACAAGTAGGAATGATTTTCGAAACGTTTGCTTGAACAAAACTCAAAACAAAATAAAACAAAAGGGTCGAATCAAAATGTTAATGTTTCATAAAAATGTGCAGGATAATGTTAGATGTAAAGCCTGTTTTCGTTTCCCTGGCAGACGTACTAGGAAGTTTCATAAACGAAAGTTTTCTCTTTTGGTGGGATAGTGGCTGTGACCTATACATCGAGCATTCATTGCTGGACAGTACGTGTATAATTACAGATAGATAGAGATAAGTAATTAATAGAGTATTTGACATATATAAACTCATCATTCAGATCTTCGAAAGTGTTCAAATAGTAAAAACACGATACCGTATGCTTTCACCACTTCACTTATGATGTAGACTATGCCCATATGAGGTACTTCTCCCTGTTAGAGTTAACTAAATCTTAGCTATTGAAATATAGCATTTTCAAATTCTTTCCATTTGAATGTAACATGAATAATTTTACTCTGATCTCTCTCTTTCTTTTCTGTTTGTTTCTTACTTCTAGCCATCTATATCCAGTTCTATATCTTCTACTTGTGCCTCTGATATTTAATGTAACGGCATTTTGCTTTAGAGTAAATAAATTTAAAATAATTAAAAATTACATTCCTATTTTCAAAATACTTTTATTAATATTTCAAGGTAAAGATTTTGATATTCGTCAAATGGAACTCGAACCTAAAATTTAATTTTTATTAAATCTTTAATCTATTTCCAGCACTATGCATAAAAATGCCCTTTCTTCTTAAAATAACGAAACTGATTTCAGATTTACTAGTAATGAATCAAATTGCAAATTGCATATATGACATTTTTCAGCTCTCAGAATACATTCCATTAACTATGCAGTAAATCGAATGATTGTTTGCAGTTAACAATATGTAAAAAGCTGTTTGGGCCAGGTCGAGAAACAGGTGGTTTACATCTGGAGGAAACGAATGTTTGACAATGTCTATATACTATATATATTCTAATAATTAGAAACTTCCGCGTAATGCCCTTATGAAATAATTCACTGCATATTAGAAAAGTACGAGAAACAGACGCATATTTTTTCAAATGAAAAAAATCGAAAAATTATGTGCTTACTAAAATCAAAAATCTCAGGCGAACAACAAATAAGGCCTTGTAAAGCCTTATGTGTTGTTCCTTATAAGTTATGTGAATTTCCTTATAAGGCCTATTAAATTATACACACTTTTTGCTGCTGATCATTTAAATTTATTTCTTCGAATCGCTCTTTCAAACTTGAATACCCGATTCCTAAAAGAAAGTTGCTGATTTTGAAATTACGTATACTGCACAATTTTGGTCGTGCGTTTATGATTTCTTTATTAGCGGAAGTACCCGATGTCAATTAAGTTAGATTGAAAGCAATGTATCTAACAACAGAGAGAACGATACCGTTGTAATCCTTCTCTAACGATGTAAAAAATACGATTCATAGTTATACATTTTTCAGTCTGGTGCGATATGCAACCCCACATAAAAAATTTCGATAGAAAAATATAATTTTCTCTCATTGTATCAGAAGCAATGTCACTCAGCTTTTAGTGATTTTCGTCTTTCTAATCAAATGGCCATAACAGCTCAAGTTGAATCCAATATTTCACCTATATTCAACTTTCATATTCAACAAACTTCAGTCGATTTAGTGTCGCAAAATATTTATCATAATTGATCAGAAATCAATAACGCAAACAAACAAACAAACACACAAACAGACATTCTTCTTTATATATATAGTTTATGTAAAATTTACAAATTTTTTTATTAACAAAATGTACGATTTGCAACGAGCAGTAGCAACACTTTTTGAAATAAAACAATTCTATCTCGAACGCCCGAGACTGTTACCACTAGGAAAAATGAGTGCGAAAATTAGAACTTTCAGAATTTTTAATTAGTATTTTGGCTCATGAAAGTGGTTAAGATGAGAATAGTCGAAATGGCTTCCCTCGAATTTTCGGAATCGGGAATAACGTATTTAATGTTTGGGAAAGCTATTTTTATTTCATTTTTATGTATTTTCGTATTTTAACAAACTCTAGGATTTGAAAGAGAGCAATGGTAACAACTTTCGAAATAAAGCAGATTTTCCTCTCCAGCTTGCGAGACTGTTGCCACTCGGAAAATGAGAAAGAAAATTATCGTTTTTCCGAATTTTTAATTTATAGCTCTAATTTTAGCTACTTTTTTTTTTTTTTTTTTTTTTTTTTTTTTTTTTTTTTTTTTTGAGAAAAGTCACGTTGACCTAATTGTAGAAAGTTTGGTGGTGATAGCTATAGTAGTGACCGAGTTATGAGAGGACAAACACACAAACTTTCTTCTTTATATACTATATAGATAACAAGTATGAAACTTTCCCAAATGTAAGTATACGAACCGCGAGACTGTATTAAAATTTGGATTTACTTATTTGTCAAAAAAGAATTTTTTTAAATATTTGACATCGCCAAAACATGAATATTTTCGTGATTTAAAAACATTTCGATAACTGGAAGTATATTACTACAAGCAACGATTGCAAACATAAAGGTCGTGTAGGGACTTTTAAGCCGGATAAAGGATGTTGGTGTACATATACGTGAGCATATACATATACGGTTGGTACAGCTAACCTGCAATATAAAGAGAGAAGCAAGCCTACTCTTTAGAAAATTTCAATATTCTTCGGCTAATCGTTTTTGAGTTATGCGAGATAAAATACACATATATATTATATCTACATACATACAGAGAACACGAAAAAATCCCTTTTGAATGCACTATAAAATATACTATGAAAAGGAAGAAGTCTTTATTCTGTCCGTATGAGATGTCGCACAAAAATCATCCAAATGGATTCAGATATGGACAAAATGGATATTTCCACTGAAATGTGATACTTGAAAATTTTCGTAATTATAATACTTCCTTTATATTGTAAAATGGAGTAATAAAATATTACCTAAATGGGAAATCTTAAAAAGATGAGAATCAGTACCAGAATTGCACAGCTATACTTTTAAGAAGTGGTCGTAAAAAAAAGTGGTTCGCTGAGAACTTCGTTCTAAAAGTTGAAGCAATAACTAAACAATTTTCGAATAAATTGTGTGTGAAAACTGTATGTCCCGTCTTTCAAAAGTAGTGGACTGTAAATTCACTTGATGTTCCCTCAGTGTAGAACCCAAGAAACCTCAGAGTCATAATGTTGACCGAAACTACTTTATTGGCTTTCAAACATTAAGTTGGCTGAGGAACGGCGTAGAACACTTTGAAATCTCCGACTTCAGTAGCGGCTCACCAAGTAAACTCAGGAGAACCTCTGCTTAGTTGAAACTCACCGCAACTTAAAAGCTCTAAACCCGAGCTTTACGATCCTATCAAATTTGTGTCTGCGCCTCTCCTCCGTACAAAGAGAGAAATACAATTTGCGTAACATAGAACTAAAATATTTAATCCTTTGCGGCGCACTGTACGTTAAAGTCGGAATTTCAGCAAGAAACGTAGTATTCAGTCTATTTAGTCCTAAATAAGTATACAGGTAAAATGTTGTAAAAATTGCACTTACCGTTTTAATTCTGTGGGTGTTCCATGAGGTGGAACACTGCGCCGCCAGAGCTTTTAAAAGTGCGACTAAGCGAGCATTGCAGTGAAGCACGAAAATGAGTAGAAGCGTTTGCATAAGAATGAAAAAACTCTGTATTATGGCTGTATACATGGTTTCCTGGATATACACAATATTCTTGAATATATACGGATAAATGAGATACATATCTATATACACAAGTCCTATATACAAAAATGTTTATAAATTTTCCTATTTCTTAGCTTCGTGAAATTGTTCAAACCAAGTCACACCTTTTTGATGGAAGCACAAACCAACTAACATTAAAATAATTAACTACGATTAATATTAACAAAAAAGAAAAATAAGCTTATAATATATAGATACACGAAAAATATCTACACAATTATTGAAAATAAACGGGAATGAGACTAAAAAACAGCAAATATTCGCGTAGGTCTAAGTAAAGATGAGTCAAGCTACTAATGAAATTCCCGCCTAAAAACCACCCCCAAAAATTTCGAGATGCCAATATTAATGCTTTCATAACACAAAAACCACCTCGCCCCTCAATGCTGCTTTGTTTGAATTCATTCCCTCCCCCCAAAAAAATCAACGGAAGCAGAAAACGAAAACAACGGATGTTCTCTCCTAAGAGCACAGATGTTCTGATTAGTAAGAGCATGAGATTGCTAAAGGCGCAGTGTTCCCGCTAATGGAACACCTGGTTTTATTCAATGATTCTGCGTATGATTTTTGTATGAAAGATTAAAAAAATAATTTGGAGTACAGCCAGCAAAATTATGCCTATTTTTTCTCCAAATAAAATTTTTTATCATTAAAAAATAGAGAAAATTACTTGAAAAAAATGGATTTTAATAACACATAATAAATTAAAGTTATGTGTCTCCTTGTGATATGTTGCTATCTACGGTTTAATAAGAAAAGTTCAAAGTATATTATAAAAGCATTTTTATCTATTTACGGTTGAATTTAGAGGCTTTCGAAGCGACTCAATTTGGGTGTGTACCTATTATTGTACCTATATTTTCTTTTTGTAAAGTTCTGCGTTTACATTTTCTAGATCTAAATTAAATTTGATCTTTCTAAAAAAAAATAGTGTGAAAATGAATGCATTTCCGTTAATAATCTATTCCGTTAATAACTCTATCTGGCTGCAGTGGTCCAGAGGTAAAGTCGTTGAACGCTGGTAGCTAGACCCAGCACAAAAACACGCTGCTTGAGAATTTTGTGGTTTTTCTAATGTTTTTCTAATGTACGAAACTTTTCCTGAGAAAGTCCTCCCCAAACGCTTCCCTCCCCTTAGGAAAAGAGCCCTAACGTGCTCTTCCAATAATCCAATAAATATAAATACGGTACTGAAATATTACGTAGTTTATCCTGACTTGTGTCATCACAATTAACGAATTGCAACATGCAAAGGATACTTATATAAAAGGATTACTTTGAAGTCTTAATTTTATTCAAAGAACATAATATTAGAAATTTCAGACATGCATAAAACTTTTAAATACATTTAATCTAAAGTAAATGCTCCTTTTCCCTTTTTTAATTTTTAAAAAATATATTGTTCATGAAGAACTGCCAATACAACTTTATGAAATGACTTAATTAAATAATAACGTTTAATAGTAAAGTAAATAAATTTAAAATTCTCTTAAAATAAGAAATAAAAAACTGCGTAGTACTCCCATACGTATCATTAATTTTCTACTTCCTTTCAACTTTTCAATGCAAGAGTTCCTTCTTGGATTTTTAGCAAAAAATTAGTAATGAAAGGAAATATATGAAATATAGAGGTAAAAATATTCCTCATTCTTACTCGCACCTAGAATTCATTACTCGAATACGCACAAGCACCTTTTAAAAGTAGAAAAGATATATCTGCAGAATAATCGTCATACGATTATTTTATTTACTCTCTTTTATAGGAATATATTTTCCACGACGATATTTTTAAACTGCGAAGTTTTGGAACCGCTTTCTGTTCTTCGTCGATGTTTTGTACCACGATTGTTTTCTTCGATGATGTTTTAGACTTACGATATGTGTTCCTGCCTTCTTTTCTCCCACATGTTTTCTACAACGAAGTTTCTGTCTTACGTTGTTTTCTCCGCTACGTTTTCGTCCGCGATGTCTTCTTCGGACCTCCTAGAATTCACTCGCAAGCAATCGAAGTAATCGTTCCATTTAGACTCTTGTCCTTCGACAAAATAATACCTGGCCCATTATGGATTTATGCAAATGTACAGAGACGTATAAGATTATGGGGTTCATTTAAAAATGACTTTTCAGTCCACTTTCATATTAGTTTGATTACCATTAAAAACGAACATGAGAAAGGTGTCTAAAAATTTGCGCCTTATAATTAGGAATTTTTGAATAAGATTACAATCAAATTTTTTTTTCTTATGGTTGGCACTTGCCTATGTCGGCATCGTCCTGCCCTAAGGCCAGATCGGTAGTCTCTTTATCATGGAGGCGCCTAGTAGGCGGGCCATCATTGCCTCCTCTGAAGGGACAGACAATTTTACATCCATGCCTTCTCCGGGATTCGAACCCGAGCCCTTCGGTATCGCACTCAGTTTTCCCTAACCACCATAACGCTTAAAAAGGCTTGCAGCTACAGATTTGATTTTATTCTTGACTTATCATTATAGTTGTTAGAATATTTTATTCTCACAATTAAATATTGTTTTTTTTCTTTAGCTTGTACAACGATGATTCAAATTTTAGTGTTTTTCCAGCATCAATGCGGTGCGCACATTGATTACAGAGATGTTGTTTAAAAAAATAAAATTGACGAAAAAAAAATGCAGATCAATTTTTTAACAGTGGGAATCAATTTTTCGTAACTATTTCAGTAGTGTCAGTTAGGTCAGACTTGTAGAGATTAATATTAAAATATTAAAACTGAGACTCGGTCTTTCAGAAAGCCTCACAAGTACTTTCTCTCTTTCCATAACAATGTATGTTATTGTCGTTATGATTGATCAATACCAGTATTGATCACCGATAATTTTTAAGAAAATCTGTGATAACTCTTTACCGACTTTTAAACAAAGGAATGAAGCTTATACAGTGTGAGCTGTCAAGTACTTCAGAAACTGTGTTCTTAAACGTTTAAAAATATTTCATATCTTTTAATGAAATACATCTGACACTGAAGCATGTCTCCATTCGATGATGCCACCGATGCTTGAAATTATATTCACAGTTTCAGCATGTTTATAATAAAAATTGTAACCAATGTGCTACTCACTAGTTTTCTCATATACTCCTGCGCTTTATGTACTTTAAAATTACAAACGGCTACAACTGTTTCTCTGTTCAAATTGTTTATTTAATCAGACTACTTTGTCTTTAACTGACATAGTGTTGACTTTATAGTAATATATACTTCTCACACTTCTGCTGCTTTGTTTTGTGTTTAAAATGTTTCTTCAGTTTTATTTGGACCGTAAACGCTTCAAGAAAGTAATTCAGAAATCTGATTTAGAATGGGCGTGTTGATGATTGACTGATTCAGATGCTTGATTATTTTCTGATTAGATCTCATTTGCGTCTCCAAGAAGTGCCAATAATTAGGTAATAAATCTATGCAGCTTTTCGTCAGAACTCGTTGTTATGCAAGAAAATAAAATGCTTACACAAATGAATAAAATACTCCTCATATTACCATTTCGACGTTTCATATACAGATAATTTGACTAAAACCTGATAATAATTTATATTTTCTCTCTCATTGTAATGTTTCTTTATACTTTTATAAACGTTCTTCCAAATAAATATTTCCACAAAATTATTACAATAGGTTCTCAAGCATTACCCTCTTAACCTTCTAAAACCGGACCGAAATTCTCATATTATAGCTTTCAGACCAGCGCGATCCGAAACAGTTTTGCCCTCTCTTTGACATTTTCCTAATGAGAAAAGTCGTCAGTTCCCCTCCATGGAGGAAGTAAAATTTACATGTTTGTCGGACGCCTACGTCCCATAGTAGAGGAGTTGCTAGATTTGCAATTTTTTCGATGATTATTTTGCTTTCATATTTAAATGAAAGCAAAATTCTAAATAAATAGTGCATAAATAAATGTGCAGTACTGGATGCATATCCAGTGCACACTTTATTTAGAACAAAATGTATGCAATGTTTATATTTCATTCATTATTTCTAATCAATCTCGTAAATAATTTGTGAATTTTTTAACTTTGTTTTCACTCTTCATTTATATTCGCGTATTTTCGTATTAGAAATTAGAAAGCGAGAACAAAATTTAACAAAATATAGTAAATACAGACTAGATCTGTAAGTCTGCAGGCCGGAATGCGATTTTTAATAACATATTTTCATTAATAAAATAATGGTAATGACTAATTTAATGAAATAATAATAATAATATGTATTACCATTAGATGATTAGAATGAGATTCAATACAATTAGATTTGGAGATGAACTTACAGCCATAATAAAGCTTTACATAACAATAACATAGATTTAAATCTGCTTTTTTCGATAATTTTGTTATTATAATATAAAAATCAAAATCCGAGATACATTGGTTGCGTTTAATAATTAATTTTAACAAATATTACATTGGACTATCAGGCAAAGAAGGTATATCTTTAACGAGAATTTTTCTTTGTAAAATTGGCTTTTGTTTATGTTAGCCGAGAAAAAAATTCGTGACTTATACATGCAATCATCAAAAGAATTTTGAGAACAGTTTTAAATGTTCATGAATTAATTATACTTCAATTTCTTTCCATATGTAGAAATTTCGTCTAAAACTATCGTTAATTCCAAAAGTTGAAGTCTATTTCATTTTCAACGAATATTCTATTTGCACATATTTCCTAATTTATTTTAGAAAGAGTAAACTTTCACGTTTTCAAAAGAATAAGGAAATATTGGGTGTTGATACCATGTAGTAAATTTGTTTTTTATATTTCTTCCATTAATGAAAACGATTACCCTGCAATATTTTCAAAGCAAAATTAAGAAAACCGTTTACGCCAAATTTTGCATAAAGTATCTTCTCGTGTATATTTTTATTTAAAGTGTGGAATTTTCTCTTTGAAAATATCAAAAATCATGAAGAGCAAAATTAATTCATGAGAAATAACTTTGAAATGCAATAATTCCATTGTAATATGACATAGTGGATAAAAGACCAATACAGTTTATTTATTCACAAATAATCCCCCTCATATGCGTAATTTATGTACTGCCGATTGAGAAATATAGGTTAGTAAATTAAACCGGTTAATTCAATACTTTTCCTTTATCAATATTTTTACCTGCTTTTCAGGAAAGCGGTAAAGGTGGCTGAACACTTATAGCTCGCTTGGATTTGAATCCCGGATAAATAGTTGGATTCATGGTTTTTGTGTAACGTAAATGCAAGCCAGCTTCTCTTAGAAAGTTCTCCGCGAAGACATAACTCCCCTTATACAGGTAATCGTTGGGTGCTTTGATGTAATTCAGTAAGCGAACAAATTAATCCAATCAATACCGAAGAACGGGTTGATTACATGTGGAGTTTTCCACCAGGAATGTAAATGCGAGCAATCTTCTCTTAAAAAGGTTTACACGAAAGCATCCAATACCTTAAGCAGATAGCGTTCGCGTGCTTTTCCGTAATCCAATCCTAATTTTCATACATTTAGTAGTAAGTTGACATACACCTTATTACAGACAAAATAACAACTTTTTTAAGATACTTTTATCAACTTGTCTGAATACTCTCTATCTCTTGAAGAGTATAAGAATTTCAGCAAATAAAACTGGCCAAAATTTTATAACATTTAACTAATGTTTTGATTCAGTTTAGAAGTAACGTGAGCTTTACTGATATTCAAATATTTTTTGGCAGATCTCATCCTAAAATAGGGTGTAAAGATAAATTGATTTTATTTAATTTACAATCAATGAAAATCATTGAAAGCAATCACTGAATGAATGAAAATCAGAAAAACTATTATGCATACAATTGTCTCTTATTTATCTCCTGATAAATCAGACAAAATTGCCTGCATAATAGAAGCACTTTGAAAGAGTTGACAGTTCTTTAGGGTTTTATGCACTCCACAAAACAATGTCAAAACAAAATCTTATTATTCATAAGTATGAAAATGAAGTAAACGAGTAAACGATAAAAACGGTTTTACGTATTTTCTAGAAGGGCATTAAATCTAAAATATTAATCTATTCTTATTTGTTATGATTAAAGAACATTAAATATGGTATGCTTAAAGAGCGTGCAAAATCGCTGAAGTTTTAATCATAGCAAAAGTCAGTACTAAAAAAAATAGCATTAAAATTATGAGACAGATTGAGAAAGAGATGGCCTCTATTTAATTTTCAAGTATATTGGCGCGAGACGAAACCTGCGGTTTTTGCCAAAATGTAGCTAAACTGATAAGAAGAGAGAAATAATGCGTAGCCAGCGGCTACTCTGAGCAGCGACATTGGACCACCCAAAGATCTACAGATAGGCGATTCTCTAAAATGGGGAGGGCATGGATGGTACGACAGTTGTACCAATGCCGGCGTCTGAGAAAGTCATTCTCCTTGTACAACTGCTGTACCAGCCGGCTTCGAGAGGTTAATCGCATTTACGTTTACTCGGCTGGAGAACTCAGTAAAGGACTTCTTACCACAATGCCCACAGTTGGATAATCTTCGGTTACTGGCAAGTACTATCTTAGCTGGTAAAAGGCAGCAGACCAACAATAAAGTGCTATTCACATTCAATGTTCCCATGTTTAGCTATTGTCTATTTTGCCTTTCTGCTCACTTTTCGAATATTTGATTTTGAGTGAAACGATCGTTAAGATAGTAGGTGCTTTGAAATTTATAATCATTCATCCTTTGGTATTTAATTAGGAAAATTCTCATCGGAAGACTCAGTGTGAAAGTAATTCAGCTAACAGGGAAGTACTGCTATATGCGGTAGAATTACATTTGCATAAAGGTATAAAACCGGCCCTTTAAAAGAGCTTCAACGTTTTCATATGAACGTGTATTTCTGTTGAAATTCAACTAGTTGCAAAAGCACAAATCTTCATAATTTATTTTGAGATGGTGGAAAAACAGTGCTGATGTGTTATCAAGCTAAAAAAAAAAAAAAAAAAAAAAAAAAAAAAAAAAAAAAAAAAAAAAAACGGAGGATTGTGCTATATCTCCCGTTCTACTGGGCCGATTGACAAAATTCAAACTGCGTTTTTCATGTCTCGAAAGCGCGACTTAGGAATATATTAGATTTATACATAGCACTATTCTAACATAGGCATGTGTTGAAATCTTACTCCAGCTTTGGATTAGCGTGAAACGTGATTGTTTACAAGCTCTTTTGCGATTTCTAAATTTCTTTTGACTTTTTTGTAGGTGTTTTTATTATAACATTGCAGTTTTTGTTTAGTATTTTTATCACCTGGTAATTATGGAAAATTGTGAGGAAGATGTAAAAAATAAAAGATCTTATGGTCATCGACCAAAGAAAAGAAAGTTCCAGGGAAATCAGCATAATGATACAATGAATAAGAAGTGTGGTGTCAGTTCTTCGTTTAAAAAATTAAATAGTCACACTGTTTTGCCACCAACAGATAAAGATAACTTTAGAGCCTAATTTTAGTGGTTATAGACTATTTGATTTGGATATCCTATTTCAATTTATTGAAAATAATTTATGTTGTAAAATTTGTAATGTTCATTTAAGTGAACTATTTCATCATGGTTTAAGCTCAAAATTTGAGTTACTATGCTCAAAGTGTTCATGTAAAAGAACTTTCAGAAACTCTAATATGATGGGTGTCCGAAAAGATATATCAGAGCTAAACAGAAGATTTACGTATGCAATGCGAACTCTTGGTCAAGGGAAAGCTGCTATGCAGAAATTCTGCTGCGTTATGGATCTCCCTCCTGTGATTGCACATCGTTCTTTCAAATTCGTCGTTATATGTGACTGTAAGTGGAGACGGTACGTGGAAGACTCGAGGACATACGTCTTTGGTTGGAGTCTGTTCCGTAATAGGGTCAGAAAGCAACACAGTAATCGATACAGAAATACCGTCTTTATATTGCAAAGGTTGCGAGTCATTTGTAGGAAATGGCGTAAGTGAACACAAGGCCTGTTTAGAGAATCATGCTGGTTCTTCAGGAAAAATGGAAATGAATGGAAAGATAAACAATTTTTCATGTTCCATGGAAAAAAGAGGTGTAAAACATACTTCTTATATTGGTGACGGTATCAGGTTCAATGTTCTGTCTTACTTTCTTCGGAAACATGCAAGGACCTCACTCGGAACAGAGAGATTACTAAAGCTATGTTCAATAACTGTGGGAAGTAGACAGGATACACAAGAAGGGTATACAAAACCCTTTGTTTCTCTCTCTTTACAATAATTTCCGTACTTCGGAATACAAAGACCCACTACTTGTGGTCTAAACGTAAGAATATAAAAATATTTAACTAAACTCTAACTTAACTTTGGAATAATAAACGCGGAAGATTGGCCTTATATTAACAGGAAGCCGTATGTAGTACAGAAAACTGTTAACACTACAATACGTTTAAAAATTATCACGAGGATTAAACCTCTGGCCTGGAAGGCAACCAGCAACTGAGTAAAACTTCTAAGGTAAGCGGCCTGCTTCGACTAACTCCATCCTCTCTCTCGCTTGGCAAAAAGCCACAAGTTAAGTACTTGGCGTTCACCAGACAAATTTTGCATAAATAAGTTAACGCTTTTAATTCTGGCCGGAAGTAGAAAATAAGAAGTGATAGTAAAGATTTAAAATAAAATAAACGTTAGTAAAACTTAAGATCCTTACATACTTCCCGCCAGAGTTAATTAGTTTTAAACTGAGGTCTAAAACGACCTTGTTGAAAACTTTTAGCTCTAGAATCTAACGCGAGGCCAATCTTTTACAAACATTTCTCACTAGAAACTAGAAATTAAAAAAAAAAAAGAAGAAGAAGAAATTTGTTTTTACAATAGCAGCTCCAGGGACACGCAATTTTTCATCTGTACTGCATCTAAACAGGAGCTTTTATTCAAATCTGGTTCCTTCCAGAGATCTGGAAGGAAAACTAGTTTAATGAAATGTTACACAATGAAATGGCAAGTAACATGCATATTTATATTTCTCTTAACATTCTTATTTCATTCATGACTATTTTAATTATCTCGCCCCGTGCTCTCTGACATGTGTTGTAAAAGAACACCAAACACGAATGTGTTTATGTATACGTGTTCAACACTTCCTCCTACAATCAAAACACTAACGTGTTAAACATTCAACATACCAAGACCTCATAACACACCCTAACTTCAACTCTAAACCCTGAGGTACTATTCTGAAAGTGGCTAACTCTGAAGTGTAGCATCAGAGAGCCTAACTACATTCATTCAACCTTTAACACATATTCACCATGATTTGGTCTTTTTACAGTCACACGAATAAAAAAAAATTTTAACATTACTTTCACTTTTACCATAGCACGGTATTTCTTAACATTTAAAATAACAGTTCACATTGTATATAAGAACATATTAACATGCCCTTAATTTTACGCATTTGAAAACATACATTAGTAGTACATTGTTAACTTCTATTCTTTTCAAATCAAGTGCCAATTCTTCTATATTGAAATACTACATTTCAAAAAGTCTTTCAGACTAAAATTTCTTTCTTGCCAGAAAGTTTTAAATAAAATTTATACAGTAACTTTTACAATATTTAAGTCTTTACATATTCCTATTATACATCAACTTTAGTTTTACGCGCGAGTAATTGAAAAACATAATACCAAAATCGGTAACAACTCATTTCTCGCCTTTTTGGCGATAAAGGTAGACCTCACATGACGTAAAACTTCTTGAAATCTGCCACTTGCAGTAAGAATGAAAGATTAACTTAAGTTTCCAAAGTAACATAAAATTTTACTTATCTTTGTTATATTCGGACATTCTTTTCTGAGCCCAGTCCTGGAAGGTAGCAGAGATTCTCGTTTGATTTATCCTCCTTCTTGTGCGGGCTCGCCCTTCAGTGCCTTCCTCTAGAAGCTTTCTTTTTTTCTCCCGTTCGGTCACCCTTGAATACCTTCTTTTTCGCCTCTGCCTGTGGTCTTGGCCTTTTGATGGCAGCTGGTCATGGTATTTATTTAAAATAGAATCAGTAACTAATTTCGCGGAGGCTCGTTTTAAGGGAACAATTTCGGTCCACTTACTAAAATGATCAACCATAACAAGGAGATAGCGACTTTTATTTAACTGACTTTTTGGGAAAGGGCCCAATAAATCGATGCCAATTATTTCATTTGGAAATTCGGATTTAATACTATTTAGAAACCCGGCCGGGCGGAAATTAATATAATTAACTGCTTGACATGTTGGGCAGGACTGGACATACGCCCTTGTTAACTTTTGCAGTTCAGGAAAATAGACTGCCTCGCGTACGCGTTGGATAGGTTTTCGAATACCAGCATGAAAAGCTAAAGGGCTGTCATGGAGCTCCTGCAGGATATTTAATCTAAGACTAGCTGCGATAACAGGTCGAAATTCGTTGTTGGAATTCGTAGTTTTTGTATAAAATAATAGACCATCTATTATTTCGTTATGGGCCGCCCTATTTCTTATCGCCACAATATCTTGATGGCTAAAATTTTCAGGATCCTTTAAATACTAATAAATGCTTTCAAACTCAGGATCCTTACCCAGTTCGGTTATTACAGTTTCTCGGGAATTTATTGTACATGCTGTGAGCATTGCCACCTTTACAGTATTACCTTCTTCATCTATTTTAATTCTGGATAGGGCATCTGCTACGATATTTTCCTTTCCGGGGGTATGCTTGATTACCAGATTATATTCTTGTAGCTTGAGTGCCCATCTTATTAACCTTGGGGATAAGTTCTTCCCTGAGTACAATCTAGTTACCGCCGCATGATCAGAGTACACTGTTATTGGCGCCTTTCCAAAATAGACTCGGAACTTTTGCACTACTAACAGAACTGCAAGTGCCTCTCTCTCGGTCGCGGAAGAGTTTCTTTGTGTTTGATTTAAAGTTCGGTTAAAAATGCCACGGGCTGCTGATTTTGCGAAAGTAGCGCTCCTACCGCATAATCCGAAGCATCCGCTGAAATTTCTAAATTCTCATCCTTTTCAGGAAATTTCAGCACAGGGGCTTGCGTTAATGCTTGTTTTAATTTTTCGAAAGCACTATTGGCTTCGGCCGTCCACGAGAATCTTGCCTTTTTCCTTTTTAATTTTAACAATGGTTCAGCAATAGCTGCAAAATCTTTTATAAAGGACCTATAATATGAACAAAGTCCTAGAAAAGAAAAGAGCTTCTTCGCCGTGTTTGGAGTCGGATACTTTTGTACAGCGATTATTTTTGATTCGTCTGTCTCTATTCCTTTCTGAGATATTTTGTAACCTAAATATTTTAATTCAAGTGCTGCAAATTTGCACTTTTCGACATTAACTTTTAGACCGGCCTCATTTAATAAAGAAAACACCTGTCTTAAATCCTGTACATGTTCGTCGAGATTATCACTAGTAATAATGATATCTTCTAAATAGATAAATGTGGACTTTCCATGAACAGTCCTTAACACAATGTCCATACATCGCTGAAATGTTGCCGGTGCCCCTGAAAGGCCAAACGGCATGCGCAGAAATGCATAAGTGCCAGACTTGGTTATAAAAGCAGTCAATCTTAGGCACGTCCTCAGGCCTAATCCCTATTTGAAAATAACCAGTCGTTAAGTCTAAAGTCGTCATATATTTGGTGGATGTTATGTTCCTTAGAATTTCTTCAATAATAGGTAACGGATATACCGGATATTTAGTTATGGAGTTTAATTTACGGTAGTCAATTGCGAATCTCCACCTTTTGGATGTGTCAATGGATAGTCATTATTTTCCTTACATAAAACCACCGGGCTAGCATAACTACTTGAGATGGGCGTTATGATCTTTTTACGTAGCATATCGGTGATATGCTATTCTATAATTTTTTCCTTCTCCTTATCATACCGGTATGCTTTGTGGCGAACTGGCATTGAATCTCCGGTGTCAATACTATGGTTAGTAACCTGAGTAAATCCTGGAATATCACTATATAACGAAGCAAATTCACTTACCACTTGTCGGATTCTTTGTTGCTCTTCATTAGGCAGGTGGTCAAGGTTTAACATCGGCGGTTCAGCCTTTTCTTCACGAACTGGTTTCATTGTCAGCTTAAGAGACGCTTCATTAAAATCTAGCGTTGCTTGTGCCTCTGAAAGAAAATCTATTCCTAAGATAATATGTGCTTGCAGATTCTTTACTATGAAAAACATAACCTTTACTTGTTCGTCCTTGATACGGACATACAGCGGTAATTTACCTATACACTTACATCTTTCTCCTTGCGCAGCTAACACTGTCGTATTATCCGAATTATATATACGATATTTACGAAAATACTTCCTAAAAAAATCTTCTGCCACACAGGAACACTGAGCGCCTGTATCCAGGAGTGCGGTGGCTGGAATATTATTTACCAACACTTCAATCTTCGGAAGAGTCAAATTTTTCACCATTACTGTATTTAACTTGAAGGAATAGGGGTTTTCGTGGCCTTCGGATTTTCGCACCCTCCAGTCAGCAGAAATCCGTTTTAGTTTAAATTATTTTTCATTTCCGTGCTTTCCTTCTTTTTCCACTGGCCTTGAGACTTTTTTCCTGGATTGCTATTGAACTGTCGACGTTCGCCGGCTTTTTTTGAATGCTCGGGTTTCCTTGCCCACTGATTCGCTTTGCTTCCGTAGCCGTGTGCTTGAGTTTGCTGTA
This sequence comes from Stegodyphus dumicola, assembly GCF_044657685.1. NCBI lineage: Eukaryota > Metazoa > Arthropoda > Arachnida > Araneae > Eresidae > Stegodyphus > Stegodyphus dumicola. The sequence goes on along the minus strand of NC_140771.1, from coordinate 262,051,166 downwards.
GTCTTGGCGCACCAAATTGGTTTCGCAGTTGATATTGACGTCTTCTTTCAATGTCCGCCGTTCTTCTACTTTCAAACTGGAGTGCTAGCTCAAATAACTTTTCCAGTGTAGTCGGATTTCTTAATTCAATAAAGTCTTGCACTTGGGGCAGTAACCTCGGCAAAATCACTTGAATTATCTCAGGATCCGGACGGTTTCCATACAAGATTTTGAAGACGTGAATTTTTCTTAAAATACAGCTTGAGAGATTTTCGATTCTTTGCTGATATATGCTGAAAAGTTCCGTTTCTAATTTCGCACGATCCCTTACGACAGGGAAGGCTTTTACTAGGGCAGTCTTGAAATTCTCGTAAGTATAGGTGGGACTTCCTGCTTGACCCAAGAGACTTCTGCCTATACATTTGAACCAATTACGCGCTTGGCCCCTCAAAGCGCTGGTAGCTAAGGTAACTTTTTGAAATTCGTGCACGGGGTAGAGCATGAAGTGGTCATCCAATTTTTTTCAAAAAACTGGTTACCGGTGAGTTTCCATTAAATGTTGCTTCTAGTTTCATCGAAGCGCGCATGGTCTGGACGATGTAACCAAATCTTTCCAGGGCGGCAGCTGGCATTTCTGGATTCTGAGCCGCTTCTGCAGGCAGCACAGGTTCTTCTTGCAACTCGGCCATGGTTATTCTTCCTCGTTGGGCGCCACTATCAGGTTCAATGTTCCGTCTTACTTTCTTCGGGAATATGCAAGGACCTGACTCGGAACAGAGAGCTTACTAAAGCTATGTTCAATAACTGTGGGAATTAGACAGGATACACAAGAAAGGTATACAAAACCCTTTATTTTTCTCTCTTTACAATAATTTCCGTACTTTGGAATACAAAGACCCACTACTTGTGGTCTAAACGTAAGAATATAAAAATATTTAACTAAACTCTAACTTAACTTTGGAATAATAAACATGGAAGATTGGCCGTATATTAACAGGAAGCCGTATGTAGTACAGAGAACTGTTAACAATACAATACGTTTAAAAATTATCACGAGGATTAAAACTTTGGCCTGGAAGGCAAGCAGCAACTGAGTAAAACTTCTAAGGTAAGCGGCCTGCTTCGACTTACTCCTTCCTCTCTCTCGCTTGGCAAAAAGCCACATCTTAAGTACTTGGCGTTCGCCACACAAATTTTGCATAAATATGTTAACGCTTTTAATTCTGGCCGGAAGTAGAAAATAAGAAGTGATAGTAAAGATTTAAAATAAAATAAACGTTAGTAAAACTTAAGATCCTTACATAGGTGATGCAAAACCATTTGCAGGTATAACTGACGCCAAACCATATGGTTCATTAAACATAGAAAAAATTGAGTGTGTTGGACATATTCAAAAACGAATGGGAATATGGCTACGCAAATTAAAACTTGAAAGAAAAAAAGTAAAATTAAATGACGGTAAAATCTGTCTGGGAAAGGGAGACTAACAGATAAGTTAATAAATGAAATAACTTCGTATTATGGTAATGCGATTAGAGAATATAATGAGTCTGTTAGTGATATGAGAAAAGCCATTTGGGCAATTTACTACCACAAAACATCGAGTGATGAAAAGCCGATTCATGACGTTTGTCCTACAAATGAAACCACATGGTGCAAATACAATAAAGCTAAGCAAAATAAAGCTGATTATAAGCATATAAATTCTGAACCAGTCGCTGTAATGGAGGCAATAAAGCCAGTTTTTATAGATTTGTCACAACCTTCGTTATATAGACGTTGCCTTGGCGGCAAAACACAAAATAATAATGAATCATTTAATTCCTTAATTTGGAAATTTTGTCCAAAGACATGTCGTGCTGGTAGTAGGATAGTTCAAATTGCTGGAAATGAAGCAGTAATTGCTTTTAACGAAAGGTCTGTTGGTAGACATTCTGTAATGAATGAGCTACAGCTTTTTAGAAGTAAGTTTTCTATTGAAGTATTTTTACAAATTGATAACAAGAGAATAGATAACGCAGAAAAGAAAGGCTTCTCAGAAACAAAACAACAGCGTAAACTTGAAAGGCAGCAAAAAATGTCAGAAGTTCAGGCCTCCATAAAAATGATGGGGATGTTTATTGTGCTGGTGCGTTTTAATTTGTAAATAAAATTTTAGCAGTTTAGCATACAATTTGAAGTAAGTCGTAAAAGAATTTTTCACCCATGGTAAATAATATGTATATTATACAATATAATACATATCATATGCTTAAATGCTTGAGTTTATTTAACTAAAGTGGTTATGTAAAAATAAATTTTTGTGCAAATATGCTACATGTATTTTAATATACGGCTATCACTCTGTCATGGTAATGTATATAGCAAAGTAAATTTAACGTGTTTCATACTAACAAAAGCTTCTGCAATTTATTAGGATTTATACTTTTTAAATGTATTTTGAATATAAATATACTATGCACTTTATTATTAGAAAGTTATATACTGAAGTATTGGCATTAAAACTCAAATTTCTTAAAACACGGTTTTTCGCAGTTGTATACATAGCATTTAAAGTATGCTAAAGTTACATTGTGGAAGAACTATTAAATGTTTTATATGTTTGATATACAGTAATATATTACAGAAAACTTTAGCTAAGACATTTGGCTATAAGTAAATTCTTATTTGTAAGGAAGTTTTAGTTTTATCATTCTTAGTCGATATGTTATACTTCGATGAATGTAGCAGTTTAGCATACAATTTCAAATAAGTCGTAAAGGTTTTTTTCCCACTTATGTTTAAATAATATTGCATAATATGATACATATAATATGCTTAAATGCTTGAAAGTACTTAACTGATGTGGTTATGTAAAAATAAATTATTTGTTCAAATATGCTACACGTATTTTAATACACGGCTATCATTCTGTCATGGTATTTTATATAGTATGGTAATTTTAATGTGTTTCATATTGACAAAAGCTTATGCAATTTATTAGGATTTATACTTATTAAATATATCATTTTGAAAATAAATATACTATGCACTTTATTATTAGAAAGTTGTATACTGAAATATTTGCATCAAAACTCGATTTTCTTAAAATGCATTTTTTCCCAGTTGTATACATAGCATTTAGAGTATGCTAAAGTTACCCTGTGGAAGAACTATTAAATGATTTATATGTTTGATATACAATAATACATTACAGAGAACTTTACCTGAAACATTTGCCTATAAGTAAGTTCCAATTTGTAAGAAAAATTTTAGTTGTATCATTAATAGCGTAGAAGTTTCAAATCATTTTTAGTTGATATGTTATACTTTGATGATGGCAGCTTATTTTACATTAATTATGCTTATACCAACTATTGGAAATTGTATAATATTACAATATCTCTCAGAAAATAAGCATTTTATATATTTTATGACAAGAGAAGTATTTAAAAAAATATTTATATTAAAACTTGATTATCTCAAAACATAAATTTTCACTGTTGCGCGCATGATATTTTAAAAACGGTTCTTGGTACACACTTTAAATTTAATGGACTTCTTTATATGAGTATTATCATCTAACTGAACCAAAAATATATTGATTATTTTAATAGTCAAAAATTTTACGCATGGAAATATTAAAAATTTTTTATTAAAATGCATTGTATAAATTTAGTTCTAAATAAAATGAGAATTTAACATGAAATTCTTAAGATTTTTGGTTCACAGTAGTCTTTAGATGCTATACAAGCTGTATATTAACTATGAAGTTAAAATATATAACAGAATGTTTTAAATTGTGCACGCAAAGTGGGAGTATTACGTGAACATATAAAAAATTACCTCACAAAGAAGATTAAATTATAAAAACATTTGTGGCAACACAAACTATTTGCTTACTAATTCAGCTGTGCTATGTAGTGAGCTGTAAAAAACTGGAAGTAATAGCTTTAAAAATAAATATGTTATCCCAATTCTTACAACAGGATCACGAGAGCAAGATTTGAGATACGAGGAATCGCACACTACACCGCTGTACACGACCGCAACATACGCGCGCATGTAGATGTCGTGTGCAGCGTCTAACAGTTTCTCCCACCTCAGACTAGTCCTCAGTCTCAGTGCTTGTTTCCCTCGTTTTGGAAGCATTTTTGATAAGTTGGGTTCGTGTTTTTTGCTTTTTGTACATTTAGAAAACATTATCATATTTATTTTTATAACCCTGGGTCCAAAGAAGATGATGATGTCTATTGAATTAAAGCGTTAAATAATAGAAAACCATGAGCAAGGTGTGCGAGTAATTGACTTGGGGAGGATGTACGGGCGTAACACATCAATGATATTTACTGTGCTTGAACAAAAGGAGTTGATAAAGTATAACGCCAACTAAGGGCGTTACAATAATTTTTAAGCTGAGACCTCTCTCCGTCAAGACATGGAGAAACTACTGATGGTGTGAGTGAGAGAGAAGCAGCTTCAAGGAGGAACCTTAACACCAAGCATCATATGTGAGAAGGCACTATTACGAGTTATTTACGAGCGATTTACGGTTATTTTCTAAAGAAGATCCCACACACTTCTACAAACGTGGAATCGGAAGACCCGTTTAAAGCCAGTCGGGGCTGCTTTGACAACTTTACGGAAAGGACCGACCTTCACTCCGTCGTCAGGCATGGTGAGGCAGCAAATCCGGATGTAAAGGCAGCTGATGTTTACATCAAAATGTTTTCCGAACAGATAGTAGCCAAAGGATACATCCCCCGCCAGCAAGTCCTCAACTGTGACGAGACATGGCTTTTCTGGAAAAGGATGCCGAATAGAACTTGCGTAACGGCAGAGGAGAAGATGCCAGGTCACAAACCCATTAAGGATAGATTAAATCTAGCAATTTGCGTCAATGCGAGTGGCGACTGTAAAATCAAGCCTCCGCTAGTATACCATTCGGAAAACCCCAGAGGCTTTAAGTCATATAATATTTTAAAAGAAAACCTGCCAGTTATAATTTATATGATATAGATATGTGGAGGGCAAATCCGAAGGCGAGGGACAGAATGAACTTCTTTGTGGAGTGGATAATTCTGGTGTTGGCCTCGACAATGCCCCTACTCACCCATCAAATCTCGAAGATGATTTACTCGAAGAGTTCAAGTATATAAAATTTCCCTACCTACCACCCAACACCACTCCTATCCTGCAGCCCATGGATCAGCAGGAGATTTCTAATTTTAAGAATTTGTACACCAAGCACATTTTTCGCCGCTGCTTTGAGGTGACAGAGAACACAAACCTTACCATTCGAAAGTTCTGGAAAAACCACTTTAACATCGTGATGTGCCTAAGAATTATTGTTCAGGCCTGGCTGGGTGTTACAACGTCTGCATGGAAGAAGCTGTGGCCTGAGGCTGTAGCTGAAAGAGAATTCGAAGGATTGGAACCCAAAGTGTCAGTGGTAGAGGAGCTTGTTTCTCTGGGAAAATCCATGAGTCTGGAGGTGGAGGAGAGAGATGTGAACGAACTCGTAGAGGAACAGTCTCAGGAGCTGACAACCGAGGAGTTACACGATCTGCATTTGCAGCAGCATACGGTGGTTCAACGAAAAATTAGTTTTGAAGAGGAGACAGAGATGGAGGAGGTTATCCCTACAAGAGATATAAAACAGATCTTGAGAATGTGGGATAAAGTTGTACAGTTCGTGGATAAAAATCACCGCGAAAAAGTTGCAACTAGTCCTAAATCGGAGTTGTTCAACGAAACTTGCCTAACTCGATTCCGCAATACCTTGACAGGTAGGAAGAAACAAACCTCCTTGGACAGTTTTTTTAAACGATCTGCGGGTGAAAATGAGCAGATCATGACAAAAAGAGCGAAGACCAGTGACAAAAATTAAGCGCTTCCGTAGGCACTTTTTCTTTTAATTATGTTTTTATAGAATATGTATTTGTTATTTATAAATAAATGTTTCTTCTTCTTTTTGAATAAGAAATAACATTTTTCTTATTCAAAAACACTTAAAAAAACAGCTGAGGTCGTGTTTTGGGAGCTGGAACGGATTAATGGCATTTCGATTACTTTCAATGCGGAAAATTGCTTTCAGATACGAGCAAGGTTACGAAACATATTAAACTCGTATGTCGAGGTACCACTGTACTTAATTATATAATCGTTAGCAAGCAGATAGTAATAAATAATTTTAAAACTGTGCTGCTATCAATATACAAATTATGTTGACTAGTATAATTAATTTAGAATTATGCGAATACATATAATATAAGATGATGTATGTTACTACAGATACGTGTTAATATAATACATATATAAGTCTGTGCATATATATGAAATCATAATTTTATTTATACCAGTTAACAGTTAGAATTACTAAACAACCATGAAAGGTTCCCCAAGAATGAAATATGGTGTAACAATGAACACTTAGTTTAGAAATTCGATTCTATTATATATTGTTGTAAAAGTCATTGTAAGAGTGAAAATTCTTCATTCTGCCTTAATGCGATTTTTTGCGTTTAACGCGTTGTTTGGTGATTTTATGATCCCGAATTATATTGATGTGATATATTAATACTGCATTTATAGATATACGTTTTTTGAGAAACGAGTCAAAGCGATTGATTTTTTGTAAAAATTTGGATTTATCCTTATTTTATTGACGTGCACCAGCACTGAATTGAGAATGGCTTGTGCTATGCTTCGATGGATGAAGAAGCGTTTTAAGTAATGAATATTATGAACGTTTGAACATATTTAAATGAATAGTATTAAAAGTATATATTTACTTATATCATATACTAATAGTTTATGGTAAATTTTTCATTATAAATCTCATCACAGTTTTATTTCTCATTCTATTGCATTTCTATAGCGGTACATAAATTTTGTGGTTTACAGATTGTAGATTGCATCAGTTTTGCAGCGCAATTTATTCCTCGGTATGTTACCTGTAGTGTTATTAGAAATTCCATTATTTTTGTATTTTTTCTGCAATTGGTAGTATCTGATTAGGAAATTTATGTTTTATTTCAAGATGTATATGAAGTTGGTTATATCAAGTGTTAAATAAACGTTGTTATTCGGGCAATAGCGTTAGCTTTATCGAGATAGATAAATGCAATTCTTATTTCTTAAATACTCAAGATATAAAGACACACTCGAATAGTAGATTCACTCACTTTACGTTTTTTAAGGGTTACATATATATATTAAGGGCGTGTTCAAAACAACCATTGACGAGTATTCTTGGCGTAATTCGTATTCATACCAAGATTATCCATTTCTCAAGGCAATAATTTTTGTTATTTTTGCTAAACCGTTTACGAAAATATAATTTTCCGAATCCTGAACTCTTATGCATGGAAAGGCAGATTTTAAGATATTTGTTTTGCAATTTGATGCAAAATTCGTATTTTTAAAACACTGATGTATATGTTCTTTTTTTAAAATTCTGCCAGTATATAACATTATATAACATTCTTGTGTTATCACCATTTATAGTTGTCGCTTGCTGTACAGCCTGCTGAATACATTTTACTTTCTAGGTATCTACAATTACATCGTGTTGTTTCGGTACGAACAGGGGCGAAGTATTCATCACTTAGATACATTTAAAGATAATTAATTAATTTTTTTTCTGATTTTGATATCTATAATATATAGACAGGATTACTGATAAGAAATTTAAGAAAATAGTAAATGAAGAAGTAAATAGAAAAATTTCTTTCAGGTATTGTGAGATGTCAATATAAACTTCATACATTTTACTAGGGGGCTGTTGACAAAGCAAAATCTTTACTATATATGTCTACGAGCTCTACGTATACAGTGTGTTGCTCAAAGTAAACTTCCTGCATTGTGAAGAGTACTACGTGTATGTCGTGATGCGTTCATGCGAAGCTTGTTTCCTCGTATGAGCTCTGCCTCTTTGAACCGAAATTGTCCGTAATCTGCAGCGTCTTGAGTTGTTTATGCAGCTTCCTGAGCTTTTCTGGTATTTCCTGTCGAATCTGACGATGACGCGGACAGTCTTGCATCCTTCGTTTACTTGCGACTTCTTCCCGTCATCGCGCATATTCTTTTGACGTTCCGCTTGCCTAATGGGCCTCCGTTTCGCTTCTGCTTACCTTTCCGGAGCACGCAGTGATTCTTGGTTTTCTGAATGTCTTTTCTTCTGCTACTAGTTTCTGATAGAGTTTGAGCAAGCCAAGTTTCTTGAGTTGTTGCTTGTCTGCTGGAACTCCTATTCGTTTCTTCTTCAGTTTCTTGAATGCGTATCCTTTCTTGTCACTATGCTTGCCTGCTGAGTTTCTAGTTGTATCTTCATTCATTTTTGAAGCATGCAAGTTTTCTTGTACTTGCCTGCTGAGTCTCCTAGTGCTTTTTACTTCATTTTTTCTGTAGCTCGCTGTAACATTTGTGCTGTCTTCTTGCGTTCAGACAATTTAGTAAATTGAAAAAAAAAAAAATTATGTAACTGTAGTAAAGTAACATTGCATCTAAAATATGTTAAATACCTACAGAAGTTTAAACTTCTACTCAGAAAGGATTTATACAATAAAAGCAATTAAATTTTTATAAATAAAATTAGAATAGCATAAAATGCATAGAAACATTTTATTATGAAGAAAATGTATTCATTCTTTCCAAGCAACCAGAGATTCGTAAATACATTTTTCTTTCCAAGTCAGGAAACAAAGACCTTTGACACTTGGGGTAATACATTTGAAGTTATGATTTAAATTTATTTTAATATAACAAATTTGCAAAATCTCAATAAAAGAATTAACGTAGCGATAGCATATCGTGTCACGTATCTAAAGGTGAAACATAAGAGTTGCCAAAAGCAGCTATTCATTTAAAATACTGAAATTAACGAAATATTTTTCGACATACAGTGACGTTATATGGAATCACGTGCTTTCTTCAACTTCAGAATATAACCGTAAATAATAATAACAATAAGTTTCGAGTTTGGCAATACTATTTATTTCATATTTTTTTATCTTAAAAATGTCTCTTAAACAATACGATTTGAGAGTGAGAAGAGCCATCATTTTTCTAAATAAAGCAATTTGATCTCCAGCTCTTTCCGAAATTTTATATAACATCTCGAGTGATAGTCGTAGGAAGATAACAATAGTCGAAAAGTTTTACCAAGAATTTTTGAAATCCGTGGGTACCTCCTTCTAAACTCAAATCTCCCCCCCGTTCCGGAGGATATGATGTTACGAAGGAAAAAAAAAAACAAAGAGGCAAAATCCCACATATATTTAAACTGCTGATTCCTGTTTACAATATTCAATTTCCTTTAAAAACATTAAGCTTCATTTAAATAAAAGGAAAATAAATTCACACATTTTCCCTAGCTTTCAAGCTTTTATTGTATTTTTAAATATTCTTTTTGTCACTGTTGCGCAAGTTTTCCGCGGCGTCATTAGGAGCCGTAGATCGAAAACATATAAGAATCATTGCTGTAAATAATGATCATATGATAAATTGCATACATATGCGATTCTTTTGATTAGAATTTGAGTACAATTCTTTATACATCAGCTACTATGCCCCTTTATGTAATGACAAGGATTATTTTCAATGATTATCCGATGAGAATGATTCGTTACAATGATTATTTGATGACAATGATAATTTGCAAAGAATATTAAAAGCCGATGACTACAATTACTTAAATAGAATATGCATGTCATACGATGACAACGATTATTTCCAAAGAATCTTCGATCACGTCACTATTGTATATCGCTATACTTCTGGGGTTGGGGGGGTTGTGTTTTGTACTACGGCCCTGTAATTAAGCGTTTTAAATGACATCAAAAACGTTAGTAAAACTTAGGATCCTTACATACTACCCGCCAGAGTTAATTAGTTTGAGACTGAGGTCTAAAACGACCTTGTTGAAAACTTTTAGCTCTAGAACGCGAGGCCAATCTTTTACAAATATTTCTCTCTAGAAACTAGATATTAAAAAGTCGTTTTTACATTATCATCTCTATGGACAAGTATTTTCATCTGTACTGCATCTATAAACAGGAGTCTCTTAGTTGAAATCTGGTTCCTTATGGAAGGAAAACTAGTTTAATGAAATGTTACACAATCAAATGGCAAGTAACATGAATATTTATATTTCTCCTTTAAAATTCTTATTCCATTCATGACGTTATTTAATTATCTCCCCGTGCTCTCTGACTTGTGTTGTAAAGAAAAACACCAAACACGAGCGTGTCTATGTACAAGTGTTCAACACTACCGCCTGCAATCAAAACACTAACGTCTTAAAATTCAACATAACAAAACCTCAGAACACACCTTATATTCATCTCTAAACCCTGAGGTACTATTCTGAAAAGTGGCTAACTCTGAAGTGTAGCGTCAGAGAGCCTAACTACATTCATTCAACCTTTATCACATATTCACAATAATTTGCTCATTTTACAATCACACGAATAAGTTAAAATTTTTGGCATTACTCTAATATTTTTACTTTTAACATATCACAATATTTCTTAACTTTTAAGATAACAGTTCACATTGTATATAAGGACATATTAACATGCCGTTAATTTTACGCATTTTAAAACATACATTAGTAGTACATTGTTAACTTCTATTCTTTTCCAAGCAAGTGCCAATTCTTCTGCATTGAAATTCTACATTTCAAAAGTCTTTCAGATTAACCACTTCACCGTTTGCCCCGATAGAGTATCGTCAGTTTGAAATGTTTATTTAACCGTCAGCGACGGCAGACTATCGTCGAAGTGAAATTTGGCATGAACCGTGACCCCCGAGAGAGATTCGACGCTTCTTATTTTTCCTACCCCTCAGTACCAGTCGAAAAGGAAAAGAAGTGATTGATGGCTTAATTGACCAGACTCACTCCACAGATTGTACCTGAAAAGCAAACAACGGGGGATCGCTTTTTCCGAGGGAATAATCTCCCTTAACACAGATTTCGAGAGATGCACAACAATTCACACACCTTCCCATTAACTGACAAACAAGTCTGAAGGTTTTAAATGCTATCCTTTCAAATCCGAACGTGGCCTTTTTTTTTTTTTTTTTTTTTTTTTTTTTTTTTTTGAGTACATACACTGTATACTCTGAACTCTTTCTGAAGTAATAAGAATTTCGCATAGAAATAATTCCCTTACTCTTTCATGATTAACTTAGTGTAAATAAAATATTTTCTGTTTTAATTTTGATTCCTTGAAGAATTTTTTTTTTTTTTTTTTTTTTTTTTTTTTTTTTTTACTTTTTGAATGTAGAGAAATGAATTCACTTTGAAAACGTACCACTTTTTCATGTTATTTGGCTGTTTTTTAGTTGAAGTAATTGTATTCGCTTTTGTTTTATTTTATTACTGTGAGAAGTAAAGGAAGTTTATAAGCGCGAAAATTTTTGGGGTTCATATTTCATCGGAAATATCCATTTTGCCTGTTCCCAAATCCATTTTCACAATCCTTTTCCAACTGTGCGTAAGGAAAGAATAAAGAAGTCATTTTTTCTTAAATGGGTAGTTAAACAGTAAAATAGATTCAAAATAGATTTTTTTCCTGACATCTGTATGGTACGTACATACGTATGTATGTATCTCGCATAACTCAAAAACGATTAGTCCTATAACAATGAAATTTTGTATGTTGGGCAGCTATAACATCTAGTTGTGCACTTCTCTATTTATTGCAATCGGCAGTACCAAATATATATATATGCACACTTTTAAAATAATTCTACTTTAATTAATCTTAGTAGATAATATAATCAATTAATCAATACTGTTTAGGAAATATATATATACTGCCCCTTACCAGCTTAAATGTTTTTACACGGCTTTTATTTTATTTTCTCAATCTTTGGTGGTAGTCATGTATATCCAATTATGAAAGTATTATAAATGATGAAAATATGCATGTTTTGACAATGTCAAATTAAAAGAAAAAAATTATTTGGATAAATATTGAAATCTATCTTTCAATGTGTTCTTCAGGTTCCCATGCCTATTTAGGCTAGTTCTGTACTCGTTATGAAAAAAAAAAAAAAAAAAAGTTACAAGAAGCTTGACATCTGCACGACAAAAATTTCCCGGGATATTCAGTGCTATTTTTCGTCTCATTTTCAACTTGCATGAGGGATCGGTTAATTAGAATAATTCGAGAAAATAAGTTTAAATGAAACGCAGAAAAAATATGTATGATGTAAATAAGTCGTCTTGTGGTGTTCACATCAGTTTTGTTTTATTCTTCTTTTTGTTCATTCCCCAAAGTATTTCGGTTTGGTTTAGATTTATACGGCAAAACATTCGAGGGCTATCTGCATAAGAGGAGGGATGCCTTCGTAGAGGCCTTTGTAAGGGAAACTGGCTCGTATACATGTTACAAATCGGAAAACAACGAAAGCGCCCATGCAGCCAGCCTCTCCGCAGGGATTCGAACCCCAGACCAAACTACCAGTTTTCAGCGAGTTTACCGCTCAGTTGCTGGTGGGATCACGAAATTAAACGAGATGTTTTCATTTTTTTGGTCAATAGTTTAACTTATTTTTGGAAAGAATAAATCTTAATTTATTCTTCTTTGGTTATTGTTTCAGAAAAAAAAAAAAAAAAAAAAGAAAAGAAAAAAAGAAAAAAAAGGTCGTCTAAATGCATTCGGGAATGTTTAAAATGTATGCTTCAGTTCAAATATCATACCTAAAATTTTTCACGATTGCAATATTTCGTACAAGAAAGTTAAAAAAAAAAAATTATCAAAAATTTACTGCTTAATTTTATTAAGAATAACATTGAATTTTCAGTCCATTATTCAAAGCATTGTCATTTCTCCAGGCATCTGTTACAAGAACAACTGAAAATTTACTACCTTCTTACTCTCTGACACAGGCACTATACATAATTAAAAAATTCTTTGCTGTAGAAAAATTACAATAAGCTAAAAAACTGTAACTTAAATAATTGCAATTTTAAATACGAATTTTAAACATCTAAGCTACCGAAGTTCCCCCCCCCACACACACGCACATAAAGAAAAATAAATAGACACACACACAAAAAAAATAAATAAATAAATAAATAAAATAAAATCTGAAAAATTCAGATTTTAATGATCGGAAATGAATTAGAGTTTTACGAAATATGAAAAAAGATAATAATAAAATAAAAAAACAAATTCGAAATTCAAAATTTGTGCTTTCGGGTGCACATGTTCGCGTGAAGGATTACTTTATTCAAAATTTCATAGCTCTGTGTAGCATCGTTTTTTTACAATCTATGCAGATTTTTCATTATTTAATTTCTTTAAATATAATGCAGGGAGATAGCATATTTTGTGGCAACAATTTGAAAAGTGATACAGACAGAAAAATGACACAACGCAAATTTTCAATGGCGATGGTAAAACTGAGACTAATAGTCCTTTTGGGCTAAAAAAAAAAATCTGAAAGTTTTAAGATTTTAACGGTCAACTAACGGATTTGATAGCGTATCTTAACACTCTCACTGAGTCCTTAGTCTCTATTGCACTCATTCCTGCTAACCCATTTTTGTTTGTATTCTTAGCTTTAATATTAAGTATCGCTTTCATCGCGCATACACTTCAACAGCAAAATCACAACTTTTTTAAAAGCAGCCTATTTTTTGAATTCCCGATGCAGTTTTAAATGCTGCAATATATTTTTCTATTTTATTCAGTCTTTTCTCATTTCATAATACCAATCCTCAGTTTTCTTAATAACATGGCTTAGATACCTTTTCTTTTTTGTTTCTTTTTATTAGTCCAAAGGGATTTGAATCCCGAAGGACTATTAGTTTCGTTTTGGTATTTTGCGTCGGACTCATAAATGTCGGTTCACTTTTCAAACTGTTGCCACAAAATGTTAGAGTCCAGCATTATATTTGAAGAAATTAAATAATGAAAAATCTGCATAAATGTATGTATATTTCTCGTATTGTGATAAAACAACGGTACATAGAGTCATCGAATTTTGAATAACGTAATCCTCCAACGAATATGAGCATGTGGAAGACCAAATTTGAAATTTGAAATTTGTTTTATGATCAATTTCCTATTTTTTAAAAGTTGACGAATTTTTGATTAACAAACTCAAGGATTTCAAAGCGAGCAATGGCAACGTTGTGCAGAAAAAACATTTTTATCTCCAGCGCGTGAGTCTCTGTATCGGAAATTCTAAAGAAATGCTCGTTTTAAAACTATTTTGCGATATTGCTGTTGCACTGGATCTTATGGTTTAAGTGCGAGGAACATGATATTTAATAAAGAAAGGTAACACACAAAATGTTAAAAAACGCCCCTTTGGACGTAATTTAAAATCTGAAACATTTCAGATTTTTTTTTTAATTAATTTATTTATTTATTTTTACTAAGTTTTCGTATGTGAATTTTATTTATTAAATATAAACTTTCGCTACATAAAATTATATTCAGCAGCAAAATGACAAAATATTTGATAATGAAAGAGAAATATCTTATTTTTTTTTCCGAATGGCAACAGTCTCGCGAGTCGGAGATAAAAAATGTTTTATTTGGAATAGTGTTGCCACTGCTGGCTTTCCGATCTTTGAGACTGTTAACTAATAATTAATTAAAGTATTACAAAATATGAAAAAATAATAAAACAAATTCGAAATTAAAATTTGTGCTTTCAGGTGCACATGTTCGCATGAAAATTACATTATTCAAAATTTGACGGTTGTATCTACCATCATTTTTTCACAATACATGCAGATTCTTCATTATTTAATTTCTTTAAAAATAATGCAAGGCGATAACATACTTGGTGGGAACAATTTAAAAATGATTCAGACATTTAAAGTGACAGGGCGAAAAATCCCGATATGAGATTAATAGCGCTTTTGGGCTAATAATTAAATGTATGAAAATATATGAGAAGTAATTCGAGCGTGTTTTATTACAGTGCATTAAGAAAAATAGTAGCAAAACATTATTTATAGCTATTTCAAATAAGCAAATATACTGATTTTTGCTTTAATTAACAAAGCTTTTATTTCACAATCAAAAATGGCATTTGCATTTGAATAACTTTCAATCGATTTTACTCTTCTTACTAATTATCAAATGCAAATCGAAAAGTCCTAAAATGCATAGCATTAGATGAGACGGATGCGAGTTTTTAACACGTTTTATCATCACATCATTACCCCGAATACACACACACACACACACACACACACATATATATATATATATATATATATATATTATATAAGATATTAAGATATTTTATTTATTTTTATGTAAGATTTTTAATTTAGGAATATTTCGTACGAATATAGTTTTATTATTTATAAAATGATGTATGATATATTACACTTTAAAATTATTCCTATATTTAAAATAATTATAAAAACAGATTTCCAGGGACGACATAGCTTGGTCTTAAATGGTAGTGTGGTCAAAGCTAAGCTGATAATATCTCCTCTACGAGGTACCAGCTTTTGTGTTCGATGCTCGCCTTTATGGGGTTGTTTATGGGGTGTTCGATGGTCGCCTTAAGGTATCTTTCTCAAAGGTTATCAATGCTTTTTCAAAATTCAAGTATTTACACATTCCTATTATACATTAATTTTAGTTTTACTCGCGAGTAATTGAAAAACAATACGAAAATAGGTAACAACTCCTTTCTCGCCTTTTTGGCGATAAAGGTAGGCCTCACATGAGGTAAAAATTCTTGAATTCTGCCACTTGCAGTAAGATTGAAAAATTAACTTAAGGTTTCAAAGTAACATAAAGTTTTACTTATCTTTGTGATATTCAGACATCCTTTTTTCTGCCCAGTCCTGGAAGGTAGCGAAGACTACGGTCTGGTTGATCTTCCTTCTTGTGCGGGTCCGCCCTTCGGTTCCTTCCTCCATGAGCTTTCTTTTTCTTCCAGTTCGGTCACCCTTGAAGACCTTTTTTTTAGCTCTGCCTGTGGTCTCGGCCGTTTGATGGCAGCTGGTCTTGGCGGAACCGGGACAACTGTCTTTCGTTGTTGCCTGGATCTCGTTGCTGGCTGTTCAAATTTTTCTTGCGTCTTTGCATCTGCAGCTGGTCTTCCTTCATCAATTCGTCGACATTTGCTGCGTAGACTCCTATCCGATGGGTAGATCTTCTGTTTTGGAGCCGTATTATAGTTGCTGTCATTTCTCCTGGCTTTCTTTGCATTAGTCGTACTTCTCCCTTCTTCATTCTCGTGGTGGTCGTGCCCTCTCTTTTCTGGTCGGTGGAACGACTTCTTTTTCTTGTTACTTTCAGTTTTCAAACGGGGGAACTTTCTTTTCAATTGCTCCTGTCTACTAATGGCTTGCCCTTGGGATTGTCGTTGTTCCACCTCTGGAGCTTGTGCTGCCGTGCAGGATCCTGCAAAAGATCTTGAAATATTGGCATTTTATTACGATTATAAAATGGTTTTATCTGGTCTACGTTTGCGGTGCAGGTTTCACCATTCCTGGCTTTTAACACCACTAAGCCTGAGTTACTTTTTCTATGACATATGGTCCTTCAAATCGTGGATAAAATTTGGCAGTTTTATCTTCTGGTGCTGAAGAAAGTTAATGCTTAATTTTTAACACTTCATATCCTACTTTAGAAGTTACTCCCCGTCGTTTCATATCATAATAAAGCTTCTGTTTTCTCTGTCCTACTTCAGTGTCCTTTTTGGCTTCTTTAATTTATTTTTCTATATTGCCCATTTTAAATTCTGGGGCTCTTTGTTGAACATAAAATAATTTATCTAACGGCGATATAATCTTTCTGTCTAAAAATAACTCAGCAGGAGTTTTGCCCGTCGTATCATGTTTTGCGGTCCTAAGGGCGAAAGCAAATTCATTGACATAGTTATCCCAGCTTTTATGAAAATTGTTAACATAACTACGGATAATTTTCACTATATTTCTATTCACCCGTTCCGCTATATTTGATTGCGGCCGATACGGGACCATTTTTAAATGACGTATGCCCAGTTTCTGGCACATGTCTTCAAATACATTACTTACAAATTGAGGACCATTATCCGATATAACTTTTAGGGCCGCTCCGTATTTTAAAATATATTTATTTAAAATAGAATCAGTAACTAATTTCGCGGAGGCTCGTTTTTAGGGAACAATTTCGGTCCACTTACTAAAATGATCAACCATAACAAGGTCCGGTGAAAGTCGATATTCTCCAATTTCGGTCACGGTAACATATGTTTATAAGATTATATATATATATATATATATATATATATATATATATATATTGTTTATATATATATTGTTTATATATATATATATATAATCGTTTATTGCAATGCATTGTCGGAAACGCTTTCCTGGCCCATAGTGACGAGAGACAACACAAGAAAAATAGGGTACGAACATTGTAAAGATATTTGTTTATTTTCCTTAGCACAGCGGAAACCAAGAAATAAGAAGAAAAGCAGGGGATCGCCATCAAAGAAAGTATTCGAAAGTTCCTTCGGAACGTATCCTAAACATGGGTTTGGTAGGGATAGTTCAGTGCATTGTTCAGCAAGATCACGAGACCTAACTTGCATTATCAGTTCGTCTTGGGTTACTTCAACACATAAGTGCACGAAACCCCAGTTAGACGTCCAACAGGAACTTCTGGCACATATTGTGGCAGGTGCTGGGAAAGTCCTGGGGATGCACGGTATTTTCCAGAACATCTCATGTTGGATGTGCGAGAGATGGGATACCTGTAACAGGGAGCAGGTCGTAATTTCGAACACTTTTTTTGAGGTCCATAAGTGTCTAATTTTGTTCCTACTTTTTAATTTCTCTTGTGCTAAGCATAACTGGTGTCCGATCTTTCTTGTGTTTTGTGTTGTTTGCACCGGCCAGGAAAGTGATTTCGGCCATGTTTTGCCATTTAATTTTTCGTCATCGTCGTCTCTCTCATATATGTGTATAATTACTTATGACTCAAGTGTTGCTACTATATGATGACATTTGCAAACACGGTGTATAAAATGGTATAAAATGGTAAACACGGTATATTCCCATCCGAAAATATCTTTTTCTTTTCTTCTTGCCCTTCAAATAAGATATATGTGTCCTTCATTGCAAAATTTCCTGGAACTTTAATTTTTCTTTTTTCGAGGACAATGGAGAACATATTTCAGTATAGGCAGCTGTCAATATTCAAACATCAAATTGTAAAAGCCATTAAAGTGTGGCCGAAATGATCAGAAGGGCTAAATTCGCATAAGCATTTAGGAAATACATTTTGAAAAATTTTGTAAATTTTCCTTCAATAAATGTAATGGAACAGGCAAAAGAAATTACAGGGAACAATAAATATAGGAGAAAACAGCTATATCTTTTCCTAATTTACTTTGATTTGATTGATTTCTTTCTTTCTTCCTGTATAAATAAATAAACTTTAAGAATGCAACTGAAGAATGAGAATAAAAGTTTCAATTGAAAATAAATGGTGGCAAAAATCCTAGTGCGGCTCTGCTGGACGACGAAAAAGACCAGCAATATGATCCGAATTTGGAATAAGGAGAGAAAATTTGAAATCTGTGCAGCCAGCGATGCAAAGAGACTCGTTAAAATACAGGTTTTGCTGATTCAGATTCTAAAATGCTTTTTCCATCCTTTGTTTGTAGTTGTTTGCCTTTTCATTTCAGTTTCCTTTTTTCTTCCTATTTTGCAATTTTCGTCATTGTTTCCCTCTGTTTTTAAGCCACCTGTTTATTATTTCTGTTATTATTATTGCAACTTATGTAAAAATTAAGTAAGTAAAAGTAAGGCACTGAAACTTTGCAAATTATTACGCTCTACGTGAGATTCATGGAGGCCGCTTATTGCATACAAATAACGCAAAATACTTTAACTTATCTGCTTGGCTTTAGGTCAGAACAACGAAAACAACAAATTCACCCTTTGTAGAAAACAATTCTGCCAGGCAATAATCTACGGGGAGTTTTTTCCCTATGGAACTGGGCCAAAAGTGTTATATAGTATCTAAATATGGGAGTGGTGTACATGTTAAACGTGATCGTCATTGCATTCATTACCTTCACTATTTTACTACTGAAATAAAGATATACCGATTTTTTTGTAGATTGGAAAATCCTCCTTGTGATCATGAAAAGGAGCACAAACTGGAAAACGAGAAAGAACTGGAAAACGAGAAGGAACTGGAAAAGAAGCGAGAACCGGAAAAGATGCAAAAACTGGAAAAGAATCAAAAACTGAATAAAAAGGAAGAACAGGAAAAGAAGGAGAAACTGGAAAAGAAGCAAGAACTCAAAAACAAGAGAAAACTGGAATTGACACAAAAACTAGAAAAGAAGCAAGAACTGAAAAAGAAACAAAAGCCGGAAAAGATACAAAAACTAGAAAAGAAGCAAGAACAGGAAAAGATACAAGAATTAGAACAGAAGCAAGAACTGAAAAAGAAGCAAAAATTGGAAAAGAAGCAAGAACTGAAAATGAAACAAGAGCAGAAAAAGAAGCAAAAACTGGAAAAGAAGGAAGAACTGAAAAACAAACAAAAACTGGAAAAGCAACAGAAACTAGAAAAGAAGAAAGAACTGAAAGAGAAGCAATTACTGGAATGGATTCAAAAACTAGAAAAGAAAGAAGAACTGAAAAAGAAGAAAATATGGGAAGGAATACAAAAACGAGAAAAGAAAGAAGAACTGAAAATGGAGAAACATATTGAAGAGATGCTAAAACAAGCACACAAAAATGAACTGGAATGGCAAACGTTGAGGGAAAAATTGCAAAAACCAAAAAAGAGAGACCTGAAAATGAAGAAGGAACTGGAAAAAATGCAAAAACTGGAAAAGAAGCAAGAGCCGGAAAAGATGCCAGAAATGGAAAATATAGAGGAGTCTGAAAAGACGCAATACCTGGAAAAGAAGCAAAAAACGGAAAAGATTCCAAATCTGAAAGACAAGCTGGAACCGGAAAAGAACTGTCAAACCCGAAAAGGAAACCGGTTGAACTGCGAAAAGAGCCAGAACTGGATACCGACTGTAGAACGATTGATTTAATGACCAAACGAAGCAAGACCCGGAAATGAAAAATAGAACAAATAAATCATATACCTGCTTCATTTTACCAAAATTTATTATCAACAACATTTTTATTATCAAGAACTTTATGGTATTCTTAGTATATGGACGGCATTTGATAATATTTTGCTCGGTAAGTGTAACTACTGATATATTATTAGCTAGTAATTAGTCATGCTAACTTTAAGATACCAGTATTATATTAGCAGCAACTAAGTACACTCTTTCGTAGTTCAGATCTATGTTTTCAGTGCCTGTCATGGCTGCGAGGTCTTCCGGTTTTACCTGGAAAGTCACAGTTTATTGATTTTTTTAACACATAGCTTTACTCATGACAATATTTTTTAACAATAAATTTATGTTCTGCTACTGGCTTTAAATTGTGCAAATAAATATTGCACTGCATATCTTTCATAACTGAACTCATGAAATTAATTTATACAAATTTCATTTTAAAATTTGTTTGACCCTGAGCTGTCTTATCCAACTGCAGATATTCATAGAACTTTATATCAAGGTTCAAAGAAACGTTCAAAAAGGAATGTTTATCCACTTTTAATTATGTGTTAATCAGCATGATTTGGATTACTAAGATTGTAATTCTAAACAAATTAAAAGCTATTGTAGTATGTACATTAGCTTTTCATTTGCTTTCACCTTGTTTAAATTCAGTTTGACATACCACAGTTTCCGTCTCTACTCAGGATTTTTCCAGTGTAAAAATTCAAGATTACAAATTGAAATGAGCGAAAGAAATAACTTTTAAAATGTGTGTATACATTACATCAGAATCATAATATAATTAGATAAATAAACTGAATAATATGTTATAAAGCGAATTTATATCAATTTCGAATTCTTTCAAAATAGAGATTCCTTCGCACCTCACAAATCTCACAGAAACTCTCGGTTTGTGATTCGTGAGCTTTAGTTTTTTATATTTGGAATTTGGCAGCAATATGATTCACTGTTACGATGCAAATTCTTGCTCACAAATTGGTTATCTAACTAGAAAATGGTATAATTAAAATAAAATGAATATTATTAGATGGAAATGTTGGTTTCCTTTGCGTTTATCTGAATGGTATCGTATATATAAACCTGTTGGAGACGTTTTTTTTTCCCACACATCGAATAGAGACACATAGTCACATAATACAAATAATATGAATACAAGAATATAGTGTAAGATGAAGCTCTACCACATTTCTCTATTACTTAAGACTGCGAAAGATTTGTCAAAGCATTACAGGATCATACTCTGATGGATCTCGCCGTTCTGTTTCATTTTCTGCCCTCGAAAACACATTATCTTAGTACAATAGATTACTTTTGAAGGAATGGATTGTTTGAAAACATTGTAACTGTAAGAATTATTCTCTGACGTTATTACTGAAAAAGCGGTTGAGAGCATAATCTTTGGCTATGCGCTTTAAGCTGTATTAAAACCATTTTGAAATGTAAGGCCTACAAACTGAAACGTAACTTTATCTTATTTCTATACTATTCATTAGAGTTATATACATTCCCATCAATAGGTACTGAATGGCTAAATATTCTGCTTACCCAAATCAGTTATTTTTTTCCTCTCTTCTTTTTCTTAATTTTAATTAGTCTGGAAAGTAAAGCTATAGAGAATTTCACTTCTTCATTAGAAATCTGATTTAGAATTTTGTTTTCGGAGATAAAAGTTTGAATTCTTTATCCCTTTTCTAAACACAAAGATTGAAAAACGTAACATCGAAATTTTGAAAACATTTATACACTAATAGAAGGGAAAAAAACAGAATATAGTGCTTCAGCAAGCATGTAAATATCTCTATCACTTAGGTTTCAGCTATGTTTGTTATAGTATATTCAGGCGTATAAGGCGCACTTTTAAAAGAAAATGCAAGATGGAAATTTATGGGTACGCGCTGTACGCCAGCTATAAAAATGTTATGTTTAGAAATATGGAAAAAGTGAGCATACGAAAATTAGATTTCTGCGTGTAATTAAATGCTTTTTATTTAAGAGAAATAACATAGTTTATGTACTTAAAAATTTTCGTTATCGGATTCTGTTTCATTTTCACCTTCACCTCTGATCCATACTTGCATAGACAGATCCAAGTTCCTCATATACGTCTTAAGCTATAACTTCAAGCACATCATCGAATTCTGTTTCAGTTTTGCCATTACTTTTACTCTGATCCACACATAAATAATCATCTTTCCTTGCATCTAGACCGTCAGATATACCACATAAATTAAACGGGTTTAATTTTATTACGTGATTTTATTATCTACTGACACACTATTTATGGACTGGCATGACGTATTTGGTCTCCATTTGTAATTTTTTTTTCACGTTCACTTTTGTTCAAGTATTCCACTAACGTTTAAAATATTCTATCGATGATTTATTGACATATATGTCTAATATCTGAACTAATGGCAATAATCCGCCTGGATAAACTGTCATATCTGTATAACACTCTTTCAACAACATATTTGTGTTATCCGTTAGATGGAGGCTGAGCATGTCCCAAAGTATTAGACTTTCTTGATTATCTGAGGAAAAAGGAAACTTTTGCCAAATATTTCTTATCCACAGTTTCACAACATTTTTCTCCGCCGATCATTTCTCGTGAATACGGATGAAAACACTTTCGGGAAACTGCACTTCAGCAAAGTCTTTCTTTTCAAGATATCGATGAGCTTTTAATTTCGTACGGTCGGCTAAGCAGGAGATCAGTACGGTGAGGTGAGATTTCTCGTTGGCCTATTGATTTTATGTTAACCGTTATTTTCTTTCATATCATTGTTTCTTTATCTCCTACTATATCAAAACTACAGGAATGACATCCATATTTGCAACACGTGATAGTAAATAAATTTTTACATATTTTTAAAAATTCATCAAAGTTTTATCTCTATATTTTCGAAGCCTTTAAAAAAATTTTATCTCTTTTTCTCGGAGAACTGAATTATTCCGTGAAGTAAATCGAATACACAACCTCAGTTTGCTTTAGAGTTTTCACTTCCATTTGCACTCCATTTTTCTATTTTTAAGGCAAAGAAACGTGCGCTGTTTCTTGTTACAATTAATACATTCTAGTGATGATGGGGATTTTCTACAATGCAGTTTCCAACACTTTCGCCGACGTAGCTATTTCATTACTTCTTTATGCAATACACATTTTTTCTTTGGCGCAATAATCATTGTAAAATTTCATGCCTCTTCCACTCGTGTACGAAGCATTCACGAAAACCAACCTGCATGATTTCCATTTTCTTTCGCAAACTGAATGACTTAACATTTGAAATTTGCATTGTGTTTGTTTCGTTCGGCGAAAGCCATTACTACTGCTGAAGAAAGCACTGGATGAACTACACTTCACTAAAATCAAATGTGATATCGTTAAGTCTTTGATGTTGACATCTGAACCACAACTTCAAATGACTACAGAAAGAAGAAACATGACTCCTAATTCCGCAAATTCACTTTGGTCGAAAGTGCACTCTTATCCAAATTATGTTCCTTATTTCTCGAAGTCCTAGAATAACATTCTCTTCCACATCCAGAATGAATACTAATCACCTCCTACCTTGCAGAAATATTTTCCCCGATAATCAATTCTCCTGCGCACCACCTTATCGCTTGCCAAACTGCAACGTTTCCGCAATTGACATATTTGCTCGTGTTTCCTAAGGTATGAAATAATCAAGAAGAGCTGTTGCGGGATATGATGTTTTTGGTATTGCCAAACCACCATGTGTATTTTATTGCTTTCTTTATTTACTAAAGATCTGATGCATTGTAATTAAGCGATATAAGAACTTGATTTATATGCGATTACGTTTTCTTATACAAAATGTTCCAACAATGTGCTTATGCGTTGTAATTTCATTTATTCAAAACTCAGTCTAGTTATATTTATAAAATTTTCAATAGCAAACGAATGTTTTAAGAAAACAGTTTAAACGTTTTGGGTCAAGATACTTTTCAAAAAAAGTCTAATCCAAGAATTATTTATATAAGAAATTTTATGTAAAAACAAATGGCGCACATTTTTACGTTTGAAATTTACTGGCATATTCCATGACAAATTTAGTAAGAGATTTCAGGTTTTTACCAGCTATAGAAAGTCAAGGGTTTCTAGAATAATTTACAAAGTCAAGGACGAGTTCTGTCTATTGTTAATTGGTATTTTCATTTCCAAAATAGAACGTTGAATATTAAATTTTGAGAGCAGTTTTTTAATTTTTTTGGCACGCTGCATAAGGAGTTCATTTCAAAAAACCTGAAAATAAAAGTATCAGTTTTCTACATTTTACTAATTATTCTTTCCTCCAATACCTAGACTTCATTTCGGAAACTTTCCTTTTGGTTATAATGAATAAATCACAAAACAATTGACTGATGTCAATCGAAATCAGACGGAGATACTTATGTTCAAAATTATTTCATAACGAGTGCAAACTTTTTCCTCATAAAATTATGAGTGTCGGAGAAACATATGAAGAGCCAGGCTTCGTAATTTTTACAAAACAAATGACTTTAAATTTAAAAGTACCAAAGCGCAAACATTTACGTTTTTCAAAACACATTTGTACTTGCAAGTCAATGCCTACCACAAACGACCAAGATCCGGTCTGAACTTTTGCAGACAGTGCACAGACATGCGTTTCGAGTACCTTTCATTTTGGTTATTTGCGTATGCCATGTAACCTTCTCAAATATTCTCATGCTTGTGACTCAGAATTGAATTATCATTTTAACTGATATTTTTATGTGATGTGTAACAATAATTTTGTTTATTTTTCAGGATGAAGATTCAGGCCCCCTTTGCGCATACCGACTGTAATTTGAATAGCCAGTTTACAATAACAAGCTTAATAGTAACCGACCGTCATAGGGAGACGCCCGAGGCTTAAAGGAACGCGAATCTGTATCAAAGTTGCAACTTGTGTAAATGCAATTTTGACTTTTAAATTCTTTTATTTTCCCTTTCTCGTGTCAAAAATGTTTTTCTCTTCAATATTTAGTTTAATAACGTGAAACTTTAATTTAAATTTTTCTTTTCGCTATTTTTACTTTAAAAAGATTTTAAGTTCTTTCATTTTACAAAAGTAATATTGATTTTAAAAACTATAAATATTTCCTTTTGGTTTTTTATTTAAAGAAATTGCTTTTAAATTCTCACTTTATTTATTTTACAGAAATATTATATACTCTTATAAGCTAAACATATTTCTTTTTCGTATTTCCATAAATGCCATTTTTTAAAAATATTTTACTCCTTTTTATTAAGGGGTGTTGGAAACCCTATAGCAACAATGTTGAATTGGCCATTTTTGGATTACTTTTTCTGAAAATCTGCTGTTACAGGTTTGAAGGTTTTTACGTAATTAAAGTACATCTATCACCTCGCGCTCTTTCGACCACGAGGCAGGTTCGTGTATGCACTCGCCATAGTAGGAAAATAATCTGTATCTTTGAAATTTTATCCTCTAATTTATTACACATAACGGTACACAATATACAATAAAACAAATATCACTAGTATAATATACATTTAATTATATACATAATATAAGGCGTGCAAAACATGTTTTAAGTAATCTCAACTATATACATAATATAAAGCGAGCAAAACATGTTTTAAGTAATCTTTTTCCACACGGCATGGCTGCCGGTCCAATCGCTAAAGTACCAAGTCTCGTATTCACGCCACCAGCCTGCCTCGATCGGTTTTTCCGAGGAATCTCGAATTCTTTTAATACGGTGTCTTTAATCATAATATTGTTATTTCAATCCATTTCATCGAAAGTCGCCATCAAACTTTTAACTTTTGTTTTTAAACTCTGCAAAATAATTTTCCTTTCTTCAGATATTTTATAGAGATTAAGAATCACTTCAGCATGATGTAAAAAGAACAGCCATTTCTCAGCTTTCGATGGTGGGTCAAACACAACTCCTTTCATTATTTTCAAACGTTTCAATAATCGTTTCCCTTGATCTAAGAATCTCTAAGAATCTCCCATATCTTGATAAAAATAAGAACCTTAATTTCTCATTTCCATATAAAATATACTTTCTCGGTGTCTACTGGCTTTAACGCCTGACATTCGAATCATGTTATTAACAGACATAAAAACAATTATAATTTTCTAAGTTAATATTGTTAATATATAAATTAAGAAGGACTTACCTTTGATCCCGATAGTGAAAATATCGAACGAAGAGCACAACTCGACGCTGTTAACTTTAATCATGAGCACACTGCAGTGGCACGTAACTTGACATGATTACAACACGGTAATTCACATTACCCCTGATTTAACTTTTCACGATTTCACTAGGATGATGAACACTGATGATCCCATTTTACCACTCACTGGCTGTTAACTTTTTAGCACATCACGCTTTCACAAATCGGATGAATTTATTCGCACAAATGGCCCTAAACGCGCCATTTTCTTTCGTCATAAAAATCTTCTCTCATCGTAGATCCATTCGTGAACTATCACCGAATTTCATTTTACAACTTTGAGTAACTTTTTACAACCATATTTATTTATTATTTTCACTATTTAGTGAATTCCTTTTTTACAATCTTATCCAATCGACTGCGCCGATTTGCACCTCGCGCCGTTTCAAGTCCGAGGCGGGTTCGGTCATTTCTCATGCACTCGCCATAATAGGAAAATAATCTCCATCAGCTTTGAAATTTTATCCACTAATTTATTAAACAATACACAATAAAACAAATACCACTACTATACATTTAGCTTAAGTTATCTCTTTGCACACGGCATGACTGCCGGTCCAACCGCAAAAGTCACAAGTCTCGTATTCTTCCCACCAGCTTGCCTCCACTCTGTTTTCCGGCATAACTACGTCCCTTCCTTTAACCGTCTTTCGCCCCTCGCGGATAAAATGTTCTGGAAACGTCTTTCGCTAAGGGAAGGAACATCACAATACCTAGCTGAATATCCTGAAACGAGCTTTTTTATCATTTTAAATTTTAGAGTATTTTACAGTATATTTTGTTACGCATAGTAAAATTTAGCACTGATTATAATCAAAAGCTCATTTCGGCAAATATTTGGAAGCGTAGTAAATAAGGTATAAAAATTTCAGATACCTGGGAGCAGTAGTTCTTGAGAACAGGTACTACATCGCGTATAAAAAATCACGTTCGGGGGGAAAACGCGATTTTATGTAAAAATTCTCAATTATCAAAGTATTCAATGACAAATTAAAGATAGATTTTGTACAGTCCTAATTTTCATAGAGATTAAAAAACGGTGTTTTAAGAAAGCTAAAATTGTAGAGAATTTGAAAATGCAAATATCAGAAATCCTCATTTTATGAAATGTTTTGGCTTTCAACACCCCTTCAACTATTCTATTCTTTAAAGTCCTTTCTCTTTTTTTCTATTCTGGTAAAACTTGATATATAAATTTAATTCTTTGTCTTTTAATTTTTAATTTTATATCTCTGGTCGCATTTCTCTTTAACGATTAACATTTTGCATTTGGCTTATTATTATTATATTAAAATTATGCGAAATGAACAAACAGTAAATAATGAGATGCTCAATTAAAAACAAATACAGATTTAATGATAAAAGGGAAATTTTTAATGTCATTACAAACAAGATTTCAAGGGGTTCAAGAGGCCGTTGCCTAAAAAAAACAGAAAACAATTCGTCGTTTCCGGAAGAAATGAAACTTTAAAAAGTATTTTCGTTGTCACAAAAACCAAACTTTTTGAAACATTACGTTATTCAAACTCTTACGTCACTTCCGAGTGTCACGTTATCTAAGATGGCATAGGTTTCGGCTACGTCCCCAAGCCTCTGGCATCTCCTGAGGGCGGTTGGTTACTACACCTGTACCAACGATAGTGAACTTCCGGTGATATCCTTCTGTCTGTACCTGAATGAAACTGGCTCTATTTGACGGCACACTAGCGAAACACTAAAAAGTCATGATTTAAACGACGATGATTTGAATAATTTAACTGGAATTTTGAGGACGACAATTTAGATTAACTGCTGATGATTTTTTATTTAGGTGATCGTGAGTATATGGTTTAGAGATGAAGAGTATGAATAATTGAGTAGGATGATAATAAAACTTTAGGTGATCGGGCTTTGTATCTAGGTGAAGTTCTTTTATTCTGACGACAACTTCAATGATCATGATGAAGATGATACATAGGATGGTTTAGAATGACTGACGTGATTTGGGTGATGATGGTTTATCTTATTCTGACGATGATCATGGTGACGCGATATACATGATGGTTAAAATGACGATGTGTATTAAGTGATAATAAATATTTAGATGAATTTGATGGTGACATAGTTTTGACTGATTACGATTTTATACATGATGTGAGAGTGATTTACCTAATAATTTAGAGGAGTTAGACAATGAAGACGATGATTAAATGAGGATGAAGAACATGATGATTTGGTTGATATTGCTTTCTATTTAGATGATCTGGAAGATCTCTCTCGACGATGATAATTGTGATGATGACATATACGACGGTTTAAACTGAAGGTATGATTTCAATGATGATGATTATTTAAATGATGGTTTTGAATTATCTGGTGATAATTTTATAATTTCTTTCTTGGTTATTCAGATAACAATTTTGATGGTGATTTAGAAGGTTGAAGTGATGAAGACGATGATCAAATGAGAATCATATTGTTGATGGTGGTGATTTAGATGATATTGCTTTTTATTTAGTTGATTTGAGCTATGATGATTTAACTTAATTTGGCGATATTTTCAATGACGATGATGATGATAATATATATATGATGGTTTAACATGAAGATGTGTTTTGGGTAGTTATGCTTAGATAGATGTCTTAGATTAGCAGGTGAAGTTGATTGGATTTAGAAGGAAATTTATATAGATGATGATTTCAATGAGTTAGATATTGATTTAGATGAAGGTATATTCATTTGATAATGATTATTTAAACAATAAGAGGGTCGTCCGAAAAATTACTTTGCCGTAAACCATAAAAAACAAAGTCTTATTACCTGGAAAAACCTATTGCAAAAGATACAGCTATATTTCTGCTACTTCTCAGCATATGAAACATCGGAACTATACCAATTGTCATAGCGTCGGTTACCTATTTCCATTAGAGTGTCATAGAAGTCTGTCGCCTGGGAAGAAAGGCAGCCCGTCACATTTGTCTGCAACATTTCACCTGTAGGAAAGTGTGCCCAGACAAGAACGTCTTCAGGTTCAATAACACGTGGAAGTACTTAACAGCAAGATCGGAGCCATACAATGGATGGTCAGACATCTCCCAGCGAAACGTCTGCAACATATATTTTATGGAATTCCCCGTATGCGTCCGATGTTGTCGTAGGACACCACAACACCAGCACTGAGCATCCCAAACCATTTGTTCTGAATGGCTCTTCAGATGTTCTCTAGTAAAGCGCAATAAAGATCAGCTTTCACCGGAGCACCACTCGCCAATACGTCAATGAGCAGAATGCCTTTACTATCCCAGAATACCGTGGACTTCAATTTCCGTGCATAGACTGAGGATCGTCCGGCGCGTGGATCCCTGTGACGCCAATCAATCGTGAGTTGCTGTTTTCTGTGGTGAAGTGAGCTACCCACATCTCATCACCTGTAACGATTCTGTTAAATTGCGTTCAATAAACTGATTTATGTATCTGCTGCCTCTAGTTCTTTGTGTTTAAGTTTTGAGTATTCGAAATGGAACTCAAATACAATCAATCATATATATAGATTACATATCAATTCATATATTTGAATTAAATACATATTTACTTACCGGCCCGAAACTTTCTTAACAAGTTGAGCGCGCGCCGGTCTCTTGGGCCGACAGTGAACTTTCCGTGTGGCCGGCGTCGGTCCCTGGGAACCGGCACTGGAATTTTCGTTTGCCTGGCGTCGTTCCATGGAACCGACAGTATAAGTTAAAAAATAAATATAGTCTCAATGAAATGTGATCAAATTTAGCATTAATGAAATGTATTGAAACATTCTAAACGAAAATACGGTTTAGCTTTAAGGCTTAGCTCGCTGCCGGCTGAACGGAAAGGACAGCAAATTCGGCGCCGAACTCAGCGTGTTAATTAGAAAGCTACCGCTCGGCCTTAAAAACGCACAGCAGTTTGGTTTAAATAACCATTGATAACACTATTCTATAACGTTCTTTCTATAACGTATTATTCTATAACGTTCTTTGTACGTTAAAGTACATATAGGACAAGAGTGTGCAAGGAAACTGATATATAACAAATTTATTTAATATTTTTCATATAATAAGGATAATTTCAAACTGTAAACATAATTCTAAAAATCCATGACATTATCGAATTGAGACCTGTTTCGATGTCAGATATATCTCGTAATGAAATCTGAAATTTTTTGAAATTTAACAACTAATTTTTCGAGGTATTTGACAGTCCAATATGTATAAGTGTCATTTATTTGTTTAAATGTTTGTAAAGTGTTATCACAGATTTTCATAAAAAAGGGTGTGAGAGATAAATGATAAGATTGATAGATAGAAATGAAGGGAATATTATGCATTTGTTCAGAAACATAAACGTAGCATTTGTGAGATTTCTCGCACAGCCAAGTTATAATTGTTTTGTTAAATTCTTTTTTTTCATATTTAATTCTTTTAAATTAATTTCTCAAAGTTTGCCATAATTTATGTAACTCAACTAGGTACGAAAAATTGATTCGGAATGTAAAAGAAATATATGTATTCTGTAACATTATATTTTGTAAAGTTTAATTTTTTTTTAATTAACAAGGTCTGTAACCAATGTTTGCGCTTATTTAATGCACGGAGTTCCAAGCAATTTCACTCATCATCCTACAAGCTGCAATAAACACAAAAACACAACTCTGAAAATGAAATATTCTAACAACGATTGTAAAGCCAAAGGCATATAATTAGTCTCCTCTATATTCTCAGATCATTCAATATGATTTCTCTCACAGCTTATAGATTTTCAGATGAGTTACTCACGTTCGTTTTTAATGGTAATCAAAATAATGTAAAACTGCAATTAAAAAGATTAAAATTTCGACAAATTGACTAAATGAAAAATATATTCGCTGGTCGCTTAAAATTGCTTCAACGGTACCTAGTTCCAAATTGCAAGACGGGTATACCGCACACGGATAATCGAGAATTGCAAAATAATGCAAATTCCAGGTTTTTTCATATAATGCATTCATGCTGTCAGATTTATTATGTCTAATCTTATAATATTATTGTAAAATTACTGCCGGTAGAAATCATTCCTTGAAAATGAAGGCCCCTTGCCACCTTCTTGATGCCTAATTTCAAATGGATAATTCAAACGGGGCCAAAGGAGAAATATTAAAATTTTCAAAAATTCGTGTTTACGGTTTTTTAATACCTAGATTTACCACTGCTAACTAATATTATGATATAATAATATATTAATAATTGGTCAAATGAAATTTATGTGGCTTCGTGTGAACCACTTGGTATTTTTAACGCTGTGTTTGAGCAAAAACAGAATATTGTTTATTTAAGCTATAATAAACATCCTACAGTAACATTAAGTTATTGTACATTGTTTTTTATCAGCACTTACGAGCTGAAGTTTCGTCTTATTAAACTATCCATATTGGTGTTTTTCATGCTCCTATATTGTTTTTGTATATAAATAATGGAAATTACAATTGGGATGATCAGTTCCATAAAACTCTCAGTATTCTGCAATCCTAACCACATGACCAATGGTGCCCCAAACATACAAACAGGTATTTACAAGTAGGAATGATTTTCGAAACGTTTGCTTGAACAAAACTCAAAACAAAATAAAACAAAAGGGTCGAATCAAAATGTTAATGTTTCATAAAAATGTGCAGGATAATGTTAGATGTAAAGCCTGTTTTCGTTTCCCTGGCAGACGTACTAGGAAGTTTCATAAATGAAAGTTTTCTCTTTTCGTGAGATAGTGGCTGTGACCTATACATCGAGCATTCATTGCTGGACAGTACGTGTATAATTACAGATAGATAGAGATAAGTAATTAATAGAGTATTTGACATATATAAACTCATCATTCAGATCTTCGAAAGTGTTCAAATAGTAAAAACACGATACCGTATGCTTTCACCACTTCACTTATGATGTAGACTATGCCCATATGAGGTACTTCTCCCTGTTAGAGTTAACTAAATCTTAGCTATTGAAATATAGCATTTTCAAATTCTTTCCATTTGAATTTAACATGAATAATTTTACTCTGATCTCTCTCTTTCTTTTCTGTTTGTTTCTTACTTCTAGCCATCTATATCCAGTTCTATATCTTCTACTTGTGCCTCTGATATTTAATGTAACGGCATTTTGCTTTAGAGTAAATAGATTTAAAATAATTAAAAATTACATTCCTATTTTTCAAAATTCTTTTATTAATATTTCAAGGTAAACATTTTGATATTCGTCAAATGGAACTCGAACCTAAAATTTAATTTTTATTAAATCTTTAATCTATTTGCAGCACTATGCATAAAAACGCCCTTTCTTGTTAAAATAACGAAACTGATTTCAGGTTTACTAGTAATGAATCAAATTGCAAATTGCTTAGATGACATTTTTCAGCTCTCAGAATACATTCCATTTAACTATGCAGTAAATCGAATGATTGTTTGCAGTTAACAATATGTAAAAAGCTGTTTCGGCCCGGTCGAGAAACAGGTGGTTTACATCTGGAGGAAACGAATGTTTGACAATGTCTATATACTATATATAAACTAATAATTAGAAACTTCCGCGTAATGCCCTTATGAAATAATTCACTGTATATTAGAAAAGTACGAGAAACAGACGCATATTTTTTCGAATGAAAAAAATCGAAAAATTATGTGCTCACTAAAATCAAAAATCTCAGGCGAACAACAAATAAGGTCTTGTAAGGCCTTATGTGTTGTTCCTTATAAGTTATGTGAATTTCCTTATAAGGCCTACTAAAATATACACACTTTTTGCTGCTGATCATTTAAATTTATTTCTTCGAATTGCTTTTTCAAACTTGAATACCCGATTCCTAAAAGAAAGTTGCTGATTTTCAAATTACGTATACTGCACAATTTTGGTCGTGCGTTTATGAATTTTTTCTAATTTTATTTCTTTATTAGCGGAAGTACCCGATGTCAATTAAGTTAGATTGAAAGCAATGTATCTAACAACAGAGAGAACGATACCGTTGTAATCCTTCTCTAACGATGTAAAAAATACGATTCATAGTTATACATTTTTCAGTCTGGTGCGATATGCAACCCCACATAAAAAATTTCGATAGAAAAATATAATTCTCTCTCATTGTATCAGAAGCAATGTCACTCAGCTTTTAGTGATTTTCGTCTTTCTAATCAAATGGCCATAACAGCTCAAGTTCCATCCAATATTTCACCTATATTCAACTTTAGTCGATTCAATGTCGCAAAATATTTATCATAATTGATCAGAAATCAATAACGCAAACAAACAAACAAACACACAAACAGACATTCTTCTTTATATATATAGGTTATGTAAAATTTACAAATTTTTTTATTAACAAAATGTACGAGTTGCAAGCGAGCAGTAGCAACACATTTCGAAATAAAACAATTCTATCTCCAACGCCCGAGACTGTTACCACTAGGAAAAATCAGTGCGAAAATTAGAACTTTCAGAATTTTTAATTAGTATTTTGGCTCATGAAAGTGGTTAAGATGAGAATAGTCGAAATGGCTTCCCTCGAATTTTCGAAATCGGGAATAACGTATTTAATGTTTGGGAAAGCTATTTTTATTTCATCTTTTGTCTATTTTCGTATTTTAACAAACTCTAGGATTTGAAAGAGAGCAATGGTAACAACTTTCGAAATAAAGCAGATTTTCCTCTCCAGCTTGCGAGACTGTTGCCACTCGAAAAATGAGAAAGAAAATTATCGTTTTTCCGAGTTTTTAATTTATAGCTCTGATTTTAGCTAATTTTTTTTTTTTTTTTTTTTTTTTTTTGAGAAAAGTGACGTCGACCTAATTGTAGAATGTTTGGTGGTGATAGCTATAGTAGTGACCGAGTTATGAGAGGACAAACACACAAACTTTCTTCTTTATATACTATATAGATAACAAGTATGAAACTTTCCCAAATGTAAGTATACGAACCGCGAGACTGTATTAAAATTTGGATTTACTTATTTGTCAAAAAAGAATTTTTTTTAAATATTTGACATCGCCAAAACATGAATATTTTCGTGATTTAAAAACATTTCGATAACTGGAAGTATATTACTACAAGCAACGATTGCAAAAATAAAGGTCGTGTAGGGACTTTTAAGCCGGATAAAGGATGTTGGTGTACATATACGTGAGCATATACATATACAGTTGGTACAGCTAACCTGCAATATAAAGAGAGAAGCAAGCCTACTCTTTAGAAAATTTCAATATTCTTCTGCTAATCGTTTTTGAGTTATGCGAGATACATACACACATATATTATATCTGCATACATACAGAGAACACTAAAAAATCCCTTTTGAATGCATTATAAAATATACTATGAAAAGGAAGAAGTCTTTATTCTGTCCGTATGAGATGTCGCACAAAAATCATCCAAATGGATTCAGATATGGACAAAATGGATATTTCCACTGAAATGTGATACTTGAAAATTTTCGTAATTAGAATACTTCCTTTATATTGTAAAATGCAGTAATAAAATATTACCTAAATGGGAAATCTTAAAAAGACGAGAATTAGTACCAGAATTCCACAGCTATAATTTTAAGAAGTGTTCGTAAAAAAAAGTGGTTCGCTGAGAACTTCGTTCTAAAAGTTCAAGCAATAACTAAAAAATTTTCGAATAAATTGTGTGTGAAAACTGTATGTCCCGTCGATCAAAAGTAGTGGACTGTAAATTCACTTGATGTTCCCTCAGTGTAGAACCCAAGAAACATCAGAGTCATAATGTTGACCGAAACTACTTTATTGGCTTTCAAACATTAAGTTGGCTGAGGAACGGCGAAGAACACTTTGAAATCTCCGACTTCAGTAGCGGCTCACCAAGTAAACTCAGGAGAACCTCTGCTTAGTTGAAACTCACCGCAACTTAAAAGCTCTAAACCCGAGCTTTACGATCCTAACAAATTTGTGTCTGCGCCTCTCCTCGGTACAAAGAGAGAAATACAATTTGCGTAACATAGAACTAAAATATTTAATCCTTTGCGGCGCACTGTACGTTAAAGTCGGAATTTCAGCAAGAAACCTTGTATTCAGTCTATTTAGTCCTAAATAAGTATACAGGTAAAATGTTGTAAAAATTGCACTTACCGTTTAAATTCTGTGGGTGTTCCATGAGGTGGAACACTGCGCCGCCAGAGCTTTTAAAAGTGCGACTAAGCGAGCATTGCACTGAAGCACGAAAATGAGTAGAAGCGTTTGCATAAGAATGAAAAAACTCTGTATTAGGGCTGTATACATGGTTTCCTGGATGTACACAATATTCTTGAATATATACGGATAAATGAGATACATATCTATATACACAAGTCCTATATACAAAAATGTTTATAAATTTTCCTATTTCTTAGCTTCGTGAAATTGTTCAAAGCAAGTCACACCTTTTTGATGGAAGCACAAACCAACTAAGATTAAAATAATTAACTACGATTAATATTAACAAAAAAGAAAAATAAGCTTATAATATATAGATACACGAAAAATATCTACACAATTATTGAAAATAAACGGGAATGAGACTAAAAAGACAGCAAAAAATTCGCGTAGGTCTAAGTAAAGATGAGTCAAGCTACTAATGAAATTCCCGCCTAAAAACTACCCCCAAAAATTTCGAGATGCCAATATTAATGCTTTCATAACACAAAAACCACCTCGCCCCTCAATGCTGCTTTGTTTGAATTCATTCCCTCCAACAAAAAAAAAAAAAAAAAAAAAAAATCAGCGGAAACAGAAAACGAAAACAACGGATGTTCTCTCCTAAGAGCACAGATGTTATATTAGTAAGAGCATGAGATTGCTAAAGGCGCAATGTTCCCGCTAATGGAACACCTGGTTTTATTCAATGATTCTGCGTATGATTTTTGTATGAAAGATTAAAAAAATAATTTGGAGTACAGCCAGCAAAATTATACCTATTTTTTCTCCAAATAAAATTTTTATAACATTAAAAAAATAGAGAAAATTACTTGAAAAAAATGGATTTTAATAACACATAATAAATTAAAGTTATGTGTCTGCTTGTGATATGCTGCTATCTACGGTTTAAAAAGAAAAGTTCAAAGTATATTATAAAAGCATTTTTATCTATTTACGGTTGAATTTAGAGGCTTTCGAAGCGATTCAATTTGGGTGTTCCATGTAGTGGCACACTGAGACACAAAAGCTTAACCATATTTTAGAATCATTTATAAAAATATATAAATATAAAGTTAAATATAAAATATTCGTTTCAAAGGCGATCGTTGACGATTCCATATCTCTTTAGTCTTCCGTTCATGCGGTCATCTTAGAGAGACATTGTGAAAAACCTATATTTACTTATTTTCTCAGAAACATCGGTCATCTTAGGATGGTAATCGACAAGAGGATTTATTGTACCTATATTTTCTTTTTGTAAAATTCTGCGTTTACATTTTCTAGATCTAAATTTAAATTTGATCTTTCTCAAAAAAATAGTAAGAAAATGAATGCATTTCCGTTAATAATCTATTCCGTTAATAACTCTATCTGGCTGCAGTGGTCCAGACGTAAAGTCGTTGAACGCTGGTAGCTAGACCCAGCACAAAAACACGCTGCTTGAGAATTTTGTGGTTTTTCTAATGTGTAATGTGCGTACGAAACTTTTCCTGAGAAAGTCCTCCCCAAACGCTTCCCTCCCCTTAGGAAAAGAGCCCTAACGTGCTCTTCCAATAATCCAATAAATATAAATACGATACTGAAATATTACGTAGTTTATCCTGACTTGTGTCATCACAACTAACGAATCGCAACATGCAAAGGATACTTATATAAAAGGATTACTTTGAAGTCTTAATTTTATTCAAAGAACATAATATTAGAAATTTGAGACATGCATAAAACTTTTAAATACATTTAATCTAAAGTAAATGCTCCTTTTCCTTTTTTTAATTTTTTAAAAATATATTGTTCATGAAGAAATGCCATTTCAACTTTATGAAATGACTTAATTAAATAATAACGTTTAATAGTTAAGTAAATAAATTTAAAATTCTCTTAAAATAAAAAATAAAAAACTGCGTAGTACTCCCATACGTATCATTAATTTTCTACTTCCTTTCAACTTTTCAATGCAAGAGTTCCTTCTTGGATTTTTAGCAAAAAATTATTAATGAAAGGAAATATATGAAATATAGAGGTAAAAATATTCCTCATTCTTACTCGCACCTAGAATTCATTACTCGAATACGCACCAGCACCTTTTAAAAGTAGAAAAGATATATGTGCAGAATAATCGTCATGCGATTATTTTATTTACTCTCTTTTAAAGGAATATATTTTCCACGACGATATTTTTAAACTGCGAAGTTTTGGAACCGCTTTCTGTTCTTCGTCGATGTTTTGTACCACGATTGTTTTCTTCGATGATGTTTTAGACTTACGATATGTTTTCCTGCCTTCTTTTCTCCCACATGTTTACTACAACGAAGTTTCCGTCTTACGTTGTTTCTCCGCTACGTTTTCGTCCGCGATGTCTTCGTCGGACCTCCTAGAATTCACTCGCAAGCAAGCGAAGTAATCGTTCCATTTAGACTCTGGTCCTTCGACAAAATAATACCTGGCCCATTATGGATTTATGCAAATGTACAGAGACGTATAAGATTATGGGGTTCATTTAAAAATGACTTTTCAGTCCACTTTCATATTAGTTTGATTACCATTAAAAACGAACATGAGAAAGGTGTCTAAAAATTTGCGTCTTATAATTAGGAATTTTTGAATAAGATTACAATCAATTTTTTTTTCTTATGGTTGGCACTTGCCTATGTCGGCATCGTCCTGCCCTAAGGCCAGATCGGTAGTCTCTTTATCATGGAGGCGCCTAGTAGGCGGGCCATCATTGCCTCTTATGAAGGGACAGACAATTTTACATCCATGCCTTCTCCGGGATTCGAACCCGAGCCATTCAGTATCGCACTCAGTTTTCCCTAACCAACATAACGCTAAAAAAGGCTTGCAGCTACAGATTTGATTTTATTCTTGACTTATCATTATAGACGTTAGAATATTTTATTCTCACAATTAAATATTGTTTTTTTTTTTTAGCTTGTACAACGATGATTCAAATTTTAGTGTTTTTCAAGCATCAAAGTGGTGCGCACATTGATTACAGACATGTTGTTTAAAAAAATAAAATTTACGAAAAAAAAATGCAGATCAATTTTTTAACAGTGGGAATCAATTTTTCGTAACTATTTCAGTAGTGTCAGTTAGGTCAGACTTGTAGAAATTAATATTAAAATATTAAAACTGAGACTCTCTTTCAGAAAGCCTCACAAGTACTTTCCCTCTTTCCATAACAATCTATGTTATTGTCGTTATGATTGATCAATACCAGTATTGATCACCGATAATTTTTAGGAAAATCTGTGATAACTCTTTACCGACTTTTAAACAAAGGAATGAAGCTTATACACGGTGAGCTGTCAAGTACTTCAGAAACTGTGTTCTTAAACGTTTAAAAATATTTCATATCTTTTAATGAAATACATCTGACACTGAAGCATGTCTCCATTCGATGATGCCACCGATGCTTGAAATTATATTCATAGTTTCAGCATGTTTATAATAAAAATTGTAACCAATGTGCTACTCACTAGTTTTCTGATATACTCCTGCGCTTTATGTACTTTAAAATTACAAACGGCTAAAACTGTGTCTCTGTTCACCTTGTTTATTTAATCAAACTACTTTGTCTTTAACTGACAGAGTGTTGGCTTTATAGTAATATATACTTCTCACACTTCTGCTGCTTTGTTTTGTGTTTAAAATGTTTCTTCAGTTTTATTTGGACCGTAAACGCTTCAAGAAAGTAATTCAGAAATCTGATTTAGAATGTGCGTGTTGATGATTGACTGATTCAGATGATTGATTATTTTCTGATTAGATCTCATTTGCGTCTACAAGAAGTGCCAATAATTAGGTAATAAATCTATGCAGAATTTTCGTCAGAACTCGTTGGTATGCAAGTAAATAAAATGCTTACACAAATGAATAAAATACTCCTCATATTACCATTTCGACGTTTCATATACAGATAATTTGACTAAAACCTGATAATAATTTATATTTTCTCTCTCATTGTAATGTTTCTTTATACTTTTATAAACGTTCTTCCAAATAAATGTTTCCACAAAATTATTACAATAGGTTCTCAAGCATTACCCTCTTAACCTTCTAAAACCGGGCCGAACTTCTCATATTATAGCTTTCAGACCAGCACGATCCGAAACAGTTTTGCCCCCTCTTTGACATTTTCCTAATGAGAAAAGTCGTTAGTTCCCCTCCATGGATGAAGTAAAATTTACATGTTTGTCGGACGCCTACGTCCCATAGTAGAGGAGTTGCTAGATTTGCAATTTTTTCGATGATTATTTTGCTTTCATATTTAAATGAAAGCAAAATTCTAAATAAATAGTGCATAAATAAATGTGCAGTACTGGATGCATATCCAGTGCACACTTTATTTAGAACAAAATGTATGCAATGTTTATATTTCATTCATTATTTCTAATCAATCTCGTAAATAATTTGTGAATTTTTTAATTTTGTTTTCACTCTTCATTTATATTCGCGTATTTTCGTATTAGAAATTAGAAAGCGAGAACAAAATTTAACAAAATATAGTAAATACAGACTAGATCTGTAAGTCTGCAGGCCGGAATGCGATTTTTAATAACATATTTTCATTAATAAAATAATGGTAATGACTAATTTAATGAAATAATAATAATAATATGTATTACCATTAGATGATTAGAATGAGATTCAATACAATTAGATTTGGAGATGAACTTACAGCCATAATAAAGCTTTACATAACAATAACATAGATTTAAATCTGCTTTTTTCGATAATTTTGTTATTATAATATAAAAATCAAAATCCGAGATACATTGGTTGCGTTTAATAATTAGTTTTAACAAATATTACATTGGACTATCAGGCAAAGAAGGTATATCTTTAACGAGAATTTTTCTTTGTAAAATTGGCTTTTGTTTATGTTAGCCGAGAAAAAAATTCGTGACTTATACATGCAATCATCAAAAGAATTTTGAGAACAGTTTTAAATGTTCATAAAGAATTAATTATACTTCAATTTCTTTCCATAGGTAGAAATTTCGCCTAAAACTATCGTTATATCCAATCGTTAATTCCAAAAGTTGAAGTCTATTTCATTTTCAACGAATATTCTATTTGCACATAATATATTTTCTAATTTGTTTTAGAAAGAGTAATCTTTCACGTTTTCAAAAGAATAAGGAAATATTGGGTGTTGATACCATGTAGTAAATTTGTTTTTTATATTTCTTCCAGTAATGAAAACGATTACCCTGCAATATTTTCAAAGCAAAATTAAGAAGACCGTTTACGCCAAATTTTGCATAAAGTATCTTCTCTTGTATATTTTTATTTAAAGTGTGGAATTTTCTCTTTGAAAATATCAAAAATCATGAAGAGCAAAATTAATTCATGAGAAATAACTTTGAAATGCAATAATTCCATTGTAATATGACATAGTGGATAAAAGTGCAATACAGTTTATTTATTCACAAATAATCCCCCTCATATGCGTAATTTATGTACTGTCGATTGAGAAATATAGGTTAGTAAATTAAACCGGTTAATTCAATACTTTTCCTTTATCAATATTTTTACCTGCTCTTCAGTAAAGCGGTAAAGGTGGCTGAACACTTATAGCTCGCTTGGATTTTAATCCGGGATAAATAGTTGGATTCATGGTTTTTGTGTAAAGTAAATGCAACCCAGCTTCTCTTA
The DNA here is from genome assembly GCF_044657685.1 of Stegodyphus dumicola. NCBI lineage: Eukaryota > Metazoa > Arthropoda > Arachnida > Araneae > Eresidae > Stegodyphus > Stegodyphus dumicola. Next base: position 262,010,058 of record NC_140771.1, on the reverse strand, counting down.
GAAAGTCCTCCGCGAAGACATAACTCCCCTTATACAGGTAATCGTTGGGTGCTTTGATGTAATTCAGTAAGCGAACAAATTAATCCAATCAATACCGAAGAACGGGTTGATTACATGTGGAGTTTTCCACCAGAAATGTAAATGCGAGCAATTTTCTCTTAAAAAGGTTTACACGAAAGCATCCATTCCCTTAAGCAGATAGCGTTCGCGTGCTTTTCCGTAATCAATCCTAATTTTGTCATACATTTAGTAGTAAGTTGATATACACCTTATTACAGACAAAATAACAACTTTTTTAAGATATTTTTTTATCAACTTGTCTGAATTCTCTCTATCTCTTGAAGAGTATAAGAATTTCAACAAATAAAACTGGCAAAAATTTTTTAACAAAAATTAAAACACGCTTAAAGCATTACACTAAACGCTTAAAGCATTAATGTGCAAATTACAACATTAATTTGCACGCTTAAAGAGCGTGCAAAATCGCTGACGTTTTAATCATAGCAAACGTCAGTACTAAAAAAAATAGCATTAAAATTATGAGACAGATTGAGAAAGAGATGGCCTCTAATTAATTTTCAAGTATATTGGCGCGAGACGAAAACTGCGGTTTTTGCCAAAATGTAGCTAAACTGATAAGAAGAGGGAAATAATGCTTAGCCAGCGGCTACTCTGAGCAGCGACAATGGACCACCCAAAGGTCTACAGATAGGTGATTCTCTAAAATGGGGAGGGCATGGATGGTACGACAATTGTACCAATGCCGGCGTCTGAGAAATTCATTCTCCTTGTACAACTGCTGTACCAGCCGGCTTCGAGAGGTTAATCGCATTTACGTTTACTCGGCTGGAGAACTCAGTAAAGGACTTCTTACCACAATGCCCACAGTTGGATAATCTTCGGTTTCTGGCAATTACTATCTTAGCTGGTAAAAGGCAGCAGACCAACAATAAAGTGCTATTCACATTCAATGTTCCCATGTTTAGCTATTGTCTATTTTGCCTTTCTGCTCACTTTTCGAATATTTGATTTTGAGTGAAACGATCGTTAAGATAGTAGGTGCTTTCAAATTTATAATCATTCATCTTTGGTATTTAATTAGGAAAATTCTCATCGGAAGACTCAGTGTGAAAGTAATTCAGCTAACAGGGAAGTACTGCTATATGCGGTAGAATTACATTTGCATAAAGGTATAAAACCGGCCCTTTAAAAGAGCTTCAACGTTTTCATATGAACGTGTATTTCTGTTGAAATTCAACTAGTTGCAAAAGCACAAATCTTCATAATTTATTTTGAGATGGTGGAAAAACAGTGCTGATGTGTTACCAAGCTAAAAAAAAAGGGGGGGAGGACTGTGCTTTATCTCCCGTTCTACTGGGCCGATTGATAAAATTTAAACTGCGTTTTTCATGTCTCGAAAGCGCGACTTAGGAATATATTAGATTTATACATAGCACTATTCTAACATATGCATCTAACATAGGCATGTGTTGAAATCTTACTCCAGCTTTGGATTAGCGTGAAACGTGATTGTTTACAAGCTCTTTTGCGATTTCTAAATTTCTTTTGACTTTTTTGTAGGTGTTTTTATTATAACATTGCAGTTTTTGTTTAGTATTTTTATCACCTGATAATTATGGAAAATTGTGAGGAAGATGTAAAAAATAAAAGATCTTATGGTCATCGACCAAAGAAAAGAAAGTTCCAGGGAAATCAGCATAATGATACAATGAATAAGAAGTGTGGTGTCAGTTCTTCGTTTAAAAAATTAAATAGTGACACTGTTTTGCCACCAAGAGATAAAGATAACTTTAGAGCCTAATTTTAGTGGTTATAGACTATTTGATTTGGATATCCTATTTCAATTTATTGAAAATAATTTATATTGTAAAATTTGTAATGTTCATTTAAGTGAACTATTTCATCATGGTTTAAGCTCAAAATTTGAGTTACTGTGCTCAAAGGGTTCATGTAAAAGAACTTTCAGAAACTCTAATATGATGGGTGTCCGAAAAAATATATCAGAGCTAAACAGAAGATTTACGTATACAATGCGAACTCTTGGTCAAAGCTGCTATGCAGAAATTCTGCTGCGTTATGGATCTCCCTCCTGTGATTGCACATCGTTCTTTCAAATTCGTCGTTATATGTGACTGTAAGTGGAGACGGTTCGTGTAAGAGTCGAGGACATACGTCTTTGGTTGGAGTCTGTTCCGTAATAGGGTCAGAAAGCAACACAGTAATCGATACAGAAATACTGTCTTTATATTGCAAAGGTTGCGAGTCATTTCTAGGAAATGGCGTAAGTGAACACAAGGCCTGTTTGGAGAATCATGCTGGTTCTTCAGGAAAAATGGAAATGAATGGAAAGATAAACAATTTTTCATGTTCCATGGAAAAAAGAGGTGTAAACCATACTTCTTATATTGGTGACGGTATCAGGTTCAATGTTCTGTCTTACTTTCTTCGGAAACATGCAAGGACCTCACTCGGAACAGAGAGCTTACTAAAGCTATGTTCAATAACTGTGGGAAGTAGACAGGATGCACAAGAAGGGTATACAAAACCCTTTGTTTTTCTCTCTTTACAATAATTTCCGTACTTCGGAATACAAAGACAAACTACTTGTGGTCTAAACGTAAGAATATAAAAATATTTAACTAAACTCTAACTTAACTTTGGAATAATAAACGTGGAAGATTGGCCTTATATTAACAGGAAGCCGTATGTAGTACAGAGAACTGTTAACACTACAATACGTTTAAAATTTATCACGAGGATTAAACCTCTGGCCTGGAAGGCAACCAGCAACTGAGTAAAACTTCTAAGGTAAGCGGCCTGCTTCAACTAACTCCATCCTCTCTCTCGCTTGGCAAAAAGCCACAATTTAAGTACTTGGCGTTCGCCACACAAATTTTGCATAAATAAGTTAACGCTTTTAATTCTGGCCGGAAGTAGAAAATAAGAAGTGATAGTAAAGATTTAAAATAAAATAAACGTTAGTAAAACTTAAGATCCTTACATACTTCCCGCCAGAGTTAATTAGTTTTAAACTGAGGTCTAAAACGACCTTGTTGAAAACTTTTAGCTCTAGAATCTAACGCGAGGCCAATCTTTTACAAACATTTCTTACTAGAAACTAGAAATTAAAAAAAAAAATTGTTTTTACAATAGCAGCTCAAAGGACACGCAATTTTTCATCTGTACTGCATCTAAACAGGAGCTTTTATTCAAATCTGGAAGGAAAACTAGTTTAATGAAATGTTACACAATGAAATGGCCAGTAACATGCATATTTATATTTCTCTTAACATTCTTATTTCATTCATGACTATTTTAATTATCTCTCCCCGTGCTCTATGACATGTGTTGTAAAAGAACACCAAACACGAATGTGTTTATGTATACGTGTTCATCACTTCCTCCTACAATCAAAACACTAACGTGTTAAAAATTCAACATACCAAGACCTCGTAACACAACCTAACTTCAACTCTAAACCCTGAGATACTATTCTGAAAGTGGCTAACTCTGAAGTGTAGCGTCAGAGAGCCTAAGTACATTCATTCAACCTTTAACACATATTCACCATGATTTGGTCTTTTTACAGTCACACGAATAAAAAAAATTTTTAACATTACGTTCACTTTTACCATATCACGGTATTCCTTAACATTTAAAATAACAGTTCACATTGTATATAAGAACATATTAACATGCCGTTAATTTTACGCATTTGAAAACATACATTAGTAGTACATTGTTAACTTCTATTCTTTTCAAATCAAGTGCCAATTCTTCTACATTGAAACACTACATTTCAAAAAACTTTCAGACTAAAACTTATTTCTTGCCAGAATATTTTAAATAAAATTTATACAATAACTTTTACAATATTTAAGTCTTTACATATTCCTATTATACATCAAATTTAGTTTTACGCGCGAGTAATTGAAAAACATAATACCAAAATCGGTAACAACTCATTTCTCGCCTTTTTGGCGATAAAGGTAGACCTCGCATGACGTAAAACTTCTTGAAATCTGCCACTTGCAGTAAGAATGAAAGATTAACTTAAGTTTGCAAAGTAACATAAAATTTTATTTATCTTTGTTATATTCGGACATTCTTTTCTGAGCCCAGTCCTGGAAGGTAGCGCAGATTCTCGTTTGATTTATCCTCCTTCTTGTGCGGGCTCGCCCTTCAGTCCCTTCCTCTAAAAGCTTTCTTTTTTCTCCAGTTCGGTCACCCTTGAATACCTTCTTTTTCGCCTCTGCCTGTGGTCTTGGCCGTTTGATGGCAGCTGGTCTTGGCGGAACCGGGAGACTTCTTTCGCGTTCCTGCTTGGACCTCGTTGCTGGCCGTTCAAATTTTCCTTGTAACTTTCCCTCCGCCGCTGGTGGCCCTTCCGCAGTTCGGCGACATTTGCTGCGGAAAGTCCTGTCGGATGAGTAGATCTTCCGTTTTAGAGCCGGATTATAGTTGCCGTCATTTCTCCTGGCTCTCTTTGCATACGTCGTCATTCTCCCTTCTTCATTCTGGGGGTGTTCGTGAGCTCTCTTTTCTGGACGGTGGAACGGCTTCTTTTTTTTTGTTACCTTTAATTTTCCCGCGGCGAAACTTTCTTTTCACTTGCTCCTGCCTCTTAATGGCTTGCCCTTGAACTTCTCGTTGTTCCACCTCTGGAGCTTGTGCCCGCCGTGTCTGCCGTGCCGGATCCTGCAAAAGATCTGTAAATATTTGCATTTTATTACGATCATAGTAGGGTTTGATTTGATCAATGTTTGCGGAGCAGGTTTCACCATTCCTGGCTTTTAACACTACTACAGCGTGAGTTATTTTTTCTATGACATATGGTCCTTCAAATCGTGGAAAACATTTGGCAGTTTTATCTTCTGGTGCTGAAAGATGAAGAAGGTAATACTGTAAAGGTGGCAATGCTCACAGCATGTACAATAAATTCCCGAGAAACTGTAATAACCGAACTGGGTAAGGATCCTGAGTTTGGAAGCATTTATGAGTATTTAAAGGATCCTGAAAATTTTAGCCACCAAGGTATTGTGGCGATAAGAAATAGGGCGGCCCATTACGAACTAATAGATGGTCTATTAATTTATACAAAAACTACGAATTTCGAACTGTTATCCCAGCTAGTCTTAGATTAAATATCCTGCAGGAGCTCCATGACAGCCCTTTAGCTTCTCATGCTGGTATTCGAAAACCTATCCAACGCGTACGCGAGGCAGTCTATTTTCCTGAACTGCAAAAGTTAACAAGGGCGTATGTCCAGTCCTGCACAACATGTCAAGCAGTTAATTATAATTATTTCCGCCCGGCCGGGTTTCTAAATAGTATTAAATCCGAATTTCCAAATAAAATAATTGGCATCGATTTATTGGGCCCTTTCCCAAAAAGTCAGTTAAATAAAAGTCGCTATCTCCTTGTTATGGTTGATCATTTTAGTAAGTGGACCGAAATTGTTCCCTTAAAACGAGCCTCCGCGAAATTAGTTACTGATTCTATTTTAAATAAATATATTTTAAAATACGGAGCGCCCCTAAAAGTAATATCTGATAATGGTCCTCAATTTGTAAGTAATGTATTTGAAGACATGTGCCAAAAACTGGGCATACGTCATTTAAAAATGGTCCCGTATCGGCCGCAATCAATTATAGCGGAACGGGTCAATAGAAATATAGTGAAAATTATCCGTAGTTATGTTAACAATTTTCATAAAAGCTGGGATAACTATGTCAATGAATTTGCTTTCGCCCTTACAACGGGCAAAACTCCTGCTGACTTATTTTTAGGCAGAAAGATTATAACGCCGTTAGATAAATTATTTTATGTGCAACAAAGAGCCCCAGAATTTAAAATGGGTGATATAGAAAAACTAATTAAAGAAGCAAAAAAGAATACTGAAGTAGCACAGAGAAAACAAAAGCTGTATTATGACTTGAAACGACGGGGAGTAACTTATAAAGTAGGGGATGAAGTGTTAAAAATTAAGCATTCACTTTCTTCAGCACCAGAAGATAAAACTGCCAAATTTTTTCCACGATTTGAAGGACCATATGTCATAGAAAAAATAACTCACGCTGTAGTAGTGTTAAAAGCCAGGAATGGTGAAACCTGCTCCGCAAACATTGATCAAATCAAACCCTACTATGATCGTAATAAAATGCAAATATTTACAGATCTTTTGCAGGATCCGGCACGGCAGACACGGCGGGCACAAGCTCCAGAGGTGGAACAACGACAAGTACAAGGGCAAGCCATTAAGAGGCAGGAGCAAGTGAAAGGAAAGTTTCCCCGCGGGAAAATTAAAGGTAACAAGAAAAGGAAGCCGTTCCACCGTCCAGAAAAGAGAGCTCACGAACACCCCCAGAATGAAGAAGGGAGAAGGACGACGTATGCAAAGAGAGCCAGGAGAAATGACGGCAACTATAATCCGGCTCTAAAACGGAAGATCTACTCATCCGACAGGACTCTCCGCAGCAAATGTCGCCGAACTGCGGAAGGGCCACCAGCGGCGGAGGGAAAGTTACAAGGAAAATTTGAACGGCCAGCAACGAGGTCCAAGCAGGAACGCGAAAGGATTCTCCCGGTTCCGCCAAGAACAGCTGCCATCAAACGGCCAAGACCACAGGCAGCGGCGAAAAAGAAGGTATTCAAGGGTGACCGAACTGGAGAAAAAAGAAAGCTTCTAGAGGAAGGGACTGAAGGGCGAGCCCGCACAAGAAGTAGGATAAATCAAACGAGAATCTGCGCTACCTTCCAGGACTGGGCTCAGAAAAGAATGTCCGAATATAACAAAGATAAGTAAAATTTTATGTTACTTTGCAAACTTAAGTTAATCTTTCATTCTTACTGCAAGTGGCAGATTTCAAGAAGTTTTACGTCATGCGAGGTCTACCTTTATCGCCAAAAAGGCGAGAAATGAGTTGTTACCAATTTTGGTGTTATGTTTTTCAATTACTCGCGCGTAAAACAAAAGTTGATGTATAATAGGAATATGTAAAGACTTAAATATTGTAAAAGTTATTGTATAAATTTTATTTAAAACATTCTGGCAAGAAAGAAGTTTTAGTCTGAAAGACTTTTTGAAATGTAGTATTTCAATGTAGAAGAATTAGCACTTGATTTGAAAAGAATAGAAGTTAACAATGTACTACTAATGTATGTTTTCAAATGCGTAAAATTAACGGCATGTTAATATGTTCTTATATACAATGTGAACTGTTATTTTAAATCTTAAGAAATACCGTGATATGGTAAAAGTGAAAGTAATGTTAAAAATTTTTTTTATTCGTGTGACTGTAAAAAGACCAAATCATGGTGATTATGTGTCAAAGGTTGAATGAATGTTGTTAGGCTCTCTGACGCTACACTTCAGAGTTAGCCACTTTCAGAATAGTACCTCAGGGTTTAGAGTTGAAGTTAGGGTGTGTTACGAGGTCTTGGTATGTTGAATTTTTAACACGTTAGTGTTTTGATTGTAGGAGGAAGTGTTGAACACGTATACATAAACACATTCGTGTTTGGTGTTCTTTTACAAGACATGTCAGAGAGCACGGGGAGAGATAATTAAAATAGTCATGAATGAAATAAGAATGTTAAGAGAAATATAAATATGCATGTTACTTGCCATTTCATTGTGTAACATTTCATTAAACTAGTTTTCCTTCCAGATCTCTGGAAGGAACCAGATTTGAATAAAAGCTCCTGTTTAGATGCAGTACAGATGAAAAATTGCGTGTCCTTGGAGCTGCTATTGTAAAAACAAATTTCTTTTTTTTTTTTTTAAATTCTAGTTTCTAGTGAGAAATGTTTGTAAAAGATTAGCCTCTCGTTAGATTCTAGAGCTAAATGTTTTCAACAAGGTCGTTTTAGACCTCAGTTTAAAACTAATTAACTCTGGCGGGAAGTATGTAAGGGTCTTAAGTTTTTCTAACGTTTATTTTATTTTAAATCTTTACTATCACTTCTTATTTTCTACTTCCGGCCAGAATTAAAAGCGTTAACTTATTTATGCAAAATTTGTGTGGCGAACGCCAAGTACTTAAATTGTGGCTTTTTGCCAAGCGAGAGAGAGGATGGAGTTAGTTGAAGCAGGCCGCTTACCTTAGAAGTTTTACTCAGTTGCTGGTTGCCTTCCAGGCCAGAGGTTTAATCCTCGTGATAAATTTTAAACGTATTGTAGTGTTAACAGTTCTCTGTACTACATACGGCTTCCTGTTAATATAAGGCCAATCTTCCACGTTTATTATTCCAAAGTTAAGTTAGAGTTTAGTTAAATATTTTTATATTCTTACGTTTAGACCACAAGTAGTTTGTCTTTGTATTCCGAAGTACGGAAATTATTGTAAAGAGAGAAAAACAAAGGGTTTTGTATACCCTTCTTGTGTATCCTGTCTACTTCCCACAGTTATTGAACATAGCTTTAGTAAGCTCTCTGTTCCGAGTCAGGGCCTTGCATGTTCCCGAAAAAAGTAAGACAGAACATTGAACCTGATACCGTCACCAATATAAGAAGTATGTTTTACACCTCTTTTTTCCATGGAACATGAAAAATTGTTTATCTTTCCATTCATTTCCATTTTTCCTGAAGAACCAGCATGATTCTCCAAACAGGCCTTGTGTTCACTTACGCCATTTCCTAGAAATGACTCGCAACCTTTGCAATATAAAGACAGTATTTCTGTATCGATTACTGTGTTGCTTTCTGACCCTATTACGGAACAGACTCCAACCAAAGACGTATGTCCTCGAGTCTTCCACGTACCGTCTCCACTTACAATCACATTTAACGACGAATTTGAAAGAACGATGTGCAATCACAGGAGGGAGATCCATAACGCAGCAGAATTTCTGCATAGCAGCTTTCCCTTGACCAAGAGTTCGCATTGCATATGTAAATCTTCTGTTTGGCTCTGATATATTTTTTCGGACACCCATCATATTAGAGTTTCTGAAAGTTCTTTTACATGAACACTTTAAGCATAGTAACTCAAATTTTGAGCTTAAAGCATGATGAAATAGTTCACTTAAATGAACATTACAAATTTTACAACATAAATTATTTTCAATAAATTGAAATAGGATATCCAAATCAAATAGTCTATAACCACTAAAATTAGGCTCTAAAGTTAACTTTATCTCTTGGTGGCAAAACAGTGTCACTATTTAATTTTTTAAACGAAGAACTGACACCACACTTCTTATTCATTGTATCATTATGCTGATTTCCCTGGAACTTTCTTTTCTTTGGTCGATGAATATAAGATCTTTTATTTTTTACATCTTCCTCACATTTTTCCATAATTATCAGGTGATAAAAATACTAAACAAGAACTGCAATGTTATAATAAAAACACCTTCAAAAAAGTCAAAAGAAATTTAGAAATCGCAAAAGAGCTTGTAAACAATCACGTTTCACGCTAATCCAAAGCTGGAGTAAGATTTCAACACATGCCTATGTTAGATGCCTATGTTAGAATAGTGCTATGTGTAAATCTAATATATTCCTAAGTCGCGCTTTCGAGACATGAAAAACGCAGTTTGAATTTTGTCAATCGGCCCAGTAGCACGGGAGATATAGCACAGTCCTTCCCTTTTTTTTTTTTTTTTTTTCAGCTTGATAACACATCAGCACTGTTTTTCCACCATCTCAAAATAAATTATGAAGATTTGTGCTTATGCAACTAGTTGAATTTCAACAGAAATACACGTTCATATGAAAACGTTGAAGCTCTTTTAAAGGGCCGGTTTTATACCTTTATGCAAATGTAATTCTACCGCATATAGCAGTACTTCCCTGTTAGCTGAATTACTTTCACACTGAGTCTTCCGATGAGAATTTTCCTAATTAAATAGCAAAGGATGAATGATTATAAATTTCAAAGCACCTACTATCTTAACGATCGTTTCACTCAAAATCAAATATTCGAAAAGTGAGCAGAAAGGCAAAATAGACAATAGCTAAACATGGGAACATTGAATGTGAATAGCACTTTATTGTTGGTCTGCTGCCTTTTACCAGCTAAGATAGTACTTGCCAGAAACCGAAGATTATCCAACTGTGGGCATTGTGGTAAGAAGTCCTTTACTGAGTTCTCCAGCCGAGTAAACGTAAATGCGATTAACCTCTCGAAGCCGGCTGGTACAGCAGTTGTACAAGGAGAATGACTTTCTCAGACGCCGGCATTGGTACAACTGTCGTACCATCCATGCCCTCCCCATTTTAGAGAATCGCCTATCTGTAGATCTTTGGGTGGTCCAATGTCGCTGCTCAGAGTAGCCGCTGGCTACGCATTATTTCTCTCTTCTTATCAGTTTAGCTACATTTTGGCAAAAACCGCAGGTTTCGTCTCGCGCCAATATACTTGAAAATTAAATAGAGGCCATCTCTTTCTCAATCTGTCTCATAATTTTAATGCTATTTTTTTAGTACTGACTTTTGCTATGATTAAAACGTCAGCGATTTTGCACGCTCTTGAAGCTTACCATATTTAATGTTCTTTAATCATAACAAATAAGAATAGATTAATATTTTAGATTTAATGCCCTTCTAGAAAATAGGTAAAACCGTTTTTATCCTTTACTCGTTTACTTCCTTTTCATACTTATGAAAAATAAGATTTTATTTTGACATTGTTTTGTGGAGTGCATAAAACCCTTAAGAACTGTCAACTCTTTCAAAGTGCTTCTATTATGCAGGCAATTTTGTCTGATTTATCAGGAGATAAATAAGAGACAATTGTATGCATAATAGTTTTTCTGATTTTAATTCATTCAGTGATTGCTTTCAATGATTTTCATTGATTGTAAATTAAATAAAATCAATTTATCTTTACACCCTCTTTTAGGATGAGATCTGCCAAAAAATATTTAAATATCAGTAAAGCTGACGTTACTTGTAAACTGAATCAAAACATCAGTTAGATGTTATAAAATTTGTGCTAGTTTTATTTGCTGAAATTCTTATACTCTTCAAGAGATAGAGAGAATTCAGACAAGTTAATAAAAAAATATCTTAAAAAAGTTGTTATTTTGTCTGTAATAAGGTGTATGACAACTTACTACTAAATGTATGAAAATTAGGATTGGAAAACGGAAAAGCACGCGAACGCTATCTGCTTAAGTGAATGGATGCTTTCGTGTAAACCTTTTTAAGAGAAAATTGCTCGCATTTACATTCCTGGTGGAAAACTCCACATGTAATCAACCCGTTCTTCGGTATTGATTGGATTAATTTGTTCGCTTACTGAATTACATCAAAGCACCCAACGATTACCTGTATAAGGGGAGTTATGTCTTCGCGGAGGACTTTCTAAGAGAAGCTGGCTTGCATTTACGTTACACAAAACCATGAATCTAACTATTTATCCGGGATTCAAATCCAAGCGAGCTATAAGTGTTCAGCCACCTTTACCGCTTTACTGAAGAGCAGGTAAAAATATTGATAAAGGAAAAGTATTGAATTAACCGGTTTAATTTACTAACCTATATTTCTCAATCGACAGTACATAAATTACGCATATGAGGGGGATTATTTGTGAATAAATAAACTGTATTGCACTTTTATCCACTATGTCATATTACAATGGAATTATTGCTTTTCAAAGTTATTTCTCATGAATTAATTTTGCTCTTCATGATTTTTGATATTTTCAAAGAGAAAATTCCACACTTTAAATAAAGATATACACGAGAAGATACTTTATGCAAAATTTGTCGTAAACGGTTTTCTTAATTTTGCTTTGAAAATATTACAGGGTAATCGTTTTCATTACTGGAAGAAATATAAAAAACAAATTTACTACATGGTATCAAAACCCAATATTTCCTTATTCTTTTGAAAACGTGAAAGATTACTCTTTCTAAAATAAATTAGAAAATATATTATGTGCAAATAGAATATTCGTTGAAAATGAAATAGACTTCAACTTTTGGATATAACGATAGTTTTAGACGAAATTTCTACCTATGGAAAGATATTGACGTATAATTAATTCTTCATGAACATTTAAAACTGTGCTCAAAATTCTTTTGATGATTGCATGTATAAGTCACGAATTTTTTTCTCGGCTAACATAAACAAAAGCCAATTTTACAAAGAAAAATTCTCGTTAAAGATATACCTTCTTTGCTGATAGTCCAAAGTAATATTTGTTAAAATTAATTATTAAACGCAACCAATGTATCTCGGATTTTGATTTTTATATTATAATAACAAAATTATCGAAAAAAGCAGATTTAAATCTCTGTTATTGTTATTTAAAGCTTTATTATTGCTGTAAGTTCATCTCAAAATCTAATTGTATTGAATCTCATTCTAATCATCTAATGGTAATAAATATTATTATTATTATTTCATTAAATTAGTCATTACCATTATTTTATTAATGAAAATATGTTATTAAAAATCGCATTCCGGCCTGCAGACTTACAGATCTAGTCTGTATTTACTATATTTTGTTAAATTTTGTTCTCGCTTTCTAATTTCTAATACGAAAATACGCGAATATAAATGAAGAGTGAAAACAAAGTTAAAAAATTCACAAATTATTTACGAGATTGATTAGAAATAATGAATGAAATATAAACATTGCATACATTTTGTTCTAAATAAAGTGTGCACTGGATATGCATCCAGTACTGCACATTTATTTATGCACTATTTATTTAGAATTTTGCTTTCATTTAAATAAAGCAAAATAATCATCGAAAAAATTGCAAATCTAGCAACTCCTCTACTATGGGACGTAGGCGTCCGACAAACATGTAAATTTCACTTCATCCATGGAGGGGAAGTGACGACTTTTCTCATTAGGAAAATGTCAAAAAGGGGGCAAAACTGTTTCGGATCGCGCTGATCTAAAAGCTATAATATGAGAATTTCGGCCCGGTTTTAGAAGGTTAAGAGGGTAATGCTTGAGAACCTATTGTAATAATTTTGTGGAAACATTTATTTGGAAAAACGTTTATAAAAGTATAAAGAAACATTACAATGAGAGAGAAAATATAAATTCAGGTTTTAGTCAAATTATCTGTATATGAAACGTCGAAATGGTAATATGAAAAGTATTTTATTCATTTGTGTAAGCATTTTATTTACTTGCATACCAACGAGTTCTGACGAAAAGTCTGCATAGATTTATTACCTAATTATTGGCACTTCTTGCAGACGCAAATGAGATCTAATCAGAAAATAACCAAGCATCTGAATCAGTCAATCATCAACACGCACATTCTAAATCAGATTTCTGAATTACTTTCTTGAAGCGTTTACGGTCCAAATAAAACTGAAGAAACATTTTAAACACAAAACAAAGCAGCAGAAGTGTGAGAAGTATATATTACTATAAAGCCAACACTCTGTCAGTTAAGGACAAAGTAGTTTGATTAAATAAACAAGGTGAACAGAGACACAGTTGTAGCCGTTTGTAATTTTAAAGTACATAAAGCGCAGGAGTATATCAGAAAACTAGTGAGTAGCACATTGGTTACAATTTTTATTATAAACATGCTGAAACTGTGAATATAATTTCAAGCATCGGTGGCATCATCGAATGGAGACATGCTTCAGTGTCAGATGTATTTCATTAAAAGATATGAAACATTTTTAAACGTTTAAGAACACAGTTTCTGAAGTACTTGACAGCTCACCCTGTATAAGCTTCATTCCTTTGTTTAAAAGTCGGTAAAGTGTTATCACAGATTTTCTTAAAAATTATCGGTGATCAATACTGGTATTGATCAATCATAACGACAATAACATACATTGTTATGGAAAGAGAGAAAACACTTGTGAAGTTTTCTGAAAGACCGAGTCTCAGTTTTAATATTTTAATATTAATCTCTACAAGTCTGACCTAACTGACACTACTGAAATAGTTACGAAAAATTGATTCCCACTGTTAAAAAATTGATCTGCATTTTTTTTTCGTAAATTTTATTTTTTTAAACAACATGTATGTAATCAATGTGCGCACCGCTTTGATGCTGGAAAAACACTAAAATTTGAATCATCGTTGTACAAGCTAAAAAAAAAAAAAAAAAAAAAAAACAATATTTAATTGTGAGAATAAAATATTCTAACGACTATAATGATAAGTCAAGAATAAAATCAAATCTGTAGCTGCAAGCCTTTTTTAGCGTTATGGTGGTTAGGGAAAACTGAGTGCGGTACCGAAGGGCTAGGGTTCGAATCCCGGAGAAGGCATGGAAGTAAAATTGTCTGTCCCTTCATAGGAGGCAATGATGGCCCGCCTACTAGGCGTCTCCATGATAAAGAGACTACCGATCTGGCCTTAGGGCAGGACGATGCCGACATAGGCAAGTGCCAACCATAAGAAAAAAAAATTGATTGTAATCTTATTCAAAAATTCCTAATTATAAGACGCAAATTCTTAGACACCTTTCTCATGTTCGTTTTTAATGGTAATCAAACTAATATGAAAGTGGACTGAAAGGTCATTTTTAAATGAACCCCATAATCTTATACATCTCTGTACATTTGCATAAATCCATAATGGGCCAGGTATTATTTTGTCGAAGGACAAGAGTCTAAATGGAACGATTACTTCGATTGCTTGCGAGTGAATTCTAGGAGGTCCGAAGAAGACATCGCGGACGAAAACGTAGCGGAGAAAACAACGTAAGACGGAAACTTCGTTGTAGAAAACATGTGGCAGAAAAGAAGGCAGGAAAACATATCGTAAGTCTAAAACATCATCGAAGAAAACAATCGTGGTACAAAACATCCACGAAGAACAGAAAGCGGTTCCAAAACTTCGCAGTTTAAAAATATCGTCGTGGAAAATATATTCCTATAAAAGAGAGTAAATAAAATAATCGCATGACGATTATTCTGCAGATATATCTTTTCTACTTTTAAAAGGTGCTGGTGCGTATTCTAGTAATGAATTCTAGGTGCGAGTAAGAATGAGGAATATTTTTACCTCTATATTTCATATATTTCCTTTCATTAATAATTTTTTGCTAAAAATCCAAGAAGGAACTCTTGCATTGAAAAGTTGAAAGGAAGTAGAAAATTAACGATACGTATGGGAGTACTACGCAGTTTTTTATTTTTTATTTTAAGAGAATTTTAAATTTATTTACTTAACTATTAAACGTTGTTATTTAATTAAGTCATTTCATAAAGTTGTATTGGCAGTTCTTCATGACCAATATATTTTTAAAAAATTAAAAAAGGGAAAAGGAGCATTTACTTTAGATTAAATGTATTTAAAAGTTTTATGCATGTCTCAAATTTCTAATATTATGTTCTTTGAATAAAATTAAGACTTCAAAGTAATCCTTTTATATAAGTATCCTTTGCATGTTGCGATTCGTTAGTTGTGATGACAACAGTCAGGATAAACTACGTAATATTTCAGTACCGTATTTATATTTATTGGATTATTGGAAGAGCGCGTTAGGGCTCTTTTCCTAAGGGGACGGAAGCGTTTGGGGAGGACTATCTCAGGAAAAGTTTCTTACGCACATTACACATTAGAAAAACCACAAAATTCTCAAGCAGCGTGTTTTTGTGCTGGGTCTAGCTACCAGCGTTCAACGACTTTACGTCTGGACCACTGCAGCCAGATAGAGTTATTAACGGAATAGATTATTAACGGAAATGCATTCATTTTCACACTATTTTTTTTAGAAAGATCAAATTTAAATTTAGATCAAGAAAATGTAAACGCAGAATTTTACAAAAAGAAAATATAGGTACAATAAATCCTCTTGTCGATTACCATCCTAAGATGACCGATGTTTCTGAGAAAATAAGTAAATATAGGTTTTTCACAATGTCTCTCTAAGATGCAACGGAAGACTAAAGACATATGGAATCGCCAACGATCGCTTTCAAACGAATATTTTATATTTAACTTTACATTTATATATTTTTATAAATGATTCTAAAATACGGTTAAGCTTTTGTGTCTCAGTGTGCCACTACATGGAACACCCAAATTGAATCGCTTCGAAAGCCTCTAAATTCAACCGTAAATAGATACAAATGCTTTTATAATATACTTTGAACTCTTCTTTTTAAACCGTAGATAGCAGCATATCACAAGGAGACACATAACTTTAATTTATTATGTGTTATTAAAATCCATTTTTTTCAAGTAATTTTCTCTATTTTTTTAATGATATAAAAATTTTTTTTGGGGAAAAAATAGGCATAATTTTGCTTGCTGTACTCCAAATTATTTTCTTAATCTTTCATACAAAAATCATACGCAGAATCATTGAATAAAACCAGGTGTTCCATTAGCGGGAACACTGCGCCTTTAGCAATCTCATGCTCTTACTAATCAGAACATCTGTGCTCTTAGGAGAGAACATCCGTTGTTTTCGTTTTCTGTTTCCGTTGATTATTTTTGGGGGAGAGAATGAATTCAAACAAAGCAGCATTGAGGGGCGAGGTGGTTTTTGTGTTATGAAAGCATTAATATTGGCATCTCGAAATTTTTGGGGGTAGTTTTTAGGCGGGAATTTCATTAGTAGCTTGACTCATCTTTACTTAGACCTACGCGAATTTTTTGCTGTCATTTTAGTCTCATTCCCGTTTATTTTCAATAATTGTGTAGATATTTTTCGTGTATCTATATATTATAAGCTTATTTTTCTTTTTTGTTAATATTAATCGTAGTTAATTATTTTAATCTTAGTTGGTTTGTGCTTCCATCAAAAAGGTGTGACTTGCTTTGAACAATTTCACGAAGCTAAGAAATAGGAAAATTTATAAACATTTTTGTATATAGGACTTGTGTATATAGATATGTACCTCATTTATCCGTATATATTCAAGAATATTGTGTATATCCAGGAAACCATGTATACAGCCCTAATACAGAGTTTTTTCATTCTTATGCAAACGCTTCTACTCATTTTCGTGCTTCACTGCAATGCTCGCTTAGTCGCACTTTTAAAAGCTCTGGCGGCGCAGTGTTCCACCTCATGGAACACCCACACAATTAAAACGGTAAGTGCAATTTTTACAACATTTTACCTGTATACTTATTTAGGACTAAATAGACTGAATACAACGTTTCTTGCTGAAATTCCGACTTTAACGTACAGTGCGCCGCAAAGGATTAAATATTTTAGTTCTATGTTACGCAAATTGTATTTCTCTCTTTGTACCGAGGAGAGGCGCAGACACAAATTTGTTAGGATCGTAAAGCTCGGGTTTAGAGCTTTTAAGTTGCGGTGAGTTTCAACTAAGAAGAGGTTCTCTTGAGTTTACTTGGTGAGCCGCTACTGAAGTCGGAGGTTTCAAAGAGTTCTTCGCCGTTCCTCAGCCAACTTAATGTTTGAAAGCCAATAAAGTAGTTTCGGACAACATTATGACTCTGAGGTTTCTTGGGACTCTGAGGTTGAGGGAACATCAAGTGAAATTACATTCCACTACTTTTGAACGACGGGACATACAGTTTTCACACACAATTTATTCGAAAATGTTTTAGTTATTGCTTGAAATTTTAGAACGAAGTTCTCAGCGAACCACTTTTTTTTACGACCACTTCTTAAACGTATAGCTGTGGAATTCTGGTACTAATTCTCATCTTTTTAAGATTTCCATTTAGGTAATATTTTATTACTGCATTTTACAATATAAAGGAAGTATTATAATTACGAAAATTTTCAAGTATCACATTTCAGTGGAAATATCCATTTTGTCCATATCTGAATCCATTTGGATGATTTTTGTGCGACATCTCATACGGACAGAATAAAGACTTCTTCCTTTTCATAGTATATTTTATAGTGCATTCAAAAGGGATTTTTTCGTGTTCTCTGTATGTATGTAGATATAATATATATGTGTATTTTATCTCGCATAACTCAAAAACGATTAGCCGAAGAATATTGAAATTTAATTAATTTAAATTGATTAGCCGAAGAAATAGTATCAGACCATGGTCCTTTTTGTTTATAAATGTGTATTTGATTTGATTTGTATTTAGTATTTGATTTGTATTTAGTATTTGATTTGTATTTAGTATTTCATTTGTATTTAGTATTTGTTTTGTTTTGAGTATTTGATAGCATTTGATTTGTTTAAGCTAGTTATTGCATTTATTGTTTATATTGTTTGATATTGTAATGTAATGTTTATGCTTCAGTTGCATTTATGCCACAGTTGTAAGTTTAGCTTCCTGTCCAGGGATTGTACTGCCCGGGACGTGCAGTCCTTGGGAAGGGGGCAGTGTTACGAATTTGGTATTTAAAAAGCTAATGTTAGTTCAATTATAAATTAAATGGTTTTATTTCTCGCGCAGTGCAGCGCGTGACGAATATTAAAAGAAAGCTAAGCCCAAAAAAAAAAATTAAAAATACAAGAGCGCGTGCGTTAAATAAATAAATATCTCTTTTTGATTTTGAGAAAGTGCTGGAAAATTCTAGCGCGTGATTTTAAAATCTTATAAAAGGAGGAAAACATCTCAGTTTGTAGTAGTTGTTTAGTTTGTTGTTGTTTAGAAAACTACTGTTGTCGATTGTAGCGAATTCGCGGATTAGCGTTCATTAGCTGTTTTGAATTACGTTCTATTGGACATTTGAGTAGTTAAAACATAACTACTGCGAGATATTGTAATACTGCATGATAATTTGAGAAAATGTAAGCATTTTTGTTGTGATAATAATAAATTTTTGTTCATTTTTCATCGGACTTGTGCATTCATTTCATAACGAACCCGTACGCACGCAACAATTTTTGGTGTCAAAAGTGGGATTTGAATGCCAATAACAAGAGCGATGGAAGAACAATTCAGGCAAATGATGACTGCATTTGCTGCTTTCCAAGAAAAGATGGAAGGAGCCGTCAACTCCGTTAAGGAAGATATAAAAGCTGTACAAGAGAAAATGGATGCTGGTCAAATATGCGTTAAGGAAGAAATGAAATTGGGCCAGGAATGCGTTAAGGAAGAGATGAAATCCCTTAAAGACGAGATGAAAGCAGGTCAGGACGAAATGAAAAGAGAAATTACCTTCGTAATAGAAAATAAATTTGAGGCTATGGAAGGCAGAATAGACGCAGCTGAAACTAAAGTTGGACAAATAGAAGAAAGAGTTTCTTCGGTAAAAGAACAAGTAGAAGAAAGAATTTCTTCTGTAAAAGAACATATAGAAGAGAGAGTTTCTGCCGTCGAACAACAAATTGATGATAGGGTTTCTGCTGCCGTCGCCAAAGAAGTTGACAGCCTAAAGAAGTGCATAGCGACGGTAGGAAACAATTCTGAAGGTTTTAAATTTTTATCGATGCCTGCTCGTTCCGTTCTGAAACTATCTACATATGATGGGAAGACCTCCTGGCAGGTGTATAGGACACAATTTTCTATCGTTGCGGATGCGAATGGATGGGATTCCCAAGCTAAGGCCTGTCATCTCGCCGCTTCTCTGAGAGCAGACGCAGCGGATATCCTGCAGACGCTTCCCGAAAATCAAAGGCTAGATTTCGAAGCTCTATCCAGCGCTTTGGAGCTGCGCTTCGGCGAGAAATGTTTAAAAGACTACAGCAGGCTCCAATTAAAATCTCGTCAACAGAAGCCTACCGAAACACTTCAGGAGCTCGCCGCGGATGTTGAAAGGCTGTCCCATTTCGCCTTTTCGGAATGCCCGACAGAAACAAGGGAAATCCTGTCCTTATAATACTTTATCGACGGCATCCGAGATGCTGAAATACAGAAAGCTCTTCGAATGGCAGATGTAAAGGACATAAAGAGCGCTCTGTTGTACGCCATGAAGTTCGAGGCAGCCCAGCAAGCAACTAGTAGAGATCGCTACCCAGTTAGAGCTGTGCAAGTCCATGAGCCAGTGGATCAACTGATGGCTCGTTTAGATGATTTAGCCAGACAAGTCGAAGATTTGATACGGAGTAGGAGCGAGAAGAAAGTGGCTCTAAGGTGTTGGAGATGTGGTAGTGAAGGTCACCTAAGACGGAATTGCAGAACACCCCAGGGTACGGAATATAAAGCAGATGATTTTACCAGACAAGTCAGTGGCTTGAGACGGAACAGAAGTGAAAAGAAACTAATTCTTAAGTGCTGGAACTGCGGAGTTGAAGGCCACATACGAAGAAACTGCAGAACACCCCGAGGTACGGAAAATAAGACCATTTCCCAGCAACAACGCAGTAAACAAATTAGTGACCATATCGAGGAACGGAGGTTGCCAGATAGTGAAAAACCTTGTTTTAAAGCTCTTAAAATTTATACAGTGAGTGGCAACAATAACGGACTGTCCATCAATGGGAATATCGATAGAGTTCCTTGCAGTATGATCATTGACACAGGAGCTAATGTTACCATCATTAGGAAAGATTTAGCTGAACAGTTTAAAGATAAACTTATTTGGACGCCATCCTGTGTTACCCTTCAGACTGCGTCTGGTGACAAGATCGACATAACTGGGAAGTTAAACGTAAACATCACGTTTGGAAGTGCCGCCTACCATCACACGGCATATGTGGCGGATATTACAGATCCATGCATACTCGGATTGGACTTTTTAAGGAAATACAATTTTTCCTTAGACTTGAAAAACAACAAACTGCTTTCAGGATCTGAAGACATGACTATCCATCCTAAGAAGGGATCCTCACCTGGAAATGCCGACGCTTTGTCCGAAAGAACCAGCTCGAGAAACAGCCGAAATCATGCTAGAGTCGAAAAGAAACACCAGACTACCAGCTATTCTCCATCTCAGATGCTCTTCGGTCGAGACCTTCGTCTGCCTTGTGACCGCCTGTTTCATCGCCGTACGGATGCGCCTTCATCGCCTGAGGAACACATCCAAGATGTCAAGGCCCGTTTTGAAGTGATGCACCGTTCCTCACGAAAGCGAGTTAACTTGGCGACGGAGAAAGTGAAGACCAGATG
This sequence comes from Stegodyphus dumicola, assembly GCF_044657685.1. Classification (NCBI taxonomy): domain Eukaryota; kingdom Metazoa; phylum Arthropoda; class Arachnida; order Araneae; family Eresidae; genus Stegodyphus; species Stegodyphus dumicola. The sequence goes on along the minus strand of NC_140771.1, from coordinate 261,989,152 downwards.
CGACACAAGAGCTACTAGACAGAGATCCAACAAAGGAGACAAGGTGTGGTTTTGGAACCCAATTCAACGAAAAAGACTGAGCCCTAAATTACAGTCACCTTCGGATGGTCCATATACAGTGCTGAACACGAATGACGTCGTGGTTCGGATCCGTGAGTCTTCGAACTCTTACGACAGGTTAGCTCATTACTATGGCCATAGTACGTAATGTAAATAATTGTAAATAGTATCAGACCATGGTCCTTTTTGTTTATAAATGTGTATTTGATTTGATTTGTATTTAGTATTTGATTTGTATTTAGTATTTGATTTGTATTTAGTATTTGATTTGTATTTAGTATTTGTTTTGTTTTGAGTATTTGATAGCATTTGATTTGTTTAAGCTAGTTATTGCATTTATTGTTTATATTGTTTGATATTGTAATGTAATGTTTATGCTTCAGTTGCATTTATGCCACAGTTGTAAGTTTAGCTTCCTGTCCAGGGATTGTACTGCCCGGGACGTGCAGTCCTTGGGAAGGGGGCAGTGTTACGAATTTGGTATTTAAAAAGCTAATGTTAATTCAGTTATAAATTAAATGGTTTTATTTCTCGCGCAGTGCAGCGCGTGACGAATATTAAAAGAAAGCTAAGCCAAAAAAAAAAAATTAAAAATACAAGAGCGCGTGCGTTAAATAAATAAATATCTCTTTTTGATTTCGAGAAAGTGCTGGAAAATTCTAGCGCGTGATTTTAAAATCTTATAAAAGGAGGAAAACATCTCAGTTTGTAGTAGTTGTTTAGTTTGTTGTTGTTTAGAAAACTACTGTTGTTGATTGTAGCGAATTCGCGGATTAGCGTTCTTTAGCTGTTTTGAATTACGTTCTATTGGACATTTGAGTAGTTAAAAGATAACTACTGCGAGATATTGTAATACTGCATGATAATTTGAGAAAATGTAAGCATTTTTGTTGTGATAATAATAAATTTTTGTTCATTTTTCATCGGACTTGTGCATTCATTTCATAACGAACCCGTACGCACGCAACAATATAAAGGAAGTATTATAATCACGAAAATTTTCAAGTATCACATTTCAGTGGAAATATCCATTTTGTCCATATCTGAATCCATTTGGATTATTATTGTGCGACATCTCATACGGACAGAATAAAGACTTCTTCCTTTTCATAGTATATTTTATAATGCATTCAAAAGGGATTTTTTCGTGTTCTCTGTATGTATGTAGATATAATATATGTGTGTATGTATCTCGCATAACTCAAAAACGATTAGCCGAAGAATACTGAAATTTTTCTAAAGAGTAGGCTTTCTTCTCTCTTTATATTGCAGGTTAGCTGTACCAACCGTATATGTATATGCTCACGTATATGTACACCAACATCCTTTATCCGGCTTAAAAGTCCGTACACGACCTTTATTTTTGCAATCGTTGCTTGTAGTAATATACTTCCAGTTATCGAAATGTTTTTAAATCACGAAAATATTCATGTTTTGGCGATGTCAAATATTTAAAAAAATTCTTTTTTGACAAATAAGTAAATCCAAATTTTAATACAGTCTCGCGGTTCGTATACTTACATTTGGGAAAGTTTCATACTTGTTATCTATATAGTATATAAAGAAGAAAGTTTGTGTGTTTGTCCTCTCATAACTCGGTCACTACTATAGCTATCACCACCAAACTTTCTACAATTCTTTTATCGGTCCCGGAATAGGTCGACGTCACTTTTCTCCAAAAAAAAAAAAAAAAAAAAAAAAAAGGAGCTAAAATCAGAGCTATAAATTAAAAACTCGGAAAAACGATAATTTTCTTTCTCATTTTCCGAGTGGCAACAGTCTCGCAAGCTGGAGACGAAAATCTGCTTTATTTCGAAAGTTGTTACCATTGCTCTGTTTCAAATCCTAGAGTTTGTTAAAATACGAAAATAGATAAAAGATGAAATAAAAATAGCTTTCCCAAATATTAAATACGTTATTCCCGATTTCGAAAATTCGAGGGAAGCCATTTCGACTATTCTCATCTTAACCACTTTCATGAGCCAAAATACTAATTAAAAATTCTGAAAGTTCTAATTTTCGCACTCATTTTTCCTAGTGGTAACAGTCTCGGGCGTTGGAGATAGAATTGTTTTATTTCGAAATGTGTTGCTACTGCTCGCTTGCAACTCGTACATTTTGTTAATAAAAAAATTTGTAAATTTTACATAACCTATATATATAAAGAAGAATGTCTGTTTGTGTGTTTGTTTGTTTGTTTGCGTTATTGATTTCTGATCAATTATGATAAATATTTTGCGACATTGAATCGACTAAAGTTGAATATAGGTGAAATATTGGATGGAACTTGAGCTGTTATGGCCATTTGATTAGAAAGACGAAAATCACTAAAAGCTGAGTGACATTGCTTCTGATACAATGAGAGAGAATTATATTTTTCTATCGAAATTTTTTATGTGGGGTTGCATATCGCACCAGACTGAAAAATGTATAACTATGAATCGTATTTTTTACATCGTTAGAGAAGGATTACAACGGTATCGTTCTCTCTGTTGTTAGATACATTGCTTTCAATCTAACTTAATTGACATCGGGTACTTCCGCTAATAAAGAAATAAAATTAGAAAAAATTCATAAACGCACGACCAAAATTGTGCAGTATACGTAATTTGAAAATCAGCAACTTTCTTTTAGGAATCGGGTATTCAAGTTTGAAAAAGCAATTCGAAGAAATAAATTTAAATGATCAGCAGCAAAAAGTGTGTATATTTTAGTAGGCCTTATAAGGAAATTCACATAACTTATAAGGAACAACACATAAGGCCTTACAAGACCTTATTTGTTGTTCGCCTGAGATTTTTGATTTTAGTGAGCACATAATTTTTCGATTTTTTTCATTCGAAAAAATATGCGTCTGTTTCTCGTACTTCTCTAATATACAGTGAATTATTTCATAAGGGCATTACGCGGAAGTTTCTAATTATTAGTTTATATATAGTATATAGACATTGTCAAACATTCGTTTCCTCCAGATGTAAACCACCTGTTTCTCGACCGGGCCGAAACAGCTTTTTACATATTGTTAACTGCAAACAATCATTCGATTTACTGCATAGTTAAATGGAATGTATTCTGAGAGCTGAAAAATGTCATCTAAGCAATTTGCAATTTGATTCATTACTAGTAAACCTGAAATCAGTTTCGTTATTTTAACAAGAAAGGGCGTTTTTATGCATAGTGCTGGAAATAGATTAAAGATTTAATAAAAATTAAATTTTAGTTTCGAGTTCCATTTGACGAATATGAAAATGTTTACCTTGAAATATTAATAAAAGAATTTTGAAAATAGGAATGTAATTTTTAATTATTTTAAATCTATTTACTCTAAAGCAAAATGCCGTTACATTAAATATCAGAGGCACAAGTAGAAGATATAGAACTAGATATAAATGGCTAGAAGTAAGAAACAAACAGAAAAGAAAGAGGGAGATCAGAGTAAAATTATTCATGTTAAATTCAAATGGAAAGAATTTGAAAATGCTATATTTCAATAGCTAAGGTTTAGTTAACTCTAACAGGGAGAAGTACCTCATATGGGCATAGTATACATCATAAGTGAAGTGGTGAAAGCATACGGTATCGTGTTTTTACTATTTGAACACTTTCGAAGATCTGAATGATGAGTTTATATATGTCAAATACCCTATTAATTACTTATCTCTATCTATCTGTAATTATACACGTACTGTCCAGCAATGAATGCTCGATGTATAGGTCACAGCCACTATCCCACCAAAAGAGAAAACTTTCATTTATGAAACTTCCTAGTACGTCTGCCAGGGAAACGAAAACAGGCTTTACACCTAACATTATCCTGCACATTTTTATGAAACATTAACATTTTGATTCGACCCTTTTGTTTTATTTTGTTTTGAGTTTTGTTCAAGCAAACGTTTCGAAAATCATTCCTACTTGTAAATACCTGTTTGTATGTTTGGGGCACCATTGGTCATGTGGTTAGGATTGCAGAATACTGAGAGTTTTATGGAACTGATCATCCCAATTGTAATTTCCATTATTTATATACAAAAACAATATAGGAGCATGAAAAACACCAATATGGATAGTTTAATAAGACGAAACTTCAGCTCGTAAGTGCTGATAAAAAACAATGTACAATAATTAAATGTTACTGTAGGATGTTTATTATAGCTTAATAAACAATATTCTGTTTTTGCTCAAACACAGCAATAAAAATACCAAGTGGTTGACACGAAACCACATAAATTTCATTTGACTAATTATTAATATATTATTATATCATAATATTAGTTAGCAGTGGTAAATCTAGGTATTAAAAAACCGTAAACACGAATTTTTGAAAATTTTAATATTTCTCCTTTGGCCACGTTTGAATTATCCATTTGAAATTAGGCATCAAGAAGGTGGCAAGGGGCCTTCATTTTCAAGGAATGATTTCTACCGGCAGTAATTTTACAATAATATTATAAGATTAGACATAATAAATCTGACAGCATGAATGCATTATATGAAAAAAACCAGGAATTTGCATTATTTTGCTGTAGAATGTTATACTAATTCTCGATTATCCGTGTGTGGAATACCCGTCTTGCAATTTGGAACTAGGTACCGTTGAAGCAATTTTAAGCGACCAGCGAATATATTTTTCATTTAGTCAATTTGTCGAAATTTTAATCTTTTTAATTGCAGTTTTACATTATTTTGATTACCATTAAAAACGAACGTGAGTAACTCATCTGAAAACCTATAAGCTGTGAGAGAAATCATATTGAATGATCTGAGCATACAGAGCAGACTAATTATATGCTTTTGGCTTTACAATCCTTGTTAGAATATTTCATTTTCAGAGTAGTGTTTTTGTGTTTATTGCAGCTTGTAGGATGATGAGTGAAATTGCTTGGAACTCCGTGCATTAAATAAGTGCAAACATTGGTTACAGACCTTGTTAATTAAAAAAAATTAAACTTTACAAAAAATAATGTTACAGAATACATATATTTCTTTTACATTCCGAATCAATTTTTCGTACCTAGTTGAGTCACATAAATTATGACAAACTTTGAGAAATTAATTTAAAAGAATTAAATATGAAAAAAAAAAGAATTTAACAAAACAATTATAACTTGGCTGTGCGAGAAATCTCACAAATACTACGTTTATGTTTCTGAACAAATGCATAATATTCCCGCCATTTCTATCTATCAATTTTATCATTTATCTCTCACACCCTTTTTTATGAAAATCTGTGATAACACTTTACAAACATTTAAACAAATAAATGAAACTTATACATATTGGACTGTCAAATACCTCGAAAAATGAGTTGTTAAATTTCAAAAAATTTCAGATTTCATTACGAGATATATCTGACATCGAAACAGGTCTCAATTCGATAATGTCATGGATTTTTAGAATTATGTTTACAGTTTGAAATTGTCCTTATTATATGAAAAATATTAAATGAATTTGTTATATATCAGTTTCCTTGCACACTCTTGTCCTATATGTACTTTAACGTACAAAGAACGTTATAGAATAATACGTTATAGAAAGAACGTTATAGAATAGTGTTATCAATGGTTATTTAAACCAAACTGCTGTGCGTTTTTAAGGCCGAGCGGTAGCTTTCTAATTAACACGCTGAGTTCGGCGCCGAATTTACTGTCCTTTCCGTTCAGCCGGCAGCGAGCTAAGCCTTAAAGCTAAGCCGTATTTTTGTTTAGAATATTTCAATACATTTCATTAATGCTAAATTTGATCACATTTCATTGAGACTATATTTATTTTTTAACTTATACTGTCGGTTCCGTGGAACGACGCCAGGCAAACGAAAATTCCAGTGTCGGTTCCCAGGGACCGACGCCGGCCACACGGAAAGTTCACTGTCGGTCCCCAGAGGCCGCCGCCGCGCTCAACGTGTTAAGAAAGTTTCGGGCCGGTAAGTAAATATGTATTTAATTCAAGTATATGAATTGATATGTAATCTATATATATGATTGATTGTATTTGAGTTCCATTTCGAATACTCAAAACTTAAACACAAAGAACTAGAGGCAGCAGATACATAAATCAGTTTATTGAACGCAATTTAACAGAATCGTTACAGGTGATGAGATGTGGGTAGCTCACTTCACCACAGAAAACAGCAACTCACTATTGATTGGCGTCACAGGGATCCACGCGCCGGACGATCCTCAGTCTATGCACGGAAATTGAAGTCCACGGTATTCTGGGATAGTAAAGGCATTCTGCTCATTGACGTATTGGCGAGTGGTGCTCCGGTGAAAGCTGATCTTTATTGCGCTTTACTAGAGAACATCTGAAGAGCCATTCAGAATAAATGGTTTGGGATGCTCAGTGCTGGTGTTGTGGTGTCCTACGACAACATCGGACGCATACGGGGAATTCCACAAAATATATGTTGCAGACGTTTCGCTGGGAGATGTCTGACCATCCATTCTGTGGCTCCGATCTTGCTGTTAAATACTTCCACGTGTTATTGCACCTGAAGACGTTCTTGTCTGGGTACACTTTCCTACAGGTGAAATATTGCAGACAAATGTGACGGGATGCCTTTTTTCCCAGGCGACAGACTTCTATGACACTCTAATGGAAATAGGTAACCGACGCTATGACAATTGGTATAGTTCCGATGTTTCTTATGCTGAGAAGTAGCAGAAATATAGCTGTATCTTTTGCAATAAGTTTTTCCAGGTAATAAGACTTTGTTTTTTATGGTTTACGGCAAAGTAAATTTTCGGACGACCCTCTTATTGTTTAAATAATCATTATCAAATGAATATACCTTCATCTAAATCAATATCTAACTCATTAAAATCATCATCTATATAAATTTCCTTCTAAATCCAATCAACTTCATCTGCTAATCTAAGACATCTAACTAAGCATAACTACCCAAAACACATCTTCATGTTAAACCATCATATATATATTATCATCATCATCGTCATTGAAAATATCGCCAAATTAAGATAAATCATCATAGCTCAAATCAACTAAATAAAAAGCAGTATCATCTAAATCACCACCATCAACAATATGATTCTCATTTGATCATCGTCTTCATCACCTCAACCTTCTAATTCACCATCAAAATTGTTATCTGAATAACCAAGAAAGAAATTATAAAATTATCACCAGATAATTAAAAACCATCATTTAAATAATCATCATCATCGAAATCATACCTTCAGTTTAAACCGTCGTATATGTCATCATCACCATTATCATCGTCGAGATACATAAATCATAATCTTCCAGATCATCTAAATAGAAAGTAATATCAACCAAATCATCATCTTCTTCATCCTCATTTAATCATCGTCTTCATTGTCTAACTCCTCTAAATTATTATATAAATCACTCTCACATCATGTATAAAATCGTCATCAGTCAAAAGTATGTCACCATCAAATTCATCTAAATATTTATTATCACTTAATACACATCGTCATATTAACCATCATGTATATCGCGTCACCATGATCATCGTCAGAATAAGATAAACCATCATCACCCAAATCACATCAGTCATTCTAAACCATCCTATGTATCATCTTCATCATCATCATTGAAGTCGTCGTCAGAATAAAAGAACTTCACCTAGATACAAAGCCCGATCACCTAAAGTTTTATTATCATCCTACTCAATTATTCATACTCTTCATCACTAAACCATATACTCACGATCACCTAAATAAAAAATCATCAGCAGTTAATCTAAATTGTCGTCCTCAAAATTCCAGTTAAATTATTCAAATCATCGTCGTTTAAATCATGACTTTTTAGTGTTTCGCTAGTGTGCCGTCAAATAGAGCCAGTTTCATTCAGGTACAGACAGAAGGATATCACCGGAAGTTCACTATCGTTGGTACAGGTGTAGTAACCAACCGCCCTCAGGAGATGCCAGAGGCTTGGGGACGTAGCCGAAACCTATGCCATCTTATATAACGTGACACTCGGAAGTGACGTAACAGTTTGAATAACGTAATGTTTCAAAAAGTTTGATTTTTGTGACAACGAAAATATTTTTTAAAGTTTCATTTCTTCCGGAAACGACGAATTGTTTTCTTTTTTTTTTTAGGCAACGGCCTCTTGAACCCCTTGAAATCTTGCTTGTAATGACATTAAAAATTTCCCTTTTATCATTAAATCTGTATTTGTTTTTAATTGAGCATCTCATTATTTACTGTTTGTTCATTTCGCATAATTTTAATATAATAATAATAAGCCAAATGCAAAATGTTAATCGTTAAAGAGAAATGCGACCAGAGATATAAAATTAAAAATTAAAAGACAAAGAATTAAATTTATATATCAAGTTTTACCAGAATAGAAAAAAAGAGAAAGTACTTTAAAGAATAGAATAGTTGAAGGTGTGTTGAAAGCCAAAACATTTCATAAAATGAGGATTTCTGATATTTGCATTTTCAAATTCTCTACAATTTTAGCTTTCTTAAAACACCGTTCTTTAATCTCTATGAAAATTAGGACTGTACAAAATCTAGCTTTAATTTGTCATTGAATACTTTGATAATTGAGAATTTTTACATAAAATCGCGTTTTTCCCCCGAACGTTATTTTTTATACTCGATGTAGTACCTGTTCTCAAGAACTACTGCTCACAGGTATCTGAAATTTTTATACCTTATTTACTACGCTTCCAAATATTTGCCGAAATGAGCTTTTGATTATAATCAGTGCTAAATTTTACTATACGTAACAAAATATACTGTAAAATACTCTAAAATTTAAAATGATAAAAAAGCTCGTTTCAGGATATTCAGCTAGGTATTGTGATGTTCCTTCCCTTAGCGAAAGACGTTTCCAGAACATTTTATCCGCGAGGGGCGAAAGACGGTTAAAGGAAGGGACGTGGTTACGCCGGAAAACAGAGTGGGGGCAAGCTGGTGGGAAGAATACGAGACTTGTGACTTTTGCGGTTGGACCGGCAGTCATGCCGTATGCAAAGAGATAACTTAAGCTAAATGTATAGTAGTGGTATTTGTTTTATTGTGTATTGTTTAATAAATTAGTGGATAAAATTTCAAAGCTGATGGAGATTATTTTCCTATTATAGCGAGTGCATGAGAAATGACCGAACCCGCCTCGGACTTGAAACGGCGCGAGGTGCAAATCGGCGCAGTCGATAGGATAAGATTGTGAAAAACAAAATCACTAAATAGTGAGAATAATAAGTAAATATAGTTGTAAAAAGTTACTGAAAGTTATAAAATGAAATTCGGTGATAGTTCACGAATGGATCTACGATGAGAGAAGATTTTTATGACGAAAGAAAATGGCGCGTTTAGGGCCATGTGTTCGAATAAATTCATCCGATTTGTGAAAGCGTGATGTGCTAAAAAGTTAACAGCCAGTGAGTGGTAAAATGGGATCATCAGTGTTCATCATCCTAGTGAAATCGTGAAAAGTTAAATCAGGATAATGTGAATTACCGTGTTGTAATCATGTCAAGTTACGTGCCACTGCAGTGTGCTCATGATTAAAGTTAACAGCATCAAGTTGTGCTCTTCGTTCGATATTTTCACTATCGGGATCAAAAGTAAGTCCTTCTTAATTTATATATTAACCATATGAACTAAGAAAATTATAATTGTTTTTATGTCTGTTAATAACATGATTCGAATGTCAGGCGTTAAAGCCAGTAGACACCGAGGAAGTATATTTTATATGGAAATGAGAAATTAAGGTTCTTATTTTTATCAAGATATAGGAGATTCTTAGAGCAAGGGAAACGATTATTGAAACATTTGAAAATAATAAAAGAGTTATGTTTGACCCACCATCGAAAGCTGAGAAATGGCTGTTCTTTTTACATCATGCTGAAGTGATTCTTAATCTCTATAAAATATCTGAAGAAGGGAAAATTATTTTGCAGAGTTTAAAAAAAAAGTTAAAAGTTTGATCGCGACTCTCGATGAAATGGATTGAAATAACAATATTATATTATGTATATAATTAAATGTATACTATACTAGTTATATTTGTTTTATTGTATATTGTGTACCGTTATGTGTAATAAATTAGAGGATAAAATTTCAAAGATAGAGATTATTTTCCTACTATGGCGAGTGCATAGACGAAGCTGCCTCGTGCTTGAAAGAGCGCGAGGTGATAGATGTACTTTAATTACGAAAAAACCTTCAAACCTGTAAGAACAGCAGATTTTCAGAAAAGGTAATCCAAAAATGGCCAATTCAACATTGTTGCTATAGGGGTTCCAACACCCCTTAATAAAAAGGAGTAAAATATTTTTAAAAAATGGCATTTATGGAAATACGAAATAGAAATATGTTTAGCTTATAAGAGTATATAATATTTCTGTAAAATTAAAAAGTGAGCATTTAAAAGCAATTTTTTAAAATAAAAAACCAAAAGGAAATCTTTATAGTTTTTAAAATCAGTATTACTTTTGTAAAATGAAAGAACTTAAAATCTTTTTAAAGTAAAAATAGCGAAAAGAAAAATTTAAATTAAAGTTTCACGTTATTAAACTAAATATTGAAGAGAAAAACATTTTTGGCACGAGAAAGGGAAAATAAAGGAATTTAAAAGTCAAAATTGCATTTACACAAGTTGCAACTTTGATAGAGATTCGCGTTTTTAAGCCTCGGGCGTCTCCCTATGACGGTCGGTTACTATTAAGCTTGTTATTGTAAACTGGCTATTCAAATTACAGTCGGTATGCGCAAAGGGGGCCTGAATCTTCATCCTGAAAAATAAACAAAATTATTGTTACACATCACATAAAAATATCAGTTAAAATGATAATTCAATTCTTATTCACAAGCATGAGAATATTTGAGAAGGTTATATGGCATACGCAAATAACAAAAATGAAAGGTACTCGAAACGCATGTCTGTGCACTGTCTGCAAAAGTTCAGACCGGATCTTGATCGTTTGTGGTAGGCATTGACTTGCAAGTACAAATGTGTTTTGAAAAACGTAAATGTTTGCGCTTTGGTACTTTTAAATTTAAAGTCATTTGTTTTGTAAAAATTACGAAGCCTAGCTCTTCATATGTTTCTCCGACACTCATAATTTTATGAGGAAAAAGTTTGCACTCGTTATGAAATAATTTTGAACATAAGTATCTCCGTCTGATTTCGATTGACATCAGTCAATTGTTTTGTGATTTATTTGTTATAACCAAAAGGAAAGTTTCCGAAATGAAGTCTAGGTATTGGAGGAAAGAATAATTAGTAAAATGTAGAAAACTGATACTTTTATTTTCAGCTTTTTTGAAATGAACTCATTATGCAGCGTGCCAAAAAAATTAAAAAGACTTCTCTCAAAATTTAATTTTCAACGTTCTATTTTGGAAATGAAAATACCAATTAACAATAGACAGAACTCGTCCTTGACTTTGTAAATTATTCTAGAAATCCTTGACTTCCTATAGCTGGTAAAAACCTGAAATCTCTAAGTAAATTTGTCATGGAATATGCCAGTAAATTTCAAACGTAAAAATGTGCGCCATTTGTTTTTACATAAAATTTCTCATATAAATAATACTTGGATTAGACTTTTTTTGAAAAGTATCTTGACCCAAAACGTTTAAACTGTTTTCTTAAAACATTCGTTTGCTATTGAAAATTTTATAAATATAACTAGACTGAGTTTTAAATAAATGAAATTACAACGCATAAGCACATTGTTGGAACATTTTGTATAAGAAAACGTAATCGCATATAAATCAAGTTCTTATATCGCTTAATTACAATGCATCAGATCTTTAGTAAATAAAGAAAGCAATAAAATACACATGGCGGTTTGGCAATACCAAAAACATCATATCCCGCAACAGCTCTTCTTGATTATTTCATACCTTAGGAAACACGAGCAAATATGTCAATTGCGGAAACATTGCAGTTTGGCAAGCGATAAGGTGGTGCGCAGGAGAATTGATTATCGGGGAAAATATTTCTGCAAGGTAGGAGGTGATTTGTATTCATTCTGGATGTGGAAGAGAATGTTATTCTAGGACTTCGAGAAATAAGGAACATAATTTGGATAAGAGTGCACTTTCGACCAAAGTGAATTTGCGGAATTAGGAGTCATATTTCTTCTTTCTGTAGTCATTTGAAGTTGTGGTTCAGATGTCAACATCAAAGACTTAACGATATCACATTTGATTTTAGTGAAGTGTAGTTCATCCAGTGCTTTCTTCAGCAGTAGTTATGGCTTTCGCCGAACGAAACAACCACAATGCAAATTTCAAATGTTAAGTCATTCAGTTTGCGAAAGAAAATGGAAATCATGCAGGTTGGTTTTCGTGAATGCTTCGTACACGAGTGGAAGAGGCATGAAATTTTACAATGATTATTGCGGCAAAGAATAAATGTGTATTGCATAAAGAAGTAATGAAATAGCTTACGTCGGCGAAAGTGTTGGAAACTACATTGTAGAAAATCCCCATCATCACTAGAATGTATTAATTGTAACAAGAAACAGCGTACGTTTCTTTGCCTTAAAAATAGAAAAATGGTGTGCAAATGGAAGTGAAATCTCTAAAGCAAACTGAGGTTGTGTATTCGATTTACTTCACGGAATAATTCAGTTCTCCGAGAAAAAGAGATAAAATTTTTTCAAAGGCTTCGAAAATATAGAGATAAAACTTTGATGAGCTTTTAAAAATATGTAAAAATTTATTTACTATCACGTGTTGCAAATATGGATGTCATTACTGTAGTTTTGATATAGTAGGAGATAAAGAAACAATGATATTGTTGCGTGCGTACGGGTTCGTTATGAAATGAATGCACAAGTCCGATGAAAAATGAACAAAAATTTATTATCACAACAAAAATCCTTAAATTTTCTCAAATTATCATGCAGTATTACGATATCTCACAGTAGTTTTCTTTTAACTACTCAAATGTCAATAGAACGTAATTCAAAACAGCTAAAGAACGCTAATCCGCGAATTCGCTACAATCAACAACAGTAGTTTTCTAAACAACAACAAACTAAGCAACTACTACAAACTGAGATGTTTTCCTCCTTTTATAAGCTTTTAAAATCACGCGCTAGAATTTTCCAGTACTTTCTCGAAATCAAAAAGAGATATTTATTTATTTAACGCACGCGCTCTTGTATTTTTAATTTTTCCGGCTTAGCTTTCTTTTAATATTCGTCACGCGCTGCACTGCGCGAGAAATAAAACCATTTAATTTATAATTGAACTAACATTAGCTTTTTAAATACCAAATTCGTAACACTGCCCCCTTCCCAAGGACTGCACGTCCCGGGCAGTACAATCCCTGGACAGGAAGCTAAACTTACAACTGTGGCATAAATGCATTAATAAGCATTACATTACTATAATAAACAACATGAACAATAAATGCAATACATAAAACAAATCAAATGCTATCAAATACTAAATACAAAACAAATACTAAATACAAATCAAATACTAAATACACATTTATAAACAAAAAGGACCATGGTCTGATACTATTTACAATTATTTACATTACGTACTATGGCCATAGTAATGAGTTAACCTGTCGTAAGAGTTCGAAGACTCACGGATCCGAACCATGACGTCATTTAGCCTGTTTAGGATTGTGTGCGAACCATCCCAAGGTGACTGTAAATCAGGCCTGACTCCTTTTCGTCGAATCGGGTTCCACAACCACACCTTGTCTCCTTCGTTGGATCTATGTCCAGCAGCTCTCGTGTTGTATCTGGTCTTCACTTTCTCCGTCGTCAAGTTCACTCGCTTTCGTGCGGAACGGTGCATCACTTCAAAACGGGCCTTGACATCTTGGATGTGTTCCTCAGGCGATGAAGGCGCATCCGTACGGCGATGAAACAGGCGGTCACAAGGCAGACGAAGGTCTCGACCGAAGAGCATCTGAGATGGAGAATAGCTGGTAGTCTGGTGTTTCTTTTCGACCCTAGCATGATTTCGACTGTTTCTCGAGCTAGTTCTTTCGGACAAAACGTCGGCATTTCCAAGTGAGGATCCCTTCTTAGGATGGATAGTCATGTCTTCAGATCCTGAAAGCAGTTTGTTGTTTTTCAAGTCTAAGGAAAAATTGTATTTCCTTAAAAAGTCCAATCCGAGTATGCATGGATCTGTAATATCCGCCACATATGCCGTGTGATGGTAGGCGGCACTTCCAAACGTGATGTTTACGTTTAACTTCCCAGTTATGTCGATCTTGTCACCAGACGCAGTCTGAAGGGTAACACAGGATGGCGTCCAAATAAGTTTATCTTTAAACTGTTCAGCTAAATCTTTCCTAATGATGGTAACATTAGCTCCAGTGTCAATGATCATACTGCAAGGAACTCCATCGATATTCCCATTGATGGACAGTCCGTTATTGTTGCCACTCACTGTATAAATTTTAAGAGCTTTAAAACAAGGTTTTTCACTATCTGGCAACCTCCGTTCCTCGATATGGTCACTAATTTGTTTACTGCGTTGTTGCTGGGAAATGGTCTTATTTTCCGTACCTCGGGGTCTGCACTTTCTTCGTATGTGGCCTTCAACTCCGCAGTTCCAGCACTTTAGAATTAGTTTCTTTTCACTTCTGTTCCGTCTCAAGCCACTGACTTGTCTGGTAAAATCATCTGCTTTATATTCCGTACCCTGGGGTGTTCTGCAATTCCGTCTTAGGTGACCTTCACTACCATATCTCCAACACCTTAGAGCCACTTTCTTCTCGCTCCTACTCCGTATCAAATCTTCGACTTGTCTGGCTAAATCATCTAAACGAGCCATCAGTTGATCCACTGGCTCATGGACTCGCACAGCTCTAACTGGGTAGCGGTCTCGACGAGTGGCTTGCTGGGCTGCCTCAAATTTCATGGCGTACACTAGAGCACTTTTAAATCTTTTACATCCGCCATTCGTAGAGCTTTCTGTATTTCAGTATCTCGGATGCCGTCGATAAAGTATTGCAAGGACAGGATTTCCCTTGTTTCTGTCGGGCATTCCGAAAAGGCGAGATGGGACAGCCTTTCAACATCCGCGGCGAGCTCCTGAAGTGTTTCGGTAGGCTTCTGTTGACGAGATTTTAATTGGAGCCTGCTGTAGTCTTTTAAACACTTCTCCCCAAAGCGCAACTCCAAGGCGCCGGACAGAGCTTCGAAATCTAACCTTTTGTTTTCGGGAAGAGTCTGAAGGATATCCGCTGCGTCGGCTCTTAGAGAAGCGGCGAGATGACAGGCCTTAGCTTGGGAATCCCATCCATTCTCATCCGCCACGATAGAAAATTGTGTCTTATACACCTGCCAGGAGGTCTTCCCATCATATGTGGATAGCTTCAGAGGTGGACGAGCAGGCATTGGTAAGAATTTAAAATCATCACTCCTGCTCCCTGCCGACGCTACGAATTTCTTTAAAGTATCCATTTCTTTGGCAACTGCAGAAACTCTCTCATCAATTTGTTCTTTTACAGAAGAACCTCTTTCTTCTATTTCTTCTTTCACCGAAGAAACTCTTTCTTCAATATGTCCAACTTTATTTTCAACTGCGTCAATTCTGCCTTCCATAGCTTCAAATTTATTTTCTATTATGCAAGTAATTTCTCTTTTCATTTCTTCTTGACCAGCTTGAACGGCTTTCATTTCGTCCTTAACGGATTCCTGGCCCAATTTCATTTCTTCCTTAACGGATTCCTGA
Organism: Stegodyphus dumicola; assembly: GCF_044657685.1. Taxonomy (NCBI): domain Eukaryota; kingdom Metazoa; phylum Arthropoda; class Arachnida; order Araneae; family Eresidae; genus Stegodyphus; species Stegodyphus dumicola. Next base: position 261,973,427 of record NC_140771.1, on the reverse strand, counting down.
CCCAATTTCATTTCTTCCTTAAATGATGCTTGGCCAGCTTCCATCTTTTCTTGGAATGCAGCAAAAGCACTAATGAGCTGTCTCAATTGTTCTTCCATCGCTCTTGTTATTGGCATTCAAATCCCACTTCTGACACCAAAAATTGTTGCGTGCGTACGGGTTCGTTATGAAATGAATGCACAAGTCCGATGAAAAATGAACAAAAATTTATTATTATCACAACAAAAATGCTTAAATTTTCTCAAATTATCATGCAGTATTACAATATCTCACAGTAGTTTTCTTTTAATTACTCAAATGTCAATTGAACGTAATTCAAAACAGCTAAAGAACGCTATTCCGCGAATTCGCTACAATCAACAACAGTAGTTTTCTAAACAACAACAAACTAAGCAACTACTACAAACTGAGATGTTTTCCTCCTTTTATAAGCTTTTAAAATCACGCGCTAGAATTTTCCAGTACTTTCTCGAAATCAAAAAGAGATATTTATTTATTTAACGCACGCGCTCTTGTATTTTTAATTTTTCCGGCTTAGCTTTCTTTTAATATTCGTCACGCGCTGCACTGCGCGAGAAATAAAACCATTTAATTTATAATTGAACTAACATTAGCTTTTTAAATACCAAATTCGTAACAATATGAAAGAAAAATAACGGTTAACATAAAATCAATAGGTCAACGAGAAATCTCACCTCACCGTACTGATCTCCTGCTTAGCCGACCGTACGAAATTAAAAGCTCATCGATATCTTGAAAAGAAAGACTTTGCTGAAGTGCAGTTTCCCGAAAGTGTTTTCATCCGTATTCACGAGAAATGATCGGCGGAGAAAAATGTTGTGAAACTGTGGATAAGAAATATTTGGCAAAAGCTTCCTTTTGCCTCAGATAATCAAGAAGGTCTAATACTTTGGGACATGCTCAGCCTCCATCTAACGGATAACACAAATATGTTGTTGAAAGAGTGTTATACAGATATGACAGTTTATCCAGGCGGATTATTGCCATTAGTTCAGATATTAGACATATATGTCAATAAATCATCGATAGAATATTTTAAACGTTAGTGGAATACTCGAACAAAAGTGAAGGTGAAAAGAACAATTACAAATGGAGACCAAATACGTCATGCAAGTCCATAAATAGTGTCTCAGTAGATAATAAAATCACGTAATAAAATTAAACCCGTTTAATTTATGTGGTATATCTGACGGTCTAGATGCAACGAAAGATGATTATATATGTGTGGATCAGAGTAAAAGTAATGGCAAAACTGAAACAGAATTCGATGATGTGCTTGAAGTTATAGCTTGAGGCGTATATGAGGAACTTGGATCTGTCTATGCAAGTATGGATCAGAGGTGAAGGTGAAAATGAAACAGAATCCGATAACGAAAATTTTTAAGTACATAAACTATGTTATTTCTCTTAAATAAAAAGCATTTAATTACACGCAGAAATCTAATTTTATCTAATTCTAATCACTTTTTCCATATTTCTAAACATAACATTTTTATAGCTGGCGTACAGCGCGTACCCATAAATTTCCATCTTGCATTTTCTTTTAAAAGTGCGCCTTATACGCCTGAATATACTATAACAAACATAGCTGAAACTTAAGTGATAGAGATATTTACATGCTTGCTGAAGCATTATATTCTGTTTTTTTCCCTTCTATCACAAACCGAGAGTTTCTGTGAGATTTGTGAGGTGCGAAGGAATCTCTATTTTGAAAGAATTCGAAATTGATATAAATTCGCTTTATAACATATTATTCAGTTTATTTATCTAATTATATTATGATTCTGATGTAATGTATACACACATTTTAAAAGTTATTTCTTTCGCTCATTTCAATTGGTAATCTTGAATTTTTACACTGGAAAAATCCTGAGTAGAGACGGAAACTGTGGTATGTCAAACTGAATTTAAACAAGGTGAAAGCAAATGAAAAGCTAATGTACATACTACAATAGCTTTTAATTTGTTTAGAATTACAATCTTAGTAATGCAAATCATGCTGATTAACACATAATTAAAAGTGGATAAACATTCCTTTTTGAACGTTTCTTTGAACCTTGATATAAAGTTCTATGAATATTTGCAGTTGGATAAGACAGCTCAGGGTCAAACAAATTTTAAAATGAAATTTGTATAAATTAATTTCATGAGTTCAATTATGAAAGATATGCCGTGCAATATTTATTTGCACAATTTAAAGCCAGTAGCACAACTTAAATTTATTGTTGAAAAATATTGTCATGTGTAAAGCTATGTGTTAAAAAAGTCCTGTGACTTTCCAGGTAAAACCGGAAGACCTCGCAGCCATGAAAGGCACTGAAAACATAGATCTGAACTACGAAAGAGTGTACTTAGTTGCTGCTAAAATAATACTGGTATCTTAAAGTTAGCATGACTAATTAATAGCTAATAATATATCAGTAGTTACACTTACCGAGCAAAATATTATCAAATGCCGTCCATATACTAAGAATACCATAAAGTTCTTGATAATAAAAATGTTGTTGATAATAAATTTTGGTAAAATGAAGCAGGTATATGATTTATTTGTTCTATTTTTCTTTTCCGGGTCTTGCTTCGTTTGGTCATTAAATCAATCGTTCTACAGTCGGTATCCAGTTCTGGCTCTTTTCGCAGTTCAACCGGTTTCCTTTTCGGGTTTGACAGTTCTTTTCCGGTTCCAGCTTGTCTTTCAGATTTGGAATCTTTTCCGTTTTTTGCTTCTTTTCCAGGTATTGCGTCTTTTCAGACTCCTCTATATTTTCGATTTCTGGCATCTTTTCCGGCTCTTGCTTCTTTTCCAGTTTCTGTATTTTTTCCAGTTCCTTCTTCATTTTCAAGTCTCTCTTTTTTGGTTTTTCAATTTTTCCCTCAACTTTTGCCTTTCCAGTTCATTTTTGTGTGCTTGTTTTAGCATCTCTTCAATATGTTTCTCCATTTTCAGTTCTTCTTTCTTTTCTCGTTTTTGTATTCCTTCCCGTATTTTCTTCTTTTTCAGTTCTTCTTTCTTTTCTAGTTTTTGAATCCATTCCAGTAATTCCTTCTTTTTCAGTTCTTTCTTCTTTTCTAGATTCTGTTGCTTTTCCAGTTTTTGTTTGTTTTTCAGTTCTTTCTTCTTTTCCAGTTTTTGCTTCTTTTTCTGCTCTTGTTTCATTTTCAGTTCTTGCTTCTTTTCCAATTTTTGCTTCTTTTTCAGTTCTTGCTTCTGTTCTAATTCTTGTATCTTTTCCTGTTCTTGCTTCTTTTCTAGTTTTTGTATCTTTTCCAGCTTTTGTTTCTTTGTCAGTTCTTGCTTCTTTTCTAGGTTTTGTGTCAATTCCAGTTTTCTCTTGTTTTTGAGTTCTTGCTTCTTTTCCAGTTTCTCCTTCTTTTCCTGTTTTTCCTTTTTATTCAGTTTTTGATTCTTTTCTAGTTTTTGCATCTTTTCCGGTTCTCGCTACTTTTCCAGTTCCTTCTCGTTTTCCAGTTCTTTCTCGTTTTCCAGTTTTTGCTCCTTTTCATGATCACAAGGAGGATTTTCCAATCTACAAAAAAATCGGTATATCTTTATTTCAGTAGTAAAATAGTGAAGGTAATGCAATGACGATCACGTTTAACATGTACAACACTTCCATATTTAGATACTATATAACACTTTTGGCTCAGTTTCATAGGGAAAAAACTCCCCATAGGTTATTGCCTGGCAGAATCGTTTTCTACAAATGGTGAATTTGTTGTTTTCATTGTTCTGACCTAAAGCCAATCAGATAAGTTAAAGTATTTTGCGTTATTTGTATGCAATAAGCGGCCTCCATGAATCTCACGTAGAGCGTAATAATTTGCAAAGTTTCAGTGCCTTACTTTTCCTTACTTAATTTTTACATAAATTGCAATAATAATAACAGAAATAATAAACAGGTGGCTTAAAAACAGAGGGAAACAATGACGAAAATTGCAAAATAGGAGGAAAAAAGGAAACTGAAATGAAAAGGGAAACAACTACAAACAAAGGATGGAAAAAGCATTTTAGAAGATATACACGTAACGTTCTTTCTGAATCAGCAAAACCTGTATTTTAACGAGTCTCTTTGCATCGCTGGCTGCACAGATTTCAAATTTTCTCTCGTTATTCCAAATTCGGATCATATTGCTGGTCTTTTTCGTCGTCCAGCAGAGCCGCACTAGGATTTTTGCCACCATTTGTTTCCAATTGAAACTTTTATTCTCATTCTTCAGTTGCATTTTTAAAGTTTATTTATTTATACAGGAAGAAAGAAAGAAATCAATCAAATCAAAGTAAATTAGGAAAAGATATACCTGTTTTCTCCTATATTTATTGTTCCCTGTAATTTCTTTTGCCTGTTCCATTAAATTTATTGAAGAAAAATTTACAAAATCTTTCAAAATGTATTTCCTAAATCCTTATGCGAATTTAGCCCTTCTGATCATTTCGGCCACACTTTAATGGCTTTTACAATTTGATGTTTGAATATTGACAGCTGCCTATACTGAAATATGTTCTCCATTGTCCTCGAAAAAAGAAAAATTAAAGTTCCAGGAAATTTTGCAATGAAGGACATATATATCTTATTTGAAGGGCAAGAGGAAAAGAAAAAGATGTTTTCGGATGGGAATATGTAGCATTTTAAACACCGTGTTTGCAAATGTCATCATATAGTAGCAACACTTGAGTCATAAGTAATTATACACATATATGAGAGAGACGACGATGACGAAAAATTAAATGGCAAAACATGGCCGAAATCACTTTCCTGGCCGGTGCAAACAACACAAAACACAAGAAAGATCGGACACCAGTTATGCTTAGCACAAGAGAAATTAAAAAGTAGGAACAAAATTAGACACTTATGGACCTCAAAAAAGGTGTTCGAAATTACGACCTGCACCCTGTTACAGGTATCCCATCTCTCGCACATCCAACATGAGATGTTCTGGAAAATACCGTGCATCCCCAGGACTTTCCCAGCACCTGCCACAATATGTGCCACAAGTTCCTGTTGGACTTCTAACTGGGGTTTCGTGCACTTATGTGTTGAAGTATCCCGAGACGAACTGATAATGCAAGTTAGGTCTCGTGATCTTGCTGAACAATGCACTGGACTATCCCTACCAAACCCATGTTTAGGATACGTTCCGAAGGAACTTTCGAATACTTTCTTTGATGGCGATCCCCTGCTTTTGTTCTTATTTCTTGGTTTCCGCTGCGCTAAGGAAAATAAACTAATATCTTTACAATGTTCGTACCCTATTTTTCTTGTGTTGTCTCTCGTCACTATGGGCCATAAAAGCGTTTCCGACAATGCATTGCAATAAACGATTATATATATATGTATATATAAACACTATATATATATATATATAATCTTATAAACATATGTTACCGTGAAAGACCGAAATTGGAGAATATCGACTTTCACCGGAGAATGTCAACATTCACCAAATACGTCGGTGAAAGATCAAATATTGCATTACATTCTTCTACATTCGGACCCTCACCGGTGTATGTCGATAATCACAGATATGCTCTGGTGTAGATTGAAAAGAGCGGAGTATATGTACACAGTGTTATTGCAAAAGGAAGTGTTCCACAAATAAATGCAGTTGTAAAAGCAAGGGCCTCTTGTGCAATTGAAAGTGTTAGATATTATATATATATATATATATATATAATAGTATAAACATATGTTACTGTGAAAGACCGAAATTGGAGAATGTCGACTTTCGGTAGATTGAAAACAGAAGAGTATATGTACACACTGTTATTGCAAAAGGAAGTGTTCCACAAATAAATGCAATTGAAAATGCAAGGGCCTATTGCGCAATTGAAAGTGTTATATATATATATATATATATATATGTATATAATCGTATAAAAATATGTTACCTTGAAAGACCGAAATTAAAGAATGTCGACTTTCACCGGAGAATGTTAACATTCACCAAATACGTCGGTGAAAGATCGAATATTGCATTACATTCTTCTACATTCGGACCCTCACCGGTGTATGTCGACAATCACAGATATGCTCTGGTGTAGATTGAAAAGAGAGGAGTATATGTACACACTGTTATTGCAAAAGGAAGTGTTCCGCAAATAAATGGAGTTGTAAAAGCAAGGGCCTCTTGTGCAATTGAAAGTGTCATAACAGTTAAAGTTGTTGCAATAAATAAGATTTGAATCACGTAATTTAGTAAACATAGCTTGAGTAAGCTCCCAGTTCCGAGTCAGGATAGTTCATGTTTCCGAAGCAAGTAAAGAGGAATACAAGTCCTGATAGTGGCGCCCGACGAAGAAGTATAACCATGGCCGAGTTTCAAGAAGAACCTGTGGTGCCTGCAGAAGCGGCTCAGAATCCAGAAATGCCAGCTGCCGCCCTGGAAGGATTTGGGTACATCGTACAGACCATGCGCGCATCGATGAAACCAGAAGCAACATTTAATGGAAACTCACCGGTAACCAGTTTTTTGGGAAAATTGGATGACCACTTCATGCTGTATCCAGTCCATGAGTTCCGTAAAGTCACCTTAGCTACCAGCGCTTTGAGGGGCCAATTGCTTAATTGGTACAAATGTATAGGCAGAAGCCTCTTGGGTCAAGCGGGAAGTCCCACCTATACTTACGAAAATTTTAAGACTGCCTTAGTAAAAGCCTTCCCTGTCGTAAGAGATCGTGCAAGTTTAGAAACGGAACTCTTCAGCATATACCAGCAACGAATCGAAAATCTTTCCACCTTTATTTTAAGAAAAATTCACGTCTTTAAACTCTTGTATGTAAACCGTCCGGATCCTGAGATAATCCAAGTGATTTTGCCGAGTTTAGTTCCCCAAGTACAAGACTTTATTAAGGAATCCGACTACACTGGAAAAGTTATTTGAGCTAACAATCCAGTTTGAAAGTAGAAGAACGGCGGACATCGAATGAAGACGCCAGTATGAGCAACGGAGCCAATTTGGTGCGCCAAGACCACAGCAAAGGCAAGAACACGGCTACGGAAGCAAATCGAATCAGAGGGCAAGGAAACCTGAGTATCCAAAAACAACCGGCGAACGTCGACAGTTCAATAGTAAGCCAGAAAAAAAGTCTGAAGGCCAGCGGAAAAACAAGGAAGGCATGGAAAGGAAGAAAGAAAATTTAAACTAAAACGGATTTCTGCTGACGGGAGGGTGCGGAAATCCGAAGGCCAAGAAAAGCCCTCTTTCTTCAAGTTAAATACAGTTATTGTGAAAAATTTGACTCTTCCAAAGATTGAAGTTAGAGTTTTATAAAAGATTTTGCAGCTATTGTTGAACCATTGTTAAAATTAAAAAGGAAAAAGGTAAGATTCTCGTGGACGGCCGAAGCCAATAGTGCTTTCGAAAAATTAAAGCAAGCATTAACCCCAACTAGCACAAGAACGTTCAGGGCAAGTGCTTCACAAACGTGTCGGGAACGTTCAAAATCCCGTCTATATGTTACAGTTCTAAGACGGACAATAACACGTCAAATACTTGTGTTTGTAACACTTTCATGCAACGTGTCATTAACGTTCTAGCACAACGTTTTTGGCACGTTTTACCTGAACGTTCTGAACCACGTCTACGTATTGCAGTTCAATAACGGACAGTAGTACGTTAAAAGTGGTATTACTGTCACTTTTTTATAACGTTCTATGAATGTTCTTCTAACGTTCTAACAGAACGTTCCTTTAACGTTTTGGTAGAACGTGGTGAATCACGTCACTACGTTACCGTTCAATAACGGGCAGTAGAACGTCAAAAAATGGTGTTACTAACAGTTTTGTAAAATGTCCCTTGAACGTTCTATGGAAGTTCCGGTAACCTTCTGGCAGAACGTTTCTTTAACGTTCAGGCAAAACGTTCTAAATTACGTCTCTTAGATCTAGTTCACTAATGGACAATAGAACGTCAAAATATGGTACTAGTAACAATTTTATGTAACGTTCCTAGAACGTTCTATGAAAGTTTCTATAACGTGATAGCAGAACGTTCTTTTAACGTTTGGGCAGACGTTCTGAATGTCGTCTATAGATTACAGGTTTATAACGAGCAATAACACGTCAAATACTTGTGCTGTTGGCATTTCTGTATAACCTGCAAAGAGCGTTCTAAATCACGTTTAACTAGAACGTTCTGAATCCCGTCTATATGTATAGACTCAGAGGAACAAACTGTAAGTGAAATATTTGTGTTTGTAATACTTGCATCTAATGTGCCAGAAACTTAGTTTCCAACTTGTGAATTCATATAGAAATTTACTGTTCTTTAATGAAAAAGAACACAGCAATTTTCTGGAAAAGAAATTATCTGTTTGAAGAGTTGAGCTTGAAATGTTACATTTACAGATATATGTCATGCTTTATATATGCATCAAAATTCAAATTCTATTATTTTTTCACATTTTCTTACTTCATTATAGACATGCCATTTATTAATGAAATTTTCCACTTTTTTCTCTACATTTACATGTAGTTCCTCCAATGCAATATTATCTAGACCTTATATTTTCATGAAAATTTTACATGCAATACCTATTAATTACATATAAAAACTAATTTGTTACAGTTCTTTTTTTATGATAAAAATGTATTTTAAGCTTTATAAATTAACCAAGAAATCAAGTTACTGTTCTTGTTGGAAGGAAAAGGAAACAGAGCAGGAAATAATGATTTTTAATATATATGGACAGAATCATTGTCATTTTCCAAATTCTGAAACCTTATTCATGTGATCATATGCACCGAACTATTTTAATGGAAGACTGTATTATATTCTGGACGAAATAATTATTTCTTATTAAATATAATCCTCAGTACTTTTTTGCAGTAAATTGAAAACAAATTGTTTTCTTTGAACATTAATAAGTTTTGATATGCCGGTTTAGTAACTTTATTTAAACGTTATATGAGACTACTGCTATCTTGAGTTTTTGTCATTGTAGCAGACTAAAAGTATCAGGATGATGGAAATTAAAGTGAATGTGTGGATATTTCTTGTCATTAAAATAAATTTAAAAGTTTGCATTTAAATGTACGCGAATTTACCAAATAATAAATATTTTTCTTATGTTCTGTTTACAAGCAATTAAGCTGTACTAAACAGTTCTCTGTAAAAATTACTTCTGTCCATGAAATTTGTTTACAAAGTTAGAAGACTTGTTTTGGAAGCTAATAAACAAATAAAATGATATATATTTTCCACAAATTTATTATTTTGGCATAAATTTGATTGAATCTTTATTTCAGTTATTTTCAGAAGCAATTTCAGTTAAAATATAATTATTGTTATAATTTAAAATTTGAAGCATTTATTGCAAAAGTGTCCAGTTTTCTTTTAATTTAATTTAGCTATTAGGAATGCATTAAATTTCAGGAATGTATAAACTGATAGTTTTGAATTATTTCATGAAATTTTAAAGTATTAAAGGAAATGTAATGAAAATTCACATATAATTAATAAAATTCATAAATAATATTGCATATTCATGTAATAAATTTCTATTCTAGAATCAAGCATTCATATTCAATGAACTAATTATTTTCATATTCAGTTATGCAATGCTTAAGCTAAGTATCCTTCAGGAATCCAAGTCTTCATGAAAGTTATGAAGCGAACTGAACAATCAATAGCTTTAATTAAAGTATTTTCGTATAAGATAATACACAAATTTTTTATTCCATTGTTTACAAACTTCCTTCTGTTGTAAATTTTCCTTTTTGTTTATGATACTTTTTCTGGACAGGAATCATGCTTCAATCAGTCTTTTATAATTTTTTCAATAACACTGCAAGGCACCTCTCTGATGGCCCGATTTTCCTTGAAGGCACCTAAAAAAATAAAAAATATTTTTTTAAACTAAATAATCAAGAAATAATAAATTCTCTCAAACTTTAATAAAAGCGATGCTGCTTCATGTAATGTGGTCAATTTAATATAAATATATGTTATCTTGAAACAGTACTATAGAATAATGCTTCAAAAATTTAGTATTTGAGATTTTTACATTAGGGTAGATTTTTAAAAAATCAAAATTTTACATAAATTTCAATTTTTTACGAATTAGACAACTGTAAATTGGACTTTCATTTAGAAAACAGGAACTAAAAGTGCACTGGAACTAAGATTTGAGATTTTGATAAAGATTTTGTGCAATACAAATACCTCATCTTTTGGTAATCTCAGATAGCATCATTATAAACAATAAAAAATGAAATTTGTTTCGAAAAAAAGAAACGAAAATGATTATTTAAATTATGAAATGCTGGTCTAGTTAAATATTTTGAAAAGAATGAAGTAGACCTAAGATTATCAGATTTAAAATTACAAATAAAATATGTTGAATTATGTTTCCTTCAAGTAGCTGTGAATGCTACTTTTTCCCCCATTTAGTTTCTCTAGTAAACAATGCTAATAGTATGTGCTGCAGAAGAGACTGGATTCTACACATTTGTTTTTCCTATTTTCCTTTTATTTCGGCAATAAGATAAACCATACTCATAAAGTTTGATATGAGCTACAGTCATAGAGGAGAAAAAATTATTTCATTGAAGGAATGCAACACATATGTTAGGAACGAAAATAAGGGCCATAGAAACTACCACCTTGAAATGCTTATTTTAAAATAACAGAGTACAGTGCAGCTATGATAAAAATTTAACTACATGTGTATATATATGTAAAGATTATATATATACATATACACATTATATATGTATTTAATACGAATGTCAAGGAAATTAAATAGAACAAATAGATTTTGAAAGAAAAACTTTGCATCTTCGTTCGCAAACAAAAATACCTTACAATGACATTTTCCCGAAAATTTTTGAATTAATTGAGAAATTAAATTTGATATATTTGCTATTGTTTTACATTCGTGAATAGATTTCAGTAATCTGAATAGCTCTTCATCATAGTGCTTTATTCAAGTTTAAATTTCATTTAGTATTAGAGGTTCTTCACTGATTAGTTAGAATTGTGTCATTATATGTTGTTAAATGTGCTTTAGTTGTATTAAATTTGTGGATGTATCTAATTAAACGTCAAATAATCTTAACAAAAAAGTAAAGTATTTAATCATGAAAATTTGTCAACTTAAATGGAGGAATGTAAAGTCAGAAAAAAGTTTAACATGTAATGGTATTGATTCCTACAAATGTGTATTTAGGAATTTTGGCACCCTTGTTTTAAATAGAATACAGCATTTTGTTGCAGACTCTTTTTAAGAGCAATAGACTTCAGGAAAGCTAGGTAACCAAATTTTTGGGTAATAATTACGTCTTTTAATACAATAGTTATGCTATAGATATTTCATAATTCATTTAATTAGTGCTTATGATTTAAAACTTATACACTACAAGAAATGCAACATAATACTTACTCATTAGATTCTACTAAAATAGATCTGATTAATTTTAACCACAAAAAACTGTAATGAAAAGTTTCAAAACGAAATAGCAAGCAAATTATGACTCTTACTAAAATTAATATCGCAGAAGATTATTGTATAGGGTCAAGAATAGTACCAAACGTCGACCACACGTCGCCAACAAATGGCGCTTCAATTTCTTATACTATCAATTGCTCTTATAATGTTAAAGTGGTCTCGGAATGTTCGCCGTTTGAAGAATTCAATTTCGAAACTGAAATACAAAATTAGCGCGCTCTGTAATGTCACTATTTGAATTTAGTTAAATTCACTTGAAGAAAAATATATAATCCTTGAAAAAATCATTGAAACATTTTAATTTTTATTTATATGTATTTTGAAATAACGATTTGATCTGAAAGATTATGTTAAGTGAAATATTAAAGTGAGGGTATTTTTTTATTTTAAAATTTTAATGCCTGGAAGTTCTCAAACATTCAGTTATAATCTATTAAAATATCAAAATACTTACATAATATCAAAGAAACTGTTTTTAACTCTTTTGTTGCTTTCCTGCCCAGTGTATTCTTGGGCTAATTTGTTTGTAATTACGAAGGTAAAGTCTTCTTGTTGAATGGCTGACGCCAGCACCTACTCGGCAGGAAAACAATTTTACCTGTTAGAAAAGAAAAATATTTAATATTTAAGGATAAAAATATTAAAACATCATACCAGTAACTCCTAACACAAGTTTAGATGTTAGCTTATCTATCACACAGAAATTATTTTCATTATCTTAAGTAAAACCAGTGATCGCTGTAATGACATTGCAATTAACGATAACGGGTGGAACGTCCCCAGTTGAAAACAGCACATTTAATACATTTTCATTACGGTGAGTACTCGTGATGATGTCTTTTTTCGGAAGAATATAAAAAGTCAATATACAGCATATACCTGCTTGACTGTTTGTATTCAGAGTTATAATGCCTCGGCTCAGAAACATTTATGCTTCAGTAAATGGAAAGATTTATGCTTTTGGAAATGTACCTGAAACTCATATGTACAGGATAAGATTGTGTAACCTTTTTATAGGCAGATAAAATTACAATACGAATGAATTAAAACGTGTATGTATGCAGTATTTATATGTATAAAGAGAGAGAGAGATGTGAATTAAAACGAATTAATATAAACCCAAAATGATGAACTCTGTAGCAATGAGGCACTAATCAAAAGAAGGAATCAAAAACATGGAAAACAAAACTGAAGCAAAAGTAATAAATGCATAAATAAAACAAAGTTCGAATGAAATTTTAAAAATAAAAAATAATTTAAAAAACTTCATTCATCAGGTAGCAGCCGAAATAATTGTAAATAGGATTATAAACAGAGATTTCTAAATTATAACTGGATGAATTATAGAACTAATAAAAGAATCCTTTGAATTAAAAGACCAAAAATTCAAAATTTAAATTTTCCAAAAAATTTAAAACTGTTTAAAAATTTATATCAGGATTATGTAAGGATACTCCAAGTGCACAAGTGATAGCTGCCTAAGGGAGGCAATCAATTCGTGGAGGAATTTCTAAGGAAAACTGGCTCGTATTCATGCTACTCATAGGAAAACCATGTAAAGTAACTCGCAACCAGACCGTTCGCCTGGGATATAACCCAGGACGAACTCCCAATCTTCGGTGGTGTTAAATATTTAGCCACTGATGAAGCAAAATAAAGTAATGATAAAAACTGCAATTATCTGAAATCAGTGTTTATCACGATATAACTTACACCGATGTGACTCAAAATTGGATACATGAATTACAAAAATAGACTAGTCGCGCCTTTTGAAGTGTTTTTTAAACGCTTTGAAGAATAAGAGAAAGTATATTTATTAATTTTAAATTAAAAAGTTTTTAAAAATTAATAATTTGGAAAATAGTACTTAATGTACAAGAAACATAGAGATAGTGTAGACATAAAGTAGACATAATTTGCAAGCCAAAAAAAAAAAAAAAAGAAAGAAAAGAAAAAGACCTATGCAGAATTCAAAACACAGAGAATGCAAATATGGACTTAATAAACTTATCAAATTAAAAAATAATAATAATAAATAATTTAAATCGACGAAAAAAATAGCTTATAAGCAAAGTTAATGCTGAGGAATTAAACACAGCGTTAAGTGCCTCTGAATTAAATATTCTTGAAAAATAAAAGTAAATGACTAAATAGCTAATTATTTCTGACGTGATTCAAATTTGTTACGCAATATATAAAATATATTAAAAAGTCAAAGTATTTTTAAAAAAGAGGAAATTTTGTTAATTTGAAAGTTAGGAACTTTTTATAAAAACAGCAGCTTGAAAAAGTGCAGTGACATAAAGCACAAGCCATCAAGAAAAAGAGAAATGTAGAATCCAAAAATTTTATAACAGGCAAAATTGTCCAAAATTTCATAATGCGAAACTGTTAAAATAAAATTTAACTTACAAAAGGACAATCAGCATGCAAAATTAATATAATAGAATTAATCATATAAATTCAAATTAATTATAAAAAATTAAAACTGAAATAAATGATTAAAAATATCTTTTACTACTGCAATTACTTTTATTAATTGCAGTAGTAAAAGATTATTAATTTTCTAGGTGAGGGAAACCCTGTTAGTACACCTGATTAAAAACATAATGGATAACAAACATAATAATATTAATTTTTCGCTACCCGACGGGGAAAAATTAAAACGGAATTTTAAAATTTAGCAGGAGGTAATTCTGTTTTATTTCTTTTTGTATTTAATTCATCATCCAAGGAATCAACATCCTGATACATGTATATATTAGGCCTCTTTCGCTTCTGTTTCGGTGTTTCAAAGTCTGAATCTGTATCTAAATTCAATGTCTCCAAGGTCTTTTTACACTTAGTTTCGACTGTAGCATAATTAGCTACAAAAATATATATATTTTTCATTAGGTAAAGTCTCATCTTTAACACAATAGCATATTTTATGTTTAGAATCGTTAAACACTTTAAAATTTCTTACAGAAAACTCAAATCTTATTATTGAAAATTATATTTTTATTCAGATTTTTAAATGAAGTATATATGCATTTTTTAAATAAATTTAAAGACACTGTTAACATTCTGAAGCCTGTTTCATGAATTCACTCAATGCAATTGAATTTGACATTAATGTTGGTCCTCAGGCTGAAATCTTTCCCTTTGCATCCATTTTTTTTTTATACCTGAGTAAGATTTTGAGGAGGTTGTATTAAAATTCACAAAATGAAAAAGCTTGTTGAATACTAGAGCTGTACAGTGAAACGTAATAAGGAATGTAGACATGATTTATTTCGGAGCAAAACTACTAAAAAATAAGCTGATGTAATATGACTACAATTAATTAAGAGAGAATAAGGATAAATAATATTTTTTAGAAAAATTGAAGTATTGAATTTTTCTACGCATCAAAACATTTTTTTTTTTAAATTTCATTGTTTCATTTTAGAAAACAAATTATTTCAAATTTATACTCCCGAAAAACTTCCTACCAATGAAAATAATATGGAAAAACAGAAATAAAAATCATTTGTAAAATACTTACAATATTCTCCCATGACAACAAATTCAAAATTCTCCCAGGATGTAACTGGTTCTCTGTATTCCAGAATTGCTTTTTTCATGTGATTGCTTTCTTTATACGAAGGCCAGACATACGAAGGCCAGACACATGTCTTTTTATCATTTGATACTCATTTACTTGAGACGAGAGCCACTTCATCGGTCGTTAGGAAAAATACAACGCTAAATGTCATGTTCTATTAATGTGATGAAATAAATCCGTAAAATTTCCGAGACTGATTGAAGCAATCTTACTTTATATATAGCTAATTATCAACTTTAAAAAGCTTGCCTTATACGAATTGAACTTTCTTGACATTCTGGGAAAATTCCTACCTGACTTTCTGAATATAATTTTTTATTTTCCATGGCTTTCTAGAATTTTCTAGGTGAGGGAAACCCTGTTAGTACCTGATTAAAAATATAACGGATAACAAACATAATAATCCCTATATGGTAGAAGCATACATTTGCAGTTAACAGAATCCACTGATGCAGATTCTAAATTTATTGATAGTTCTGAAACTATACTGACACCTAAATTTAGAGAACTGAAAGGATAACTGTAAAATTCTTTTTGTTTTTCAAATCTGTAAAAAACAATTTTTTTTCCCGATGAATTTTCTAACAGATTTTTGATTATTACAACTGATTTGTCCTTCAATAAACAACAATTATCACCAGTGTCAGCAGATATCTTAAATTTTGAGAGTTGAAACGATATATTTTGCCTTCCTTCATTTACTGATTCCTCTTCTTCTTCAAAAAAGCTTTTTTCAGCATATCTACGTACAAGCTGCTGCAAAGGTTTTGAAGGAGAACGAAGAATATGTTTCAGTTTTCCCAAAAAGTTTTCAAATGGGAAACAACTGAAAGTGTCAAGAGGCCCAAATATTCGAACATCATTTATTAAATGAATTAAAGAATGAACGTTATAGGAAATAAATTTCTTTTCCCATATAACCGAATACTGTGTTTAACAAAAGCTCTTAAGGCATTTTCTGGAAATGCATAATTAGAGAAAGCAATATCTGAAGGCTGTATTAAAATAAAAATAGCCACATGTAGTAAAAGAAAGTTGTTATACACAGCAGATGGTAAAACTGAACTCATGACAACGGGCCCAATGTATAATAGAAATAATCGAAACTCTGTTGCCTTCCACCTATGTAATTCTCTAAGCGTTCTAGGTTTACGGCTAAATTCACTTGGTATGTAAGGTCTTAGACCAATGTGAGATGAAGATATTTCATTTACATCTCTCCAGTGAAGTTTTAGTGATTTATTGAAAGTTCCATTAACCCACGAAAATAACAATTTTCTCATGACGCCTAAGCAGACAAGGTGCATATAATCTAGGGGAAATTGGGATACTAGACCGAGTGGCAACTGACTCAAAGGTGATGTTAAATTTTGTACGTGGTGCTTTCTATCACTTTTATTTTGAAATGAAGCATCCGTTCGCAAATTGTCATCACAGCTCAGAAATACAACTCTGTCATTAATCCATTTTCCTTCAATAGTGCATTTTTCGCAGGAATGATAGCCAGTGTGCCCAGTGATGCATTTCAAGAAAGCACGAGCTGGTGCATCACATATAAAACATCTTATTCTGAATTTGTACAGTGCACCATTATGCTCAATACCATTAGCAAGAAGCTCGGTAAATTCTCTAATAGTGCTTTCAAGGTATTGTTCCAGATTTAGAGGTTTACCCATTCCACAAAAAACGCCAATCAAAAACGGTTTGTTATGAATATTATATAGTCTTCCTAAAATAGGCCAGAATGTCAGACCGGAACTTTTGTAAAGTGGTAAGCCGTCAATATTTATATCAATTAAAATAAAATCATTGATTTTTGGTTGTGTAGCATTCAAAATTTCTTTAATTCCGCTTAATAGCCCTAAATGGAAATAATCTCCATTTTGCAATTTTTTAATTGGAGTTGAACGAGGAGTTTTCAGTAATGTCCTAGCATCTTTTGGTAAATTCCATTGCTTAGGCAATATACCAATTAGGTCATTAATTGCAGAGTGAGTTATTTTGTGCTTTAAACACCAGTCACGCAATTCATCAATGTCTATAGATTTATGAGCCGAATTTTCCAAAGCTTTGTGTTTTTCGCACTGACTATCAGAGCTTGACTCCGGAAAAAATTCTATACTACTGTTAATTTTGGAATCGCTGAAAATATTTCCACTTCTTGTACTACACAAATTGTCAACTATAATTGTTGATGCTGCTGGATGAGTGAAATTAGGTTCACTAATTCTGGAAACACGATCGACACCGGAATTGCTAACTGAACTATGTTTAGTTCCTTTATGCACATGTTTAGAGCAAAAGCTATTTTTATATTTTGTAACAACTGTGGCTAAAGCAATTTCTTTGCATTGTGCTTCTACAGACTTAGTACGTAGGCGATATTTATGCTGCCTGCTTTTCTTAACAAGGGATTCCATCTGAAATCAAATGGTAAAAAAAAATTAAACAGCTCTTTTTCAAAAAATATGATAAATAATATTTTCTTATAACACTAACAAATTACCTTTGAACTAACTTTGCAAAATAGTTTTCTATGTCATTATGAATAGCGAATATTAATTTCTGAGCAAGTTAAACAGCAGAATTTTAGATACATATTTTATTATACAGATGTATATAATAAATGAGCAATTTATGAACTCGAGAAATTTTTTGCCCAAATAACAATATAGGTGTCAATTTTACTTTTAATTTCTATCCAAATAATAATATAGTTGTCAATTTATTAAGTATAAATTAATTTATGTCTGGCTAATAATTTCATTCCTATTGTATTAGTAGAGGAAAGCCATCTTCGAAGACATTCTGCCAAATAACACTACATTTGATAATTTATCATTTTCTTTTTTCTTTAAGCATAAATTATTTTATGATTGTAATGATTTCATTCTAATTATATTATCATGAAGGAAAAAACTAACTCTTGAAGACATTTTACCAAATATCCCTGCATTTGGCAATTTAAAATTTTCTTTTTTAAGCGTAAATTAATTTTATGCAGGGTTAATAATTTCAGCCTTATTGTATTAGTATATAACTGAAATAAAAAAATTGCAAGGTGTATTTTCAAATTCTTGTGCTTACTAAAACTATCAAAATATTACTGTACAAAATGTCATATAACTTTCACTGAAAGGTTTATCATTTATAGATTAGCCTCATGAACATTTGGGGAAAATTTTAAAATTATTGCTTACATTTGTTGATCACTTGCTCCTTTCCAAATAACTGATGCAGGATAAAATAAATAAATAAATAATCATAATTGATGTTTATAAACAGTTCTAATCTAAAAGTACTTAAGCGAATAGAAGAGCTGCGATGTAATAGAAAATAGCTAAGTGAAGAGATTAAATTACGATTATGTGCTTAATGCGAATTTTTTACTTATTTATCTGTTTATTTAGCGTCGCTTTAGCTGGGGAACACAAACTGCTCTTATAAAATATCAAAAAGTTATAAAGCTACTCAAAATTTCAGTTTTTAACTCTAAATAATAAAAATTTTCCATTTCAATGCTTGAGTAAATATAAGATATCTAATTCTCTTAATGTTTTAATTTTCTTTACAATTTAATGAAAACAGTGTGTGCTAAAATACGAGTCTACATTTGAATAGTATAAAAATTGTATTTCTAAAGCCATAAGCGCAATCATATATGCATGTAGATCATAGCTTCCAGCTTTGAAAAAATCTTAAAAGACGTAAGATTTTCTTTAAAGACGGGTTTTCACTCTGCGCCTCTACACCATTTCAAAGAAATTCCAAAATCACTTTGATTCAATTTATGATGCATGATGGTTCAAGTTACTAAACTGTTTGTAATTCAATTTTGATGATGTGTTAGCATTTCATTAGATGGTCTAAAATTAACGTTCTTTGCTAATTTAATTTTTTTTTATTTTCTCACCTTTTATGCTGAGAAAATCATGAGTAGTGAAGCAAGGCTTTTATTTATCCAAGTATTTTTAAATAATCACATACACACAACATACATATAATAAAACATGCATATTAACACTGCAGATAAAATTAGTAATATACCATATACAAAATTAAACACGAACGTTAAGAAATTAAACATTGCTTAAATCTACATATAAAAATCTACTAATGTCTAGATCAGATTAAATGAAATTCAATGAGAAAAATTATTAAGGTCAATAAAATTAATAAGAAAAAATACAGTTTTGTGAAATAAAGTTTAATAAGAAAAATTATTATGAAAATCATTACAGGTGGACGAATGCAATTTGCCTACCTGAAAGTTTATTTCGATAAATTTCGTTTTTTGCTGAGAAAAATTTTCTTTAGTAAAGACTTAAATATCGAATCTTTAAAATCT
This sequence comes from Stegodyphus dumicola, assembly GCF_044657685.1. Classification (NCBI taxonomy): domain Eukaryota; kingdom Metazoa; phylum Arthropoda; class Arachnida; order Araneae; family Eresidae; genus Stegodyphus; species Stegodyphus dumicola. Next base: position 261,954,029 of record NC_140771.1, on the reverse strand, counting down.
TGACATTCGGTAATTTACCCGGAGATGTTATAGCATCTGAAGATTTTAGCCATGTACAAAACAGTTTTAGCAATCCTTCATTATTAAAAAATACGATTAAAAATGGGAAAATATGCATACTTACACTTTTAGTAGAACGAAGAAAGAAGCGGATAAAATCTAAGTCACCAATACTATCCTTCGATCTATAATAATTTTAGCGGTGTTCTCGATGACCTCACACCCCGGTCTTTTGAATCGCTCTCCCTCAATCCTGACTGAGGTCAGAATATGCCAGACGTCAGTAATTTCAGGATTTGATTGGTTACATACGTTTTTTTTTTTGGGGGGGGGAAAGCGCAGGGAATGAGGAGAGTACCGTGAGAAAAAAAAGCGATTTCGTCATTGAGAGAAACAATGCTGTGGGCCCACATATGGAGAAGCTGAAAAAGCTCCAACTTGGAGCCCACTGTGTGCAGATCTATAAGCCAAGTGAGATGATAAAAAAAAGTAAAAGTATAAAAAATATTTTGTTTTGATTAATCCATCGACTAAAAATTAAGACTATTTTACTAGGCACCTTACAATTTACAACACATTCCCTGCAGAGACTTTTTGGCAGTGATTTAATAAAGTAATTGTTTAATAGTTAAGCGAAAAAGTGGGAGTTAATTTTAAAACTTCTCATTAAATCAGGAATTTATTTAGCAGCTTCTCTTGCAAGTGATTTCCTGCTGAATTTAAGTTCCTTACATTGCAAAAGTTACTTTTAATTTCAAAATTTAATCAGATAATTATTTCAGAAAACCAAAATATTTTCCTATTCACGTCGACATTAAATTTTTTTAAAAATAATTTTCGAAAAAGTATCATAGAAAGATCAACGTACCATAGCGCAACTGTAATGAAATATTTTATATCTGGTGGTAAACAAAAGTTGGTTAAAAAGTATATTCGAATATTTTGAAATATATCCAATATATCTGGAAATTAAACTGATCTTCGTGATTGGAAGAGAGTAGGAAATTTAAATCCATTAACTTAGAAATATCAGAGTGCCATTTCTCGTGTTTAATTATTTTATTTATTTATTTGGCATGCTTGTGTGTGTTTGGGTTTTGCTTCTGAATCTTTCACGAGAAAGCATTCTTTTTTTTTTTTTTCCAGCTTTCTTTTTAAATGCATTGTGAAATATTAAAAAACATACATCTTTATTTATTACATCATTATGATATTTAAAATATCAAAAAGATACACTTCATGAACATATGCACCGTTCCATATGGCACGTTTTAGATGCAATACTACGTAAACTTTTATACTTTCGTTACATGTAGTCGAAACTGCTACCAATACCAGTAACTGACGTGCGATCATACGGCAAAAAAGTTGTAAAATATAGACATAATTCAGAGCGTTTTTGTAACTGACACCGCCATTATAACGTTACTACTCACCCTTTTAAAGGGTGACTAGGTATTAGGTGACCCAGGCGCCAAATTCTGGTCGTGACGAATTGTCATCCACCGCCTTTTATTTCGAGCGTCCCTTGTAACTCTTAACCTCCTTTATAGAACTCACGAAACTGAAGAATTCCGCAATGCTCTCACCAGGATTCGAATTCCGAATCTTCCAAATACGTAGTAGCGTGGTTCCAGTTGCCGTACGAATGTATGCGGAAAGAAGAGCGAATAAAAATTGTAATATATGCAGCAGAACTTTTCTTCACAATTAGGTAAAAAATATATCGCGGGATTAGGATCGGTTTAAGTAACTTTGGTAATCTACGCAACCTGGATCTTAAGGCCCTTTAACACGGTTTCTCTTTTAAATTGCATTTTCTATAGAATGTTTAGATTATCGCCTAATTTATTATCATTAATCATATTATTTCGAAATTAAAAATTGAAGTTACTTATGAAATATATTTTGTACATCAACAATTTTCAAAATTATGTTCGTTTTTCATAGCCAAATAGAAAAGAAGCATACTTAAAAAAAAAAAAAAAAAAAAAAAAAAAAAAAAAAAAACCTCTTCAAATGCGACATATTCTTCCTGTAAATTGCAGTTTCTAATTGCAAATCTTCCTGCTGAATTATTTTATTAACTTTACTGAAATAAAAATAAGTATTATACCAGATCATAAGATGTAAATAAAATCTAAACATTGCGATTTATTTTAACAAACTAAATGTCTCACAGAAACAGATAGAATTTCTTTTTATTCCTTTTAAAATTTCCTTTAAACTTTTTTAAAAATATATATTATATTTTTAAGTTCCTACTTATCAGTTCTCAAGGAGCACTTATAATACTGACAAGTGGGGAGTCCTTTTGAGTGTTTTGCTGGCAAGGAAAGAGAGGTGAGAGTCCCTCGGAGTGTTCTCCATCAAAATTGCGACGAAACTTTTTCCTTTCTCACGGCAGATGATCGGTCGCACTCATAGCAGTGTTCTCTGTGATGAAATGGCTGAATAACTAATGAAGACTGGCCTTACAACTGCCCGGAATTTGAGACTTACAGCTTTCAGTTCTCACTTCAACTAGTTTCGCAGATTGTTTGAATTGTACATGACTATCAGAATTTCTCGCGCTTCATAGATGCAGAAAATAAAACTGAAAATCGCTTAATTAATAGTGCAATTTAATTATGCAATGAGCATACAAGATATAACGAGTTTCTGTGTTTTCCTAAAACATTCGTGCATATATCCCACTTTGTTTTATCTTTCATGTTTTCCATCATCATATATGATTCTACACGGCAATGTGCAAGGTATCCAAAGATCAGGTGATAAATAAAATTGTAATTCAGTGAACATTTTCCCACTATAGGATACCTTAGTTTCAAAATATCGAAATAATGCTAATTGAAGTAAAACCACTCTTAAAACCCCAATCAGTTTTTTTTTTTTTTTTTTTTTTTTTTTTTTTTTTTATGTAATTACGTCTAGCATGCAATATAAACCAAATGAATAATATTTTTTAAAACATTATTTTCGTAACATTGTACATTTTTTCATTTTGAATTTTATTTTCAGTTGAATTATTTGATTCACATTTCCTATACCGTTGATACTCATTTTAATCACATTTTCTAAGGATGCGAAATGACGTTATAACGATCATTAGCTTCATATAAATATGCAACTAATAAATTTTCCTGTTGACAAAAGTTTTTATGACCGTACACATCATTTAAATGCATCGTATGTCAATTAAATTAAAATTTTTATGACCATGCATAATTTAAATGGAACAGAATGCCTTTGGTTTAAACTATAACGCATAACTCCCTCTGTGTTGCTTCATTTGAAATTTTCATCACTAAGTAGAGCAGTATGCATACATATAAAATAAAATTATTCTTATATAAGAGCATATTCTGTTTCAAAATTAACGTTTGGATTAACGCATGTAGAGCATATTTATTTACTGTGTGTGGAACTAATTACGGATACGAAACAAATACTTTCTTTGTAAGCTAAATACGATTATTGTTCTACAAGTGAATAAATTTTTTACATATCAAGTTTTGTTTCATCAGAGATAACAGAGCTAAGAGAAAAGTAAAATATTTTCTATTCCTTAAACACCAGATACAAAACACGATTCATTCTCTAAAAACAAAAATTACGTAGAGTTCAGGTATTGGAGTTCTTTTGTAATGGATGATGATAATAATAAGAAGGTACTGAAAGTGATATAGTTGTAAGAAAGAAATAAAATGCACTTTAGATTTAATTGAAAAGCTGTAAACATCTGGAAATGACGAACTTCACATTGTTATAACCAAAGCCTAATGTTGAAACGATTTCGTTTCAAGATATTAGATACTGTTTTACTTGAATATTGCCAATAGAAGTAAACATTTTGGTATACGGTGAAAAGGAAGTAACGCGGTCGGTAACCGGAAAGATCAGCTTTATTGTTACCAGACGTGGCCACAGGCGAGGCACTTGGCGCCCCACAATGTCTTAAAAGCCAGTTTGAGAATGGTCAAAAGCAGCGGGAACCTGAGGCCTTTCATCTTTATGCCCAAGTTTGGTGCAAATCTTTGAATCCTCAAGAATGAGTCATAGTCACAAAGGGAATATTTCCCATGCTTTCCGAATGTGCATAAGCTTTGATGTGCGATGCATTTCTTCTTGGTCTACATTGCACGATTGTTCAAGAAATTAAGAGTTTTCAAGAATACTTTGTTTACATATTATTGCCAATAGGTGAGCAATGCAAATAAAAATTGCTTTTCATTAAAACAGCGAATATTTACTAAATGCAAGGAATACCAAAAGGAATACATAAACAGCTTTCTAGTTAATTGGATGATAGGGTTTTCATACAGGAAATCAAATTCTGAGTTAAAAGTTGATATGAACAAAGGACAAATTTATATTAAAGAAACTGTATAAGTTCATTTGAAAATCTACAGATGAATAATATTCCTAACAATTTCGATGCGGATATACATAAATTTCTCGCATGTAATTAAAAATCATTGATAAATTTTAGCTTCATATATGTGATGTTTCGAATAATGATTAAATTATTTAAATTTGTGAAAAATAACAGGATTAAATTTTCATTTTCGCAGAGTTTTTAAACAGGAAAAAAAATTAAAGCAACAAATATATAGAGTATGAAATTAAAATGCTGTTGAAAAAACTATCTTTTACATACTCTTCTTTTTTTATGTCAATGAAAATGAATAACAAATATAAAATATCAACATATTCTGAATTCATAAATTTCTTATTTTGCCTAATTTTCAATTTTTAATTTTCCTATGAAGATGTAATTGTGTACATGTGAATCCTTTGGTGGTCACTCGGAAGAGATTCCATTTGTGGCATATTTCAGAGATCCGAATCTTGCAATAATCCCAAGCCCTTTTTGCATTTCTTCCAAAGAAAAGCAATTAAGCATTAGCGTGTACTAGATAAGAAGAATGGCTAGTAAAATATCTTTGTTAGCACTTACTAATGCTTGTTATATAATGGTCTTTTATTGATGTCATTCACTTTTCAGTTTTCACTATAACTGATCAATTACTTAGTGCCCTTCTAATGTTTGGAACATGTGTTGTTAATTATTTCACATGCGCTCGAAAATAAGTTTGATTTTAAATTGACTTATTTTTTATCCTAAATTTTATATAGCATCACGCTGCTTTATTATGAATCTTGTAAAATATCACAGGTTATTGCAATATGTGAAGGGGGCACGCGAGAGATTTTGACTTGAGTGCCTGCCAAATATGCTCTTTATGACGCCTGTTTTAGGAGGTGAGAATCGTGAAAAATGTTCAAGCCAGAAAATGTTGAACCAAATCTGTATCTTTTATTATTAATATTATAATTATTATTGTGCCCGTGTTTACATGTTTGTAAAATTAACAAAATTCCTCAAACAATTTTTTTAAACAAAAGTTTTTTAAAAAAATTCCGAAATGTTTCAGATTTTAAATTACGTCCAGAGGGGCGTTTCTTAACGTTTTGTGCGTTACCTTTATTTATTAAATATCATGTTTCTTCAAATTCAAACTATAAAATTCATTTCAAGAGCAATATCGCAAAAAAAAATTTAAAATGACCGTATCTTTAGAATTCCCGATACAGTCTCTCGTGCTGGAGATAAAACTGTTTTTTCTGTACAACGTTGCTATTGCTCGCTTTGAAATCCTTGAGTTTGTTAATCAAAAATTCGTTAAAGTTTTACAAAATATGAAATCGATAATAAAAGAATTTCCAAATTTGAAATTTGGGATTCCAGATGCCCATATTCGCAGAAGGATTACGTCATGCAAAATTTAATGGCTGTAAGTACCGTTGTTTTATCCCAATGTGAGAAATATACATACATTTAATAAGATTCTTCATGATTTAATTTCTTTAAATATAATAGAGGGCGATAATATTTGGTGGCAACAATTTGAAAAATGAATCAACGTAAAATACGAAATTAATAGTCCATCTGGGCAAACTGCCCCTTTGGACTAATAAAAATCATTAAGTGGTTTTTTTTTCATCTTCGACTTGAAAGGAACAGTTCGTCACCAACCACATTTAACACATATCAAGCGAATAATGCGTACATTTCATTTTAGGAGGGGAGGGGGGGAATAGTACACTGCCAAACGTATCAGTATTGTACTTTCCTGCAAACCAACAACACGGTGTAGCAAACACTTATTGGAACGCAGTGTAGAATATTTTCCATTCCTAAGATCATCATAATTCTGTTGCTATTCTAAATATGTGCATTAGTATTTATAACGCGAATAACATGTAATTTTTTACCCCATGTTCCAAATGTTATGGAAGATACCAATATCGCACATAGAAATGTACATACTATTCACACTGTTGTTCTACTAGAAAGTTCATGGCACGTTTCATGAATGTACTACGAATACAAGTATTTGACGTTATTGTCCATATTAGAACTGTAACATATACAATTAATTTAGAATGTTCTGCTTTAACGTTCTCGAGACGTTCGTGAAGCACTTGTTTTAAACGTCCTCTGAACGTTCTTGAGGTAGTTGGTAGTTGGGATAGAACGAATGGCACGCCCTTTGAACATTTGGGAGAACGTTCTGTTGCTACTCCGGAACAGTTTATTGATACCAAAATAACTGAACATCAATTCGCCAAGTGGACTTCGAAATGTCTTTACGTTCGGTCCAAGAGTATAACAGTTATTTCAAGAACTAGCAATTTGCTAGTATCAAAATGCCGCGAAAGACTACATTCGTACAGGTCTTTTTACATTATTCCACAATTCAAAATTCTTATTTTGCTGTATTTTCTATACCTGAGATAAATTTAACATACGATAGTTAATACTTAATAATAATGATTTTATTTTTATTAAAATGTGGAGCGATGCCAATATGACTCAAGTGAACAAATACTCTCAGAGTGATCAATTGAGGAAATTACTTTTGAAAGTAAGCAACATTTTTGAGACTATAAACAGTGGAATTAAACAGCATCGCTTTAAAGGGAGCCACCACTACAAAAGACCAAACATTCTTCTCATTCTAACTGTATGATTACCACAGAGAACTTTATTTTGCTTCGAAATTACCGCATGACTTTAATAATAACAGTGTAAAACATTAATTCCTTTATTTTTAGAGATGCTCTTCTACTTATGCGAAATAGTTGCATCACCAACTTTTTAATTTGATTCGTTAAATAGTTAGGATTCTACAATTTTTCAGTGTTCTGAATATTTTTGCTCCAGTTACTTCTTAATGAAGCAATTTCAAATTTTACTTTTAAATAACTGGTACTGTTTATATAATTAATACGAAATTTAAAAAAAAAATCGTACAGGAACTTTTAAATATATATATATATATATATATATATATATTTTTTTTCAAATTCTAAATAACTTACATTAAATAAGAGACTACAGTTTTGAAGTAACATTATTTTATCTATTTTTGGAATAAAAGCCTTACGAATAAAATTGTCGTTACAATGCATATTTAATGAAAATATTTTCTAAAACTAATACTGCGGCAAAATAAATGTTATTAAAGTATTTATTGAAAGTGAATAATTTAACGGTTGCCTGAAGGCTAGGTAATTGCTATAATTGTAACCTGAGTAGCATGTACTTTATACTACACCAGACGTTTTAACAAAGACCATGGTACAACACTGCAATGTTATACATTATATACATTAAAAATGCGCATAAGAACACAGGTGTAACACGCACGTCATGTAGAATGCATTTGATAGCATGCTGTGAGCGATTCGAAAATTACCAGTGGATACTCTGAAAAGAACATTCTAAGATCACTGTGCAGTTAGCTTTATCACGTCATGTATAATGTAATTTATAGCACATTATTTTTATTTATTTACGTGCTCCGCTCTTAGGACTACACGGAAGAGGGAGGCCTTCGTGGAGGTCTTTCTGAAGGTAACTGTCTCGTATACACTCTACACATGGGAAAAAAACACGAAAACGTCCATGCAGCCAGCCCGTTCGCGCCCTCGGACCGAACTACCAGTGTTCAGTGACTTACCGCTCGGCCGCTGGGGGGCCTCTATAGTACATATTGAGAACATTTTGAAAAATACCAGTATTCCATGTCGAAATGTACGTTGTAAGAACATGCACACACAACACAGAACAACACAGACCTCTTTAGCACGTCATGCAGAACGTACTTTATAGCACATCTGAGAATGTTTCGAAAAGTACCAGTATTGTTCTTTAAAAATGTACGTCCTAAAAACACGGTTATAATACGCACAGATTTAGAACGTCCTGTAAAACGTACTTTATAGCACATGTTGAGAACGTTTCGAAAAGTATAAGTGTTGTACTTTGAAATATGCGTCGTGAGAACACGGTTATAACACGCACCGCTTTAGTACGTCGTTTAGAGCGTTTTTCATGGCCCATGTTGAGAACGTTTCGAAAAGCACCAGTGCTGTACATAGAAATATACGTTCTAAGAACACGGTTATAATACGCACCACCTTAGCATGTCGTTTAGAACGCTTTTCATAGTACCTGTTGAGAACGTTTCGAAATGTACCAGAATTGTACGTTCGAATGTACATTTTAAGAATACGGTTATAATACGCACTGCTTTAGCACGTCGTTTAGAACGCATTTTATAGCACATGCTGAGAACGTTTCGAAAAGTACCAAAGCTGTACGTAGGAATATACGTTCTAAGAACACGGTTATAATACGCACCGCCTTAGCACGTCGTTTAGAACGTTTTTCATAGTACCTGTTGAGAACGTTTCGAAATGTATCAGAATTGTACGTTCAAATGTACACTTTAAGAATACGGTTATAATACGCACTGCTTTGGCACGTCGTTTAGAACGTATTTTATGGCACATGCTGAGAACGTTTCGAAAAGTACCAGTATTGCACGTAGAAATGTACGTCCTAAGAACACGGTTCTAACACGCACAACTTTAGCACGTTATGTCGAACGTATTTTATAACGCATTCTGGGAACGTTTCAAAAAACACCAGTGTTGTACGTCGAAATGTACGTACTAAAAACACAGTTGTTACACGCACCACTTTAGCACGTTGTGTAGAACGTTCTAAATACACCTAACACCGTTATAGAACGCTGTGACACCGTCTCTGAACGTTTCTGGAACGTTCCGGTGCTACTTGGGACACAAGCCCCTGTTTTGAAATTTCCTGAAAACGATGAGAACTTAGAAATTTCAGTGGATGCTTCGGATTATGCGCTAGGAGCGGTACTTTCGCAAAATCAGCCGCCCGTGGCATTTTTTAGTAGAACTTTAAATCAAACACAAAGAAATTATTCCGCGACTGAGAGAGAGGCACTTGCAGTTCTGTTAACAGTGCAAAAGTTCCGAGTCTATTTTGGAAAGGTCCAATAACAGTGTATTCTGATCATACGGCGGGAACTAGATTGTACTCAGGGAAAAACTTATCCCCAAGGTTAATAAAATGGGCACTAAAGTTACAAGAGTATAATCTGGTAATTAAGCACACGCCCCGGAAAGGAAAATATCGTAGCAGATGCCCTATCCAGAATAAAAATAGATGAAGAAGGTAATACTGTAAAGGTGGCAATGCTCACAGCATGTACAATAAATTCCCGAGAAACTGTAATAACCGAACTGGGTAAGGATCCTGAGTTTGGAAGAATTTATGAGTATTTAAAGGATCCTGAAAATTTTAGCCACCAAGATATTGTGGCGATAAGAAATAGGGCGGCCCATTACGAACTAATAGATGGTCTATTAATTTATACAAAAACTACGAATTCCAACAACGAATTTCGACCTGTTATCCCAGCTAGTCTTAGATTAAATATCCTGCAGGAGCTCCATGACAGCCCTTTAGCTTCTCATGCTGGTATTCGAAAACCTATCCAACGCGTACGCGAGGCAGTCTATTTTCCTGAACTGCAAAAGTTAACAAGGGCGTATGTCCAGTCCTGCACAACATGTCAAGCAGTTAATTATATTAATTTCCGCCCGGCCGGGTTTCTAAATAGTATTAAATCCGAATTTCCAAATGAAATAATTGGCATCGATTTATTGGCCCCTTTCCCAAAAAGTCAGTTAAATAAAAGTCGCTATCTCCTTGTTATGGTTGATCATTTTAGTAAGTGGACCGAAATTGTTCCATTAAAACGAGCCTCCTCGAAATTAGTTACTGATTCTATTTTAAATAAATATATTTTAAAATACGGGGCGACCCTAAAAGTAATATCGGATAATGGTCCTCAATTTGTAAGTAATATATTTGAAGACATGTGCTAAAAACTGGGCATACGTCATTTAAAAATGGTCCCGTATCGGCGGAAATCAAATATACCGGAACGGGTGAATAGAAATATAATGAAAATTGTCCGTAGTTATGTTAAAAATTTTCATAAAAGCTGGGTTAACTATGTCAATGAATTAGGTTTCGCCCTTAGGACCGCAAAACATGATACGACGGGCAAAACTCCTGCTGAGTTATTTTTAGGCAGAAAGATTATAACGCCGTTACATAAATTATTTTATGTTCAACAAAGAGCCCCAGAATTTAAAATGGGCAATATAGAAAAATAAATTAAAGAAGCAAAAAAGAACACTGAAGTAGCACAGAGAAAACAGAAGCTTTATTATGATATGAAACGACGGGGAGTAACTTATAAAGTAGGAGATGAAGTGTTAAAAATTAAGCATTAACTTTCTTCAGCACCAGAAGATAAAAATGCCAAATTTTATCCACGATTTGAAGGACCATATGTCATAGAAAAAGTAACTCAGGCTTAGTGGTGTTAAAAGCCAGGAATGGTGAAACCTGCACCGCAAACGTAGACCAGATAAAACCATTTTATAATCGCAATAAAATGCCAATATTTCAAGATCTTTTGCAGGATCCGACACGGCAGGCACAAGCTCCAGAGGTGGAACAACGACAATCCTAAGGGCAAGCCATTAGTAGACAGGAGCAATTGAAAAGAAAGTTCCCCCGTTGGAAAACTGAAGGTAACAAGAAAAAGAAGTCGTTCCACCGACCAGAGAAGAGAGGGCACGACCACCCCCAGAATGAAGAATGGAGAAGTACGACTAATGCAAAGAAAGCCAGGAGAAATGACAGCAACTATAACACGGCTCCAAAACAGAAGATCTACCCATCGGATAGGAGTCTACGCAGCAAATGTCGACGAATTGATGAAGGAAGACCAGCTGCAGATGCAAAGACGGAAGAAAAATTTGAACAGCCAGCAACGAGATCCAGGCAACAACGAGAGACAGTTGTCCACAGGGACCACAGGGAGATGTTAAAAAAAGGTCTTCAAGGGTGACCGAACTGGAAGAAAAAGAAAGCTCATTGAGGAAGGAACCGAAGGGCGAACCCGCACAAGAAGGAAGATCAACCAGACCGTAGTCTTCGCTACCTTCCAGGACTGGGCAGAAAAAAGGATGTCTGAATATCACAAAGATAAGTAAAACTTTATGTTAATTTGAAACCTTAAGTTAATTTTTCAATCTTACTGCAAGTGGCAGAATTCAAGAATTTTTACCTCATGTGAGTCCTACCTTTATCGCCAAACAGGCGAGAAAGGAGTTGTTACCTATTTTAGTATTGTTTTTCAATTACTCGCGAGTAAAACTAAAATTAATGTATAATAGGAATGCGTAAATACTTGAATATTGAAAAAGCATTAATAATCTTTGAGAAAGGTACCTTAAGAAAATTGTAAAAATTATTGTATAAAATTTTATTTAAAAGATTCTGGCAAGAAAGAAGTTTTAATCTGAAAGACTTTTGAAATGTAGAATTTCAATGCAGAAGAATTGGCACTTGCTTGGAAAAGACAAGAAGTTAACAATGTACTACTAATGTATGTTTTAAAATGCGTAAAATTAACGGCATGTTAATATGTCCTTATATACAATGTGAACTGTTATCTTAAAAGTTAAGAAATATTGTGATATGTTAAAAGTAAAAATATTAGAGTAATGCCAAAAATTTTAACTTATTCGTGTGACTGTAAAAAGAGCAAATTATTGTGAATATGTGATAAAGGTTGAATGAATGTAGTTAGGCTCTCTGACGCTACACTTCAGAGTTAGCCACTTTTCAGAATAGTACCTCAGGGTTTAGAGATGAATATAAGGTGTGTTCTGAGGTTTTGTTATGTTGAATTTTAAGACGTTAGTGTTTTGATTGCAGGCGGTAGTGTTGAACACTTGTACATAGACACGCTCGTGTTTGGTGTTTTTCTTTACAACACAAGTCAGAGAGCACGGGGAGATAATTAAATAACGTCATGAATGAAATAAGAATTTTAAAGGAGAAATATAAATATTCATGTTACTTGCCATTTGATTGTGTAACATTTCATCAAACTAGTTTTCCTTCCATAAGGAACCATATTTCAACTAAGAAACTCCTGTTTATAGATGCAGTACAGATGAAAATACTTGTCCATAGAGATGATAATGTAAAAACGACTTTTTAATATCTAGTTTCTAGAGAGAAATGTTTGTAAAAGATTGGCCTCGCGTTAGATTCTAGAGCTAAAAGTTTTCAACAAGGTCGTTTTAGACCTCAGTTTCAAACTAATTAACTCTGGCGGGTAGTATGTAAGGATCCTAAGTTTTACTAACGTTTTTGATGTCATTTAAAACGCTTAATTACAGGGCCGTAGTACAATGCACAACACCCCCCCAACCCCAGAAGTATAGCGATATACAATAGTGACGTGATCGAAGATTCTTTGGAAATAATCGTTGTCATCGAATGACATGCATATTCTATTTAAGTAATCGTAGTCATCGGCATTTAATATTCTTTGCAAATGATCATTGTCATCAAATAATCATTGTAAAGAATCATTCTCATCGGATAATCATTGAAAATAATTCTTGTCGTTACATAAAGGGGCATAGTAGCTGATGTATAAAGAATTGTACTCAAATTCTAATCAAAAGAATCGCATATGTATGCAATTTATCATATGATCATTATTTACAGCGATGATTCTTATATGTTTTCGACCTACGGCTCCTAATGACGTCGCGGAAAACTTGCGCAACAGTGACAAAAAGAATATTTAAAAATACAATAAAAGCTTGAAAGCTAGGGAAAATGTGTGAATTTATTTTCCTTTTATTTAAATGAAGCTTAATGTTTTTAAAGGAAATTGAATATTGTAAACAGGAATCAGCAGTTTAAATATATGTGGGATTTTGCCTCTTTGTTTTTTTTTTTTTTTCCTTCGTAACATCATATCCTCCGGAACGGGGGGGGGAGATTTGAGTTTAGAAGGAGGTACCCTCGGATTTCAAAAATTCTTGGTAAAACTTTTCGACTATTGTTATCTTCGTACGACTATCACTCGAGATGTCATATAAAATTTCGGAAAGCGCTGGAGATCAAATTGCTTTATTTAGAAAAATGATGGCTCTTCGCACTCTCAAATCGTATTGTTTAAGAGAAATTTTTAAGTTAAAAAAATATGAAATAAATAGTATTGCCAAACTCGAAACTTATTGTTATTATTTACGGTTATATTCTGAGTTGAAGAAAGCACGTGATTCCATATAACGTCACTGTATGTCGAAAAATATTTCGTTAATTTCAGTATTTTAAATGAATAGCTGCTTTTGGCAACTTTTATGTTTCACCTTAAGATACGTGACACGATATGCTATCGCTACGTTAATTCTTTTATTGAGATTTTGCAAATTTGTTATATTAAAATAAATTTAAATCATAATTTCAAATGTATTACCCCAAGTGTCAAAGTTCTTTGTTTCCTGACTTGGCAAGAAAAATTTATTTACGAATAGCTGGTTGCTTGGAAAGAATGAATACATTTTCTTCATAATGAAATGTTTCTATGCATTTTATGCTATTCTAATTTTATTTATAAAAATTTAATTTCTTTTATTGTATACTTTCTTTCTGAGTAGAAGTTTAAACTTCTGTAGGTATTTAACATATTTTAGATGCAATGTTACTTTACTACAGTTACATAATTTTTTTTTCAATTTACTAAAATGTCTGAACGCAAGAAGAGAGCACAAATGGTACAGCGAGCTACAGAAAAAATGAAGTAAAAAGCACTAGGAGACTCAGCAGGCAAGTAGAAGAAAACTTGCATGCTTCAAAAATGAATGAAGATACAACTAGAAACTCAGCAGGCAAGCATAGTGACAAGAAAGGTTACGCATTCAAGAAACTGAAGAAGAAACGAATTGGAGTTCCAGCAGACAAGCAACAACTCAAGAAACTTCGCTTGCTCAAACTGTATCAGAAACTGGTAGCAGACGCAAAAGACATTCAGAAAACCAAGAATCACTGCGTGCTCCGGAAAGGTAAGCAGAAGCGAAACGGAGGCCCATTAGGCAAGCGGAACGTCAAAAGAATATGCGCGATGACGGGAAGAAGTCGCAAGTAAACGAAGGATGCAAGACTGTCCGCGTCATCGTCAGATTCGACAGGAAATACCAGAACAGCTCAAGAAGCTGCATAAACAACTCAAGACGCTGCAGATTACGGACAATTTCGGTTCGAAGAGGCAGAGCTCATACGAGGAAACAAGCTTCGCATGAACGCATCACGACATACACGTAGTACTCTTCACAATGCAGGAAGTTTACCTTGAGCAACACACTGTATACGTAGAGCTCGTAGACTTATATAGTAAAGATTTTGCTTTGTCAACAGCCCCCTAGTAAAATGTTTGAAGTTTATATTGACATCTCACAATACCTGAAAGAAATTTTTCTATTTACTTCTTCATTTACTATTTTCTTAAATTTCTTATCAGTAATCCTGTCTATATATTATAGATATCAAAATCAGAAAAAAATTAATTAATTATCTTTAAATGTATCTAAGTGATGAATACTTAGCCCCTGTTCGTACCGAAACAACACGATGTAATTGTAGATACCTAGAAAGTAAAATGTATTCAGCAGGCTGTACAGCAAGCGACAACTATAAATGGTGATAACACAAGAATTTTATATAATGTTATATACTGGCAGAATTTTAAAAAAAGAACATATACATCAGTGTTTTAAAAATACGAATTTTGCATAAAATAAATTTTTAAAAATACGAATTTTGAATTTTGGAAAACAAATATCTTAAAATCTGCCTTTCCATGCATAAGAGTTCAGGATTCGGAAAATTATATTTTCGTAAACGGTTTAGCAAAAATAACAAAAATTATTGCCTTGAGAAATGGATAATCTTGGTATGAATACGAATTACGCCAAGACTACTCGTCAATGGTTGTTTTGAACACGCCCTTAATGTATATATATATAACCTTTAAAAAACGTAAAGTGAGTGAATCTACTATTCGAGTGTGTCTTTATATCTTAAGTATTTAAGAAATAGGAATTGCATTTATCTATCTCGATAAAGCTAACGCTATTGCCCGAATAACAACGTTTATTTAACACTTGATATTACCAACTTCATGTATATCTTGAAATAAAACATAAATTTCCTAATCAGATACTACCAATTGCAGAAAAAATACAAAAATAATGGAATTTCTAATAACACTACAAGTAACATACCGAGGAATAAATTGCGCTGTAAAACTGATGCAATCTACAATATGTAAACCACAAAATTTATGTACTGCTATAGAAATGCAATAGAATGAGAAATGAAACTGTCATGAGATTTATAATGAAAAATAAACTATTAGTATATGATATAAGTAAATATATATTTTAATACTATTCATTTAAATATGTTCAAACGTTCATAATATTCATTACTTACAAACGCTTCTTCATCCATCGAAGCATAGCACAAGCCATTCTCAATTCAGTGCTGGTGCACGTCAATAAAATAAGGATAAGTCCAAATTTTTACAAAAAATCAATCGCTTTGACTCGTTTCTCAAAAAACGTATATCTACAAATGCAGTATTAATATATCACATCAATATAATTCGGGATCATAAAATCACCAAACAACGCATTAAACGCAAAAAATCGCATTAAGGCAGAATGAAGAATTTTCACTCTTACAATGACTTTTACAACAATATATAATAGAATCGAATTTCTAAACTAAGTGTTCATTGTTACACCATATTTCATTCTTGGGGAACCTTTCATGGTTGTTCAGTAATTCTAACTGTTAACTGGTATAAAAAGAATTAGGATTTCATATATATGCACAGACTTATATATGTATTATATTAACACGTATCTATAGTAGCATACATCATCTTATATTATATGTATTCGCATAATTCTAAATTAATTATACTAGTCAACATAATTTGTATATTGATAGCAGCACAGTTTTAAAATTATTTATTACTATCTGCTTGCTAACGATTATATAATTAAGTACAGTGGTACCTCGACAAACGAGTTTAATATGTTTCGTAACCTTGCTCGTATCTCAAAGCAATTTTCCGCATTGAAAGTAATCGAAATGCCATTAATCCGTTCCAGCTCCCAAAACACGACCTCAGCTGTTTTTTTAAGTGTTTTTGAATAAGTAAAATGTAGTTTCTTATTCAAAAACAAGAAGAAACATTTATTTATAAATAACAAATACATATTCTATAAAAACATAATTAAAAGAAAAAGTGCCTACGGAAGCGCTTAATTTTTGTCACTGGTCTTCGCTCTTTTTGTCATGATCTGCTCATTTTCACCCGCAGATCGTTTAAAAAAACTGTCCAAGGAGGTTTGTTTCTTCCTACCTGTCAAGGTATTGCGAAATCGAGTTAGGCAAGTTTCGTTGAACAACTCCGATTTAGGACTAGTTGCAACTTTTTCGCGGTCATTTTTATCCACAAACTCTACAACTTTATCCCACATTCTCAAGATCTCTTTTATATCTCTTGTAGGGATAACCTCCTCCATCTCTGTCTCCTCTTCAAAACTAATTTTTCGTTGAACCACCGTATGCTGCTGCAAATGCAGATCGTGTAACTCCTCGGTTGTCAGCTCCTGAGACTTTTCCTCTACGAGTTCGTTCACATCTCTCTCCTCCACCTCCAGACTCATGGATTTTCCGAGCGAAACAAGCTCCTCTACCACTGACACTTTGGGTTCCAATCCTTCGAATTCTCTTTCAGCTACAGCCTCAGGCCACAGCTTCTTCCATGCAGACGTTGTAACACCCAGCCAGGCCTGAACAATAATTCTTAGGCACATCACGATGTTAAAGTGGTTTTTCCAGAACTCTCCAATGGTAAGGTTTGTGTTCTCTGTCACCTCAAAGCAGCGGCGAAAAATGTGCTTGGTGTACAAATTCTTAAAATTAGAAATCTCCTGCTGATCCATGGGCTGCAGGATAGGAGTGGTGTTGGGTGGTAGGTAGGGAAATTTTATATACTTGAACTCTTCGAGTAAATCATCTTCGAGATTTGATGGGTGAGTAGGGGCATTGTCCAGGCCAACACCAGAACAGAACACCAGAATTATCCACTCCACAAAGAAGTTCATTCTGTCCCACGACTTCGGATTTGCCCTCCACATATCTTCTTAAAATTATAACTGGCAGGTTTTCTTTTAAAATATTATATGACTTAAAGCCTCTGGGGTTTTCCGAATGGTATACTAGCGGAGGCTTGATTTTACAGTCGCCACTCGCATTGACGCAAATTGCTAGATTTAATCTATTTTTAATGGGTTTGTGACCTGGCATCTTCTCCTCTGCCGTTACGTAAGTTCTATTCGGCATCCTTTTCCAGAAAAGCCCTGTCTCGTCACAGTTGAGGACTTGCTGGGGGGGATGTATCCTTTGGCTACTATGTGTTCGGAAAACATTTTGATGTAAACATCAGCTGCCTTTACATCCGGATTTGCTGCCTCACCATGCCTGACGACGGAGTGAATGTCGGTCCTTTCCCTAAAGTTGTCAAAGCAGCCCCGACTGGCTTTAAACGGGTCTTCCGATTCCACGTTTGTAGAAGTGTGTGGGATCTTCTGTAGAAAATAACCGTAAATCGCTCGTAAATAACTCGTAATAGTGCCTTCTCACATATGATGCTTTGTGTTAAGGTTCCTCCTTGAAGCTGCTTCTCTCTCACCCACACCATCAGTAGTTTCTCCATGTCTTGACGGAGAGAGGTCTGAGCTTAAAAATTATTGTAACGCCCTTAGTTGGCGTTATACTTTAGCAACTCCTTTTGTTCAAGCACAGTAAATATCATTGATGTGTTACGCCCGTACATCCTCCCCAAGTCAATTACTCGCACACTTTGCTCATGGTTTTCTATTATTTAACGCTTTAATTCAATAGACATCATCATCCTCTTTGGACCCAGGGTTATAAAAATAGATATGATAATGTTTTCTAAATGTACAAAAAGCAAAAAACGCGAACCCAACTTATCAAAATGCTTCCAAAACGAGGGAAACAAGCACTCAGACTGAGGACTAGTCTGAGGTGGGAGAACTGTTAGACGCTGCAGACGACACCTACATGCGCGCGCATGTTGCGGTCGTGTACAGCGGTGTAGTGTGCGATTCCTCGTATCTCAAATCTTGCTCTCGACTCAAAGCAAAAACATCGCTCGCTCGGTAGCTCCTGTCTCAAAACACTCGTATGTTGGGGCACTCGTATATCGAGGTACCACTGTAAATACAGTTTATAGTTTTTTTAATGTGACAATCATTATAAGCCATGTAGATTTTTCCTTGTGGCTTCATTTGTTTTCTCTTTCAAAATTTCGAACGTCCAACAGTTTTGTCAGTTTCGGGCTTTTGGTATGGAGAGTTAGAAAATGAGATAAGACCAGAATGAACTTCAGTTCTGAACTTTGCAGTTCAGCATAGAGTAAGGAGTATTGACAGATTTATGTTCGCTCTTTACGTGCGCTTTTCATCGTATTTTCTTCATCATTCTCAGCACTTTAAAGTGATAACTACTAGCAGTGTTCCTTTATATTTCGTATATTTTTGGAATTATATTTTTTTACTCGTACTTTTCGAAAAACTCCAGAATTGTTTAGTGTTTTTTCGAGACAAATAAATTCTAACAAGCTACCAGCTCTTCCGCATGCTTTACGAACCTTTATGCCAGGAACAATTTTGGGTGTTAGAAGTAGGACAGAATGCTAGTGAGAAGAACAATTGAGGAGCATCTGAGGCAGCTTGTGACAGTCTTTGCTGCGTTCCAAGAAGATATAAAAGGAGAGGTTGATTCCTTTACAGAAGAGATAAATGCGTCCAACAAAAGAGGGAAAGGGGAAATAATACCAGTTCAAGGAAAGATGGAATCTATCCAAAATTGATACTTAAGCCTGTCAAGAAGAAATAAAAGACAACAGTAGAAGATTTTCGAGGATTTTGAAAGCAGAAATAACATGGTCGAAAGGAGAGTTAGAGAAACTGGAGAACGTGTTTCTGCTGTCAAACAGCAAATCAAAGAAAGAGTTAATGCTGTCAAACTACAAATCAAAAGGAAGAGTTTCTGATGTCGAACAACAAATCGATGACAGAGTTTCTGCTGTTGTCGCCAAAGAATCTGACAGCTTTAACACATTCATAATGACAACTGGAGACGATTCTGATACCTTTAAATTGGTACCTATGATTTCCGACCCATTTCTCATGCTTTCCACGTGTGATGGAAAAAACATTTGGCATATGTACAAGGCTCAGTTCTGTATAGCTCCAAATGGAAATGGGTAGGATTCCTAAGACAAACCTGTAATTTCGCAGCTTCTCTGAGAATAGAAGAAGACGATATCGGTCCCACTCTTCTAGAAACCCAGAGGCTAGATTTTGATGCTGTACCCGGTACGCGAAAGCTCTACTAAGAAGTATTTAAAAGGCTACAGAAGGCTGCAGTTATTATCTCGATAGCAGAAGCTCACCAAAATAATCCAGAAGCTCGCCACTGATATCGAAATGCTCTCCCATCTCTCCTTTTTTGACTGCTCAACAGAAATACGTGAAGTACAATCCATGAAATACTTCCTCGGTGGCATACGGGAACCTGAGGTATAGAAACAACTGCGAATAGTGGATCTCAAGGATTTAAAAAATGCCTAGAGTGTACGCCATGAAAAACGTGGCAGTCCTTTCAGAAACTTGCACACACCATTGCCCAATCGGAACTACTCCAACCCAGAAGCTAGTGGACAAGTGACAGCTCGTCCAGGCAGTCTACCCACTTAAGTAAGTGCCTTAAGGCGGAACTAGACGTCAGACGAAAGCGACCTTAGTATGCTAGAACTGCAGTGGTGATGAACACTTACGAAAGAACTGCAGAACACATTAGGACACAGAAGATAATGCTGCTAATCAGCAAGAAGTCACGAAAACAAATCGTGGATGTTGAGCGGAATTTGCCAGAGATTGCCAGATATTGAGAAGTCCCACATGAAATCCTTTCCGATTTCGGTTATGGTTGGTGGCAATAATGGACTTTTCAATCATGAGGCATACAAATAGAGTTCCCTTTGTATAACAATCGGTACACGAGTAATTTACCATCATCCAAAACCTCAAGTCGAGATGATAGAACCAGCATGAACAGAACTTTTCCTTCCAGGATTATAGCTGAAAACAGAAATTTCCGGTAAGGCATTATGAAATATGCTAAGAACGTTAAGAGTACGAAATGAGTACTAATAATATGTTCTTTCGTTGAATTATCAAGGCCGTCATTCCGGTGACGGTTGAAACGTAAGTGCCAAAGCTAAAGTCATTGGAGAATGAGAAGTGGTTGCATCACGTTCTCCACTGAACTACGTTAAGGGGTCTCGTACACCTTAAAACCCTCAAAATCTCTGAATATGATCCTGTTGTAAGAATTGGGATAGCATATTTATTTTTAAAGCTATTACTTCCAGTTTTTTACAGCTGACTACATAGCACAGCTGAATTAGTAAGCAAATAGCTTGTGTTGCCACAAATGTTTTTATAATTTAATCTTCTTTGTGAGGTAATTTTTTATATGTTCACGCAATACTCCCACTTTGCGTGCACAATTTAAAACATTCTGTTATATATTTTAACTTCATAGTTAATATACAGCTTGTATAGCATCTAAAGACTACTGTGAACCAAAAATTTTAAGAATTTCATGTTAAATTCTCATTTTATTTAGAACTAAATTTATACAATGCATTTTAATAAATTTTTTAATATTTCCATGCGTAAAATTTTTGACTATTAAAATATTCAATATATTTTTTGGTTCAGTTAGATGATAATACTCATATAAAGAAGTCCATTAAATTTAAAGTGTGTACCAAGAACCGTTTTTAAAATATCATGCGCGCAGCAGTGAAAATTTATGTTTTGAGATAATCAAGTTTTAATGTAAATATTTTTTTAAATACTTCTCTTGTTATAAAATATACAAAATGCTTATTTTCTGAGAGATATTGTAATATTATACAATTTCGAATAGTTGGTATAAGCATAATTAATGTAAAATAAGCTGCCATCATCAAACTATAACATATCAACTAAAAATGATTTGAAACTTCTACGCTATCAATGATACAACTAAAATTTTTCTTACAAATTGGAACTTACTTATAGGCAAATGTTTCAGGTAAAGTACTCTGTAATGTATTATTGTATATCAAACATATAAATCATTTAATAGTTCTTCCACAGAGTAACTTTAGCATACTCTAAATGATATGTATACAACTGGGAAAAAATGCATTTTAAGAAAATCGAGTTTTGATGCAAATATTTCAGTATACAACTTTCTAATAATAAAGTGCATAGTATATTTATTTTCGAAATGATATATTTAAAATGTATAAATCCTAATAAATTGCATAAGCTTTTGTCAATATGAAACACATTAAAATTACCATACTATATAAAATACCATGACAGAATGATAGCCGTGTATTAAAATACGTGTAGCATATTTGAACAAATAATTTATTTTTACATAACCACATCAGTTAAGTACTTTCAAGCATTTAAGCATATATGTATCACATTATGCAATATTATTTAAACATAAGTGGGAAAAAAACCTTTAAGACTTATTTGAAATTGTATGCTAAACTGCTACATTCATCGAAGTATAACATATCGACTAAGAATGATAAAACTAAAACTTCCTTACAAATAACAATTTACTTATAGACAAATGTGTTAGCCAAATGTCTTAGCTCAAGTTCTCTGTAATATATTACTGTATATCAAACATATAAAACATTTAATAGTTCTTCCACAATGTAACTTTAGCATACTTTAAATGCTATGTATACAACTGCGAAAAACCGTATTTTAAGAAATTTGCGTTTTAATGCTAATACTTCAGTATATAACTTTCTAATAATAAAGTGCATAGTATATTTATATTCAAAATACATTTAAAAAGTATAAATCCTAATAAATTGCAGAAGCTTTTGTTAGTATGAAACACGTTAAATTTACTTTGCTATATACATTACCATGACAGAGTGATACCGTATATTAAAATACATGTAGCATATTTGCACAAAAATTTATTTTTACATAACCACTTTAGTTAAATAAACTCAAGCATTTAAGCATATGATATGTATTATATTGTATAATATACATATTATTTACCATGGGTGAAAAATTCTTTTACGACTTACTTCAAATTGTATGCTAAACTGCTAAAATTTTATTTACAAATTAAAACGCACCAGCACAATAAACATCCCCATCATTTTTATGGAGGCCTGAACTTCTGACATTTTTTGCTGCCTTTCAAGTTTACGCTGTTGTTTTGTTTCTGAGAAGCCTTTCTTTTCTGCGTTATCTATTCTCTTGTTATCAATTTGTAAAAATCCTTCAATAGAAAACTTACTTCTAAAAAGCTGTAGCTCATTCATTACAGAATGTCTACCAACAGACCTTTCGTTAAAAGCAATTACTGCTTCATTTCCAGCAATTTGAACTATCCTACTACCAGCACGACACGTCTTTGTACAAAATTTCCAAATTAAGGAATTAAATGATTCATTAGTATTTTGTGTTTTGCCGCCAAGGCAACGTCTCAATAACGAAGGTTGTGACAAATCTATAAAAACTGGCTTTATTGCCTCCATTACAGCGACTGGTTCAGAATTTATATGCTTATAAACAGCTTTATTTTGCTTAGCTATATTGTATTTGCACCATGTGGTTTCATTTGTAGGACAAACGTCATGAATCGGCTTTTCATCACTCGATATTTTGTGGTAGTAAATTGCCCAAATGGCATTTCTGATATCACTAACAGATTCATTATATTCTCTAATCGCATTACCATAATACGAAGTTATTTCATTTATTAACTTATCTGTTAGTCTCCCTTTCCCAGACAGATTTTACCGTCATTTAATTTTACTTTTTTTCTTTCATGTTTTAATTTGCGTAGCCATATTCCCATTCGTTTTTGAATATGTCCAACACACTCAATTTTTTCTATATTTAATGAACCATATGGTTTGGCGTCAGTTATACCTGCAAATGGTTTTGCATCACCTATGTAAGGATCTTAAGTTTTACTAACGTTTATTTTATTTTAAATCTTTACTATCACTTCTTATTTTCTACTTCCGGCCAGAATTAAAAGCGTTAACTTATTTATGCAAAATTTGTGTGGCGAACGCCAAGTACTTAAGATGTGGCTTTTTGCCAAGCGAGAGAGAGGATGGAGTTAGTCGAAGCAGGCCGCTTACCTTAGAAGTTTTACTCAGTTGCTGGTTGCCTTCCAGGCCAGAGGTTTAATCCTCGTGATAATTTTTAAACGTATTGTAGTGTTAACAGTTCTCTGTACTACATACGGCTTCCTGTTAATATAAGGCCAATCTTCCACGTTTATTATTCCAAAGTTAAGTTAGAGTTTAGTTAAATATTTTTATATTCTTACGTTTAGACCACAAGTAGTGGGTCTTTGTATTCCGAAGTACGGAAATTATTGTAAAGAGAGAAAAATAAAGGGTTTTGTATACCTTTCTTGTGTATCCTGTCTACTTCCCACAGTTATTGAACATAGCTTTAGTAAGCTCTCTGTTCCGAGTCAGGTCCTTGCATATTCCCGAAGAAAGTAAGACGGAACATTGAACCTGAGAGTGGCGCCCAAAAAAGAAGAATAACCATGGCCGAGTTTCAAGAAGAACCCGTGCTGCCTGCAGAAGCGGCTCAGAATCCAGAAATGCCAGCTGCCGCCCTGGAAAGATTTGGTTACATCGTCCAGACAATGCGCGCTTCGATGAAACTAGAAGCAACATTTAATGGAAACTCACCGGTAACCAGTTTTTTGAAAAAAATTGGATGACCACTTCATGCTCTACCCCGTGCACGAATTTCAAAAAGTTACCTTAGCTACCAGCGCTTTGAGGGGCCAAGCGCGTAATTCGTTCAAATGTATAGGCAGAAGTCTCTTGGGTCAAGCAGGAAGTCCCACCTGTACTTACGAGAATTTAAAGACTGCCCTAGTAAAAGCCTTCCCTGTCGTAAGGGATCGTGCGAAATTAGAAACGGAACTTTTCAGCATATATCAGCAAAGAATCGAAAATCTCTCAAGCTGTATTTTAAGAAAAATTCACGTCTTCAAAATCTTGTATGGAAACCGTCCGGATCCTGAGATAATTCAAGTGATTTTGCCGAGGTTACTGCCCCAAGTGCAAGACTTTATTGAATTAAGAAATCCGACTACACTGGAAAAGTTATTTGAGCTAGCAATCCAGTTTGAAAGTAGAAGAACGGCGGACATTGAAAGAAGACGCCATTATCAACAGCGAAACCAATTTGGTGCGCCAAGGCTACAGCAAACTCAAGCACACGGCTACGGAAGCAAAGCGAATCAGTGGGCAAGGAAACCCGAGCATTCAAAAACAGCCGGCGAACGTCGACAGTTCAATAGCAATCCAGGAAAAAAGTCTCAAGGCCAGTGGAAAAAGAAGGAAAGCACGGAAATGAAAAATAATTTAAACTAAAACGGATTTCTGCTGACGGGAGGGTGCGGAAATCCGAAGGCCACGAAAACCCCTCTTCCTTCAAGTTAAATACAGTAATGGTGAAAAATTTGTCTCTTCCGAAGATTGAAGTGTTGGTGAATAATATCCCAGCCACCGCATTCCTGGATAAAGGCGCGCAGTGTTCCTGTGTGGCAGAAGATATTTTAGGAAGTATTTTCGTAAATATCGTATATATAATTCGGATAATACGACAGTGTTAGCTGCGCAAGGAGAAAGATGTAAGTGTATAGGTAAATTACCGCTGTATGTCCGTATCAAGGACGAACAAGTAAAGGTTATGTTTTTTTATAGTAAAGAATCTGCAAGCACATATTATCTTAGGAATAGATTTTCTTTCAGAGGCACAAGCAACGCTGGATTTAATGAAGCGTCCCTTAAGCTGACGATGAAACCAGTTCGAGTAGAAAAATCGGAGCCGCCGATGTTAAACCTTGACCACCTGCCTAATGAAGAGCAACAAAGAATCCGACAAGTGGTAAGTGAATTTGCTTCGTTATTTAGTGATATTCCAGGATTTACTCAGGTTACTAACCATAGTGTTGACACCGGAGATTCAATGCCAGTTCGCCACAAAGCATACCGGTATGATAAGAATAAGGAAAAAATTATAGAATGGCATATCACGGATATGCTACGTAAAAAGATCATAACGCCCATCTCAAGTAGTTTTGCTAGCCCGGTGGTTTTATGTAAGAAAAATAATGACTATCCATTGACACATCCAAAAAGGTGGAGATTCGCAATTGACTACCGTAAATTAAACTCCATAACTAAATATCCTGTATATCCGTTACCTATTATTGAAGAAATTCTAAGGAACATAACATCCACCAAATATATGACGACTTTAGACTTAACGACTGGTTATTTTCAAATAGGGGTTAGGCCTGAGTACGTGCCTAAGACTGCTTTTATAACCAAGTCTGGCACTTATGCATTTCTGCGTATGCCGTTTGGCCTTTCAGGGGCACCGGCAACATTTCAGCGATGTATTGTGTTAAGGCCTGTTCATGGAAAGTCCACATTTATCTATTTAGAGGATATCATTATTACTAGTGATAATCTCGACCAACATGTACAGGATTTAAGACAGGTGTTTTCTTTATTAAATGAAAACCGGTCTAAAAGTTAATGTCGAAAAGTGCAAATTTGCAGCCCCTGAATTAAAATATTTAGGTTACAAAATATCTCAGAAAGGAATAGAGACAGACGAATCAAAAATAATCGCTGTACAAAAGTATCCGACTCCAAACACGGCGAAGAAGGTCTCTTCTTTTCTAGGACATTGTTCATATTATAGGTCCTTTATAAAAGATTTTGCAGCTATTGCTGAACCATTGTTAAAATTAAAAAGGAAAAAGGCGAGATTCTAATGGACGGCCGAAGCCAATAGTGCTTTCGAAAAATTAAAACAAGCATTAACGCAAGCCCCTGTGTTGAAATTTCCTGAAAAGGATGAGAATTTAGAAATTTCAGTGGATGCTTCGGATTATGCGGTAGGAGCGCTACTTTCGCAAAATCAGCAGCCCGTGGCATTTTTAGCCGAACTTTAAATCAAACACAAAGAAACTATTCCGCGACCGAGAGAGAGGCACTTGCAGTTCTGTTAGTAGTGCAAAAGTTCCGAGTCTATTTTGGAAAGGCGCCAATAACAGTGTACTCTGATCATGCGGCGGTAACTAGATTGTACTCAGGGAAAAACTTATCCCCAAGGTTAATAAGATGGGCACTCAAGCTACAAGAATATAATCTGGTAATCAAGCATACCCCCGGAAAGGAAAATATCGTAGCAGATGCCTTATCCAGAATTAAAATAGATGAAGAAGGTAATACTGTAAAGGTGGCAATGCTCACAGCATGTACAATAAATTCCCGAGAAACTGTAATAACCGAACTGGGTAAGGATCCTGAGTTTGAAAGCATTTATTAGTATTTAAAGGATCCTGAAAATTTTAGCCACCAAGATATTGTGGCAATAAGAAATAGGGCGGCCCATAACGAAATAATAGTTGGTCTATTATTTTATACAAAAACTACGAATTCCAACAACGAATTTCGACCTGTTATCCCAGCTAGTCTTAGATTAAATATCCTGCAGGAGCTCCATGACAGCCCTTTAGCTTTTCATGCTGGTATTCGAAAACCTATCCAACGCGTACGCGAGGCAGTCTATTTTCCTGAACTGCAAAAGTTAACAAGGGCGTATGTCCACTCCTGCCCAACATGTCAAGCAGTTAATTATATTAATTTGCGCCCGGCCGGGTTTCTAAATAGTATTAAATCCGAATTTCCAAATGAAATAATTGGCATCGATTTATTGGGCCCTTTCCCAAAAAGTCAGTTAAATAAAAGTCGCTATCTCCTTGTTATGGTTGATCATTTTAGTAAGTGGACCGAAATTGTTCCCTTAAAACGAGCCTCCGCGAAATTAGTTACTGATTCTATTTTAAATAAATATATTTTAAAATACGGAGCGCCCCTAAAAGTTATATCGGATAATGGTCCTCAATTTGTAAGTAATGTATTTGAAGACATGTGCCCAAAACTGGGCATACGTCATTTAAAAATGGTCCCGTATCGGCCGCAATCAAATATAGCGGAACGGGTGAATAGAAATATAGTGAAAATTATCCGTAGTTATGTTAACAATTTTCATAAAAGCTGGGATAACTATGTCAATGAATTTGCTTTCGCCCTTAGGACCGCAAAACATGATACAACGGGCAAAACTCCTGCTGAGTTATTTTTAGGCAGAAAGATTATAACGCCGTTAGATAAATTATTTTATGTGCAACAAAGAGCCCCAGAATTTAAAATGGGTGATATAGAAAAACTAATTAAAGAAGCAAAAAAGAATACTGAAGTTGCACAGAGAAAACAAAAGCTGCATTATGACTTGAAACGACGGGGAGTAACTTATAAAGTAGGGGATGAAGTGTTAAAAATTAAGCATTCACTATCTTCAGCACCAGAAGATAAAACTGCCAAATTTTTTCCACGATTTGAAGGACCATATGTCATAGAAAAAATAACTCACGCTGTAGTAGTGTTAGAAGCCAGGAATGGTGAAACCTGCTCCGCAAACATTGATCAAATCAAACCCTACTATGATCGTAATAAAATGCAAATAATTACAGATCTTTTGCAGGATCCGGCACGGCAGACACGGCGGGCACAAGCTCCAGAGGTGGAACAATGACAAGTACAAGGGCAAGCCATTAAGAGGCAGGAGCAAGTGAAAAGAAAGTTTCCCCGCGGGAAAATTAAAGGTAACAAGAAAAAGAACCGTTCCACCGTCCAGAAAAGAGAGCTCACGAACACCCCCAGAATGAAGAAGGGAGAAGGACGACGTATGCAAAGAGAGCCAGGAGAAAAGACGGCAACTATAATCCGGCTCTAAAACGGAAGATCTACTCATCCGACAGGACTCTCCGCAGCAAATGTCGCCGAATTGCGGAAGGGCCACCAGCGGCGGAGGAAAAGTTACAAGGAAAATTTGAACGGCCAGCAACGAGGTCCAAGCAGGAACGCGAAAGGATTCTCCCGGTTCAGGCAAGACCAGCTGCCATCAAACGGCCAAGATCACAGGCAGCGGCGAAAAGGAAGGTATTCAAGGGTGACCGAACTGGAGAAAAAAGAAAGCTTCTAGAGGAAGGCCCTGAAGGGCGAGCCCGCACAAGAAGGAGGATAAATCAAACGAGAATCTGCGCTACCTTCCAGGACTGGGCTCAGAAAAGAATGTCCGAATATAACAAAGATAAGTAAAATTTTATGTTACTTTGCAAACGTAAGTTAATCTTTCATTCTGACTGCAAGTGGCAGATTTCAAGAAGTTTTACGTTATGCGAGGTCTACCTTTATCGCCAAAAAGTCGAGAAATGAGTTGTTACCGATTTTGGTATTATGTTTTTCAATTACTCGCGCGTAAAACAAAAGTTGATGTATAATAGGAATATGTAAAGACTTAAATATTGTAAAAGTTATTGTATAAATTTTATTTAAAACATTCTGGCAAGAAAGAAGTTTTAGTCTGAAAGACTTTTTGAAATGTAGTATTTCAATTTAGAAGAATTAGCACTTGATTTGAAAGGAATAGAAGTTAACAATGTACTACTAATGTATGTTTTCAAATGCGTAAAATTAACGGCATGTTAATATGTTCTTATATACAATGTGAACTGTTATTTTAAATGTTAAGAAATACCGTGATATGGTAAAAGTGAATGTAATGTTAAAATGTTTTTTTATTCGTGTGACTGTAAAAAGACCAAATCATGGTGAATATGTGTTAAAGGTTGAATGAATGTAGTTAGGCTCTCTGACGCTACACTTCAGAGTTAGCCACTTTCAGAATAGTACCTCAGGGTTTAGAGTTGAAGTTAGGGTGTGTTACGAGGTCTTGGTATGTTGAATTTTTAACACGTTAGTGTTTTGATTGTAGGAGGAAGTGTTGAACACGTATACATAAACACATTCGTGTTTGGTGTTCTTTTACAACACATGTCAGAGAGCACGGGGAGAGATAATTAAAATAGTCATGAATGAAATAAGAATATTAAGAGAAATATAAATATGCATGTTACTTGCCATTTCATTGTGTAACATTTCATTAAACTAGTTTTCCTTCCAGATCTCTGGAAGGAACCAGATTTGAATAAAAGCTCCTGTTTACATGCAGTACAGATGAAAAATTGCGTGTCCTTGGAGCTGCTATTGTAAAAACAAATTTCTTTTTTTTTTAATTTCTAGTTTCTAGTGAGAAATGTTTGTAAAAGATTAGCCTCTCGTTAGATTCTAGAGCTAAACGTTTTCAACAAGGTCGTTTTAGACCTCAGTTTAAAACTAATTAACTCTGGCGGGAAGTATGTAAGGATCTTAAGTTTTACTAACGTTTATTTTATTTTAAATCTTTACTATCACTTCTTATTTTCTACTTCCGGCCAGAATTAAAAGCGTTAACTTATTTATGCAAAATTTGTGTGGCGAACGCCAAGTACTTAAGTTGTGGCTTTTTGGCAAGCGAGAGAGAGGAAGGAGTTAGTCGAAGCAGGCCGCTTACCTTAGAAGTTTTACTCAGTTGCTGGTTGCCTTCCAGGCCAGAGGTTTAATCCTCGTGATAATTTTTAAACGTATGGTAGTGTTAACAGTTCTCTGTACTACATACGGCTTCCTGTTAATATAAGGCCAATCTTGCACGTTTATTATTCCAAAGTTAAGTTAGAGTTTAGTTAAATATTTTTATATTCTTACGTTTAGACCACAAGTAGTGGGTCTTTGTATTCCGAAGTACGGAAATTATTGTAAAGAGAGAAAAACAAAGGGTTTTGTATACCCTTCTTGTGTATCCTGTCTACTTCCCACAGTTATTGAACATAGCTTTAGTAAGCTCTCTGTTCCGAGTCAGGTCCTTGCATGTTCCCGAAAAAAGTAAGACAGAACTTTGAACCTGATACCGTCACCAATATAAGAAGTATATTTTACACCTCTTTTTTCCATGGAACATGAAAAATTGTTTATCTTTCCATTCATTTCCATTTTTCCTGAAGGACCAGCATTATTCTCCAAACAGGCCTTGTGTTCACTTACGCCATTTCCTAGAAATGACTCGCAACCTTTGCAATATAAGACAGTATTTCTGTATCGATTACTGTGTTGCTTTCTGACCCTATTACGGAACAGACTCCAACCAAAGACGTATGTCCTCGAGTCTTCCATGTACCGTCTCCACTTACAGTCACATTTCACGACGAATTTGAAAGAACGATGTGCAATCACAGGAGGGAGATCCATAACGCAGCAGAATTTCTGCATAGCAGCTTTCCCTTGATTGGTCAAGGGTTAAGGTCAAGGGTCAAGGTTACGTTCGCATTGCATACGTAAATCTTCTGTTTAGCTCTGATATATTTTTTCGGACACCTATCATATTAGAGTTTCTGAAAGTTCTTTTACATGAACACTTTGAGCATAGTAACTCAAATTTTGAGCTTAAACCATGATGAAATAGTTCACTTAAATGAACATTACAAATTTTACAACATAAATTATTTTCAATAAATTCAAATAGGATATCCAAATCAAATAGTCTATAACCACTAAAATTAGGCTCTAAAGTTATCTTTATCTCTTGGTGGCAAAACAGTGTCACTATTTAATTTTTTAAACGAAGAACTGACACCACACTTCTTATTCATTGTATCATTATGCTGATTTCCCTGGAACTTTCTTTTCTTTGGTCGATGAATATAAGATCTTTTATTTTTTACATCTTCCTCACAATTTTCCATAAATATCAGGTGATAAAAATACTAAACAAAAACTGCAATGTTATAATAAAAACACCTTCAAAAAAGTCAAAAGAAATTTAGAAATCGCAAAAGAGCTTGTAAACAATCACGTTTCACGCTAATCCAAAGCTGGAGTAAGATTTCAACACATGCCTCTGTTAGATGCCTATGTTAGAATAGTGCTATGTATAAATGTAATATATTCCTAAGTCGCGCTTTCGAGACATGAAAAACGCAGTTTGAATTTTGTCAATCGGCCCAGTAGAACGGGAGATATAGCACAGTCCTCCCTTTTTTTTTTTTTTTAGCTTGATAACACATCAGCACTGTTTTTCCACCATCTCAAAATAAATTATGAAGATTTGTGCTTATGCAACTAGTTGAATTTCAACAGAAATACACGTTCATATGAAGACGTTGAAGCTCTTTTAAAGGGCCGGTTTTATACCTTTATGCAAATGTAATTCTACCGCATATAGCAGTACTTCCCTGTTAGCTGAATTACTTTCACACTGAGTCTTCCGATGAGAATTTTCCTAATTAAATACCAAAGGATGAATGATTATAAATTTCAAAGCACCTACTATCTTAACGATCGTTTCACTCAAAATCAAATATTCGAAAAGTGAGCAGAAAGGCAAAATAGACAATAGCTAAACATGGGAACATTGAATGTGAATAGCACTTTATTGTTGGTCTGCTGCCTTTTACCAGCTAAGATAGTACTTGCCAGAAACCGAAGATTATCCAACTGTGGGCATTGTGGTAAGAAGTCCTTTACTGAGTTCTCCAGCCGAGTAAACGTAAATGCGATTAACCTCTCGAAGCCGGCTGGTACAGCAGTTGTACAAGGAGAATGACTTTCTCAGACGCCGGCATTGGTACAGCTGTCATACCATCCATGCCCTCCCCATTTTAGAGAATCGCCTATCTGTAGATCTTTGGGTGGTCCATTGTTGCTGCTCAGAGTAGCCGCTGGCTACGCATTATTTCCCTCTTCTTGTCAGTTTAGCTACATTTGGCAAAAACCGCAGGTTTCGTCTCTCGCCAATATACGTGAAAATTAAATAGAGGCCATCTCTTTCTCAATCTGTCTCATAATTTTAATGCTATTTTTTTTAGTACTGACTTTTGCTATGATTAAAACGTCAGCGATTTTGCACGGTCTTGAAGCTTACCATATTTAATGTTCTTTAATCATAACAAATAAGAATAGATTAATATTTTAGATTTAATGCCCTTCTAGAAAATAGGTAAAACCGTTTTTATCGTTTACTCGTTTACTTCCTTTTCATACTTATGAATAATAAGATTTTATTTTGACATTGTTTTGTGGAGTGCATAAAACCCTTAAGAACTGTCAACTCTTTCAAAGTGCTTCTATTATGCAGGCAATTTTGTCTGATTTATCAGGAGATAAATAAGAGACAATTGTATGCATAATAGTTTTTCTGATTTTCATTCATTCAGTGATTGCTTTCAATGATTTTCATTGATTGTAAATTAAATAAAATCAATTTATCTTTACACCCTCTTTTAGGATGAGATCTGCCAAAAAATATTTAAATATCAGTAAAGCTGACGTTACTTGTAAACTGAATCAAAAAAATCAGTTAAATGTTATAAAATTTTGTCTAGTTTTATTTGCTGAAATTCTTATACTCTTCAAGAGATAGAGAGAATTCAGACAAGTTGATAAAAAAATATCTTAAAAAAGTTGTTATTTTGTCTGTAATAAGGTGTATGTCAACTTACTACTAAATGTATGAAAATTAGGATTGGATTACGGAAAAGCACGCGAACGCTATCTGCTTATGGGAATGGATGCTTTCGTGTAAACCTTTTTAAGAGAAAATTGCTCGCATTTACATTCCTGGTGGAAAACTCCACATGTAATCAACCCGTTCTTCGGTATTGATTGGATTAATTTGTTGGCTTACTGAATTACATCAAAGCACCCAACGATTACCTGTATAAGGGGAGTTATGTCTTCGCGGAGGACTTTCTAAGAGAAGCTGGCTTGCATTTACGTTACACAAAAACCATGAATCCAACTATTTATCCGGGATTTAAATCCAAGCGAGCTATAAGTGTTCAGCCACCTTTACCGCTTTACTGAAGAGCAGGTAAAAATATTGATAAAGGAAAAGTATTGAATTAACCAATTTAATTTACTAACCTATATTTCTCAATCGACAGTACATAAATTACGCATATGAGGGGGATTATTTGTGAATAAATAAACTGTATTGCACTTTTATCCACTATGTCATATTACAATGGAATTATTGCATTTCAAAGTTATTTCTCATGAATTAATTTTGCTCTTCATGATTTTTGATATTTTCAAAGAGAAAATTCCACACTTTAAATAAAAATATACAAGAGAAGATACTTTATGCAAAATTTGGCGTAAACGGTCTTCTTAATTTTGCTTTGA
Source organism: Stegodyphus dumicola (assembly GCF_044657685.1). NCBI lineage: Eukaryota > Metazoa > Arthropoda > Arachnida > Araneae > Eresidae > Stegodyphus > Stegodyphus dumicola. The sequence continues at coordinate 261,920,373 of NC_140771.1, read as the reverse complement.
AAATATTGCAGGGTAATCGTTTTCATTACTGGAAGAAATATAAAAAACAAATTTACTACATGGTATCAACACCCAATATTTCCTTATTCTTTTGAAAACGTGAAAGATTACTCTTTCTAAAATAAATTAGAAAATATATTATGTGCAAATAGAATATTCGTTGAAAATGAAATAGACTTCAACTTTTGGAATTAACGATTGGATATAACGATAGTTTTAGGCGAAATTTCTACCTATGGAAAGAAATTGAAGTATAATTAATTCTTTATGAACATTTAAAACTGTTCTCAAAATTCTTTTGATGATTGCATGTATAAGTCACGAATTTTTTTCTCGGCTAACATAAACAAAAGCCAATTTTACAAAGAAAAATTCTCGTTAAAGATATACCTTCTCTGCCTGATAGTCCAATGTAATATTTGTTAAAATTAATTATTAAACGCAACCAATGTATCTCGGATTTTGATTTTTATATTATAATAACAAAATTATCGAAAAAAGTAGATTTAAATCACTGTTATTGTTATGTAAAGCTTTATTATTGCTGTAAGTTCATCTCAAAATCTAATTGTATTGAATCTCATTCTAATCATCTAATAGTAATAAATATTATTATTATTATTTCATTAAATTAGTCATTACCATTATTTTATAATTGAAAATATGTTATTAAAAATCGCATTCCGGCCTGCAGACTTACAGATCTAGTTTGTATTTACTATATTTTGTTAAATTTTGATCTCGCTTTCTAATTTCTAGTACGAAAATACGGGAATATCAATGAAGAGAGAAAACAAAGTTAAAAAATTCACAAATTATTTACGAGATTGATTAGAAATAATGAATGAAATATAAACATTGCATACATTTTGTTCTAAATAAAGTGTGCACTGGATATGCATCCAGTACTGCACATTTATTTATGCACTATTTATTTAGAATTTTGCTTTCATTTAAATATGAAAGCAAAATAATCATCGAAAAAATTGCAAATCTAGCAACTCCTCTACTATGGGACGTAGGCGTCCGACAAACATGTAAATTTTACTTCATCCATGGAGGGGAACTAACGACTTTTCTCATTAGGAAAATGTCAAAGAGGGGGCAAAACTGTTTCGGATCGCGCTGGTCTGAAAGCTATAATATGAGAATTTCGGCCCGGTTTTAGAAGGTTAAGAGGGTAATGCTTGAGAACCTATTGTAATAATTGTGTGGAAACATTTATTTGGAAGAACGTTTATAAAAGTATAAAGAAACATTACAATGAGAGAGAAAATATAAATTATTATCAGGTTTTAGTCAAATTATCTGTATATGAAACGTCGAAATGGTAATATGAGGAGTATTTTATTCATTTGTGTAAGCATTTTATTTACTTGCATACCAACGAGTTCTGACGAAAAGTCTGCATAGATTTATTACCTAATTATTGGCACTTCTTGTAGACGCAAATGAGATCTAATCAGAAAATAATCAATCATCTGAATCAGTCAATCATCAACACGCACATTCTAAATCAGATTTCAGAATTACTTTCTTGAAGCGTTAACGGTCCAAATAAAACTGAAGAAACATTTTAAACACAAAACAAAGCAGCAGAAGTGTGAGAAGTATATATTACTATAAAGCCAACACTCTGTCAGTTAAAGACAAAGTAGTTTGATTAAATAAACAAGGTGAACAGAGACACAGTTGTAGCCGTTTGTAATTTTAAAGTACATAAAGCGCAGGAGTATATCAGAAAACTAGTGAGTAGCACATTTGTTACAATTTTTATTATAAACATGCTGAAACTGTGAATATAATTTCAAGCATCGGTGGCATCATCGAATGGAGACATGCTTCAGTGTCAGATGTATTTCATTAAAAGATATGAAATATTTTTAAACGTTTAAGAACACAGTTTCTGAAGTACTTGACAGCTCACCCTGTATAAGCTTCATTCCTTTGTTTAAAAGTCGGTAAAGAGTTATCACAGATTTTCTTAAAAATTATCGGTGATCAATACTGGTATTGATCAATCATAACGACAATAACATACATTGTTATGGAAAGAGAGAAAGTACTTGTGAGGCTTTCTAAAAGACCGAGTCTCAGTTTTAATATTTTAATATTAATCTCTACAAGTCTGACCTAACTGACACTACTGAAATAGTTACGAAAAATTGATTCCCACTGTTAAAAAATTGATCTGCATTTTTTTTTCGTAAATTTTATTTTTTTAAACAACATGTCTGTAATCAATGTGCGCACGGCTTTGATGCTGGAAAAACACTAAAATTTGAATCATCGTTGTACAAGCTAAAAAAAAAAAAAAACAATATTTAATTGTGAGAATAAAATATTCTAACGACTATAATGATAAGTCAAGAATAAAATCAAATCTCTAGCTGCAAGCCTTTTTTAGCGTTATGGTGGTTAGGGAAAACTGAGTGCGATACCGAAAGGCTAGGGTTCGAATCCCGGAGAAGGCATGGATGTAAAATTGTCTGTCCCTTCATAGGAGGCAATGATGGCCCGCCTACTAGGCGCCTCCATGATAAAGAGACTACCGATCTGGCCTTAGGGCAGGACGATGCCGACATAGGCAAGTGCCAACCATAAGAAAAAAAATTGATTGTAATCTTATTCAAAAATTCCTAATTATAAGACGCAAATTCTTAGACACCTTTCTCATGTTCGTTTTTAATGGTAATCAAACTAATATGAAAGTGGACTGAAAAGTCATTTTTAAATGAACCCCATAATCTTATACGTCTCTGTACATTTGCATAAATCCATAATGGGCCAGGTATTATTTTGTCGAAGGACAAGAGTCTAAATGGAACGATTACTTCGCTTGCTTGCGAGTGAATTCTAGGAGGTCCGACGAAGACATCGCGGACGAAAACGTAGCGGAGAAAACAACGTAACACGGAAACTTCGTTGTAGAAAACATGTGGCAGAAAAGAAGGCAGGAAAACATATCGTAAGTCTAAAACATCATCGAAGAAAACAATCGTGGTACAAAACATCCACGAAGAACAGAAAGCGGTTTCAAAACTTCGCAGTTTAAAAATATCGTCGTGGAAAATATATTCCTATAAAAGAGAGTAAATAAAATAATCGCATGACGATTATTCTGCAGATATATCTTTTCTACTTTTAAAAGGTGCTGGTGCGTATTCGAGTAATGAATTCTAGGTGCGAGTAAGAATGAGGAATATTTTTTCCTCTATATTTCATATATTTCCTTTCATTAATAATTTTTTGCTAAAAATCCAAGAAGGAACTCTTGCATTGAAAAGTTGAAAGGAAGTAGAAAATTAATGATACGTATGGGAGTACTACGCAGTTTTTTATTTTTTATTTTAAGAGAATTTTAAATTTATTTACTTAACTATTAAACGTTATTATTTAATTAAGTCATTTCATAAAGTTGTATTGGCAGTTCTTCATGACCAATATATTTTTAAAAAATTAAAAAAGGGAAAAGGAGCATTTACTTTAGATTAAATGTATTTAAAAATTTTATGCATGTCTCAAATTTCTAATATTATGTTCTTTGAATAAAATTAAGACTTCAAAGTAATCCTTTTATATAAGTATCCTTTGCATGTTGCGATTCGTTAGTTGTGATGACAACAGTCAGGATAAACTACGTAATATTTCAGTACCGTATTTATATTTATTGGATTATTGGAAGAGCACGTTAGGGCTCTTTTCCTAAGGGGAGGGAAGCGTTTGGGGAGGACTATCTCAGGAAAAGTTTCTTACGCACATTACACATTAGAAAAACCACAAAATTCTCAAGCAGCGTGTTTTTGTGCTGGGTCTAGCTACCAGCGTTCAACGATTTTACCTCTGGACCACTGCAGCCAGATAGAGTTATTAACGGAATAGATTATTAACGGAAATGCATTCATTTTCACACTATTTTTTTTAGAAAGATCAAATTTAAATTTAGATCTAGAAAATGTAAACGCAGAATTTTACAAAAAGAAAATATAGGTACAATAAATCCTCTTGTCGATTACCATCCTAAGATGACCGATGTTTCTGAGAAAATAAGTAAATATAGGTTTTTCACAATGTCTCTCTAAGATGCAACGGAAGACTAAAGAGATATGGAATCGCCAACGATCGCTTTGAAACGAATATTTTATATTTAACTTTACATTTATATATTTTTATAAATGATTCTAAAATACGGTTAAGCTTTTGTGTCTCAGTGTGCCACTACATGGAACACCCAAATTGAATCGCTTCGAAAGCCTCTAAATTCAACCTTAAATAGATAAAAATTAAAAATGCTTTTATAATATACTTTGAACTCTTCTTTTTAAACCGTAGATAGCAGCATATCACAAGGAGACACATAACTTTAATTTATTATGTGTTATTAAAATCCATTTTTTTCAAGTAATTTTCTCTATTTTTTTAATGATATAAAAATTTTATTTGGAGAAAAAATAGGCATAATTTTGCTGGCCGTACTCCAAATTATTTTTTTAATCTTTCATACAAAAATCATACGCAGAATCATTGAATGAAACCAGGTGTTCCATTAGCGGGAACACTGCGCCTTTAGCAATCTCATGCTCTTACTAATCAGAACATCTGTGCTCTTAGGAGAGAACATCCGTTGTTTTCGTTTTCTGTTTCCGTTAATTTTTTTGGGGGAGGGAATGAATTCAAACAAAGCAGCATTGAGGGGCGAGGTGGTTTTTGTGTTATGAAAGCATTAATATTGGCATCTCGAAATTTTTAGGCGTAGTTTTTAGGCGGGAATTTCATTAGTAGCTTGACTCATCTTTACTTAGACCTACGCGAATTTTTTGCTGTCTTTTTAGTCTCATTCCCGTTTATTTTCAATAATTGTGTAGATATTTTTCGTGTATCTATATATTATAAGCTTATTTTTCTTTTTTGTTAATATTAATCGTAGTTAATTATTTTAATCTTAGGTGGTTTGTGCTTCCATCAAAAAGGTGTGACTTGCTTTGAACAATTTCACGAAGCTAAGAAATAGGAAAATTTATAAACATTTTTGTATATAGGACTTGTGTATATAGATATGTACCTCATTTATCCGTATATATTCAAGAATATTGTGTATATCCAGGAAACCATGTATACAGCCATAATACAGAGTTTTTTCATTCTTATGCAAACGCTTCTACTCATTTTCGTGCTTCACTGCAATGCTCGCTTAGTTGCACTTTTAAAAGCTCTGGCGGCGCAGTGTTCCACCTCATGGAACACCCACAGAATTAAAACGGTAAGTGCAATTTTTACAACATCTTACCTGTATACTTATTTAGGACTAAATAGACTGAATACAACGTTTCTTGCTGAAATTCCGACTTTAACGTACAGTGCGCCGCATAGGATTAAATATTTTAGTTCTATGTTACGCAAATTGTATTTCTCTCTTTGTACCGAGGAGAGGCGCAGACACAAACTTGTTAGGATCGTAAAGATCGGGTTTAGACCTTTTAAGTTGCGGTGAGTTTCAACTAAGCAGAGGTTCTCCTGAGTTTACTTGGTGAGCCGCTACTGAAGTCGGAGATTTCAAAGAGTTCTTCGCCGTTCCTCAGCCAACTTAATGTTTGAAAGCCAATAAAGTAGTTTCGGTCAACATTATGACTCTGATGTTTCTTGGGTTCTACACCGAGGGAACATCAAGTGAATTTACAGTCCACTACTTGGAAATCCGTGCATTAAATAAGTGCAAACATTGGTTACAGACCTTGTTAATTAAAAAAAATTAAACTTTACAAAAAATAATGTTACAGAATACATATATTTCTTTTACATTCCGAATCAATTTTTCGTACCTAGTTGAGTCACATAAATTATGACAAACTTTGAGAAATTAATTTAAAAGGATTAAATATAAAAAAAAAAGAATCTAACAAAACAATTATAACTTGGCTGTGCGAGAAATCTCACAAATACTACGTTTATGTTTCTGAACAAATGCATAATTTTCCCGCCATTTCTATCTATCAATTTTATCATTTATCTCTCACACCCTTTTTTATGAAAATCTGTGATAACACTTTTTGAACATTTAAACAAATAAATGAAACTTATACAGATTGGACTGTCAAATACCTCGAAAAATTCGTTGTTAAATTTCAAAAAATTTCAGATTTCATTACGAGATATATCTGACATCGAAACAGGTCTCAATTCGATAATGTCATGGATTTTTAGAATTATGTTTACAGTTTGAAATTATCCTTATTATATGAAAAATATTAAATAAATTTGTTATATATCAGTTTCCTTGCACACTCTTGTGCTATATGTACTTTAACGTACAAAGAACGTTATAGAATAAAACGTTATAGAACGTTATAGAAAGAACGTTATAGAATAGTGTTATCAATGGTTATTTAAACCAAACTGCTGTGCGTTTTTAAGGCCGAGCGGTAGCTTTCTAATTAACACGCTGAGTTCGGCGCCGAATTTGCTGTCCTTTCCGTTCACCCAGCAGCGAGCTAAGCCTTAATGCTAAGCCGTATTTTTGTTTAGAATGTTTCAATACATTTCATTAATGCTAAATTTGATCACATTTCATTGAGACTATATTTATTTTTTAACTTATACTGTCGGTTCCGTGGAACGACGCCAGGCAAACGAAAATTCCAGTGTCGGTTCCCAGGGACCGACGCCGGCCACAAGGAAAGTTCACTGTCGGTCCCCAGAGACCGGCGCCGCGCTCAACGTGTTAAGAAAGTTTCGGGCCGGTAAGTAAATATGTATTTAATTCAAATATATGAATTGATATGTAATCTATATATATGATTGATTGTATTTGAGTTCCATTTCGAATACTCAAAACTTAAACACAAAGAACTAGAGGCAGCAGATACATAAATCAGTTTATTGAACGCAATTTAACAGAATCGTTACAGGTGATGAGATGTGGGTAGCTCACTTCACCACAGAAAACAGCAACTCACGATTGATTGGCGTCACAGGGATCCACGCGCCGGACGATCCTCAGTCTATGCACGGAAATTGAAGTCCACGGTATTCTGGGATAGTAAAGGCATTCTGCTCATTGACGTATTGGCGAGTGGTGCTCCGGTGAAAGCTGATCTTTATTGCGCTTTACTAGAGAACATCTGAAGAGCCATTCAGAACAAATGGTTTGGGATGCTCAGTGCTGGTGTTGTGGTGTCCTACGACAACATCGGACGCATACGGGGAATTCCACAAAATATATGTTGCAGACGTTTCGCTGGGAGATGTCTGACCATCCATTCTGTGGCCCCGATCTTGCTGTTAAATACTTCCACGTGTTATTGCACCTGAAGACGTTCTTGTCTGGGCACACTTTCCTACAGGTGAAATGTTGCAGACAAATGTGACGGGCTGCCTTTCTTCCCAGGCGACAGACTTCTATGACACTCTAATGGAAATAGGTAACAGACGCTATGACAATTGGTATTGTTCCGATGTTTCTTATGCTGAGAAGTAGCAGAAATATAGCTGTATCTTTTGCAATAGGTTTTTCCAGGTAATAAGACTTTGTTTTTTATGGTTTACGGCAAAGTAATTTTTCGGACGACCCTCTTATTGTTTAAATAATCATTATCAAATGAATATACCTTCATCTAAATCAATATCTAACTCATTGAAATCATCATCTATATAAATTTCCTTCTAAATCCAATCAACTTCATATGCTTATCTAAGACATCTAACTAAGCATAACTACCCAAAGCACATCTTCATGTTAAACCATCATATATATATTATCATCAACATCGTCATTGAAAATATCGCCAAATTAAGATAAATCATCATAGCTCAAATCAAATAAAAAGCAGTATCATCTAAATCACCACCATCAACAATATAATTCTCATTTGATCATCGTCTTCATCACCTCAACCTTCTAATTCACCATCAAAATTGTTATCTGAATAACCAAGAAAGAAATTATAAAATTATCACCAGATTATTCAAAACCATCATTTAAATAAGCATCATCATCGAAATCATACCTTCAGTTTAAACCGTCGTATATGTGATCATCACCATTATCATCGTCGAGATACATAAATCATAATCTTCCAGATCATCTAAATAGAAAGTAATATCAACCAAATCATCATCTTCTTCATCCTCATTTAATCATCGTCTTCATTGTCTAACTCCTCTAAATTATTATATAAATCACTCTCACATCATGTATAAAATCGTCATCAGTCAAAAGTATGTCACCATCAAATTCATCTAAATATTTATTATCACTTAATACACATCGTCATATTAACCATCATGTATATCGCGTCACCATGATCATCGTCAGAATAAGATAAACCATCATCACCCAAATCACATCAGTCATTCTAAACCATCCTATGTATCATCTTCATCATCATCATTGAAGTCGTCGTCAGAATAAAAGAACTTCACCTAGATACAAAGCCCGATCACCTAAAGTTTTATTATCATCCTACTCAATTATTCATACTCTTCATCACTAAACCATATACTCACGATCACCTAAATAAAAAAATCATCAGCAGTTAATCTAAATTGTCGTCCTCAAAATTCCAGTTAAATTATTCAAATCATCGTCGTTTAAATCATGACTTTTTAGTGTTTCGCTAGTGTGCCGTCAAATAGAGCCAGTTTCATTCAGGTACAGACAGAAGGATACCACCGGAAGTTCACTATCGTTGGTACAGGTGTAGTAACAAACCGCCCTCAGGAGATGCCAGAGGCTTGGGGACGTAGCCGAAACCTATGCCATCTTAGATAACGTGACACTCGGAAGTGACGTAAGAGTTTGAATAACGTAATGTTTCAAAAAGTTTGGTTCTTGTGACAACGAAAATATTTTTTAAAGTTTCATTTCTTCCGGAAACGACGAATTGTTTTCTTTTTTTTTTTTAGGCAACGGCCTCTTGAACCCCTTGAAATCTTGTTTGAAACATGTTTTGCGCGCTTTATATTATGTATATAGTTGAGATTACTTAAAACATGTTTTGCACGCCTTATATTATGTATATATTTAAATGTATACTATACTAGTGATATTTGTTTTATTGTATATTGTGTACCGTTATTAATATATTAGAGGATAAAATTTCAAAGATAGAGATTATTTTCCTACTATGGCGAGTGCATAGACGAAGCTGCCTCGTTCTTGAAAGAGCGCGAGGTGATAGATGTACTTTAATTACGTAAAAACCTTCAAACCTGTAAGAACAGCAGATTTTCAGAAAAGGTAATCCAAAAATGGCCAATTCAACATTGTTGCTATAGGGTTTCCAACACCCCTTAATAAAAAGGAGTAAAATATTTTTAAAAAATGGCATTTATGGAAATACGAAAAAGAAATATGTTTAGCTTATAAGAGTATATAATATTTCTGTAAAATAAATAAAGGGAGAATTTAAAAGCAATTTCTTTAAATAAAAAACCAAAAGGAAATATTTATAGTTTTTAAAATCAATATTACTTTTGTAAAATGAAAGAACTTAAAATCTTTTTAAAGTAAAAATAGCGAAAAGAAAAATTTAAATTAAAGTTTCACGTTATTAAACTAAATATTGAAGAGAAAAACATTTTTGGCACGAGAAAGGGAAAATAAAGGAATTTAAAAGTCAAAATTGCATTTACACAAGTTGCAACTTTGATAGAGATTCGCGTTCCTTTAAGCCTCGGGCGTCTCCCTATGACGGTCGGTTACTATTAAGCTTGTTATTGTAAACTGGCTGTTGAAATTACAGTCGGTATGCGCAAAGGGGGCCTGAATCTTCATCCTGAAAAATAACCAAAATTATTGTTACACATCACATAAAAATATCAGTTAAAATGATAATTCAATTCTGAGTCACAAGCATGAGAATATTTGAGAAGGTTATATGGCATACGCAAATAACCAAAATGAAAGGTACTCGAAACGCATGTCTGTGCACTGTCTGCAAAAGATCAGACCGGATCTTGGTCGTTTGTGGTAGGCATTGACTTGCAAGTACAAATGTGTTTTGAAAAACGTAAATGTTTGCGCTTTGGTACTTTTAAATTTAAAGTCATTTGTTTTGTAAAAATTACGAAGCCTAGCTCTTCATATGTTTCTCCGACACTCATAATTTTATGAGGAAAAAGTTTGCCTTGTTATGAAATTATTTTGGACATAAGTATCTCCGTCTGATTTCAATTGACATCAGTCAATTGTTTTGTGATTTATTTATTATAACCAAAAGGAAAGTTTTCGAAATGAAGTCTAGGTATTGGAGGAAAGAATAATTAGTAAAATGTAGAAAACTGATACTTTTATTTTCAGCTTTTTTGAAATGAACTCATTATGCAGCATGCCAAAAAAATTAAAAAGACTTCTCTCGAAATTTAATTTTCAACGTTCTGTTTTGGAAATGAAAATACCAATTAACAATAGAAAGAACTCGTCCTTGACTTTCTAAATTATTCTAGAAATCCTTGACTTCCTATAGCTGGTAAAAACCTGAAATCTCTTACTAAATTTTCATGGAATATGCCAGTAAATTTCAAACGTAAAAATGTGCGCCATTTGTTTTTACATAAAATTTCTCATATAAATAATTCTTGGATTAGACTTTTTTTGAAAAGTATCTTGACCCAAAACGTTTAAACTGTTTTCTTAAAACATTCGTTTGCTATTAAAAATTTTATAAATATAACTAGACTGAGTTTTGAATAAATGAAATTACAAGGCATAAGCACATTGTTGGAACATTTTGTATAAGAAAACGTAATCGCATATAAATCAAGTTCTTATATCGCTTAATTACAATGCATCAGATCTTTAGTAAATAAAGAAAGCAATAAAATACACATGGTGGTTTGGCAATACCCAAAACATCATTTTCCGCAACAGCTCTTCTTGATTATTTCATACCTTAGGAAACACGAGCAAATATGTCAATTGCGGAAACATTGCAGTTTGGCAAGCGATAAGGTGGTGCGCAGGAGAATTGATTATCGGGGAAAATATTTCTGCAAGGTAGGAGGTGATTTGTATTCATTCTGGATGTGGAAGAGAATGTTATTCTAGGACTTCGAGAAATAAGGAACATAATTTGGATAAGAGTGCACTTTCGACCAAAGTGAATTTGCGGAAATAGGAGTCATGTTTCTTCTTTCTGTAGTCATTTGAAGCCGTGGTTCTGATGTCAACATCAAAGACTTAACGATATCACATTTGATTTTAGTGAAGTGTAGTTCATCCAGTGCTTTCTTCAGCAGTAGTTATGGCTTTCGCCGAACGAAACAAACACAATGCAAGTTTCAAATGTTAAGTCATTCAGTTTGCGAAAGAAAATGGAAATCATGCAGTTTGGTTTTCGTGAATGCTTCGTACACGAGTGGAAGAGGCATGAAATTTTACAATGATTATTGCGCCAAAGAATAAATGTGTATTGCATAAAGAAGTAATGAAATAGCTTACCGTCGGCGAAAGTGTTGGAAACTGCATTGTAGAAAATCCCCTTCATCACTAGAATGGATTAATTGTAACAAGAAACAGCGTACGTTTCTTTGCCTTAAAAATAGAAAAATGGAGTGCAAATGGAAGTGAAAACTCTAAAGCAAACTGAGGTTGTGTATTCGATTTACTTCACGGAATAATTCAGTTCTCCGAGGAAAAGAGATAACATTTTTTCAAAGGCTTCGAAAATATAGAGATAAAACTTTGATGAGTTTTTAAAAATATGTAAAAATTTATTTACTATCACGTGTTGCAAATATGGATGTCATTCCTGTAGTTTTGATATAGTATGAGATAAAGAAACAATGATATGAAAGAAAAATAACGGTTAACATAAAATCAATAGGCCAACGAGAAATCTCACCTCACCGTACTGATCTCCTGCTTAGCCGACCGTACGAAATTAAAAGCTCATCGATATCTTGAAAAGAAAGACTGTGCTGAAGTGCAGTTTCCCGAAAGTGTTTTCATCCGTATTCACGAGAAATGATCGGCGGAGAAAAATGTTGTGAAACTGTGGATAAGAAATATTTGGCAAAAGCTTCCTTTTGCCTCAGATAATCAAGAAAGTCTAATACTTTGGGACATGCTCAGCCTCCATCTAACGGGTAACACAAATATGTTGTTGAAAGAGTGTTATACAGATATGACAGTTTATCCAGGCGGATTATTGCCATTATTTCAGATATTAGACATATATGTCAATAAATCATCGATAGAATATTTTAAACGTTAGTGGAATACTCGAACAAAAGTGAAGGTGATAAAAACAATTACAAATGGAGACCAAATACGTCATGCCAGTCCATAACTAGTGTGTCAGTAGATAATAAAATCACGGAATAAAATTAAACCCGTTTAATTCATGTGGTATATCTGACGGTCTGGATGCAACGAAAGATGATTATTTATGTGTGGATCAGAGTAAAAGTAACGGCAAAACTGAAACAGAATTCGATGATGTGCTTGAAGTTATAGCTTGAGACGTATATGAGGAACTTGGATCTGTCTATGCAAGTATGGATCAGAGGTGAAGGTGAAAATGAAACAGAATCCGATAACGAAAATTTTTAAGTACATAATCTATTTTATTTCTCTTAAATAAAAAGCATTTAATTACACGCAGAAATCTAATTTTCGTATGCTCACTTTTTCCATATTTCTAAACATAACATTTTTATAGCTGGCGTACAGCGCGTACCCATAAATTTCCATCTTGCATTTTCTTTTAAAAGTGCGCCTTATACGATTGAATATACTATAACAAACATAGCTGAAACTTAAGTGATATAGATATTTACATGCTTGCTGAAGCATTATATTCTGTTTTTTTTCCCTTCTATTAGTGTATAAATGTTTTCAAAATTTCGATGTTACGTTTTTCAATCTTTGTGTTTAGAAAAGGGATAAAGAATTCAAACTTTTATCTCCGAAAACAAAATTCTAAATCAGATTTCTAATGAAGAAGTGAAATTCCCTATAGCTTTACTTTCCGGACTAATTAAAATTAAGAAAAAGAAGAGAGGAAAAAAATAACTGATTTGGGTAAGCAGAATATTTAGCCATTCAGTATCTATTGATGGGAATGTATATAACTCTAATGAATAGTACAGAAATAAGATAAAGTTACGTTTCAGTTTGTAGGCCTTACATTTCAAAATGGTTTTAATACAGCTTAAAGCGCATAGCCAAAGATTATGCTCTCAACCGCTTTTTCAGTAATAACGTCAGAGAATAATTCTTACAGTTACAATGTTTTCAAATAATCCATTCCTTCAAAAGTAATCTATTGTACTAAGATAATGTGTTTTCGAGGGCAGAAAATGAAACAGAACGGCGAGATCCATCAGAGTATGATCCTGTAATGCTTTAACAAATCTTTCGCAGTCTTAAGTAATAGAGAAATGTGGTAGAGCTTCATCTTACACTATATTCTTGTATTCATATTATTTGTATTATGTGACTATGTGTCTCTATTCGATGTGTGGGAAAAAAACGTCTCCAACAGGTTTATGTATACGATACCATTCAGATAAACGCAAAGGAAACCAACATTTCCATCTAATAATATTCATTTTATTTTAATTATACCATTTTCTAGTTAGATAACCAATTTGTGAGCAAGAATTTGCATCGTAACAGTGAATCATATTGCTGCCAAATTCCAAATATAAAAAAATAAAGCTCACGAATCACAAACCGAGAGTTTCTGCGAGATTTGTGAGGTGCGAAGGAATCTCTATTTTGAAAGAAATCGAAATTGATATAAATTCGCTTTATAACATATTATTCAGTTTATTTATCTAATTATATTATGATTCTGATGTAATGTATACACACATTTTAAAAGTTATTTCTTTCGCTCATTTCAATTTGTAATCTTGAATTTTTACACTGAAAAAATCCTGAGTAGAGACGGAAACTGTGGTATGTCAAACTGAATTTAAACAAGATGAAAGCAAATGAAAAGCTAATGTACATACTACAATAGCTTTTAATTTGTTTAGAATTACAATCTTAGTAATGCAAATCATGCTGATTAACACATAATTAAAAGTGGATAAACATTCCTTTTTGAACGTTTCTTTGAATCTTGATATAAAGTTCTATGAATATCTGCAGTTGGATAAGACAGCTCAGGGTCAAACAAATTTTTAAATGAAATTTGTATAAATTAATTTTATGAGTTCAATTATGAAAGATATGCCGTGGAAAATTTATTTGCAGAATTTAAAGCCAGTAGCACAACATAAATTTATTGTTGAAAAATATTGTCATGTGTAAAGCTATGTGTTAAAAAAGTCAGTAAACTGTGACTTTCCAGGTAAAACCGGAAGACCTCGCAGCCATGAAAGGGCACTGAAAACATAGATCTGAACTACGAAAGAGTGTACTTAGTTGCTGCTAAAATAATACTGGTATCTTAAAGTTAGCATGACTAATTAATAGCTAATAATATATCAGTAGTTACACTTACCGAGCAAAATATTATCAAATGCCGTCCATATACTAAGAATAGCATAAAGTTCTTGATAATAAAAATGTTGTTGATAATAAATTTTGGTAAAATGAAGCAGGTATATGATTTATTTGTTCTATTTTTCTTTTCCGGGTCTGGCTTCGTTTGGTCATTAAATCAATCGTTCTACAGTCGGTATCCAGTTCTGGCTCTTTTCGCAGTTCATCCGGTTTCCTTTTCGGGTTTGACAGTTCTTTACCGGTTCCAGCTTGTTTTTCAGATTAAGATTCTTTTCCGTTTTTTGCTTCTTTTTCAGGTATTGCGTCTTTTCTGACTCGTCTATATTTTCCAGTGCTGGCTTCTTTTCCAGTTTTTGCATTTTTTCCAGTTTCTTCTTCTTTTTCAGTTCTTCTTTGTTTGTTGTTTTTGCATTTTTTCCAGTTTCTTCTGCCTTTTCAATTCTTCTTTGTTTACTAGTTTTTGTATCTGTTTCAGTTGTTTCTCCATTTTCAGTTCTTCTTTCTTTTCTAGTTTTTGAATCCATTCCAGTGTTTGCTTCTTTTTCAGTTCTTGCTTCTTTTCTAGTTTCTGTTGCTTTTCCAGTTTTTGTTTGTTTTTCAGTTCTTCCTTCTTTTCCAGTTTTTGCTTCTTTTTCTGCTCTTGTTTCATTTTCAGTTGTTGCTTCTTTTCAAGTTTTTGCTTCTTTTTCTGCTCTTGCTTCTTATTCAGTTCTTGCTTATTTTCCAATTCTTGTATGTTTTCCAATTCTTGTATCTTTTCCGGTTCTTGCTTGTTTTCTCGTTTTTGTATCTTTTCCAACTTTTGCCTCTTTTTCAGTTCTTGCTTCTTTTCTCGTTTTTGTGTCAATTGCAGTTTTTTCTTGTTTTTCAGTTCTTGCTTCTTTTCCAGTTTCTCCTTCTTTTCCTGTTCTTCCTTTTTATTCAGCTATTGATTCTTTTTCAGCTCTTGCATCTTTTTCTGTTCTCGCTTCTTTTCTAGTTCTTTCTCGTTTTCCAGTTTTTGCTCCTTTTCATGATCACAAGGAGGGTTTTCCAATCTACAAAATAATCAGTATCTCTTTATTTCAGTAGTAAAAGAGTGAAAGTAATGCAACGAAGATCACGTTTAACACGTACAACACTTCCATATTTAGATACTATATAACACTTTTGGCTCAGTTTCAGAGGGAAAAATCTAACCGTAGATTCATTGCCTGACAAAATGTTTTTCTACAAAGGGCGAATTTTTAGTTTTCGTTGTTAGGACCTAAAGCCAAGCAGAGAAATTAACTCTTTCGCATCGAAGTCGCCCGAAACGCACGTTCATTCAGGCAACAGCAAACCGCCGCAACGCCTCGTTTATTTTCTACCTAGTTCTTTCCCCTCCACGTTAGTATGTATGGCTCATTGGTTTCGCGAGTTGTTAAAAGACATGTCAATCATTCTTTTGAAGCAAATAAAGGAGAAAAACGGAAAGCTATTGACGTTCGCAGGTGCAAACCGGCCCTAAGGTGAAACTGCACACAATGGATGAAACCGGAGGGGGAAAGGAAAACTATTCCAAGACAAATTCGTAAACACGGGCGTTTTCGATGTTTATTGAAAACAGATTTGGTCGTCCCTCGATGCGAAAGAGTTAAAGCGTTTGGCATGATTTGTATGCAATAAGCGACCACCATGAATCTCACGTAGAGCGTAATAAGTTGCAAAGTTTTAGTGCCTTACTTTTCCTTACTTAATTTTTACATAAGTTGTAATATAAATAATAGTACTAATAAACAGGTGGCTTAAAAGCAGAGGGAAAGAATGGCGAAAATTGCAAAATAGGAGGAAAAAATGAAACTGAAATGAAAAATGAAACAACTACAAACAAAGGATGGAAAAAGCATTTTAGAAGATATACAAGTAACGTACTTTCTGAATCAGCAAAGTCTGTATTTAAACGAGTATAAGTTTGAAAGCTTTGGATTCATTCACATTTTTGAATCAATTACTATTTCTTACGCATGCCAGATATATTAAATTTCTTCAATTTTTGTATAATTTACTTACGTACTTTGTATTTTAACCTTTTCTTATTATTATCCCAGTAGAGGTAACCTGACACCTCATTAAATTATCTCCGAGTTTCCTCATTTAAGTCATCTTCCTGTCAGATCAATCTCTTTGCCTCGCTGGCTGCAAAGGTTTCAAATTTTTTCTCGTTATTCCAAATTCGGAATATATTGCTGGTCTATTTCGTGGTACAGCAGAGGAGCACTAGGATTTCTGCCACCATTCGTTTTCAATTGAAAATTTTATTCTCATTCTTCAGTTGCATTCTTAAAGTTTTAATTATTTATACAGGAACAATGAAAGAAATCAAACAAAGCAAAATAAATTACGAAAAGATATATCTGTTTTCTCCTATATTTATTGTTCCCTGTAATTTCTTTTGTCTGTTCCATTAAATTTATTGAAGGAAAATTTGCGAAGTCTTACAAAATGTATTTCCTAAATCCTAAGCGAATTAAGCCTTTCTGAGCGTTTCGGCTACACTTTAATGGCTTTTAAAATGTAATGTTAGAATATTGACAGCTGCCTATACCGAAATATTTTCTCCATAGTCCTCGAAAAAAGAAGAATTAAAGTTCCAGGAGGTTATACAATGAAGGACACACATTTCTTATTTGAAGGGCAAGAGAAAAAAAAAAAGATATTTTCGGATGGGGATACGTAGCATTTTAAACACTATGTTTGTAAATTTCATGATGTAGTAGTAACACTTGTGTCACAGGTAATTATGCACATATATGAGAGAGATGACGACGACGAAAAATGAAATGGCAAAACATGACCGAAAACACTTTCCTGGTCGGTACAAACAACACGAAACACAAGAAAGAACGGACACCAGTTATGCTTAGCACAAGAGAAATTAAAAAATAGGAACAAAATTAGACACTTATGGACCTCAATGAAATTCTTCGAAATTACGACCTGGACCCTGATGCAGGTATCACATCTCTCGCACATCGAACATAAGATGTTCTGGAAAATACCGTGCACCCCCAGGACTTTCCCAGCAGCTGACACGATATGTGCCACAAGTTCCTGTTGGAGTTCTAACGGGGGTTTCGTGCACTAATCTTTTGACGTACCCTAGAGGAAGTGATAATGCAAGTGAGGGCTCGTGATCTTGCTGAACAATGCACTGGACTACCCCTACCAAACCCATGTCTAGGATACTTCCCGAAGGAACTTTCGAATACTTTTTTTGATGACGATCCAATGTTTTTGTTCTTATTTCTTAGTTTCCGCCGCGCTAAGAATAACAAACAAATATCTTTACACTGTTCGTACCCTATTTTTCTTGTGTTGTCTCTCGTCACTATGGCGCCAGGAAAGCGTTTCCGACAATAAACGATTATATGTATATATATAATAATAATAATTGCAATAAACGATTATATGCATATATATATATATATATAATTTATTTCCTAAACCGTATTGATTAATTGATTATATTATCTCCTAAGTTTAATTAAAGTAGAATTATTTTAAAAGTGTGCATAATTGCGCAAGTAATAATAACTTGTATTCGCACTAAATGGATTTAAGTTCATACAACATTATATATATATATATATATATATATATACCATTAGTAGATGGTGAATGTCGACATTTACCGGTGTAAGTCAGAAATAAGAGTATTTGAAAATATTTCGGACATACAACAAGCGACTATGTGAATGTTGACATTCACCGGTGAAAGTCGACATTCTCCAGATTTCGGTGTTTCACCGTAACATATATACGATAAACGTATATATATATATAGATATATATGTATATGTGTGTGTGCGTGAATTAATGTTAGGAATTCTGATCGCACATGTTGATCTATAATACAGAGCAAATTTGGCAGATGAATAAGATAAAATATTCAGATTTATTTCAATTCACATTTGCGGCCCCAGTTCATTTGAAATTCCAAACTTACCTATTTCTAGAATATTTATATTTCTCATATTGTTGGAATAGGAATAAAGTAGTACGACGCCGTGTCAGCGGTGACAGACATAGAAAAAATGTGCATAGTTCGACAATATTGTGGTTTAGTAAGAGAAATATTTGATTCAGGAAATTTTATATTCCCACTTAGCTAAGTCATCATCTTTATGTAAAAATCATGTGATGGGGATATATATATCTACATAAACATATATTTTAATTAATTAATTTTTATTTTTTAATTTGCTATTAATTCAAAATCATTTAATATTACATATTAAAAACAATATATGCAATGAAAAGTTAGAATCTCGAAATTTTTATTATGTTTGATGAGTACATTGTCAAAACTCGAGCTAAATAATCATAAATCTCTGTAAATCTAGAAATATATAGTCTAACAGAAAGAGGTGAGGAGAACAATTTATATTACATTTGTTCCGAATAGAGTATGGGATGGATTTCAGTGTTGACTTAATTTGTTTTACATATATATATATATATATATATATATATATATATATGCATATTATTTATAAACATAAAGTCTTTTTTGTCTTTGTTACTCTAATTATATCAACTATTTGACATTTACTTCTCATTCACAAATTTTACAAACTGGCCGTATAAACACGTGTATTTTGTATATTAGCTTTCTGTTTAGATATTTCATTAGTTAATGCAATAAAGTTTCCTTATAATTAAAAGGTATTACAATAAATATGAATTCTTCACAATGTAATTTTCCATTTTAAACATTTATAATCTATTTTTGTAATGAAGGAATGAAAAAAACTTTAAGCATTATAAATCTGAAAACGTATTATTTTCCAGACCAGCGTTTTTGTCAAAATATTATTAAATGTATAATTAAACTGGACCTGAAACATTATGTTTTGTTTTATTATTTTTTCCGAAAAGACTTACGTCTCCGACACGTATTGCAATCTTAAACACTGGGGATCCAATTCTTCTAGTAATTGTTCGCTGTAGTATATTTCTGCTTCTCCTTCTTCTTCTTCAAATACACGTCGATAATTATTTGCGCTGAAATATTTTTATTTCATTAAATATATATGTTCATATGTTTGAATTAATTAATTTAATAAATGATTACTTATACTTTTTTTGTCAAAAGTAGTAAGTTACAGTTTGCGAACATTTTTACAGATTGTCAAAGATTTCTAAACGCTCTATGTTGTAAAATATCTTTACTTATTCAAAATCTTTAAAAAACAATAAATATGGAAATGAATATTCGTCTTATTACGCTAAAATCCATTATGAGGATATACAGGTATAATAGGAAATAAAGTTGCTGGCACCAGCAGCTCAAGATGCCATATTAAAAGGTCTGATTGACATCTATCATCTCAAATCAAACCTTGCAATGAGGGAAATAATTTCCAAACACGTTTTAATAAAATAACAAACAGGATGGGACGAGGCAGATACAAGAAGATTGCTCGACGGTTACCTCCCGCAAGTATCCCTATAAAGAATAAATTTTTTCTCCAATTAGATTGGCAACATGTCATGGAAAGTTTTTCCATTTTATTTCCAGAGATTCTTAAGAAGCACGTAAAATGCGAGCGCGAAAAACCTGCAAATCTAGCAAAATTTAAGCTTTATAAATGGCACACTTCCTTACTTTACCTTCTTAGGAAAAATAACCAGGATTTGCATCAAAAATTCCAGAGAAACGTTTTTCTACAATATGAAGTGTGTGTCTACACTTCAACAATTTATGAAATATATTATTGAAAGTGA
Organism: Stegodyphus dumicola; assembly: GCF_044657685.1. Taxonomy (NCBI): domain Eukaryota; kingdom Metazoa; phylum Arthropoda; class Arachnida; order Araneae; family Eresidae; genus Stegodyphus; species Stegodyphus dumicola. Next base: position 261,900,170 of record NC_140771.1, on the reverse strand, counting down.
AGGAACCGTGATTATAAGTATCTAGTCATATTAAAAAAGTGAATAAGCATATATTTAAGAACAAGAAAATTTTTTAAACGGTGGCTTCCGTTGACCATGCTGATCAAATTTCCAGTCGAGCGCAATTAATCAATGTTTGGGATCTCAACCTGATGGCTGCGTATGCTGAGTCGATGACTGATCAATCATTTGGACAATTTCCGCACAGGATTAAAAATTGCCTTCCTACAGACTTCTTCACTTAACGGGCCATGCGTTCAAAACACAGATTTACACGTTAACTGAAATGTATAAAAAAAGTAGCGAAAACAAAAGAAGTATTTAAACGCAAAATATCTCTTCGGATCTTCCTATGTTCCTGATTATTACATCTGCTGAAAACAATTTAATACGTTTAAATGCAATCACATTTCATTGAAGTGATCTATTAAGTGTTTAACAGATTTCTGCTGTTGACTTCAATGAATTTAATGATGTTTGGTATTTCATTTGTTTCCAGCAACACCTAGTCTCCTTTGCAAAGAAAATTAATATTAACTTTTGTAATTAAGAAATGATTTAGATGAAAAATTAAATTGGACTGGAGGTAATGTCTCGGTTGTTTTCGTTAAAAGAAGTTGGTGCTTTCTTAATTCAAAAAATACCTCCATATATATACATAACATACATGTAATTAATTTACACACTTAAAAAAAGTATTCTTCACATGGTATCTTCAAATGGGTAGATACGATAGCTGAAAAACAAGTGTCGGACAAAAGCGGAGCTGCAAGGAGCGATTTGTTGTACTGATACTTATGTTTATATAATTCTTGTTATTCGATGCATGTAGTTTTGTTGAAATTCGTGTTGCAAATTGCTTTATTCTCTGATGTAAAAGGAATTATCCCAAATTTTATTCAGAAGATTTAAATAACGGTTTTGATCACAATACGCGGCTGTTACTAGAAAAATATCTGGATCAGTGACTATTTGACGTCATTTAAAACGCTTAATTACAGGGTCGTAGTACAATTCACAACCGGCCCCAACCCCACGGGTATAGCGATATACAATAGTGACGTGATCGAAGATTCTTTGGAAATAATCGCTGTCATCGAATGACATGCATATTCTATTTAAGTAATCATAGTCATCAGCTTTTAATATTCGTTGTAAATAATCATTGTCATCGAATAATCATTGTAAAGAATCATTCTCATCGGATAATCATCGAAAATAATATTTGTCGTTACATAAAGGGGCATAGTAGCTGATGTATAAAGAATTGTACTCAAATTCTCATCAAAACAATCGAATATGTATTGCAATTTATCATATGATCATTATTTACAGCAATGATTCTTAAATGTCTTCGACCTACGGCTCCTAATGACGCCGAGGAAAACTTGCGCAAATGTGACAAAAAGAATATTTAAAAATACAATAAAAGCTTGAAAGGTAACAAAAATGCCTGAATTTAATTTCCTTTTATTTAAATGAAGCTTAATGTTTTTAAAGGAAATTGAATATTGTACACAGGAATCAACAATATAAATATCTGTGGATTTTTGCCTCCTTGTTTTTTTCTTCGTAACATCATATCTCCGAAACGGGGAGTTTGAGTTTGGAAGGAGGTACCCCCGGATTTCAAAACTTCTTGGTAAAACTTTCCGACTATTGTTATCTTCCTACGACTATCACTCGAGATATTATATAAAATTTCGGAAAACGGTAATTTTTCGTATTTATTTTTCCAAGTGGCCGAAGTCTAGCGCACTGGACATCAAAATGCTTTACTTGGAAAAATGTTGGCCCTTCTCACTTTCAAATCGTAGAGTTTGTTTAAGAGATATTTTTAAGTTAAAAAAAATATGAAATAAATAGTATTGCCAAACGTGAAACTTATTGTTATTATTATTTACGGTTATATTCTGAAGTTGAAGAAAGCACGTGATTCCATATAACGTCATTGTATGTCGAAAATCTTTCGTTAATATCAGTATTTTAAATGAATAGCTGCTTTTGGCAACTTTTATGTTTCACCTTTGGATACGTGACGCGATATGCTATCGCTACGTTAATTCCTTTATTGAGATTTTGAAAATTTGTTATATTGAAATAAATTTAAATCATAACTTCCAATGTATTACCTGAAGTGTCAAAGGTCTTTGTTTCCTGAGTTGGCAAGAAAAATGTATTTACGAATCGCTGGTTGCTTGGAAAGAATGAATACATTTTCTTCATAATGAAATGTTTCTATGCATTTTATGCTATTCTAAATTTATTTATAAAAATTTAATTTCTTTTATTGTATACTTACTTTCTGAGTAGAAGTTTAAACATCTGTAGATTTTTAACGTATTTTAGATGCAATGTTACTTTACTACAGTTAAATAATTTTTTTCCCAATTTACTTAAATGTCTGAACGCAAGAAGAGAGCACAAATGGTACAGCGAGCTACAGAAAAATGAAGTAAAAAACACTAGGAGACTCAACAGGCAAGTACAATAAAATTTGCGAGCTTCAAAAATGAATGAAGACACAACTAGAAACTCAGCAGGCAAGCATAGTGACAAGAAAGCTTACGCATTCAAGAAACTGAAGAAGAAACGAATAGGAGTTCCAGCAGACAAGCAGCAACTCAAGAAACTTCGCGTGCTCAAACTGTATCAGAAACTAGTAGAAAACACAAAAGACATTCAGAAAACCAAGAAACATTGCGTGCTCCGGAAAGGGAAGCAGAAGGGAAACGCAGGCCCATTAGGCAAGTGGAACGTCAACAGACCATGCGCGATGAATAGAAGAAGTAGCAAGTAAACGAAGGATACAAGACTCTCCGCGTCATCGTCAGATTCGACAGGAAATACCAGAACAGCTCAAGAACCTATATAAACAACTCAAGACGCTGCAGTTTACGGACAATTTTTGTTCGAAGAGGCAGAGCGTATACGAGGGAACAAGCTTCTCATGAACGCATCAAGACATACACGTAGTACTCTTCACAATGCAGGAAGTTTACTTTGAGCAACACACTGTATACATAGAGCTCGTAGACATATATAGTAAAGATTTTGCTTTGGCAACAGCCCTCTAGTAAAATGTATGAAGTTTATATTAGCATCTCACAATACCTGAACGAAATTTTTCTATTTACTTCTTCATTTACTATTTTCTAAAATTTTTTATCAGTAATCCTGTCTATATAATATAGATATCAAAATCAGAAAAATTTAATTAATTATCTTTAAATGTATCTAAGTAATGAATACTTCGCCCCTGTTCATACCGAAACAACATGATGTAATTGTAGATAGCTAGAAAGTAAAATGTATTCAGCAGGCTGTGCAGCAAGCGACATCTATAAATGGTGATAACACAATAATGTTATATAATGTTATATACTGGCAGAGTTTTAAATTAAGAACATATACATCAGTGTTTTAATAATAAGAATTTTGCATCAAATTGCAAAACAAATATCTTAACTTCTGTCTTTTCATGCATAAGAGTTCAACATTCGGAAAATTATATTTTCGTAAATGGTTTAGCAAAAATAACGAAAATTACTGCCCTGAGAAATGGATAAGCTTGGTATGAATCCGAATTACGCCAAGACTACCCGTCAATGGTTGTTTTGAACACGCCCTTAATGAATATATATAACCCTTAAAAAACGTAAAGTCAGTGAATCTACTATCCGAGTGTGTCTCCATTATCTTACGTATTAGTTGTAAATCATATTGTACTGTATACTGTATTATATAATATATACATTAAATTGTGAACATAGTATAGATATGTATCATCTTGTATAAAATTGAATTGTAAGTTCCCTGCAATACAGTACTGTGTAATATATATTAAATTGTGAGCATCGTATAGATATGCGTCGTATAAAATTGCACTAATATAGGAAATATACAGTTGGTATAGTAATATAAATAGTGTTTTATTAACTTTGCATTAACTATTGTTTTGAACAATATGGCTTATTGATCTTATATTGAATTATCAATTTTGTCTTGCATCTCGTACAGAATCATTAGTATCGTTTTACCTTGTATTGGTATATATCTGTATATGTGTATGTATGTATATATGTGTGTATGCGTGTATATATAGTTGTATAATGTATCCTCTTTACCTTGCATTGGTATTTATATAGTTGCATAAGGTATTTATGTATTGTATCCTTGCTTTGTACACTAACTATTGTATTGAACTTACATCAGTATTAAGATCATTACATCATCGATATCATACTATCAGCATTATTATCAGCCTAGTATGTAGCAGCAGTAGCAGTTTTGTAATATTTAGCATTGTATCAGTTTGTAGTACTGTTTGTAAGTATTCTAGTAGTAGTTTTGTAGTATTGTAGTATGTAGCAGTAGTAGTTTTGTAATGGTGTTTACTCCTTTGGTTTTCTATTGTTATCGCTATCTGTATGTGTTTTGTTCTAATTATGTCCATGTGATTCTAGTATTTATTCAAAACTGGCACTTGCACCTTTGTAATCTTATGCTTTGTCAAAACTTCAAATGTACCCTTTATTTATCTATTTATTTTATTTTTTTGAGCCCTTGTCTGGCCATGTATTTGTTGAACTTTGACTCAATAAATACTAGGCCCGGGCGGTTGGTGTGAACATGCTTCTGGGGGCTCCTTTGGTTTTTTGGACTGCCACCTGGATGGCCTGGTCGCTGGGTTTCGGTGTTTGGTGCGAGGCGCCTTTGTGGCCCATCTAGCTCAAGATAGAGGTGGACGTGTTGCATATGCCAATTAACCATTATGGTAAAGGGATGGTGCACACGTCCCCCGTCAACTATCAACTATCAACTATCAACTATCCGAGTGTGTCTTTATATCTTGAGTATTTAAGAAATGCATTTATCTATCTGGATAAAGCTAACGCTATTGCCTGAATAACAACGTTTATTTAACATTTGATATAACCAACTTCATATACATCTTGAAAGAAAACATAAATTTCTTAATAAGATACTAAAAATTACAGAAAAAATACAAAAATAATGGAATTTCTAATAACACTACAAGTAACATACCGAGGAATAAATTGCGCAACAAAACTGATGCAATCTACAATATGTATACCAAAAAATTTATGTACCGCAATAGAAATGCAATAGAATGAGAAATGAAACTATCATGAGATTTATAATGAAAAATTTACCATAAACTATTGATATATGTTAATAAATATATGCTTTTAATACTATTCATTTAAATATGCTGAAACTTTCATAATATTCATTACTTACGAACGCTTTTTCATCCATCGAAACATAGCACAAGCCATTCTCAATTCAGTGCTGGTGCACGTCAATAAAATAAGGATAAATCCAAATTTTTACAAAAAATCAATCGCCTTGACTCGTTTCTCAGAAAACGTATGTCTACAAATGCAGTATTAATACATCACATCAATATAATTCGGGATCATAAAATATCCAAACAACGCATTAAACGCAAAAAATCGCATTAAGGCAGAATGAAGAATTTTCACTCTTACAATGGCTTTTACAACAATATACTCGTACAATAGAATCTAATTTCTAAACTAAGTGTTCATTGTTACACCATATTTCATTTTTGGGGAATCTTTCATGGTTGTTCAGTAATTCTAACTGTTAACTTGTTTAAATAGAATTATGATTTCATATATATGCACAGACTTATATATGTATATATTAATACGTATCTGTAGTAACATACATCATATTATTATATGTAGGCGTATAATTCTAAATTAATTATACTAGTCAACATAATTTATATATTGATAGCATCAGACTTTTAAAATTATTTATTACTATCTGCTTGCTAACGATTATATAATTACGTACAGTGGTACCTCGACATACGTGTTTAATTCGTTTCGTAACCTTGCTCGTATGTCAAATTGCTCGTATCTCAAAGCAATTTTCCACATTGAAATTAATCGAAATGCCATTAATCCGTTCCAGATCCCAAAACACGACCTCAGTTGTTTTTTAAGTGTTTTTAAATAAGAATCAAAAACAAGAAGAAACATTTATTTATAAATAACAAATACATATTCTATAAAAACATAATTAAAAGAAAAAGTGAAGTGCCTACGGAAGAGCTTAATTTTTGTCACTGGTCTTCGCTTTTTTCGTCATGATCTGCTTATTTCCACCCGCAGATCATTTAAAAAAACTTTCCAAGGAGGTTTGTTTCTTCCTCCGTGTCAAGGATGCACGACTAGTTGCAACGTTTTCGCGGTGATTTTTATCCACGAACTCTTCAACTTTCTCCCACATTCCCAAGACCTGTTTTATATCTCTTGTAGCGATAACCTCCTCCACCTCTGGCTCCTCTTCAAAACTAATTTTTCGTTAACCCAACGTATGCTGCTGCAAATACAGATCGTGTAACTCCTCGGTTGTCAGCTACTGAGACTGTTGTTCGACGAGTTCGTTCACATCTCTCCCATCCATCTCCAGACTCATGGATTTTCAAAGAGAAACAAGCTCCTCTACCTATGCCACTTTGGGTTCCAATCCTTGGAAGGCCCTTTCAGCAACAGCCTCAGGCCACAGCTTCTTCCATGCAGAGGTTAAGGTCCTCGTTGTAACACCCAGCCAGGCCTGATCAATAATTCCTAGGCATATGACGATATTAAAGTGGCCTTTCCAGAACTCTCGAAGGGTAAGGTTTGTGTTCTTCGTCACCTCAAAGCGATGAACAGACCCGCCTAGAGGGACGAGTGTAGGTTGTTTCTATGAGCTCCGGCATTTTCCTCATTAGAAGCGGAAATATTCAGCGGATTGTCTTAATTTTAATTGCTATGTATAGCCAAGACGTTCAGCTTTAATTAGACACCAAGTTCGTCAAGATCGGATCATCCAGTAATTACTAAGAGACTAATTACTGCCTCAACGCGTCGTGCATGTGGTAATTCATATCGAACTGTGCTTCCAGATTCGCATAGCAGCCGCCGTTGCCCGATGTCACTGGTGTTTAGTATCGTCGGATGCGGTATTTTACGCTGAGCAATTTGACAGTAATTATGTATGTGTGCGGTCAATGGATGCCGAGTAATTGATTTTTAATTGCTTTTACAAGTTTTTCACCGTGAACTTTGACCTTTTCCCCGTCCCTACGGTCAGTTAGAAGCATTCGACCCCCCGTCGCCTGTTAACCCGAGTGATTTCCTGTTGTCAACAAAGGGAGAAAGAGGTACTGGAGGCAATTAAACGAATCGCTAATTAAGCCCCTAATTGGCCTAGCGATTTTGTTCAAACGGATTCTTCTGATTCAAGCCATGGGCTGTATGAGATTGTAAATTTGAAGAAGATCGGTCTGCTACTTCAAAAGTTACTGTTTTTCCGGCATTACCAGGACTTAGGATTATCGTCTTCTACAATAGTGATTAATGCAGTGTGTGTGTGCTTTTTAATTAATTCTGTGCCTGTGTTTATCAATTGGATTACTCCGCAGAACTACCTATAGTGTACAGCTGATGCACAGAAGAAGTATCGCAGCCAAGCGCATTTCTCTGCAATTTGCTTGCTAGTCACTATTGATTATAGCACTCAACATTTATGTAATAAAATGTACCTGTTACATTCAACCCAGCAATAATACCAGTATTTCCTAATAATATACAAGGCATTTTTGCGGTGTTCTTAAAGTGGAAGTGTGTTTTTGTGTCAAATTAACGTGAAAGTTATGTACGTGGTACAGGTGAAAAGTGATTTAAAGTGTTAACGTGAAAGTGTTATCAAGTGTTGATATTGCATGGTGAAAGTGTTTTCAAGTGTTAAGTGATTTACGCGAAAAGTGATTTAAGGTGTTTACGTTCCGTCAACGGTGATTTAGTGTGATTTAAAGTGATTTAACGTGATTAAAAGTGATCCAAAGTGTTAACGTGTCTGCAATTTGCATGCTCGTCACTATAGATTATAGCACTGAAATTTATGTATTAAAATGTACCTGTTACATTCAACCCAGCAATATTACCAGTATCTCCTAATAATATACATGACATTTATGTGGTGTTCTTAAAGTGGAAGTATACTTTTGTGTCAAATTAAAGTGAAAGTTATGTACGTGGCACAGGTGAAAAGTGATTTAAAGTGTTAACGTGAAAGTGTTATTAAGTTTCGATATTGCACGGTGTACGTATTTTCAAGTGTTAAGTGATTTATGCAAAAAGTGATTTAAAGTGTTAACGTGAAAGTGTTATTAAGTTTCGATATTGCATGGTGTACGTATTTTCAAGTGTTAAGTGATTTACGCAAAAAGTGATTTAAAGTGTTTACATTCCGTCAACGGTGATTTATAGTGTTATTTAACGTGATTAAAAGTGATCCAAAGTGTTAACGTGTCTTCAATTTACTTGCTGGTCACTATTGATTATAGCACTCAATATTTATGTATTAAAATGTACCTGTTACATCCAACCCAGCATAATTCCAGAACTTTCTAATAATATACAAGGCATTTATGTGGTGTTCTTAAAGTGGAAAAGTGTGTTATTGTGTCAAATTAACGTGAAAGTTATGTACGTGGCACAGGTGAAAGGTGATTTAAAGTGTTATTAAGTGTTGATATTGTATGGTGAAAGTGTTTTCAAGTGTTAAGTGATTTACGCGAAAAGTGATTTAAAATTTTACGTTCTGTCAACGGTGATTTATAGTGTGATTTAAAGTGTTTTAACGTATTTAAAAGCGATCCAAAGTGTTTACGTGAAAGTGATATTACGTGGTGAATTCCATCAACACTGATTTAAAGTGATTAAGGTGATACAAGTGTTAACGTGAAAGTGATATAAATGTGTTATTAAGTGAAAAGTGCTCAACGTGTATCGGTGATTCAAGAATGACACGTAACTCATCTGCACAGTCGGAAGGAGAGCCTCAGATGCAAAGGTCGGATTTCGATCCGCAAAAGATACTCGACAGTGACCAAGACCATCAAGGCAAAGTTCACCTGCTCTACGAATTTATAAGAAAGACAGCCAGCACTCATAGAAGGGGCAAATTCCTCCTACCTCAAGATCTTCGTGAGCGACTGCTATGTGCTCTGGACGCTCTGGAAACGCTAGCCTTGAGAGGCCCACACCTTGCAGAGAGTCCAACCCTAGCAGACATAGGAGTAAACACGTCGACTGTTCTTTGTTGTGAACTTGCTCACTCGATTCAGCAAAATGCAAAAAGACAGGTGAAGCAGCTCCATGCAAGCAAAGATACTATACAGCAGGATGAGCTCCCGGTTATAGAGGGCAAAGATGGCCAACCTACGTACGCGCAAGCAGTAAAGCGGAGATGGAAAAGGAAAGTCACGAACATGCCGACACTGCTGATCCTCCCTAAACGTGATGAACAGAGTGCGGATATACTCGGGGTACTAGAAAAGCATGTCCAAATTGAAGATCTGTGTGTCAACCTTCGGGGCATTACGAACTTAAGTAGTGGAGGTGTGGCGGTGCGATGCAACAACAAGGATGAAGTACAGAAGATAAGTCAGTTCCTAGCTCAGCATAATAACCTAAAGGATACAGTACGCACGCGTATACCACGGAAGAGAACACCGAAATGCACAATCGACAATGTACCGTACGGCACCTCGGAGGTGGAAGTACAAGAAATGCTACAACAGTCTTGCAATCTTGGGAATAAAGAGTGTAGAGTCCTCTTCAAGCGCCCGGACAGAAGGAATAGAGCCACAAAGTGGGTGATTGAATGTACCCCTGGTGCCTTTCATGTCCTTATGTCCAAACGAAGATTGTTCCAAGGATGGAGGGAACATAGTATCTACGAGTTTACAGGAGCCAAGCGCTGTTTCCGCTGTCAGGACCTGGAACATACGTCGAAAGACTGCTGCCACAGGCCTTACTGCGCTTACTGCGGAGGCTGTCATGACATTAACGAATGTAAGGCGGACTGCCCTGAATGCATTAACTGCATCATAGCAAACAGAAATTCAAAAGTTAAAGTGGATACACACCATGCAGCGTACGCAGCAAACTGCCCAACATTCCATGCGCACATCCAGAAGATTAAAGCACGTACTGACTACGGCGAGGATAACTAATTTAATAGCCCAGCAAGCAAGGCATCGTCTACTTACTACAACAGCCAGTTCACTTAATAACAAGCGCAACTCTCTAGGAAGCAAGTCAAGTATTTTCACAGTTAGTAATTTTACCTTAAAAGTCAATTAATTTACAAAAGTAATGGAAGTCAATTCAAGAACAGAGGAAAGCAATGTGCTCAAGTTTGTCCAAATCAACCTCCAAAGAGCGCGCGCGGCTACTGCACAGCTAGTGCAATATGCTATGGAGGAAGAGGCGGACTTCCTTTTAATTCAAGAACCTTTTCTTTATGCAAGGCAAGCAGCAGAATTTCCCCTCCAATGGACGGTCATCCAGGATTCAGGAAGTGAGGGAACAAGAGCGGCAGTAGTTTGTTGCCACAGCAGATGGTTGCCAGTTGTGCTAGCAAAGTCAAGAGACATGGTCACAATTGCAGTCGAGGCTATGGGACTGAGTGTCCTGGTCACGAATGTTTACATTCCACCTACAGTAGACGTTTCTCCCACATTAGATGCCTTGCAGAATATCCTTACGTCCTACCCGCATGCACACCATGTATTGGCAGGAGATTTTAACTCTCATGCGGAGGACTACGGATATCCGACCACAGACCCAAGAGGTAGAGAAGTTGTGGACTTCATTGCATGCAACGGACTCATTCTTCATAACGTGCCGGACAGTCTGCCGACCTTCGAGACCCAAATGGGAAAAGGATGGCCTGACATCACTCTGTCAACAGCGCGTCTGGCTCAGAAAATACAGCACTGGACCGTAAGTGACACTCCCTCAAACTCGGACCATCGCTATATAACGTTCCAGATAGGTCAGCCACATGCGCAGTTTATGAACAAGCGTTATAGAACCAATGGCAGAAAATTAAAACAACTTGTAAGCAGGCTAGGACCAGTACTAGAGCAGGTGGACGAGGCATTTATGAAATGTCAGAACATAAAGGATGCTGACAACTTAACCACCAGTATGATACGAGATATTCAATCTATCTGTGATGCCACCCTAGGCCTGAAATCACCAAAAGTTTTAAGAGTGGCAAACTGGTGGACGAAAGAGCTCCGTGCACAGCGCAGTCGCACCAGGGCACTTAGGCGTAAGATGAAGAGCGAAAGAGACCCAGACAGGAGGCAAGCCCTTAGTGTTCTTTATAATAAAGAGCAAACTCAGTACAAAAGGGCAATTGCAGCCGCAAAACTTGCCAGCTGGAGGGAGTTCTGTACTAAGAATGTAGAAGTCTATGGTGCTCTCCACAAGATAGCTTCGAACAAAGTTTACAGACCACCGGAGCTAAGAGCCTTTGCAGGGCAGCAGGCTGGACACATAACAGAAATCACGCTCAGGACAATTCTTGACGCCGTACTTCCGGAAGAGGATATTACAGATCCGTCCGACCAACAGGCTTATACGCTGCACACATCTGTCCCAGATGATATGCCATTTACGGAGAAGGAAGTCTCCGTAACGATCAAAATTCTCCCGAAAAGTAAAGCCCCTGGTCCGGACTCAATAGACTATCCAATCTTGAGAGCAATACATAAAGCAAGATCCGGCTTTCTCACGCGTTATTTTAACAAACTGCTAGCACTGCAAAGCTTTCCGGAACCTTACAAAACGGGGCAGGTCGTGCTCTTTAAGAAAGAAGGGAAGGATCCAAACAGCCCATCCTCGTTTAGGCCGATTTGTCTTCTCCCGGTAATAGGGAAACTCTATGAGAAGCTCCTAGTCCAGCGGCTTAAATTTCATATGACGCAGAGTGGGGCAGTCTCTGACGCACAATATGGATTCAGAGAGCTACGCTCAACGATTGCTGCCCTATCAAAGATAAGAGACTATATCAGCCACTTGCATGAAAGGAAACAGCATGCAGCGATCCTAAGTCTGGACCTGCAAAGCGCATTTGACTCTCTGTGGTGGCCCTCAATTTTAGAGGCACTGCACCAGGCAAGGATCCCTGATAACCTCTTGCAGGTTTTCAAGCAATACCTGTCCAATAGAAAGTTCACAGTAACACACACTGGCGGTGTCATCACCAGAAGCCAGACAAAAGGCTGTCCACAGGGATCGTGCGCGGGTCCAGACTTGTGGAATGCAACTTTCGATTCCATCCTACGATACGAATGGCCGTCCCATACCCAGATAGTAGCCTTTGCGGATGACGCGACCTTTGTGGTGGGCGGCAAGAGTAGAGATGAACTGCAGCAAAACTGCAATGATGTAATTGATACCTTCTCTCGGCTATGTCAGGAGAAAAAGCTAATAATTTCTGAGGCAAAATCGAAATATATAATTTATCATAAGCCAGGCCAAACTTTAATAAGAAACCCAACCATCCAGCTTAATGGGAAGACCATCTAAAGGGTCAGAGAACTAAAACTCCTGGGTATTATATTGGATGAAAAGTTCACCTGGCTGCCTCACCTTAAAGCCCAAAGAGAAAAGGCTCGCCGAATCGCAAACAATCTGCAAAAAATGCAAGGCCCGCACTGGGGCCTTCGGCCCAATATCTACAAGATACTTTACTCCACTGTCGCGGAGAGGGTCCTAACCTACGGAGCAGCCATCTGGGCAGCCCCGATGACAGTCAGAAAGGCAAAATTGCTAAGTAGTGCCCAGCGACCATTTGTCCTGGCCATAACGAAGACCTACAGGACAACGTCGACTGCGGCCGCTTCGGTATTAGCAGGGCTTATGCCGCTCCCAATCAAAGCGCAGCAAGAAGCCTCAATTGCAAAGGTGACGCAACTCCAACAGCCATGCACATAGGGGGATACATGCTATCTGCCAGAAGTCTACGAAACACGCAGGTCCAAACTAAGCACACATCCGTCGGAATATGGACTGGGCATAAGGACTTTCCACTCACCAGCGTTAACCCCGCGCTTAGACGGACCAGGGGCCGTGCTTTATACAGACGGGTCAAAAATTGATAACGCTGTAGGCAGTGCCTATATAGCCTATATAAACGGAAACATAGCAAAGGAATGGAAGGGCCATCTGGGAGCACAGAATTCAGTGTTCCAAGGGGAAGTAGTTGCCCTCACAAAGGCAGTGAAATGGGCAATTGACACACGGCAGAGTCGAGCTACGATATTTACTGACAGCCTGTCAAGCATTTATGCTATCAACAACCCTCTCCAGCGCTCCGCACTAATCTCGCACCTGCAAGAAGTCCTCCGTCTACAAGAAAAGTCAATGAGAATCCAAATTTTCTGGGTGAAGGCGCACGCCGGAATCCAGGGAAATGAAGCAGCAGACGCTCTTGCCAAGAAGGCTGCCCAAAATGAGGAAACGGAGCAGATTCAGGTGCCCCTGCCCCGGTCATGCCTAAAGAGGCAAATAGAGGAGTCCGCCATTGGAAACTGGCAGAATGAATGGGACCAAATCCCGCAAGGCCGCAGAGCATATGAGTTCCTGCCCAAGGTAGAGGTGGACCGGCTCATCTCATCGCCCTACCTCACGCGATATATAACAGGCCACGGCCCCTTTCCGACGTACTTTGCAGAAAGGGGTCTAGCAACAACTGATATGTGTGTTTGTGGCAACTTGGGCTCACCAGACAATTATGTCACGGAGTGCCCCTTAACAGCAGAATGGCACATAAAATTCCCAACTACCAATGTTCTGCCTTTCAAACGCCTTCTCATAAAACATCGAGGCACGCGGCAAAAGCTTAAATTCATAATGGCCAAACTAGAAAAAATGGGCATAGACCTCTGCAGGCCAGAATAGGGCACCTGCAATAAACATAAAAGCATCTTACAACTGTGAAGACTCAAGATGGTTGCAGGGCCAGGGTAATAACCGAGTAGTCATAGAAAGCCGTCCGGGTGCCCTGTCCTGCTGTCACCTGTCACCTGTAACCTGTCACCTCAAAGCAGCCCCAAAAAATGTGCTTGGTGTACAATTTCTTAAAATTAGAAATCACCTGCTGATCCATCGTCTGCAGGATAGGAGTGGTGTTGGGTGGTAGGTAGGAAACTTTTATAAACTTGAACTATTAGAGTAAATCATCTGCGAGATTTGGCGGGTGAGTAGTGGCATTGTCGAGGAAGAGAAGGGCTTGCATGGGTAGGTTGTTTTACTGTGGGTATTTTTTAACAGAAGGGCCAAACACCAGGTTTATCCACTTCACAAAGAATTTCCTGGTGACCCAAGCCTTCGGATTTGTCCTCCACATACCTGGCAGATTTTCTTTTGAAATATTATATGACTTAAAGACTCTGGGATTTTCCGAATGGTATACTTGCAGAGGCTTGATTTTACAGTCGCCAATCTGATTGGCGCAAATTACTAGAGTTAATCTATCCTTCATGGGTTTGTGACCTGGCATCGTCTTCTCCTCTGCCGTTATGTAAGTTCTATTCGCCATCCTTTTCCAGAAAAGTACTGTCTCGTCACAGTTAAAGACTTGCTGGGGGGATGTATCCTTTGGCTAGTATCAGTTCGGAAAACATTTTGATGTAAACCTCAGCTGCCTTCACATCGGAACTTGCTGCCTCACCATGTCTGACGACGGAGTGAATGCCGGTCCTTTTCCTAAAGATGTCAAGCCAGCCCTACTGGATTTAAACAAGTCTTCCGATTCCTCATTTTTAGAAGTGTGTGGGATCTTCTTTAGCAAATAACCGTAAATTGCTCGTGCCTTCTCACATATGATGCTTTATGTTAAGTTTCCTCCTTGAAGCTGCTTCTCTCTCACCCACCCCATCAGTAGTTTCTCCATCTATTCACGGAGAGAGGTCCAGAGTTTAGACATTATTTTATCGGCCTTAGATGGCGTTATACCCTTTATCAACTCCTTTTGTTTAAGCACAGTAAATATCATTGATGTGCTACGACCGTACATCATCGCCAAGTCAATTACTCGCACACCTTGCTCATGGTTTTCTATGATTTCACGCTGTAATTCAATAGACATCATCTTCTTCTTTGGACCCATGGTTATAAAAATAAATATGATAATGTTTTCTAAATGTACAAAAAGCAAAAACGCCAACCCAGCTTATCAAAGATGCTTCCAAAACGAGGGAAACAAGCACACAGCCTGAGATCATGTCTGAGGTGGGAGAAACTGTTAGACGCTGCATCTAAATATAAATAACCATCGTCTTCACTGCCGAAACCCTCTAAACTATTCTATAAATCACTATCATATCAGCTATAAAATCGTCGTTAGCCAAATCTATATCATCATCAAAATCATCTAAATATTCCTCACCACACAAAACACATCATCAATTTAAACCATCGTATCTCTATCACCATCGTCAGAATTAAATAAACCACCATCACACAAATCACATCATCAGTCCATACTAATCAATCGAAACTATATATCATATACACCATCATCATTGAAGTCGTCAAATAATAAAATCACCTGAATACAAAGTACAATCACCTAAAGTTTTATTACCATCATACTCATTTAATCACATTCTTCATCACTATAACATATAATCACGATAACTTAAATAAAAAATCATCAGCAGTTAGTATAAATCCTCATCCTTAAAATACCAGCTAAATTATTTAAATCATCATCATTTAAATCAAGATTTTTTTTGGTGTTTCGCTAGTATAACATCAAAACGAACCAGTTTCATTTAGGTACAGACATGTACAGGTACAAGTGTTGGAGCTTCATTAAAGATTGCACAGGTATACATCCCAATAACTAACCGAATACAGCACGGAGGGAAGGCCAGAAGAGGAAGAATCCTACTGGTAGTTCTTTAAAGAGAGATTTAGAAGTTAGTTTTTAAGTGAGGAGGACAAAAAGGGAGAACGGGTTATAGAAGAAATGAAGAAATCTAGAAAAAGGTTCATTAGAAAGTAGTAATAATATTGTAGTGGCTAAATCAATTATTAGCCCAATGGATGAGTCCAGATCTCGAAACTTTGTGCTGTTGGAAAAGGAGGAAATCTAATAAAACAATTTTTATATCAAGCTTGTACAGAATACTAGCAGCTTATCTGCCAGCCTTTGTCTGGCTTTTAAATGTACCGGGAAAATGGCTGAAAGAAACACCAAACTTTAAACTTGAAAAAAGCGTAGAATTTTACTCTGCAGAACAACTTCATAAAAAAAAGTTATTAGGTATAACAAAATTACCATGAAATAAGCAATATCCCTTAATTCAAATATTAATGATCCTAATAAATAAATTAACCAACTTCCCTTTGCAAAATCTTAAGAACTCAAATGGTATAAAGGAGGTTAAGAACTTTTTTTCCTAAAAAAATCACTCAAAACTTTTCAGTATCTTAAAATCAGTGAAATGAGCAACAAAGAACACAAAAGAATACAAAAAACAAAAAAATTCTGGAAAGCAAAGTATAATTAATGATAATGCAAAGTATAATTAATGATATCCCTTGTAATGTTGCGCGCTTCCAACCTGCACGCAACAATAGTGGTGACTGCTAAGAACTGGAAAGTAGACAAATTCTTGAGAAGGGTTTAAATCCCTTTTTATTCAACTTTAGAAATTACAAATGCGTGCTCTTGACGCTCACAAACTACGCCGACCCGGCGGTAAAATAAAAATAGGAAACTAAAAAAAGAATAATAACATGTGACTAACTACGAGGCTCTCTATACGTAACTAACCTCACCGCGTTCTAAGATACCGCTGATAATTCAGCAAACTTCTGAATATTACGTTGAAAAATTAACAATTTGCCGAGGCAAGCACACAGGCCTAAACGCGTGGTTCTTCGATTTCTAACTAGCCACCTCCACGCTTGTAAAGCAAGAAACACACTTTCGAACTCGTTTCCCTTCTATTTAACTCAGATTACTTCCGCTGACAATTTGAATCCTTTGCGCGTTCTACAAAAGTTACATACTCTGGCATGGGCAATTCCAAGGGAAAGTAAGGCTTAACAGGAAAGATAGTTTAAACTTAAAATAAATGTTAGTTAAAATAAATATAAACCCTACATTTGCCGCTGCCAGAATTTGGAAAACTTGGAAGCAGGTCCTAGAAACGACCTATTGGAAAGTTTCCACAATTCTGATCTAAATTTTAAGAGCCTCGTTGACATAACAAAAAAATCTGTTATCTCACAAAAGGTAGAACAGATTTCTGTAGATACTTATTTAATTCTCTCTTCTTACAGCAACCTTTCCCGGACTTCAGCAATCAATCTGTTCTCTTCCTTCCAGTATCTGGAAGGAATAAGTATCAGTATCTTTCTAAATACATTATAATTTACACTTTCTTGACACTGAATAAGTTTTTGTTTTTGAACGATTTATTTTCCTTAGTTACTGCTTAATTCATATTCATTCAAGTATTCAAACATGAATTTAACTTTACCCTGGCTCTCCACCATGTGTGGTGTGAAACGGGAATATTCGTGTTTTAGTATTGCAACACTTCTCCTAAAAACAATGATTTGTTAGAATTCAACGACCAAATAGACACACCTTACTCGACATTCTACAACTCGATGAGCTACTTTAACATTCTTAAAATTCAAGTGTAGGTGGAGAACCCTACAAAACACATTCATTCTAAATTCCCCCTCATTTATCTTTAGACATGCAGGCTTTCGCTCTAAAGCATGATTTTACTCGTATCTACAGTTTAATACTTAAATTTGAATTCATTGCTTTTGAGCATTTACATTTAGCATCTAAAATTTTATGCTTCTAGACTAAATTCTACTTTTACATAACTTTCAAGCATTTACGTATATTTACAAAATTCTAATACATATGATTTTTACAATTTACCATAAAATGAATAAGAGAAAAATAAATTTTTACTTTACTCATTCTTCGCCAAGCTGGAGGCACTGAAACTAAAGTTGTTATTAATACAAGAATACGAAATTATTTTTATCTTCGGCCAAATTTTGGCTTTAACATAAAAGACTTAGTCTTTCGACCAACAGAAACTGCTTGTTCCTAGATTTTATACTTAAAGAAAATGATACTTTTGCCTTAGCTAAATAAAGCAAAATAAAATTAAATCTCAACCGAGACACATTGACTTCCGTCAAAACATAGAACTTTGTATTTACGCATAACATTTCGGAACAAAAGAAAAAAAAAAGTTATAGAAGATTTTAACTTATTTTTGAGTTTTCGATGATTGTAACTCCGATATCCTCTTCTGGCAGAACTGCTCCCATGTTATAGATTTCATCGACGTCAGTCGTCTCCTTAGGGTCCTTCGAGTGTCGTCCACGTTGGTTCTTCTTTTTCGCCCTCTGCATGCTGGCCTCTTGGAGTGGTAGTCGTCGGGTTGCTGTCTTTTCCGTTTTGCCCCTGGACGGCTGGTCTTGGCGTCCTCCGGTCTTGAATCGTGCTTGGATTTCTTCTGTTGGTGGTGGTCTTTTCGTTCCTCCTGCTGTCTTTTCGTTCTCGGGAACGGCAGCCTTGTTTGCACCTGACTCTCTGGCCCTGGAAGCGTTCTCCTCGATGTAGAATTTCTACTGCGATAAGTTGTAAGTGGTGTTTTCCTCTTTACCAAAGTGTCTTTACGCGGCGGCTTTGCTTTCTTGTATTTCTTAAATGCTGGAGTCTGACGTTTTCATTTCTTCTTTTCGGTACCGTCGCATGACTTATAGAACGGCTAGGTTTCTCTTCTTGTTCTCTGCTTCTTGAGTTGTGGAACGGGTGACGTTATTTCTGGACCTTCTACTTCTTTTACGCTTGAGTCCTGCAAGAAACTTTCAAGGATTTCAAAATCATTTTGATTATAATATTTTTCACCTGGTCGGGACTTGCTTTACAGATTTCCCCTCTCTCGTTCTTAAGGTACAATACGACTCCCTTGATTTCCTGAATTACATAGGGCCTTCAAATTTTGGAGCTAACTTTGCAGTAAAATTGTCTGGGGCACTTGATAAAGAAAATTTCTGCCTCAACAACTGCTTCACACTATCTCCAACTTTAAAATCTGCTTCACGGCGTTTTCTATCATAGTATAACTTTTGCCTATTTCTTGCCGTATCCGATCTTTTAACCGCCTGGTCAATAAGTGTTTGCACATCTTTCTGTTTAAATTCTTGGTCTCTTTGTTGCACAAAGAATAATTTATCTAATGGCGTAATTAACTTTCGTCCTAAAAATAATTCTGCTGGGGTTTTCCCGTAGTATCGTGATTTGCCGTTCTTAAAGCATAAGCTAACATATTTATGTAGCCATCCCAGCGCTTGTGGTGTGTGCTAACATAACTTCGAATTATTTTTACAATGTTTTTATTAACTCCTTCTGCTATGTTTGCCTGTGGTCTATACGGAAACATTTTGATATGGCGTATGCCAAGTCCAGTGCATATGTTTTCAAATATTTGGCTAACGAATTGTTTACCGTTATCGCTATGTACTTTTTTCGGTGCACCGTATTTTAAAATGTATCTGTGTAAGAATGCATCTGCGACTGTTTTGGCTGACGCGCGTTTAAGTGGAAGAATTTCTCGCCATTTTGAAAAATGTTCTACAATTACTAAAAGAAAACGATTTTTATTTAACTCACTCTGGGGGAAAGGACCAAGAAGATCTATGCCTAAAATTTCATTCGGAAATGTAGCGCGAATGTACCGGCCGGGCTGTAATTAATATCATTTATTAACTGACATTTATTGCAGGACCTGCCATACGCAGTTACTATTTTGTATAATTGTGGGAAATATACCGCTTCGCGTACCCTTTTCAAAGCCTTTCTGAGCCCTAAATGACCCGCTGTTTTCGCGTCGTGTAATTCCTTCAAAATGCTTATACGAAGCGAGGCTGGGGTGACTGGTTTGTATTCCAGGTTTTCGTTTGTTGTTTTCGTATAAAATAATAAATTATCTATTATTTCATAGTTTTCTGCTCTATTTCTTATCTCATGGATATCTGTGTGTTCAGAGCTTTCAGGGTCTTTCAAATACGCATAGATACTTCCAAATTCAGGATCAGCTTTCAATTCAGCAATAATTGTATCTCTAGAATCTAAAATTTTTGAAGTCAACACAGCGCATTTAAGGTCATTGCCTTCATCGTCCAGTTTTATACGAGAAAGTGCGTCAGCTACATTGTTTTCCTTACCCGGGTTATATTTGATTATGAGATTATATTCTTGGAGTTTTAAAGCCCATCTTATTAACCTGGGCGTTAGGTTTTTCCCCGAGTAAAGTCTACCAACAGCCGCATGATTCGAAAAGACTGTTACTGGCGCTTTGCCGAAATAAACTCGAAATTTGTGTACAGCCATTAATACGGCTAATGTTTCTCTCTCTGTAGCTGTATAATTCCTTTGTGTATGATTCAACGTTTTACTAAAAATTGCCAAAGGATGGCCATTTTGCATAAGAACCGCACCCACAGCATAGTCCGACGCATCTGCTGCAATTTCCAGGTTTTCGTCCCCCTCCGGGAATTTCAAAACAGGGCCATTGATAAGCGCTTCTTTTAACCTTTCGAATGCGGTATTTGCTTCTGCTGTCCACATGAATTTACTTTTCTTTCTTTTAATTACTAACAAGGGTTCAACAATATTAGCAAAATCTTTTATGAATGGCCGATAATAAGAACATAACCCAAGGAAAGAAGAAATTTTCTTGGCGGTGTTGGGAGGTGGGAAATTCTTGATTGCTTTTATTTTTGAATCTTGAGTTTCTATACTCTTTTGCGAAATTTTATAACCGAGATATGTAAGTCTTTCGTTGCGAACTTACATCTTAAGGCGTTAATTGTAAGACCGGCCTCTTTCAATAATTTAAAAACTTCTTCTAGATCTTTAATATGTTGTTCCAAGATACTACTCTTTATAATTATATCATCTAGATAGATTAAAGTCGATTTTCCGAGGACAAGCTTTAGAACAATATCCATAGCTCTCTGGAATGTTGATGGGGTACACAACCCAAAGGACATGCGTAAAAATGTTTAAGTGCCCGATTTTTTTATAAACGCGGTTTTATGTATGTCTTCGGGTCTCATAGCTATTTGATAGTAGCCAGACGTTAAGTCCAAAGTAGTCATGTATCTTGTAGATTTAATCTTTCTAATAATTTCCTCTAGAACCGGCAAAGGGTAAACTGGGAATTTAGTAATACTATTAAGTTTCCTGTAATCGATAGCAAACCTCCAAGCCCTTCTTTCCGAAGGAGGAAACTCGTTCTTTTTCTTACATACTACGACTGGACTCGCGTACTCACTATTTATGGGCGTTATTATTTTGTTTTTTAACATTTACTGAATATGTTCTTCTATGATTTGGTCTTTTTGTTTATCATAGCGGTAAGGTTTAGTCCTACAGGGTTTGTCGGCAGTTAACTGTATCTCATGCGTAACTATTTGACAGCTACCAGGCCGTTCTGAAAACAAGTTTGAAAAAGTACTCACCACTTGCTGGATGGCTTGACTTTCATGGTCATTCAAATGGCTAAGGTCAACTTGCGGTTGTTCCACTGGTTCCACCACCCTCCGATCCATCTCCAGCACGATAGAACTTTCCTGAAAATTCAGTTTGGCCTTCGCGGCTTTTAAAAACTCCATACCTAAAATAAGTGGATTAATTATTAATTTTTTACTACAAAAATTAATACTTTAAGGCTTTCGTTCTGAACTTGAATTTTTAAAGATAGATTTCCAATACAATGACAAGTTTGTCCTTGCGCTGCTATGATTTCTGTGTTTTTATTTTTAAATAATTGAAACCTATTAAAGTTCTTAAAAAAATATCACTCATAAAATTACCTTCTGCTCCTGTATCGATGAGGGCTTCTACTGGTACATCGCCAACCAGGACTTGTATAATTGGTAACTGTGAGTTCTTTACGATGACCCTATTTAAGTGTCTTCCTGAGGGTTTTTTCAAAACTTCCGGGGTCTGGACCCTCGCTTTCACAAGCCCCTCTACTCGTTGAAGGCTTTTCTTTCAACTTCTGCCTTCTGGGTACGCGGACGGTTGTTTTTAAATTTCCTTTTTGGGCCTTGACCTTCGAGCTTCGATGACCTTGCTTGATAGCTCTTTCCCCCATAAGAGCGGTTTGCATTTCTGGTCTGCTCATTTGAAGATTGCCTTCGGATACTTTGAGAATACGATGCCCCTCTAGCTTTTTCCGCTATTCTGCGATTTTGGAACTTGACCGCTAATTCGAAGAGCTCCTACAATGTGCTTGGGTTTCTAATTTCGAAGTAGTCTTGAACAGCAGGTAACAATCTTGGTAAGATTATTTCAATAATCTCCTCGTCGGGTTTCTTCCCATACAGCATATCCGTCAGCTTAATTATTCGCAGAATAAAGTCCGTCAACTCTTCTATATTCCGTTGATAAAAACTATACAGTTCAGCTTCTAGCCTTGCTCGATCTTTCACTATGGGGAAGGCCTTTAATAACGATTTTTTGAAATTTTCAAATGTATATGTCTGGCCTCCGAATTCCCCTAATAAAAATTTGCCTATATTCTTCCACCATAGCGCGGCCTGTCCTCTTAGTGCAGATGTGGAGATGGCAACTTTTTGTCTTTCAGGCACAGGGTAGAGCTGGAAGTGATTGTCGAGGCATTCTAGAAATATCGCCACCGAATTTTTTCCTTCGAAATTGACGTTTGGCTTGATTGACGCTGTCATCGTCTGGACCAGGTATCCAAATGCTTCCAATTGGCTTGCCATTTCTTGTTGTTTTCCAGCAACTTCCATCCAATTTTCGGCCATTTCAGTTCGACAAGTGTTAAGGCCCTAATGTTATGTTTCGCGCTTCCAACCTGCACGCAACAATAGTGGTGACTGCTAAGAACTGGAAAGTAGACAAAGTCTTGAGAAGGGTTTAAATCCCTTTTTATTCAACTTTAGAAATTACAAATGCGTGCTCTTGACGCTCACAAACTACGCCGACCCGGCGGTAAAATAAAAATAAGAAACTAGAAAAAGAATAATGACAAGTGACTAACTACGAGGCTCTCTAAACGTAACTAACCTCACCGCGTTCTAAGATACCGCTGATAATTCAGCAAACTTCTGAATATTACGTTGAAAAATTAACAATCTGGCGAGGCAAGCACACAGACCGAAACGCGTGGTTCTTCAAATTCTAACTAGCCACCTCCACGCTCGTGAAGCAAGAAAGCACACTTTCGAACTCGTTTCCCTTCTATTTAACTCAGATTACTTCTGCTGACAATTTGAATCCTTTGCGCGTTCTACTAAAATTTACATACTCTGGCATTGGCAATTCCAGGGGAATGTAAGTCTTGACAGGAAACATAGTTTAAACTTAAAATAAATATAAACCCTACACCCTTAATGCAAATAATTATTATCATAATAAAAAATTAACCAACTTTCCGTTGAAGAAAAAAAATATGCAAAACTTTTCAGTATTTTACAAACAGTGAAATAAGCAAAAATTAACATGAAAACAACTCAAAAAACATAAAATTCCGCGCAGAATTTTACTCTACAGAACAACTTTATCAAAAAAATCAATAAAAATGAATTATATATATATATATACATAACAATGAAATATGCCGATTTCTTAAAAACAGTGACATAAGAAATACGATGAAAAATTGTTGCCAAACCCTTATTTCTAAAAGAATGAAACTATTCAAAATGATGCGATTTCATCAAAAATATATCAACAACAATAAGACAGGAAAATTGTTGCCAAAATCACATTTTTAAAGATGTGAGATGTGCGAAGTGTACTCGGAAGCTTCATTTAAACATATTTTTAAAAGTACAAAATAATATCAGTTTTCCAAAATTTTTTTGTAAAAGCAGTCGCAAGGATGAATATTTTACGTGTCCAAAAATCAAAGAAAAATAAACTGTACATTTTTAAAAATAAACTTTTTTAGAAAATATCCCGTTGAAAATGTGTTAAGCTCCATTTGTTAAATAAATTCGTATTTAATCGATTTATTGAAACAAGAAATTTATTTTAAGTTCGTAAAATATCTAAGTGCTTACGTTTCATGACGATTTGAAAATGGAGTGTGTAGAGTAAAATCTCGCTTTCCTATAGCCCATTATGTCTCAAAATGACGCGGTTTCGTCACAAAACATAAAATAAAAAAAATTGGAATTCGAATTTCGAAAAAATCGCTTCGAGGTTCACTGGCCCTTGTCTAGATACACCTCATGTAGCAAATTTTGTAGCCCTGTGTCTATTAGCTTACGCGCAGCGCGAACGAAAGAAACACACACAACACACAGACAGACTCTTTCTTTTATTATATGTAGAGATATCATATGGCAAATTTGGAATAATTCTTAAAATAGAAGAAAAATATATGTAGAATAATACATCAAGTATACAATAACACATAATGTGCCATTATAACAAAATTTTGAATTTTCCAAATTTGGAATAAAATGCTAAAACAGAATATATCATGACAAATACTGAATAATACTTAAAATATGGGAAATAAAATATAGCTTAATACATAAAGTATAGAATAGTACATAATATATCATATAATAAAATTATAATTTTGAATAAAGTGCTAAAGTATAGGATAATATATGATATATCATATAATAAAATTAATAAAATAGAAGTATAACATGTAGAAGAGAATAAAATTGTATTTTAGAGTTCATGATCACAAATAGTTTTCAGTATTCATTAGGCAGAGTTCATAAGTGACTAAAGTGTTCATGATTACAGAGATCATAAAAAGTTTCTCGTTTAAGTTCATATATTTTACATGACTCATACAATATTCATAGCTCATTTTTGTCATGACACAGCAAATCAATATCATGACTCACCTTTTCAGTTCTAGTTTACTCTGACGACTCAATTTTTATATTTCATTCTGTTTATTATGGATTTTGCAAGGCTTTTTTTATTAGGATCAGTACAAATAAGTATTTGCGACAAAGATCGATAATTATCTTAAAATTCTACAAAGGTGAAAATTAAATATTTTGTTATATTTCGTCTGTTGTAGATGGGGTTACTCTGCATAGATTTAATCCAATTGTGTTACGTTTTGGTGAATTTGTTTCATATTATAATGAAGATGTTTAAGTTTGCTGATCGTTCTTTTGAATTATATATCAATATTTCTGGGTGGGCGAATATGAAACGTTTTCTTGAGAGGAGATGAGAAAAGATAGTGATCACTGTCTCCTTTCTAGCAGCATATACAGAAGTCAGTGTCTATTAAGTTTCTTTGATGAAAATAAACACGATATGGCCCATGGCCAGTAATATTACATGTTAAAAAGGATTATGTACTCTTGGTGTCAGTATTGCAATAGGGGTAGAACTAGTAATTTCATCGACCTGTAGATGCGTTATTCCATTGTTCTTGGCATATTTGGGTAATTTGTTCTTTTATGGGCAGTCGAAGATAAGATTTGGGAAATTTCGTATATAGAAAATTGCTTTCTTGATTAGGAACAGCTTTTTTGCAAGTTTGTCAAATGTTAAGTTACCGGCATTTCTACTATGGCCTCTTATCCATGATATATGAATTTTTAAATTATCTGTTGTTTTAGAGAGGTTATTGATGTCATAAACAATAGAAGTCTGATTTTCTGGGTTAGAGATAGCATAGATGGCAGATTGACGGTCAGTATTAATATTTGATTCTATAATTAAATACTTCAATTGAATTGTTTTTAGTTTTAGTGTTTATTGCTGTTTTTATTTTTGTGTGTGATACAGCAGGAGATGTCTATTGTAAGGAGCAGGGCACATTTCGTAATCCTCTGTGATGTATATGGTTTTGTTATAAGTAATATTATGGCGAAGTTCATATATTGTAGAATCAATTGCTTCCTGAATGGATTCGACATGGAGTGGAATAGTTCCAGCTAAGATATTAAGAGTAGTACTGGAGGTATTTCGAAAGCCTCTGGAAATATTAAGATTAAATTGTCGTTGTGTTGAGGTAAGAATTTTTTTTTTCTTGTGGTTATAGGGAATGCCCAGATGGCAGAGCCGTAGGTAATCATTTTGGTTATTACTGTACGATATAGTAATTTGGTGATATGGCGATTTAAACCCCAGTTTGTGGCATGCACATGTTGAAGATTTTGACTTATAGAATGTGTGCGAATTTTAAGTTCTTTGAGATATTCGATAAGATGTTGTTTTCATGTATTATAATTTCCTAGGTATTTGATTGATTTAGTATGCTTGAGTAAGTCTTTCGTTAAGTACATACAAAGTTGCTACATTAAACATTAGTAAGTGTTTACATAGGTAAACATTTTAAAAGCGACTAGCGTAAAGAAAGATTATTTAAATTATGTTTTTTAAAATGCAAATTCAGAACACTGAAAACCAAACAGTAAACATTATAAGACTAATTTAATAATCTTTGGTTTGGTTTACTTGAAAACTTTACTTAAAAAACTTTGAAATTTACAGTGTTTACAACAAACTCTTATTCTGCCATATTCATCGATTGCGTTAATCAAAATCTAAAATTATTTAACGTAAAATGTAATTATCCGAAAATTATGTAAAATGAGAATTTTTTCCAACTATATCTGTAGTTTACAATGGCTAGAAAAAAAGATAGCTCTAGATAATGAGTATTTCTAGAATGAAAAAACTCTATTGACTAGAAATAGTCTTTCGAGACCTTAGTGTCAGTTAGCCTGCGGAGGTCAGGTTCCCTTCCAAAAAAAAAGTAAAACTGTTTAAAATGCATATAGTTTAACGCTTATTGTTTTATTTGGAATAACATTTCAAAAATAAAACTCGTGTTGGTTACGAACCAAGCAATTCTTAACGGGATAAAAAGCCGTACTTTGATAATGCTAGGATCGTGCATTCAGTTTTCGTCGTTTTAATAAAATCCATTATGATACTTATGCTGGTAATTATAAACTGCATTTACGGATACAGAAGTATGATTAATACTCTAATATCACAGAATGTAAGCTTTTTATGCTCTGACAAGTTTTGTCAAGATACCAATTTTTAGTTCATATACAAGTCGTAAATTCCCTAGCCAGATTCCTTTTTTATATAAATAGATGCATAGAGGAGAAAATGGAACAGTTAATTATATTTTTTATTCTTTTTCAAAATTTAATTCTTTTAGATATAATTTTTAACGATAAACGATATTCTGCTAAGTTATAATACAAAAATTATTACTAATAATAATTTATATCCTAATATTTATATCCTAATTTAATAATATTTATATCACTCAAAACAGAATTGGAAAACTCATTCAAATCATATTTAATCAAAACATTTTACGAAGTTATGGGAAAAAGGAATTTTGGGGTTTGTTTGATTTTTAACGGTGAATTCAATCATTAAAACATTTTTACCGTGTTTCCTCATTCATAAAACATTAGCAAAATAATTTACTAAATAATTCTTAGATGTAATAGTATTCTTGTTTATCTTTTGTTATATGACTAAAAATAAATAAAAAAGCGGCTGGTATTCAATATTATTTTATTTAATTACAAATACTTGGCTATTGGTACTCAAGACATAGTCTTTCCATATTATCACTTTTCTATTAGGCCTTGAAATTATGTTAACGACCTAATAGAATTCGGAAAATTCTATGATTGCATAAAACTGCGGGAGGTGCTAATAATGACAAATTTTAAATGAATATAGAAATTTATTTAAATAAATTTATTTAAATTCTATTTGTGAGTGTCTGCTTTATGCATTTAATGTATCAAATGCAGAAAAGTGAGAAAAATCCATCCAACACAGAGAAATAATTCTTTCTAGTCTGTGGTAAGATTGTATCAAATTCATTTAAACTTCCGTTTAAATTCGAAATGCGATCTCTCAAATCAACGAAGTAATACATTTTTGGCTTTAAATTCTACATTAGTAGCAACTGTATAATAGCTAAACTTACCAAAATATTTGTAGAAAACCGCCAAAATTCTAGAAATTGCTATAAAATCCCGAAAAATATTAGGAAGATTATGCTTGCCAATTCCACGCTGAAAAGACGAAGATGAGCTCGACAGTAAACGAACAACTTGTGAAAAAAATTCAACGCTAAAATATAAATGCATATGCGAAATTTTCCAAAAATTTCTGATAAATATTGTACTCTCATCGTAAATATGTATGGACTTATAATGTGATGAAAACTGAGTCGGTAAAAGAATGGATTAAAATTTAATTTCCCAAAATAAATTGGTTTACTAAAACTAAATAAAATAGATAAGAAAATAGTAAAAAAATTGTGTAACAAAATAAATAATGATCTTTCTTAAAATACTGCCCAATAAAACATGTCGAATAATTGAATGTTCACAAGCTTGGAAGCTAAAATTCTAAAAAGATTTCGGAAAATTCGGCAGTCACATGTTAAAAGAAACAAGTCTACAGGCTACTAGTACAAAGAAAGAGGAGGGAGACGAAACTAAACGGAACAACTACTTCTTGGCATTCAATAGCGGGGAGGCAATTTTATGGCTTATCCATCACACTAAGGGGAAGCAAACATACTGCCTTAGGCTGGGCCATCTTAGAGAGATTTCAGAAAACGAAAGCGATTTTTTTGGAGGGGTTTGTTGTCTGACAACGCCACCGTTTTCGAAGCATTTCGTTCCGAGAGGCGGGCTCGTTGATGGGTTAAGTTCTTTGAGATATTCGATAAGATGTTGTTTTCATGTATTATAATTTCCTAGGTATTTGATTGATTTAGTATGCTTGATTTTTTTCGCCATTTATTTTAACAGAAAGTTGCTTAGTAAGATTTTATCCAGGTTTATTATTTGTCATGATTCTAGATTTGAAGGATTAAATTTCAAGTTTAATTTTCTTGCATTTTTGCTGGAATATGGCTATTATTTCTTGACAATTTCTTCGAAGGATTAAGTAGGACCTTCCACTGATAACAAATGCGACATCATCGGCGAAAGCAGTAATTTTAGGAAAAGGAAGCCAGGCACTATTTATAATTTTATTAAATGTAATATTCCATAATTCTGCGCTCATACATGCGCCTTGTGAACATCCACGAACTTGTTTTCTTCTGATTAAAGTATTATTATATAAAATGAGATTATGGCGATTATCAAGGAAATTATTGATTATTTGATAGATATTATAATTACATTCAATATTTCTAAGTGCTTCTTTAATTGAAGGCCGCCATAATGAATCAAAGGCTGATTCAAGATCTAAGCTGATTATTGCGGAGTGTAGGTTATTGATTTTATTAACATCGATTTGATTTAGGACTGCACTGGTTGCATGAATGGTAGATTTTTGCTGCCTAAATCCATACTGATTTTCCTTGATGTAATTTTGATGTTGAAATTGGTATTCAAGTCTTCCTATAATACAACGTTCAAGAATTTCTCCAAGAGCTTTTATGTATAATTTGAATGCAGATTCTATCTGGTCCAGGAGCATTTTTGTTATTGAGTTTTTCAATAATTCGATTGAGTTTCATGGATGTAAATGGGATATCATTTTCGTGGAAGTAGATTAAAACGAATTAATCTTTGTTCAGTTGAATCATCATATATGCTTTCGTTTGGTAGAATAACATCTAGGATGTTTTCTAAAGTGATCTTCGTAACATTTTTATCATTATTTCCCGTATTAGTGACTGTAAGTTGCGTTGGGTGGAAGATTTTGTTGGTTTCAATTTTGTACAATGAGCCATACGTATCCTGGTTGTTTGAACAATAGTTGCACCATGCTTAACGTTTTTCAGATATTATTTGCTTTTTATATGAGGCTTTTCGTTTTTTGTATTTTTGAAGTAGGTTGAGTCGTTCTTCATCACTTTGCGATGATTTGAGGTTTCTTCGTAATGCTCGTGTTTTGTGTGTTTCTTTGCGGAGTTCTTTCGTCACCAGTTGATTTTTATAATGAGAATTGATGATCTTTTGAAGAAGGTACGTTCTTAGGTATCTTGAAACTTTCTGATAAGTTCCTTGGTAATATTATTAAGTTCTGTTTTTGTTGTACACAGAATAATAGAATTTAGAATGTCATTTGAAATTGAATTGAACTTTTGTTGAAATTTGTTTTCTTTGTTATTATTGATTTTATATCTTGTAAGTGCAGTAAAGGACGTATATTCAGTTATATCAAAAGAGATATATTTGTTATCAGATTCAGTGTTCATGTAGTATTGATCTGTTGTTAATTTTATTATCAAGATGTGTTGTAGAAATAAGAAGATCAGTCCAATCTTTATTGTAGGTATTATCAAAGGTAGGTCGGTCAGTAAAATGATTATGTAGAATGAGATTGTTTGCATTTAAAAATTCTTCAAGTATTTCTCCTCTGTGATCGGTTTGTAAGTATCCCCATTAAGTACTATGGGAGTTAAAGTCTCCACTAATAACATGCGGACTATTATTATTGTTGTAAGATTTCATTTAGTATGGATAAGGTTTGATTTGGATTTTTGACGGAGATATATAGATACTAGTAATAAGAAGCTGAGATGCATTAGTATTGACTGAAATTGTGATTATATCTCGAGTATTAATCATTATTGTAGAATTCCATTTATTGTTTGGAAAGAATATGGCTGTACGAGGAGATAAAACACCGGTTGAAGCATGACGTTGAATAATTGTCCAGTTATTTGGAATTCTTCCTACTTTGCCAGTGATGCAATAAGATTCTTGTGTTATAATAAAATCTGCCAGATAATCTACTTGATACTGACTTAGTTGGTCGGTGACGGTCTTCTCTCTTTGAAGATTTATTTTGAGAAAGCGGATGACATTATTATTCTTTTTATTGATGGAAATGGTCCATATATAGTCTGAAGGATCTTGTATTATTGTTGATAATATGTATTGGATTTTACTCGTCTAACTTCTGTTTGATATGTGGACCAGGAAATAGATAAAGCTGGATGTTTACACTCAAAGTTTACTTCATACATTTCATTGTTAATCCAGCAGTTTATGCAGTACGGAGTTTGCGAAGAACGCAAGAAACATGATAATTTCCGATGAAGAATGAGCATTTTGGTTAGTTTGTCTTATGGGAGAAATCCTGGCAGATTTGACATCTGCGTACACCGGTAAACTCGGTTATTTTATTGGTGCGCCATCCAATATATATTTGTTTTTTACTCATAAAATTTTGGAAAGGTTTACCGTGACATTTTATGATCCATTTATTATTTGATCATTCAGTTTAAATAAAGGTCTTAGCTCGGAAATATTATGTTTCTTGGGCGATAATTTGAATCAATTCATCAGAGTTGAAATTTTTTGGAATATTATGAATTGTGCATTTTGGTATTCTGGCTTCAGGAAATTTTATGTTAACTATATCTTTTGCAACTGTTTTGGCAATGAGGTTATAACTGATTTTTTTCTATATCTTCTGGATTATGACAGCAAGGCCCCCTTGAAGAAGGGTGTTTACTTTTTTGACGTTGATATTTAATGTTTGCAGTGCTATCATTTGCAGTGGTATATGATTTATTTGTTCTATTTTTCTTTTCCGGTTCTTGCTTCGTTTGGTCATTAAATCAATCGTTCCACAGTCGTTATCCAGTTCTGGCTCTTTTCGCAGTTCATCCGGTTTCCTTTTCGGGTTTGACAGTTCTTTTCCGGTTCCAGCTTGTTTTTCAGATTTGTATTCTTTTCCGTTTTTTGCTTCTTTTCCAAGTATTGCGCCTTTTCTGACTCGTCTATATTTTCCAGTTCTGGCATCTTTTCCGGCTCTTGCTTCGTTTCCTGTATTTGCATTTTTTCCAGTTTCTTCTTCTTTTTCAGTTCTTCTTTGTCTTTTATTTTTTGCATTTTTTCCAGTTTCTTCTTCTTTTTCAGTTCTTCTTTGTTTTTTAGTTTTTGCATTTTTTCCAGTTTCTTCTGCCTTTTCAGTTCTTCTTTGTTTACTTGTTTTTGTATCTCTTCCAGTTGTTTCTGAATTTTTTGTTCTTCTTTCTTTTCTAGTTTTTGAATCCATTCCAGAGTTTGCTTCTTTTTCAGTTCTTGCTTCTTTTCTATTTTCTGTTGCTTTTCCAGTTTTTGTTTGTTTTTCAGTTCTTCCTTCTTTTCCAGTTTTTGCTTCTTTTTCTGCTCTTGTTTCATTTTCAGTTCTTGCTTCTTTTCAAGTTTTTGCTTCTTTTCCTGCTCTTGCTTCTTATTCAGTTCTTGCTTATTTTCCAATTCTTGTATGTTTTCCAATTCTTGTATCTTTTCCGGTTCTTGCTTCTTTTCTCGTTTTTGTATCTTTTCCAGCTTTTGCTTCTTTTTCAGTTCTTGCTTCTTTTCTCGTTTTTGTGTCAATTCCAGTTTTTTCTTGTTTTTCAGTTCTTGCTTCTTTTCCAGTTTCTCCTTCTTTTCCTGTTCTTCCTTTTTATTCAGCTCTTGATTCTTTTTCAGCTCTTGCATCTTTTCCTGTTCTCTCTTCTTTTCTAGTTCTTTCTCGTTTTCCAGTTTTTGCTCCTTTTCATGATCACAAGGAGGGTTTTCCAATCTACAAAATAATCAGTATCTCTTTATTTCAGTAGTAAAAGAGTGAAAGTAATGCAACGAAGATCACGTTTAACATGTACAACACTTCCATATTTAGATACTATATAACACTTTTGTCTCAGTTTCATAGGGAAAAATCTAACCGTAGATTCATTGCCTGACAGAATGTTTTTCTACAAAGGGCGAATTTTTAGTTTTCGTTGTTAGGACCTAAAACCAAGCAGAGAAATTAACTCTTTCGCATCGAAGTCGCCCGAAACGCCCGTCCATTCAGGCAACAGCAAACCGCCGCAACGCCTCGTTTATTTTCTACCTAGTTCTTTCCCCTCCACGTTAGTATGTATGGCTCATTGGTTTCGCGAGTTGTTAAAAGACATGTCAATCATTCTTTTGAAGCAAATAAAGGAGAAAAACGGAAAGCTATTGACGTTCGCAGGTGCAAACCGGCTCTAAGGTGAAACTGCACCAAATGGATGAAACCGGAGGGAGAAAGCAAAACTATTCCAAGACAAATTCGTAAACACGGGCGTTTTCGATGTTTATTGAAAACAGATTTGGTCGTCCCTCGATGCGAAAGAGTTAAAGTATTTGGCATGATTTGTATGCAATAAGCGACCACCATGAATCTCACGTAGAGCGTAATAAGTTGCAAAGTTTTAGTGCCTTACTTTTCCTTACTTAATTTTTACATAAGTTGTAATATAAATAATAGTACTAATAAACAGGTGGCTTAAAAGCAGAGGGAAAAAATGGCGAAAATTGCAAAATATGAGGAAAAAATGAAACTGAAATGAAAAATGAAACAACTACAAACAAAGGATGGAAAAAGCATTTTAGAAGATATACAAGTAACGTACTTTCTGAATCAGCAAAATCTGTATTTAAACGAGTATAAGTTTGAAAGCTTTGGATTCATTTACATTTTTGAATCAATTACTATTTCTTACGCATGCCAGATATATTAAATTTCTTCAATTTTTGTATAATTTACTTACGTATTTTGTATTTTAACCTTTTCTTATTATTATCCCAGTAGAGGTAACCTGAAACCTCCTTAAATTATCTCCGAGTTTCCTCATTTAAGTCATCTTCCTGTCAGATCAATCTCTTTGCATCGCTGGCTGCAAAGGTTTCAAATTTTTTCTCGTTATTCCAAATTCGGAATATATTGCTGGTCTATTTCGTGGTACAGCAGAGGAACACTAGGATTTTTGCCACCATTCGTTTTCAATTGAAAATTTTATTCTCATTCTTCAGTTGCATTCTTAAAGTTTTAATTATTAATACAGGAAGAATGAAAGAAATCAAACAAAGCAGAATAAATTACGAAAAGGTATATCTGTTTTCTCCTATATTTATTGTTCCCTGTAATTTCTTTTGTCTGTTCCATTAAATTTATTGAAGGAAAATTTGCGAAGTCTTACAAAATGTATTTCCTAAATCCTAAGCGAATTAAGCCTTTCTGAGCGTTTCGGCTACACTTTAATGGCTTTTAAAATGTAATGTTAGAATATTGACAGCTGCCTATACTGAAATATTTTCTCCATAGTCCTCGAAAAAAGAAGAATTAAAGTTCCAGGAGTTATACAATGAAGGACACACTTTTCTTATTTGAAGGGCAAGAGAAAAAAAAAAGATATTTTCGGATGGGGATACGTAGCATTTTAAACACTATGTTTGTAAATTTCATGATATAGTAGTAACACTTGAGTCATAGGTAATTATGCACATATATGACAGAGACGACGACGACGAAAAATGAAATGGCAAAACATGACCGAAAACACTTTCCTGGTCGGTACAAACAACACGAAACACAAGAAAGAACGGACACCAGTTATGCTTAGCACAAGAGAAATTAAAAAATAGGAACAAAATTAGACACTTATGGACCTCAATGAAATTCTTCGAAATTACGACCTGAACCCTGATGCAGGTATCACATCTCTCGCACATTGAACATAAGATGTTCTGGAAAATACCGTGCACCCCCAGGACATTCCCAGCAGCTGACACGATATGTGCCACAAGTTCCTGTTGGAGTTCTAACGGGGGTTTCGTGCACTAACCTTTTGACGTACCCTAGAGGAAGTGATAATGCAAGTGAGGGCTCGTGATCTTGCTGAACAATGCACTGGACTACCCCTACCAAACCCATGTCTAGGATACTTCCCGAAGAAACTTTCGAATACTTTTTTTGATGACGATCCAATGTTTTTGTTCTTATTTCTTAGTTTC
Organism: Stegodyphus dumicola; assembly: GCF_044657685.1. Classification (NCBI taxonomy): domain Eukaryota; kingdom Metazoa; phylum Arthropoda; class Arachnida; order Araneae; family Eresidae; genus Stegodyphus; species Stegodyphus dumicola. The sequence goes on along the minus strand of NC_140771.1, from coordinate 261,865,479 downwards.
CGCCGCGCTAAGAATAACAAACAAATATCTTTACACTGTTCGTACCCTATTTTTCTTGTGTTGTCTCTCGTCACTATGGCGCCAGGAAAGCGTTTCCGACAATGCATTGCAATAAACGATTATATGTATATATATATATATATATACCATTAGTAGTATATATATATATATACCATTAGTAGATGGTGAATGTCGACATTTACCGGTGTAAGTCAGAAATAACAGTATTTGAAAATATTTCGGACATACAACAAGCGACTATGTGAATGTTGACATTCACCGGTGAAAGTCGACATTCTCCAGATTTCGGTGTTTCACCGTAACATATATACGATAAACGTATATATATATATAGATATATATATATATAGATATATATATATATGTGTGTGTGTGTGTGAATTAATGTTAGGAATTCTGATCGGACATGTTGATCTATAATACCGAGCAAATTTGGCAGATCAATAAGATAAAATATTCAGATTTTTTCAATTCACATTTGCGGCCCCAGTTCATTTGAAATTCCAAACTTACCTATTTCTAGAATATTTATATTTCTCATATTGTTGGAATAGAAAGAAAGTAGCACGACGTCGTGTCAGACGTGACAGAGATAGAAAAAATGTGCATAGTTCGACAATATTGTGGCTTAGTAAGAGAAATATTTGATTCAGGAAATTTTATATTCCCACTTAGCTAAGTCATCATCTTTATATAAAAATCATGTGATGGGGATATATATATCTACATAAACATATATTTTAATTAATTAATTTTTATTTTTTAATTTGCTATTAATTCAAAATCATTTAATATTACATATTAAAAACAATAATTGCAATGAAAAGTTAGAATCTCGAAATTTTTATTATGTTTGATGAGTACATTGTCAAAACTCGAGCTAAATAATATCATAAATCTCTGTAAATCTAGAAATATATAGTCTAACAGAAAGAGGTGAGGAGAACAATTTATATTAGATTTGTTCCGAATAGAGTATGGGATGGATTTCAGTGTTTACTTAATTTGTTTTACACACACACACATATATATAAATATATGCATATTATTTATAAACATAAAGTCTTTTTGTCTTTGTTACTCTAATTATATCAACTATTTGACATTTACTTCTCATTCACAAATTTTACAAACTGGCCCTATAAACACGTGTATTTTGTATATTAGCTTCCTGTTTAGATATTTCATTAGTTAATGCAATAAAGTTTCTTTATAATCAAAAGGTATTACAATAAATATGAATTCTTCACAATGTAATTTTCCATTTTAAACATTTATAATCTATTTTTGTAATGAAGGAATGAAAAAAACTTTAAGCATTATAAATCTGAAAACGTATTATTTTCCAGACCAGCGTTTTTGTCAAAATATTATTAAATGTATAATTAAACTGGACCTGAAACATTATGTTTTGTTTTATTATTTTTTCCGAAAAGACTTACGTCTCCGACACGTATTGCAATCTTAAACACTGGGGATCCAATTCTTCTAGTAATTGTTCGCTGTAGTATATTTCTGCTTCTCCTTCTTCTTCTTCAAATACACGTCGATAATTATTTGCGCTGAAATATTTTTATTTCATTAAATATATATGTTCATATGTTTGAATTAATTAATTTAATAAATGATTACTTATACGTTTTTTGTCAAAAGTAGTAAGTTACAGTTTGCGAACATTTTTACAGATTGTCAAAGATTTCTAAACGCTCTATGTTGTAAAATATCTTTACTTATTCAAAATCTTTAAAAAACAATAAATATGGAAATGAATATTCGTCTTATTAGCCTAAATTCCATTATGAGGATATACAGGTATAATAGGAAATAAAGTTGCTGGCACCAGCAGCTAAAGATGCCATATTAAAAGGTCTGATTGACATCTATCATCTCAAATCAAACCTTGCAATGAGGGAAATAATTTCCAAACACCTTTTAATAAAATAACAAACAGGATGGGACGAGGCAGATACAAGAAGATTGCTCGACGGTTACCTCCCGCAAGTATCCCTATAAAGAATAAATTTTTTCTCCAATTAGATTGGCAACAAGTCATGGAAAGTTTCCATTTTATTTCTAGAGATTCGTAAGAAGCACGTAAAATGCGAGCTCGAAAAACCTGCAAATCTAGCAAAATTTAAGCTTTATAAATGGCACACTTCCTTACTTTCACTTCTTAGAAAAAATAACCAGGATTTGCATCAAAAATTCCAGAGAAACGTTTTTCTACAATATGAAGTGTGTGTTTGCACTTCAACAAATAATGAAATATATTATTGAAAGTGAAGGAACCGTGATTATAAGTATCTAGTCATATTACAAAAGTGAATAAGCATATATTTAAGAACAAGAAAATTTATTAAACGGTGGCTTCCGTTGACCATGCTGATCAAATTTCCAGTCGAGCGCAATTAATCAATGTTTGGGATCTCAACCTGATGGCTGCGTATGCTGAGTCGATGACTGATCAATCATTTGGACAATTTCCGCACAGGATTAAAAATTGCCTTCCTACAGACTTCTTCACTTAACGGGCCATGCGTTCAAAACACAGATTTACACGTTAACTGAAATGTATAAAAAAATTAGCGAAAACAAAAGAAGTATTTAAACGCAAAATATCTCTTCGGATCTTCCTATGTTCCTGATTATTACATCTGCTGAAAACAATTTAATACGTTTAAATGCAATTACATTTCATTGAAGTGATCTATTAATTGTTTAACAGTTTTCTGCTGTTGACTTCAATAAATTTATGATGTTTGGTATTTCATTTGTTTCCAGCAACACCTAGTCTCCTTTGCAAAGAAAATTAATATTAACTTTTGTAATTAAGAAATGATTTAGATGAAAAATTAAATTGGACTGGAGGTAATGTCTCGGTTGTTTTCGTTAAAAGAAATTGGTGCTTTCTTAATTCAAAAAATATCTCCATATATATACATAACATACATGTAATTAATTTACACACTTAAAAAAAGTATTCTTCACATGGTATCTTCAAATGGGTAGATACGATAGCTGAAAAACAAGTGTCGGACAAAAGCGGAGCTGCAAGGAGCGATTTGTTGTACTGATACTTCCGTTTATATAATTCTTGTTATTCGATGCATGTAGTTTTGTTGAAATTCGTGTTACAAATTGCTTTATTCTCTGATGTAAAAGGAATTATCCCAAATTTTATTCAGAAGATTTAAATAACGGTTTTGATCACAATACGCGGCAGTTACTAGAAAAATATCTGGATCAGTGACTATTTGACGTCATTTAAAACGCTTAATTACAGGGCCGTAGTACAATTCACAACCGGCCCCAACCCCACGGGTATAGCGATATACAATAGTGACGTGATCGAAGATTCTTTGGAAATAATCGCTGTCATCGAATGACATGCATATTCTATTTAAGTAATCATAGTCATCAGCTTTTAATATTCGTTGTAAATAATCATTGTCATCGAATAATCATTGTAAAGAATCATTCTCATCGGATAATCATCGAAAATAATCTTTGTCGTTACATAAAGGGGCATAGTAGCTGATGTATAAAGAATTGTACTCAAATTCTCATCAAAACAATCGAATATGTATTGCAATTTATCATATGATCATTATTTACAGCAATGATTCTTAAATGTCTTCGACCTACGGCTCCTAATGACGCCGAGGAAAACTTGCGCAAATGTGACAAAAAGAATATTTAAAAATACAATAAAAGCTTGAAAGGTAACAAAAATGCCTGAATTTAATTTCCTTTTATTTAAATGAAGCTTAATGTTTTTAAAGGAAATTGAATATTGTACACAGGAATCAACAATATAAATATCTGTGGATTTTTGCCTCCTTGTTTTTTTCTTCGTAACATCATATCTCCGAAACGGGGAGTTTGAGTTTGGAAGGAGGTACCCCCGGATTTCAAAACTTCTTGGTAAAACTTTCCGACTATTGTTATCTTCCTACGACTATCACTCGAGATATTATATAAAATTTCGGAAAACGGTAATTTTTCGTATTTATTTTTCCAAGTGGCCGAAGTCTAGCGCACTGGACATCAAAATGCTTTACTTGGAAAAATGTTGGCCCTTCTCACTTTCAAATCGTAGAGTTTGTTTAAGAGATATTTTTAAGTTAAAAAAAATATGAAATAAATAGTATTGCCAAACGTGAAACTTATTGTTATTATTATTTACGGTTATATTCTGAAGTTGAAGAAAGCACGTGATTCCATATAACGTCATTGTATGTCGAAAATCTTTCGTTAATATCAGTATTTTAAATGAATAGCTGCTTTTGGCAACTTTTATGTTTCACCTTTGGATACGTGACGCGATATGCTATCGCTACGTTAATTCCTTTATTGAGATTTTGAAAATTTGTTATATTGAAATAAATTTAAATCATAACTTCCAATGTATTACCTGAAGTGTCAAAGGTCTTTGTTTCCTGAGTTGGCAAGAAAAATGTATTTACGAATCGCTGGTTGCTTGGAAAGAATGAATACATTTTCTTCATAATGAAATGTTTCTATGCATTTTACGCTATTCTAAATTTATTTATAAAAATTTAATTTCTTTTATTGTATACTTACTTTCTGAGTAGAAGTTTAAACATCTGTAGATATTTAACGTATTTTAGATGCAATGTTACTTTTCCAATTTACTAAAATGTCTGAACGCAAGAAGAGAGCACAAATGGTACAGCGAGCTACAGAAAAGTGAAGTAAAAAACACTAGGAGACTCAACAGGCAAGTACAATAAAATTTGCGAGCTTCAAAAATGAATGAAGACACAACTAGAAACTCAGCAGGCAAGCATAGTGACAAGACAGCTTACGCATTCAAGAAACTGAAGAAGAAACGAATAGGAGTTCCAGCAGACAAGCAGCAACTCAAGAAACTTCGCGTGCTCAAACTGTATCAGAAACTAGTAGAAAACACAAAAGACATTCAGAAAACCAAGAAACATTGCGTGCTCCGGAAAGGGAAGCAGAAGGGAAACGCAGGCCCATTAGGCAAGTGGAACGTCAACAGACCATGCGCGATGAATAGAAGAAGTAGCAAGTAAACGAAGGATACAAGACTCTCCGCGTCATCGTCAGATTCGACAGGAAATACCAGAACAGCTCAAGAACCTATATAAACAACTCAAGACGCTGCAGTTTACGGACAATTTTTGTTCGAAGAGGCAGAGCGTATACGAGGGAACAAGCTTCTCATGAACGCATCAAGACATACACGTAGTACTCTTCACAATGCAGGAAGTTTACTTTGAGCAACACACTGTATACATAGAGCTCGTAGACATATAATAAAGATTTTGCTTTGGCAACAGCCCTCTAGTAAAATGTATGAAGTTTATATTAACATCTCACAATACCTGAACAAAATTTTTCTATTTACTTCTTCATTGACTATTTTCTGAAATTTTTATCAGTAATCCTGTCTTAATAATATAGATATCAAAATCAGAAAAATTTAATTAATTATCTTTAAATGTATCTAAGTAATGAATACTTCGCCCCTGTTCATACCGAAACAACATGATGTAATTGTAGATAACTAGAAAGTAAAATGTATTCAGCAGGCTGTGCAGCAAGCGACATCTATAAAAGGTGATAACACAATAATGTTATATAATGTTATATACTGGCAGAGTTTTAAATTAAGAACATATACATCAGTGTTTTAATAATAAGAATTTTGCATCAAATTGCAAAACAAATATCTTAACTTCTGTGTTTTCATGCATAAGAATTCAGCATTCGGAAAATTATATTTTCGTAAATGGTTTAGCAAAAATAACGAAAATTATTGTCCTGAGAAATGGATAAGCTTGGTATGAATCCGAATTACGCCAAGACTACCCGTCAATGGTTGTTTTGAACACGCCCTTAATGAATACATATAACCCTTAAAAAACGTAAAGTCAGTGAATCTACTATCCGAGTGTGTCTTTATATCTTGAGTATTTAAGAAATGCATTTATCTATATGGATAAAGCTAACGCTATTGCCTGAATAACAACGTTTATTTAACATTTGATATAACCAACTTCATATACATCTTGAAAGAAAACATAAATTTCTTAATAAGATACTAAAAATTGCAGAAAAAATACAAAAATAATGGAATTTCTAATAACACTACAAGTAACATACCGAGGAATAAATTGCGCAGCAAAACTGATGAAATCTACAATATGTATACCAAAAAATTTATGTACAGCAATAGAAATGCAATAGAATGAGAAATGAAACTATCATGAGATTTATAATGAAAAATTTACCATAAACTATTGATATATGTTAATAAATATATACTTTTACTACTATTCATTTAAATATGCTGAAACTTTCATAATATTCATTACTTACGAACGCTTTTTCATCCATCGAAGCATAGCACAAGCCATTCTCAATTCAGTGCTGGTGCTCGTCAATAAAATAAGGATAAATCCAAATTTTTACAAAAAATCAATCGCCTTGACTCGTTTCTCAGAAAACGTATGTCTACAAATGCAGTATTAATATATCACATCAATATAATTCATGATCATAAAATCTCCAAACAACGCATTAAACGCAAAAAATCGCATTAAGGCAGAATGAAGAATTTTCACTCTTACAATGGCTTTTACAACAATATACAATAGAATCTAATTTCTAAACTAAGTGTTCATTGTTACACCATATTTCATTTTTGGGGAATCTTTCATGGTTGTTCAGTAATTCTAACTGTTAACTTGTTTAAATAGAATTATGATTTCATATATATGCACAGACTTATATAGGTATATATTAATACGTATCTGTAGTAACATACATCATATTATTATATGTAGGCGTATAATTCTAAATTAATTATACTAGTCAACATAATTTATATATTGATAGCATCAGACTTTTAAAATTATTTATTACTATCTGCTTGCTAACGATTATATAATTACGTACAGTGGTACCTCGACATACGTGTTTAATTCGTTTCGTAACCTTGCTCGTATGTCAAATTGCTCGTATCTCAAAGCAATTTTCCACATTGAAATTAATCGAAATGCCATTAATCCGTTCCAGATCCCAAAACACGACCTCAGTTGTTTTTTAAGTGTTTTTAAGTAAGAATCAAAAACAAGAAGAAACATTTATTGATAAATAACAAATACATATTCTATAAAAACATAATTAAAAGAAAACGTGAAGTGCCTACGGAAGAGCTTAATTTTTGTCACTGGTCTTCGCTTTTTTCGTCATGATCTGCTTATTTCCACCCGCAGATCATTTAAAAAAAACTTTCCAAGGAGGTTGGTTTCTTCCTCCGTGTCAAGGATGCACGACTAGTTGCAACGTTTTCGCGGTGATTTTTATCCACGAACTCTACAACTTTCTCCCACATTCCCAAGACCTGTTTTATATCTCTTGTAGCGATAACCTCCTCCACCTCTGGCTCCTCTTCAAAACTAATTTTTCGTTAACCCAACGTATGCTGCTGCAAATACAGATCGTGTAACTCCTCGGTTGTCAGCTCCTGAGACTGTTGTTCGACGAGTTCGTTCACATCTCTCCCATCCACCTCCAGACTCATGGATTTTCCCAGAGAAACAAGCTCCTCTACCTATGCCACTTTGGGTTCCAATCCTTCGAAGGCCCTTTCAGCAACAGCCTCAGGCCACAGCTTCTTCCATGCAGAGGTTAAGGTCCTCGTTGTAACACCCAGCCAGGCCTGATCAATAATTCCTAGGCATATGACGATCTTAAAGTGGCCTTTCCAGAACTCTCGAAGGGTAAGGTTTGTGTTCTCCGTCACCTCAAAGCAGCCCCAAAATATGTGCTTGGTGTACAATTTCTTAAAATTAGAAATCACCTGCTGATCCATGGTCTGCAGGATAGGAGTGGTGTTGGGTGGTAGGTAGGGAACTTTTATAAACTTGAACTATTAGAGTAAATCATCTTCGAGATTTGGTGGGTGAGTAGGGGCATTGTCGAGGAAGAGAAGGGCTTGCATGGGTAGGTTGTTTTTCTGTGGGTATTTTTTAACAGAAGGGCCAAACACCAGGTTTATCCACTTCACAAAGAATTTCCTGGTGACCCAAGCCTTCGGATTTGTCCTCCACATACCTGGCATATTTTCTTTTGAAATATTATATGACTTAAAGACTCTGGAATTTTCCGAATGGTATACTAGCAGAGGCTTGATTTTACAGTCGCCAATCTCATTGGCGCAAATTACTAGAGTTAATCTATCCTTCATGGGTTTGTGACCTGGCATCGTTTTCTCCTCTGCCGTTATGTAAGTTCTATTCGCCATTCTTTTCCAGAAAAGTACTGTCTCGTCACAGTTAAAGACTTGCTGGGGGGATGTATCCTTTGGCTAGTATCAGTTCGGAAAACATTTTGATGTAAACCTCAGCTGCCTTCACATCGGAACTTGCTGCCTCACCATGTCTGACGACGGAGTGAATGCCTGTCCTTTTCTAAAGATGTCAAGCCAGCCCTACTGGATTTAAACAAGTCTTCCGATTCCTCATTTTTAGAAGTGTGTGGGATCTTCTTTAGCAAATAACCGTAAATTGCTCGTGCCTTCTCACATATGATGCTTTATGCTAAGGTTCCTCCTTGAAGCTGCTTCTCTCTCACCCACCCCATCAGTAGTTTCTCCATCTATTCACGGAGAGAGGTCCAGAGTTTAGACATTATTTTATAGACCTTAGATGGCGTTATACCCTTTATAAACTCCTTTTGTTTAAGCACAGTACATATCATTGATGTGCTACGACCGTACATCATCGCCAAGTCAATTACTCGCACACCTTGCTCATGGTTTTCTATGATTTCACGCTGTAATTCAATAGACATCATCTTCTTCTTTGGACCCATGGTTATAAAAATAAATATGATAATGTTTTCTAAATGTACAAAAAGCAAAAACGCCAACCCAGCTTATCAAAGATGCTTCCAAAACGAGGGAAACAAGCACACAGCCTGAGATCATGTCTGAGGTGGGAGAAACTGTTAGACGCTGCATCTAAATATAAATAACCATCGTCTTCACTGCCGAAACCCTCTAAACTATTCTATAAATCACTATCATATCAGCTATAAAATCGTCATTAGCCAAAACTATATCATCATCAAAATCATCTAAATATTCCTCACCACACAAAACACATCATCATTTTAAACCATCGTATCTCTATCACCATCGTCAGAATAAAATAAACCACCATCACACAAATCACATCATCATTCCATACTAATCAATCGAAACTATATATCATATACACCATCATCATTGAAGTCGTCAAATAATAAAATCACCTGAATACAAAGTACTATCACCTAAAGTTTTATTACCATCATACTCATTTAATCACATTCTTCATCACTATAACATATAATCACGATAACTTAAATAAAAAATCATTAGCAGTTAGTATAAATCCTCATCCTTAAAATACCAGCTAAATTATTTAAATCATCATCATTTAAATCAAGACATTTTTTGGTGTTTCGCTAGTATAACATCAAAACGAACCAGTTTCATTTAGGTACAGACATATACAGGTAAAAGTGTTGGAGCTTCATTAAAGATTGCACAGGTATACATCCCAATAACTAACCGAATACAGCACGGAGGGAAGGCCAGAAGAGGAAGAATCCTACTGGTAGTTCTTTAAAGAGAGATTTAGAAGTTAGTTTTTAAGTGAGGAGGACAAAAAGGGAGAACGGGTTATAGAAGAAATGAAGAAATCTAGAAAAAGGTTCATTAGAAAGCAGTAATAATATTGTAGTGGCTAAATCAATTATTAGCCCAATGTATGAGTCCAGATCTCGAAACTTTGTGCTGTTGGGAAAGGAGGGAAATCTAATAAAACAAGTTTTATATCAAGCTTGTACAGAATACTAGCAGCTTAGCTGCCAGCCTTCGTCTGGCTTTTAAATGTACCGGGAAAATGGCTGAAAGAAACACCAAACTTTAAACTTGAAAACAGCGTAGAATTTTACTCTGCAGAACAACTTCATAAAAAAAATTTATTACGTATAACAAAATTACCATGAAATAAGCAATATCCCTTAATTCAAATATTAATGATCCTAATAAATAAATTAACCAACTTCCCTTTGCAAAATCTTAAGAACTCAAATGGTATAAAGGAGGTTAAGAACTTTGTTTCCTAAAAAAAATGACTCAAAACTTTTCAATATCTTAAAATCAGTGAAATGAGCAACAAAGAACACAAAAGAATACAAAAAACAAAAAAATTCTGGAAAGCAAAGTATAATTAATGATAATGCAAAGTATAATTAATGATATCCCTTGTAATGTTGCGCGCTTCCAAACTGCACGCAACAATAGTGGTGACTGCTAAGAACTGGAAAGTAGACAAATTCTTGAGAAGGGTTTAAATCCCTTTTTATTCAACTTTAGAAATTACAAATGCGTGCTCTTGACGCTCACAAACTACGCCGACCCGGCGGTAAAATAAAAATAAAAAACTAAAAAAAGAATAATAACAAGTGACTAACTACGAGGCTCTCTATACGTAACTAACCTCACCGCGTTCTAAGATACCACTGATAATTCAGCAAACTTCTGAATATTACGTTGAAAAATTAACAATCTGCCGAGGCAAGCACACAGGCCTAAACGCGTGGTTCTTCAATTTCTAACTAGCCACCTCCACGCTCGTGCAGCAAGAAACACACTTTCGAACTCGTTTCCCTTCTATTTAACTCAGATTACTTCCGCTGACAATTTGAATCCTTTGCGCGTTCTACTAAAAGTTACATACTCTGGCATTGGCAATTCCATGGGAAAGTAAGGCTTAACAGGAAAGATAGTTTAAACTTAAAATAAATGTTAGTTAAAATAAATATAAACCCTACATTTGCCGCTGCCAGAATTTGGAAAACTTCGAAGCAGGTCCTAGAAACGACCTATTGGAAAGTTTCCACAATTCTGATCTAAATTTTAAGAGCCTCGTTGACATAAAAAAAAATCTGTTATCTCACAAAAGGTAGAACAAATTTCTGTAGATACTTATTTAATTCTCTCTTCTTACAGCAACCTTTCCCGGACTTCAGGAATCAATCTGTTCTCTTCCTTCCAGTATCTGGAAGGAATATGTATCAGTTATAGTAATTATAATATAATAAGTATCAGTTATAGTAATTATAATAGTAATTATAATGTACTTTCTAAATACATTATAATTTACACTTTCTTGACACTGAATAAGTTTTTGTTTTTGAACGATTTATTTTCCTTAGTTACTGCCTAATTCACATTCATTCAAGTATTCAAATATGAATTTAACTTTACCCTGGCTCTCCACCATGTGTGGTGTCAAACGGGAATATTCGTGTTTTAGTATTGCAACACTTGTCCTAACCACAATGATTTGTTAGAATTCAACGACCAAATAGACACACCTTACACGACATTCTACAACTCGATGAGCTACTTTAACATTCTTAAAATTCAAGTGTAGGTGGAGAACCCTACAAAACACATTCATTCTAAATTCTCCCTCATTTATCTTTAGACATGCAGGCTTTCGCTCTAAAGCATGATTTTATCTACAGTTTAATACTTAAATTTGAATTCATTGCTTTTGAGCATTTACTTTTAGCATCTAAAATTTTATGCTTCTAGACTAAATTCTACTTTTACATAACTTTCAAGCATTTACGTATATTTACAAAATTCTAATACATATGATTTTTACAATTTACCATAAAATGAATAAGAGAAAAATAAATTTTTACTTTACTCATTCTTCGCCAAGCTGGAGGCACTGAAACTAAAGTTGTTATTAATACAAGAATACGAAGGTATTTTTATCTTCGGCCAAATTTTGGCTTTAACATAAAAGAATTAGTCTTTCGACCAACAGAAACTGCTCTCGACCAACAGAAGTTTAAGTATAAAATGTTCCTAAATGTACTTAAAGAAAATAATACTTTTGCCTTAGCTAAATAAAGTAAAATAAAACTAAATCTCAACCGAGACACATTGACTTCCGTCCAAACATAGAACTTTGTATTTACGCATAACATTTCGGAACAAAAGAAAAAAAATGTTATAGAAGATTTTAACTTATCTTTGAGTTTTCGATGATTGTAATTCCGACATCATCTTCTGGCAGAACTGCTCCCATGTTATAGATTTCATCGACGTCAGTCGTCTCCTTAGGGTCCTTCGAGTGTCGTCCACGTTGCTTCTTCTTTTTCACCCTTTGCATGCTGGCCTCTTGGAGTGGTAGTCGTCGGGTTGCTGTCTTTTCCGTTTTGCACCTGGACGGCTGGTCTTGGCGTCCTCCGGTCTGGAATCGTGCTTGGATTTCTTCTGTTGGTGGTGGTCTTTTCGTTCTCCTGCTGCCTTTTCGTTCTCTGGAACGGCGGCCTTGTTTGCACCTGACTCTCTGGCCCTGGAAGCGTTCTCCTCGATGTAGAATTTCTACTGCGATAAGTTGTAAGTGGTATTTTCCTCTTTACCAAAGTGTCTTTACGCGGCGGCTTTGCTTTCTTGTATTTCTTAAATGCTGGAGTCTGACGTTTTCATTTCTTCTTTTCGGTACCGTCGCATGACTTATAGAACGGCTAGGTTTCTCTTTTTGTTCTCTGCTTCTTGGGTTGTGGAACGGGTGACGTTATTTCTGGACCTTCTACTTCTTTTACGCTTGAGTCCTGCAAGAAACTTTCAAGGATTTCAAAATCATTTTGATTATAATATTTTTCACCTGGTCGGGACTTGCTTTACAGATTTCCCCTCTCTCGTTCTTAAGGTACAATACGACTCCCTTGATTTCCTGAATTACATAGGGCCTTCAAATTTTGGAGCTAACTTTGCAGTAAAATTGTCTGGGGCACTTGATAAAGAAAATTTCCGCTTCAACACTTTATCTCCAACTTTAAAATCTGCTTCACGGCGTTTTCTATCATAGTATAACTTTTGCCTATTTCTTGCCGTATCCGATCTTTTAACCGCCTGGTCAATAAGTGTTTGCACATCTTTCTGTTTAAATTCTTGGTCTCTTTGTTGCACAAAGAATAATTTATCTAATGGCGTAATTAACTTTCGTCCTAAAAATAATTCTGCTGGGGTTTTCCCGTAGTATCGTGATTTGCCGTTCTTAAAGCATAAGCTAACATATTTATATAGCCATCCCAGCGCTTGTGATGTGTGCTAACATAACTTGGAATTATTTTTACAATGTTTTTATTAACTCCTTCTGCTATGTTTGCCTGTGGTCTATACGGAACCATTTTAATATGGCGTATGCCAAGTCCAGTGCATATGTTTTCAAATATTTGGCTAACGAATTGTTTACCGTTACCGCTATGTACTTTTTTCGGTGCACCGTATTTTAAAATGTATCTGTGTAAGAATGCATCTGCGACTGTTTTGGCTGACGCGCGTTTAAGTGGAAGAATTTCTGGCCATTTTGAAAAATGATCTACAATTACTAAAAGAAAACGATTTTTATTTAACTCACTCTGGGGGAAAGGACCAAGAAGATCTATGCCTAAAATTTCATTCGTAAATGTATCCCGAATGTACCGGCCGGGCTGTAATTAATATCATTTATTAACTGCCATTTATTGCAGAACCTGACATACGCAGTTAATATTTTGTATAATTGTGGGAAATATACCGCTTCGCGAACCCTTTTTAAAGCCTTTCTGAGCCCTAAATGACCCGCTGTTTTCGCGTCGTGTAATTCCTTCAAAATGCTTATACGAAGCGAGGCTAGGATGACTGGTTTGTATTCCAGGTTTTCGTTTGTTGTTTTCATATAAAATAATAAATTATCTATTATTTCATAGTTTTCTGCTCTATTTCTTATCTCATGGATATCTGTGTGTTCAAAGCTTTCGGGGTCTTTCAAATACGCATAGATACTTCCAAATTCAGGATCAGCTTTCAATTCAGCAATAATTGTATCTCTAGAATCTAAAATTTTTGAAGTCAACACAGCGCATTTAAGTTCATTGCCTTCATCGTCCAGTTTTATACGAGAAAGTGCGTCAGCTACATTGTTTTCCTTACCCGGTTTATATTTGATTATGAGATTATATTCTTGGAGTTTTAAAGCCCATCTTATTAACCTGGGCGTTAGGTTTTCCCCGAGTAAAGTCTACCAACAGCCGCATGATTCGAAAAGACTTACTGGCGCTTTGCCGAAATAAACTCGAAATTTGTGTACAGCCATTAATACGGCTAATGTTTCTCTCTCTGTAGCTGTATAATTCCTTTGTGTATGATTCAACGTTTTACTAAAAATTGCCAAAGGATGGCCATTTTGCATAAGAACCGCACCCACAGCACAGTCCGACGCATCTGCTGCAATTTCCACGTTTTCGTCCCCCTCCGGGAATTTCAAAACAGGGGCATTGATAAGCGCTTCTTTAAACCTTTCGAATGCGGTATTTGCTTCTGCTGTCCACATGAATTTACTTTTCTTTCTTTTAATTACTAACAAGGGTTCAACAATATTAGCAAAATCTTTTATGTATGGCCGATAATAAGAACATAACCCAAGCAAAGAAGAAATTTTCTTGGCGGTGTTGGGAGGTGGGAAATTCTTGATTGCTTTTATTTTTGAATCTTGACTTTCTATACTCTTTTGCGAAATCTTATAACCCAGATATTTAAGTCTTTAGTTGCGAACTTGTATTTTAAGACGTTAATTGTAAGACCGGCCTCTTTTAATAATTTAAAAACTTCTTCTAGATCTTTAATATGTTGTTCCAAGATACTACTCTTTATAATTATATCATCTAGATAGATTAAAGTTGATTTTCCAAGGACAAGCTTTAGAACAATGTCCATAGCTCTCTGGAATGTTGATGGGGCCCTACACAACCCAAAGGACATGCGTAAAAATGCATAAGTGCCCGATTTTGTTATAAACGCGGTTTTATGTATGTCTTCGGGTCTCATAGCTATTTGATAGTAGCCAGACGTTAAGTCCAAAGTAGTCATGTATCTTGTAGATTTAATCTTTCTAATAATTTCCTCTAGAACCGGCAAAAGGTAAACTGGGAATTTAGTAATACTATTAAGTTTTCTGTAATCGATAGCAAACCTCCAAGCCCTTTTATCCGAAGGAGGAAACTCGTTCTTTTTCTTACATAGTACGACTGGACTCGCGTACTCACTATTTATGGGCGTTATTATTTTGTTCTTTAACATTTCCTGAATATGTTCTTCTATTATTTGGTCTTTTTCTTTATCATAGCGGTAAGGTTTAGTCCTACAGGGTTTGTCGGCAGTTAACTGTATCTCATGCGTAACTATTTGACAGCTACCAGGCCGTTCTGAAAACAAGTTTGAAAATGTACTCACCACTTGCTGGATGGCTTGACTTTCATGGTCATTCAAATGGCTAAGGTCAACTTGCGGTTGTTCCACTGGTTCCACCACCCTCCGATCCATCTCCAGCACGATAGAACTTTCCTGAAAATTCACTTTGGCCTTCGCGGCTTTTAAAAACTCCATACCTAAAATAAGTTTAATAATTATTAATTTTTTACTACAAAAATTAATACTTTAAGGCTTTCGTTTTGAACTTGAATTTTTAAAGATAGTTTTCCAATACAATGACAAGTTTGTCCTTCCGCTGCTATGATTTCTGTGTTTTTATTTTTAAATAATCGAAACCTATTAAAGTTCTTAAAAAAATTATCACTCATAAAATTACCTTCTGCTCCTGTATCGATGAGGGCTTCTACTGGTACATCGCCAACCAGGACTTGTATAATTGGTAACTGTGAGTTCTTTACGATGACCGTATTTAAGTGTCTTCCTGAGGGTTTTTTCAAAACTTCCGGGGTCTGGACCCTCGCTTTCACAGGCCCCTCTACTCGTTTAAAGCTTTTCTTTCAACATCTGCCTTCTGTGTACGCGGACGGTTGTTTTCAAATTTCCTTTTTGGGCCTTGACCTTCGAGCTTCGATGACCTTGCTTGATAGCTCTTTTCCCCATAAGAGCGGTTTGCATTTCTGGTCTGCTCATTTGAAGATTGCCTTCAGATACTTTGAGAATACGATGCCCCTCTAGCTTTTTCCGCTATTCTGCGATTTTGGAACTTGACCGCTAATTCGAAGAGCTCCTGCAATGTGCTTGGGTTTCTAATTTCGAAGTAGTCTTGAACAGCAGGTAACAATCTTGGTAAGATTATTTCAATAATCTCAGCGTCGGGTTTCTTCCCATACAGCTTATCCGTCAGCTTAATTTTTCGCAGAATAAAGTCCGTCAACTCTTCTATATTCCGTTGATAAAAACTATACAGTTCGGCTTCTAGCCTTGCTCGATCTTTCACTATGGGGAAGGCCTTTAATAACGATTTTTTGAAATTTTCAAATGTATATGTCTGGCCTCCGAATTCCCCTAATAAAAATTTGCCTATATTCTTCCACCATAGCGCGGCCTGTCCTCTTAGTGCAGATGTGGAGATGGCAAATTTTGTCTTTCAGGCACAGGGTAGAGCTGGAAGTGATTGTCGAGGCATTCTAGAAATATCGCCACCGAATTTTTTCCTTCGAAATTGACGTTTGGCTTGATTGACGCTGTCATCGTCTGGACCAGGTATCCAAATCCTTCCAATTGGCTTGCCATTTCTTGTTGTTCTCCAGCAACTTCCATCCAATTTTCGGCCATTTCAGTTCGACAAGTGTTAAGGCGCTAATGTTATGTTGCGCGCTTCCAACCTGCACGCAACAATAGTGGTGACTGCTAAGAACTGGAAAGTAGACAAAGTCTTGAGAAGGGTTTAAATCCCTTTTTATTCAACTTTAGAAATTACAAATGCGTGCTCTTGACGCTCACAAACTACGCCGACCCGGCGGTAAAATAAAAATAAGAAACTAAAAAAAGAATAAAAACAAGTGACTAACTACGAGGGTTCCTAAACGTAACTAACCTCACCGCGTTCTAAGATACCGCTGATAATTCAGCAAACTTCTGAATATTACGTTGAAAAATTAACAATCTGGCGAGGCAAGCACACAGGCCGAAACGCGTGGTTCTTCAATTTCTAACTAGCCACCTCCACGCTCGTGAAGCAAGAAAGCACACCTTCGAACTCGTTTCCCTTCTATTTAACCCAGATTACTTCCGCTGACAATTTGAATCCTTTGCGCGTTCTACTAAAATTTACATACTCTGGCATTGGCAATTCCAGGGGAAAGTAAGGCTTGACAGGAAAGATAGTTTAAACTTAAAATAAATATAAACCCTACACCCTTAATGCAAATAATTATCATCCTAATAAAAAATTAACCAACTTTCCGTTGAAGAAAAAAAAATATGCAAAACTTTTCAATATTTTACAAACAGTGAAATAAGCAAAAATTAACATGAAAACAACGCAAAAAACATAAAATTCCGCGCAGAATTTTACTCTACAGAACAACTTTATCAAAAAAATCAATAAAAATGTATTATATATATATATATATATATATATACATGACAATGAAATATGCCGATTTCTTAAAAACAGTGACATAAGAAATACGATGAAAAATTGTTGCCAAACCCTTATTTCTAAAAGAATGAAACTATTCAAAATGATGCGATTTCATCAAAAATATATCAACAACAATAAGACAGGAAAATTGTTGCCAAAATCACATTTTTAAAGATGTGAGATGTGCGAAGTGTACTCGGAAGCTTCATTTAAACATATTTTTAAAAGTACAAAATATTATCAGTTTTCCAAAATTTTTTTGTAAAAGCAGTCGCAAGGATGAATGTTTAACGTGTCCAAAAATCAAAGAAAAATAAATTGTACATTTTTAAAAATAAACTTTTTTAGAAAATATCCCGTTGAAAATGTGTTAAGCTCCATTTGTTAAATAAATTCGTATTTAATCGATTTATTGAAACAAGAAATTTATTTTAAGTTCGTAAAATATCTAAGTGCTTACGTTTCATGACGATTTGAAAATGGAATGTGTAGAGTAAAATCTCGCTTTCCTATAGCCCATTATGTCTCAAAATGACGCGGTTTCGTCACAAAACATAAAATAAAAAAAAATTCGAATTCGAATTTCGAAAAAATCGCTTCGAGGTGCACTGGCCCTTGTCTAGATACACCTCATGTAGCAAATTTTGTAGCCCTGTATCTATTAGCTTACGCGCAGCGCGAACGAAAGAAACACACACAAATCACAGACAGACTCTTTCTTTTATTATATGTAGAGATATCGTATGGCAAATTTGGAATAATTCTTAAAATAGAAGAAAAATATATGTAGAATAATACATCAAGTATACAATAACACATAATGTGCCATTATAACAAAATTTTGAATTTTCCAAATTTGGAATAAAATGCTAAAACAGAATATATCATGACAAATACTGAATAATACTTAAAATATGGGAAATAAAATATAGCTTAATACATAAAGTATAGAATAGTACATAATATATCATATAATAAAATTATAATTTTGAATAAAGTGCTAAAGTATAGGATAATATATGATATATCATATAATAAAATTAATAAAATAGAAGTATAACATGTAGAAGAGAATAAAATTGTATTTTAGAGTTCATGATCACAAATAGTTTTCAGTATTCATTAGGCAGAGTTCATAAGTGACTAAAGTGTTCATGATTACAGAGATCATAAAAAGTTTCTCGTTTAAGTTCATATATTTTACATGACTCATACAATATTCATAGCTCATTTTTGTCATGACACAGCAAATCAATATCATGACTCACCTTTTCAGTTCTAGTTTACTCTGACGACTCAATTTTTATATTTCATTCTGTTTATTATGGATTTTGCAAGGCTTTTTTTATTAGGATCAGTACAAATAAGTATTTGCGACAAAGATCGATAATTATCTTAAAATGACTAAAGTGTTCATGATTACAGAGATCATAAAAAGTTTCTCGTTTAAGTTCATATATTTTACATGACTCATACAATATTCATAGCTCATTTTTGTCATGACACAGCAAATCAATATCATGACTCACCTTTTCAGTTCTAGTTTACTCTGACGACTCAATTTTTATATTTCATTCTGTTTATTATGGATTTTGCAAGGCTTTTTTTATTAGGATCAGTACAAATAAGTATTTGCGACAAAGATCGATAATTATCTTAAAATTCTACAAAGGTGAAAATTAAATATTTTGTTATATTTCGTCTGTTGTAGATGGGGTTACTCTGCATAGATTTAATCCAATTGTGTTACGTTTTGGTGAATTTGTTTCATATTATAATGAAGATGTTTAAGTTTGCTGATCGTTCTTTTGAATTATATATCAATATTTCTGGGTGGGCGAATATGAAACGTTTTCTTGAGAGGAGATGAGAAAAGATAGTGATCACTGTCTCCTTTCTAGCAGCATATACAGAAGTCAGTGTCTATTAAGTTTCTTTGATGAAAATAAACACGATATGGCCCATGGCCAGTAATATTACATGTTAAAAAGGATTATGTACTCTTGGTGTCAGTATTGCAATAGGGGTAGAACTAGTAATTTCATCGACCTGTAGATGCGTTATTCCATTGTTCTTGGCATATTTGGGTAATTTGTTCTTTTATGGGCAGTCGAAGATAAGATTTGGGAAATTTCGTATATAGAAAATTGCTTTCTTGATTAGGAACAGCTTTTTTGCAAGTTTGTCAAATGTTAAGTTACCGGCATTTCTACTATGGCCTCTTATCCATGATATATGAATTTTTAAATTATCTGTTGTTTTAGAGAGGTTATTGATGTCATAAACAATAGAAGTCTGATTTTCTGGGTTAGAGATAGCATAGATGGCAGATTGACGGTCAGTATTAATATTTGATTCTATAATTAAATACTTCAATTGAATTGTTTTTAGTTTTAGTGTTTATTGCTGTTTTTATTTTTGTGTGTGATACAGCAGGAGATGTCTATTGTAAGGAGCAGGGCACATTTCGTAATCCTCTGTGATGTATATGGTTTTGTTATAAGTAATATTATGGCGAAGTTCATATATTGTAGAATCAATTGCTTCCTGAATGGATTCGACATGGAGTGGAATAGTTCCAGCTAAGATATTAAGAGTAGTACTGGAGGTATTTCGAAAGCCTCTGGAAATATTAAGATTAAATTGTCGTTGTGTTGAGGTAAGAATTTTTTTTTCTTGTGGTTATAGGGAATGCCCAGATGGCAGAGCCGTAGGTAATCATTTTGGTTATTACTGTACGATATAGTAATTTGGTGATATGGCGATTTAAACCCCAGTTTGTGGCATGCACATGTCGAAGATTTTGACTTATAGAATGTGTGCGAATTTTAAGTTCTTTGAGATATTCGATAAGATGTTGTTTTCATGTATTATAATTTCCTAGGTATTTGATTGATTTAGTATGCTTGATTTTTTTCGCCATTTATTTTAACAGAAAGTTGCTTAGTAAGATTTTATCCAGGTTCATTATTTGTCATGATTCTAGATTTGAAGGATTAAATTTCAAGTTTAATTTTCTTGCATTTTTGCTGGAATATGGCTATTATTTCTTGACAATTTCTTCGAAGGATTAAGTAGGACCTTCCACTGATAACAAATGCGACATCATCGGCGAAAGCAGTAATTTTAGGAAAAGGAAGCCAGGCACTTTTTATAATTTTATTAAATGTAATATTCCATTATTCTGCGCACATACATGCGCCTTGTGAACATCCACGAACTTGTTTTCTTCTGATTAAAGTATTATTATATAAAATGAGATTATGGCGATTATCAAGGAAATTATTGATTATTCGATAGATATTATAATTACATTCAATATTTCTAAGTGCTTCTTTAATTGAAGGCCGCCATAATGAATCAAAGGCTGATTCAAGATCTAAGCTGATTATTGCGGAGTGTAGGTTATTGATTTTATTAACATCGATTTGATTTAGGACTGCACTGGTTGCATGAATGGTAGATTTTTGCTGCCTAAATCCATACTGATTTTCCTTGATGAAATTTTGATGTTGAAATTGGTATTCAAGTCTTCCTATAATACAACGTTCAAGAATTTCTCCAAGAGCTTTTATGTGTAATTTGAATGCAGATTCTATCTGGTCAAGGAGAATTTTTGTTATTGAGTTTTTCAATAATTCGATTGAGTTTCATGGATTTAAATGGGATATCATTTTCGTGGAAGTAGATTAAAACGAATTAATCTTTGTTCAGTTGAATCATCATATATGCTTTCGTTTGGTAGAATAACATCTAGGATGTTTTCTAAAGTGATCTTCGTAACATTTTTATCATTATTTCCCGTATTAGTGACTGTAAGTTGCTTTGGGTGGAAGATTTTGTTGGTTTCAATTTTGTACAATGAGCCATACGTATCCTGGTTGTTTGAACAATAGTTGCACCATGCTTAACGTTTTTCAGATATTATTTGCTTTTTATATGAGGCTTTTCGTTTTTTGTATTTTTGAAGTAGGTTGAGTCGTTCTTCATCAGTTTGCGATGATTTGAGTTTTCTTCGTAATGCTCGTGTTTTGTGTGTTTCTTTGCGGAGTTCTTTCGTCACCAGTTGATTTTTATAATGGGAATTGATGATCTTTTGAAGAAGGTACGTTCTTAGGTATCTTGAAACTTTCTGATAAGTTCCTTGGTAATATTATTAAGTTCTGTTTTTGTTGTACACAGAATAATAGAATTTAGAAAGTCATTTGAAATTGAATTGAACTTTTGTTGAAATTTCTTTTCTTTGTTATTATTGATTTTATATCTTGTAAGTGCAGTAAAGGAACGTATATTCAGTTATATCAAAAGAGATATATTTGTTATCAGATTCAGTGTTCATCTAGTATTGATCTGTTGTTAATTTTATTATCAAGATGTGTTGTAGAAATAAGAAGATCAGTCCAACCTTTATTGTAGGTATTATCAAAGGTAGGCCGGTCAGTAAAATGATTATGTAGAATGAGATTGTTTGCATTTAAAAATTTTTCAAGTATTTCTCCTCTGTGATCGGTTTGTAAGTATCCCCATTAAGTACTATGGGAGTTAAAGTCTCCACTAATAACATGCGGACTATTATTATTGTTGTAAGATTTCATTTAGTATGGATAAGGTTTGATTTGGATTTTTGACGGAGATATATAGATACTAGTAATAAGAAGCTGAGATGCATTAGTATTGATTGAAATTGTGATTATATCTCGAGTATTAATCCTTATTGTAGAATTCCATTTATTGTTTGGAATGAATATGGCTGTACGAGGAGATAAAACACCGGTTGAAACCATGTCTAGGATACTTCCCGAAGGAACTTTCGAATACTTTTTTTGATGACGATCCAATGCTTTTGTTCTTATTTCTTAGTTTCCGCCGCGCTAAGAATAACAAACAAATATCTTTACACTGTTCGTACCCTATTTTTCTTGTGTTGTCTCTCGTCACTATGGCGCCAGGAAAGTGTTTCCGACAGTGCATTGCAATAAACGATTATATGTATATATATATATATATATATATATACCATTAGTAGATGGTGAATGTCGACATTTACCGGTGTAAGTCAGAAATAAGAGTATTTGAAAATATTTCGGACATACAACAAGCGACTATGTGAATGTTGACATTCACCGGTGAAAGTCGACATTCTCCAGATTTCGGTGTTTCACCGTAACATATATACGATAAACGTATATATATATATAGATATATATGTATATGTGTGTGTGTGTGAATTAATGTTAGGAATTCTGATCGCACATGTTGATCTATAATACAGAGCAAATTTGGCAGATGAATAAGATAAAATATTCAGATTTATTTCAATTCACATTTGCGGCCCCAGTTCATTTGAAATTCCAAACTTACCTATTTCTAGAATATTTATATTTCTCATATTGTTGGAATAGGAATAAAATAGTACGACGCCGTGTCAGCGGTGACAGAGATAGAAAAAATGTGCATAGTTCGACAATATTGTGGTTTAGTAAAAGAAATATTTGATTCAGGAAATTTTATATTCCCACTTAGCTAAGTCATCATCTTTATGTAAAAATCATGTGATGGGGATATATATATCTACATAAACATATATTTTAATTAATTAATTTTTATTTTTTAATTTGCTATTAATTCAAAATCATTTAATATTACATATTAAAAACAATAATTGCAATGAAAAGTTAGAATCTCGAAATTTTTATTATGTTTGATGAGTACATTGTCAAAACTCGAGATAAATAATATCATAAATCTCTGTAAATCTAGAAATATATAGTCTAACAGAAAGAGGTGAGGAGAACAATTTATATTAGATTTGTTCCGAATAGAGTATGGGATGGATTTCAGTGTTTACTTAATTTGTTTTACATATATATATATATATATATATATATATATGCATATTATTTATAAACATAAAGTCTTTTTTGTCTTTGTTACTCTAATTATATCAACTATTTGACATTTACTTCTCATTCACAAATTTTACAAACTGGCCGTATAAACACGTGTATTTTGTATATTAGCTTTCTGTTTAGATATTTCATTAGTTAATGCAATAAAGTTTCCTTATAATCAAAAGGTATTACAATAAATATGAATTCTTCACAATGTAATTTTCCATTTTAAACATTTATAATCTATTTTTGTAATGAAGGAATGAAAAAAACTTTAAGCATTATAAATCTGAAAACGTATTATTTTCCAGACCAGCGTTTTTGTCAAAAAATTATTAAATGTATAATTAAACTGGACCTGAAACATTTTGTTTTGTTTTATTATTTTTTCGGAAAAGACTTACGTCTCCGACACGTATTGCAATCTTAAACACTGGGGATCCAATTCTTCTAGTAATTGTTCGCTGTAGTATATTTCTGCTTCTCCTTCTTCTTCTTCAAGTACACGTCGATAATTATTTGCGCTGAAATATTTTTATTTCATTAAATATATATGTTCATATGTTTGAATTAATTAATTTAATAAATGATTACTTATACGTTTTTTGTCAAAAGTAGTAAGTTACAGTTTTCGAACATTTTTACAGATTGTCAAAGATTTCTAAACGCTCTATGTTGTAAAATATCTTTACTTATTCAAAATCTTTAAAAAACAATAAATATGGAAATGAATATTCGTCTTATTAGCCTAAATTCCATTATGAGGTTATACAGGTATAATAGGAAATAAAGTTGCTGGCACCAGCAGCTCAAGATGCTATATTATAAGGTCTGAATGACATCTATCATCTCAAATCAAACCTTGCAATGAGGGAAATAATACGTTTATTACGAGGGAAATAATACGTTGCAATGAGGGAAATAATACGTTATAAAACAATTTAATACGTTTAAATGCAATTACATTTCATTGAAGTGATCTATTAATTGTTTAACAGTTTTCTCCTGTTGACTTCAATAAATTTATGATATTTGGTATTTCATTTGTTTCCAGCAACACCTAGTCTCCTTTGCAAAGAAAATTAATATTAACTTTTGTAATTAAGAAATGATTTAGATGAAAAATTAAATTGGACTGGAGGTAATGTCTCGGTTGTTGTCGTTAAAAGAAGTTGGTGCTTTCTTAATTCAAAAAATATCTCCATATATATACATAACATACATGTAATTAATTTAACACTTAAAAAAAGTATTCTTCACATGGTATCTTCAAATGGGTAGATACGATAGCTGAAAAACAAGTGTCGGACAAAAGCGGAGCTGCAAGGAGCGATTTGTTGTACTGATACTTCCGTTTATATAATTCTTGTTATTCGATGCATGTAGTTTTGTTGAAATTCGTGTTACAAATTGCTTTATTCTCTGATGTAAAAGGAATTATCCCAAATTTTATTCAGAAGATTTAAATAACGGTTTTGATCACAATATGCGGCAGTTACTAGAAAAATATCTGGATCAGTGACTATTTGACGTCATTTAAAACGCATAATTACAGGGCCGTAGTACAATTCACAACCGGCCCCAACCCCACGGGTATAGCGATATACAATAGTGACGTGATCGAAGATTCTTTGGAAATAATCGCTGTCATCGAATGACATGCATATTCTATTTAAGTAATCATAGTCATCAGCTTTTAATATTCGTTGTAAATAATCATTGTCATCGAATAATCATTGTAAAGAATCATTCTCATCGGATAATCATCGAAAATAATATTTGTCGTTACATAAAGGGGCATAGTAGCTGATGTATAAAGAATTGTACTCAAATTCTCATCAAAACAATCGAATATGTATTGCAATTTATCATATGATCATTATTTAGAGCAATGATTCTTAAATGTCTTCGACCTACGGCTCCTAATGACGCCGAGGAAAACTTGCGCAAATGTGACAAAAAGAATATTTAAAAATACAATAAAAGCTTGAAAGGTAATAAAAATGCCTGGATTTAATTTCCTTTTATTTAAATGAAGCTTAATGTTTTGAAGGAAATTGAATATTGTACACAGGAATCAACAATATAAATATCTGTGGATTTTTGCCTACTTGTTTTTTTCTTCGTAACATCATATCTCCGGAACGGGGAGTCTGAGTTTGGAAGGAGGTACCCCCGGATTTCAAAACTTCTTGGTAAAACTTTCCGACTATTGTTATCTTCCTACGACTATCACTCGAGATATTATATAAAATTTCGGAAAACGGTAATTTTTCGTATTTATTTTTCCAAGTGGCCGAAGTCTAGCGCACTGGACATCAAAATGCTTTACTTGGAAAAATGTTGGCCCTTCTCACTTTCAAATCGTAGAGTTTGTTTAAGAGATATTTTTAAGTTAAAAAAATATGAAATAAATAGTATTGCCAAACGTGAAACTTATTGTTATTATTATTTACGGTTATATTCTGAAGTTGAAGAAAGCACGTGATTCCATATAACGTCATTGTATGTAGAAAATCTTTCGTTAATATCAGTATTTTAAATGAATAGCTGCTTTTGGCAACTTTTATGTTTCACCTTTGGATACGTGACACGATATGCTATCGCTACGTTAATTCCTTTATTGAGATTTTGAAAATTTGTTATATTGAAATAAATTTAAATCATAACTTCCAATGTATTACCTGAAGTGTCAAAGGTCTTTGTTTCCTGAATTGGCAAGAAAAATGTAATTACGAATCGCTGGTTGCTTGGAAAGAATGAATACATTTTCTTCATAATGAAATGTTTCTATGCATTTTATGCTATTCTAAATTTATTTATAAAAATTTAATTTCTTTTATTGTATACTTACTTTCTGAGTAGAAGTTTAAACATCTGTAGATATTTAACGTATTTTAGATGCAATGTTACTTTACTACAGTTAAATAATTTTTTTTCCAATTTACTAAAATGTCTGAACGCAAGAAGAAATCACAAATGGTACAGCCAGCTACAGAAAAATGAAGGAAAAAACACTAGGAGACTCAACAGGCAAGTACAATAAAATTTGCGAGCTTCAAAAATGAATGTAGACACAACTAGAAACTCAGCAGGCAAGCATAGTGACAAGACAGCTTACGCATTCAAGAAACTGAAGAAGAAACGAATAGGAGTTCCAGCAGACAAGCAGCAACTCAAGAAACTTCGCGTGCTCAAACTGTATCAGAAACTAGTAGAAAACACAAAAGACATTCAGGAAACCAAGAAACATTGCGTGCTCCGGAAAGGGAAGCAGAAGGGAAACGGAGGCCCATTAGGCAAGTGGAACGTCAACAGACCATGCGCGATGAATAGAAGAAGTAGCAAGTAAACGAAGGTTACAAGACTCTCCGCGTCATCGTCAGATTCGACAGGAAATACCAGAACAGCTCAAGAACCTATATAAACAATTCAAGACGCTGCAGTTTACGGACAATTTTTGTTCGAAGAGGCAGAGCGTATACGAGGGAACAAGCTTCGCATGAACGCATCAAGACATACACGTAGTACTCTTCACAATGCAGGAAGTTTACTTTGAGCAACACACTGTATACATAGAGCTCGTAGACATATATAGTAAAGATTTTGCTTTGGCAACAGCCCTCTAGTAAAATGTATGAAGTTTATATTAACATCTCACAATACCTGAACGAAATTTTTCTATTTACTTCTTCATTTAATATTTTCTGAAATTTTTTATTAGTAATCCTGTCTATATAATATAGATATCAAAATCAGAAAAATTTAATTAATTATCTTTAAATGTATCTAAGTAATGAATACTTCGCCCCTGTTCATAACGAAACAACATGATGTAATTGTAGATAGCTAGAAAGTAAAATGTATTCAGCAGGCTGTGCAGCAAGCGACATCTATAAATGGTGATAACACAATAATGTTATATAATGTTATGTACTGGCAGAGTTTTAAATTAAGAACATATACATCAGTGTTTTAATAATAAGAATTTTGCATCAAATTGCAAAACAAATATCTTAACTTCTGTCTTTTCATGCATAAGAGTTCAGCATTCGGAAAATTATATTTTCGTAAATGGTTTAGCAAAAATAACGAAAATAATTGCCCTGAGAAATGGATATGCTTGGTATGAATCCGAATTACGCCAAGACTACCCGTCAATGGTTGTTTTGAACACGCCCTTAATGAATACATATAACCCTTAAAAAACGTAAAGTCAGTGAATCTACTATCCGAGTGTGTCTTTATATCTTGAGTATTTAAGAAATGCATTTATCTATATGGATAAAGCTAACGCTATTGCCTGAATAACAACGTTTATTTAACATTTGATATAACCAACTTCATATACATCTTGAAAGAAAACATAAATTTCTTAATAAGATACTAAAAATTGCAGAAAAAATACAAAAATAATGGAATTTCTAATAACACTACAAGTAACATACCGAGGAATAAATTGCGCAGCAAAACTGATGAAATCTACAATATGTATACCAAAAAATTTATGTACAGCAATAGAAATGCAATAGAATGAGAAATGAAACTATCATGAGATTTATAATGAAAAATTTACCATAAACTATTGATATATGTTAATAAATATATACTTTTAATACTATTCATTTAAATATGCTGAAACTTTCATAATATTCATTACTTACGAACGCTTTTTCATCCATCGAAGCATAGCACAAGCCATTCTCAATTCAGTGCTGGTGCTCGTCAATAAAATAAGGATAAATCCAAATTTTTACAAAAAATCAATCGCCTTGACTCGTTTCTCAGAAAACGTATGTCTACAAATGCAGTATTAATATATCACATCAATATAATTCATGATCATAAAATCTCCAAACAACGCATTAAACGCAAAAAATCGCATTAAGGCAGAATGAAGAATTTTCACTCTTACAATGGCTTTTACAACAATATACAATAGAATCTAATTTCTAAACTAAGTGTTCATTGTTACACCATATTTCATTTTTGGGGAATCTTTCATGGTTGTTCAGTAATTCTAACTGTTAACTTGTTTAAATAGAATTATGATTTCATATATATGCACAGACTTATATAGGTATATATTAATACGTATCTGTAGTAACATACATCATATTATTATATGTAGGCGTATAATTCTAAATTAATTATACTAGTCAACATAATTTATATATTGATAGCATCAGACTTTTAAAATTATTTATTACTATCTGCTTGCTAACGATTATATAATTACGTACAGTGGTACCTCGACATACGTGTTTAATTCGTTTCGTAACCTTGCTCGTATGTCAAATTGCTCGTATCTCAAAGCAATTTTCCACATTGAAATTAATCGAAATGCCATTAATCCGTTCCAGATCCCAAAACACGACCTCAGTTGTTTTTTAAGTGTTTTTAAGTAAGAATCAAAAACAAGAAGAAACATTTATTGATAAATAACAAATACATATTCTATAAAAACATAATTAAAAGAAAACGTGAAGTGCCTACGGAAGAGCTTAATTTTTGTCACTGGTCTTCGCTTTTTTCGTCATGATCTGCTTATTTCCACCCGCAGATCATTTAAAAAAAACTTTCCAAGGAGGTTGGTTTCTTCCTCCGTGTCAAGGATGCACGACTAGTTGCAACGTTTTCGCGGTGATTTTTATCCACGAACTCTACAACTTTCTCCCACATTCCCAAGACCTGTTTTATATCTCTTGTAGCGATAACCTCCTCCACCTCTGGCTCCTCTTCAAAACTAATTTTTCGTTAACCCAACGTATGCTGCTGCAAATACAGATCGTGTAACTCCTCGGTTGTCAGCTCCTGAGACTGTTGTTCGACGAGTTCGTTCACATCTCTCCCATCCACCTCCAGACTCATGGATTTTCCCAGAGAAACAAGCTCCTCTACCTATGCCACTTTGGGTTCCAATCCTTCGAAGGCCCTTTCAGCAACAGCCTCAGGCCACAGCTTCTTCCATGCAGAGGTTAAGGTCCTCGTTGTAACACCCAGCCAGGCCTGATCAATAATTCCTAGGCATATGACGATCTTAAAGTGGCCTTTCCAGAACTCTCGAAGGGTAAGGTTTGTGTTCTCCGTCACCTCAAAGCAGCCCCAAAAAATGTGCTTGGTGTACAATTTCTTAAAATTAGAAATCACCTGCTGATCCATGGTCTGCAGGATAGGAGTGGTGTTCGGTGGTAGGTAGGGAACTTTTATAAACTTGAACTATTAGAGTAAATCATCTTCGAGATTTGGTGGGTGAGTAGGGGCATTGTCGAGGAAGAGAAGGGCTTGCATGGGTAGGTTGTTTTTCTGTGGGTATTTTTTAACAGAAGGGCCAAACACCAGGTTTATCCACTTCACAAAGAATTTCCTGGTGACCCAAGCCTTCGGATTTGTCCTCCACATACCTGGCAGATTTTCTTTTGAAATATTATATGACTTAAAGACTCTGGGATTTTCCGAATGGTATACTAGCAGAGGCTTGATTTTACAGTCGCCAACCTCATTCGCGCAAATTACTAGAGTTAATCTATCCTTCATGGGTTTGTGACCTGGCATCGTCTTCTCCTCTGCCGTTATGTAAGTTCTATTCGCCATCCTTTTCCAGAAAAGTACTGTCTCGTCACAGTTAAAGACTTGTTGGGTGGATGTATCCTTCTAGTATCAGTTCGAAAAACATTTTGATGTAAACCTCAGCTGCCTTCACATCGGAACTTGCTGCCTCACCATGTCTGACGACGGAGTGAATACCGGTCCTTTTCCTAAAGATGTCAAGCCAGCCCTACTGGATTTAAACAAGTCTTCCGATTCCTCATTTTTAGAAGTGTGTGGGATCTTCTTTAGCAAATAACCGTAAATTGCTCGTGCCTTCTCACATATGATGCTTTATGTTAAGGTTCCTCCTTGAAGCTGCTTCTCTCTCACCCACCCCATCAGTAGTTTCTCCATCTATTCACGGAGAGAGGTCCAGAGTTTAGACATTATTTTATCGGCCTTAGATGGCGTTATACCCTTTATCAACTCCTTTTGTTTAAGCACAGTACATATCATTGATGTGCTACGACCGTACATCATCGCCAAGTCAATTACTCGCACACCTTGCTCATGGTTTTCTATGATTTCACGCTGTAATTCAATAGACATCATCTTCTTCTTTGGACCCATGGTTATAAAAATAAATATGATAATGTTTTCTAAATGTACAAAAAGCAAAAAGCGCCAACCCAGCTTATCAAAGATGCTTCCAAAACGAGGGAAACAAGCACACAGACTGAGATCTTGTCTGAGGTGGGAGAAGCTGTTAGACGCTGCATCTAAATATAAATAACCATCGTCTTCACTGCCGAAACCCTCTAAACTATTCTATAAATCACTATCATATCAGCTATAAAATCGTCATTAGCCAAATCTATATCATCATCAAAATCATCTAAATATTCCTCACCACACAAAACACATCATCATTTTAAACCATCGTATCTCTATCACCATCGTCAGAATAAAATAAACCACCATCACACAAATCACATCATCATTCCATACTAATTAATCGAAACTATATATCATATACACCATCATCATTGAAGTCGTCAAATAATAAAATCACCTGAATACAAAGTACAATCACCTAAAGTTTTATTACCATCATACTCATTTAATCACATTCTTCATCACTATAACATATAATCACGATAACTTAAATAAAAAATCATCAGCAGTTAGTATAAAACCTCATCCTTAAAATACCAGCTAAATTATTTAAATCATCATCATTTAAATCAAGATTTTTTTTGGTGTTTCGCTAGTATAACATCAAAACGAAGCAGTTTCATTTAGGTACAGACATGTACAGGTAAAAGTGTTGGAGCTTCATTAAAGATTGCACAGGTATACATCCCAATAACTAACCGAATACAGCACGGAGGCAAGGCCAGAAGAGGAAGAATCCTACTGGTAGTTCTTTAAAGAGAGATTTAGAAGTTAGTTTTTAAGTGAGGAGGACAAAAAGGGAGAACGGGTTATAGAAGAAATGAAGAAATCTAGAAAAAGGTTCATTAGAAAGTAGTAATAATATTGTAGTGGCTAAATCAATTATTAGCCCAATGGATGAGTCCAGATCTCGAACCTTTGTGCTGTTGGGAAAGGAGGGAAATCTAATAAAACAAGTTTTATATCAGGCTTGTACAGAATACTAGCAGCTTAGCTGCCAGCCTTCGTCTGGCTTTTAAATGTACCGGGAAAATGGCTGAAAGAAACACCAAACTTTAAACTTGAAAACAGCGTAGAATTTTACTCTGCAGAACAACTTCATAAAAAAAAGTTATTACGTATAACAAAATTACCATGAAATAAGCAATATACCTTAATTCAAATATTAATGATCCTAATAAATAAATTAACCAACTTCCCTTTGCAAAATCTTAAGAACTCAAATGGTATAAAGGAGGTAAAGAACTTTGTTTCCTAAAAAAAATCACTCAAAACCTTTCAGTATGTTAAAATCAGTGAAATGAGCAACAAAGAACACAAAAGAATACAAAAAACAAAAAAATTCTGGAAAGCAAAGTATAATTAATGATAATGCAAAGTATAATTAATGATATCCCTTGTAATGTTGCGTGCTTCCAACCTGCACGCAACAATAGTGGTGACCGCTAAGAACTGAAAAGTAGACAAATTCTTGAGAAGGGTTTAAATCCCTTTTTATTCAACTTTAGAAATTACAAATGCGTGCTCTTGACGCTCACAAAGTACGCCGACACGGCGGTAAAATAAAAATAAAAAACTAAAAAAAGAATAATAACAAGTGACTAACTACGAGGCTCTCTATACGTAACTAACCTCACCGCGTTCTAAGATACCGCTGATAATTCAGCAAACTTCTGAATATTACGTTGAAAAATTAACAATCTGCCGAGGCAAGCACACAGGCCTAAACGCGTGGTTCTTCAATTTCTAATTAGCCACCTCCACGCTCGTGCAGCAAGAAACACAATTTCGAACTCGTTTCCCTTAATTTAACTCAGATTACTTCCGCTGACAATTTGAATCCTTTGCGCGTTCTACTAAAAGTTACATACTCTGGCATTGGCAATTCCAGGGGAAAGTAAGGCTTAACAGGAAAGATAGTTTAAACTTAAAATAAATGTTAGTTAAAATAAATATAAACCCTACATTTGCCGCTGCCAGAATTTGGAAAACTTCGAAGCAGGTCCTAGAAACGACCTATTGGAAAGTTTCCACAATTCTGTTCTAAATTTTAAGAGCCTCGTTGACATAAAAAGAAATCTGTTATCTCACAAAAGGTAGAACAAATTTCTGTAGATACTTATTTAATTCTCTCTTCTTACAGCAACCTTTCCCGGACTTCAGCAATCAATCTGTTCTCTTCCTTCCAGTATCTGGAAGGAATAAGTATCAGTATCTTTCTAAATACATTATAATTTACACTTTCTTGACACTGAATTAGTTTTTGTTTTTGAACGATTTATTTTCCTTAGTTACTGCTTAATTCACATTCATTCAAGTATTCAAATATGAATTTAACTTTACCCTGGCTCTCCACCATGTGTGGTGTCAAACGGGAATATTCGTGTTTTAGTATTGCAACACTTGTCCTAACCACAATGATTTGTTAGAATTCAACGACCAAATAGACACACCTTACTCGACATTCTACAACTCGATGAGCTACTTTAACATTCTTAAAATTCAAGTGTAGGTGGAGAACCCTACAAAACACATTCATTCTAAATTCCCCCTCATTTATCTTTAGACATGCAGGCTTTCGCTCTAAAGCATGATTTTATCTACAGTTTAATACTTAAATTTGAATTCATTGCTTTTGAGCATTTACTTTTAGCATCTAAAATTTTATGCTTCTAGACTAAATTCTACTTTTACATAACTTTCAAGCATTTACGTATATTTACAAAATTCTAATACATATGATTTTTACAATTTACCATAAAATGAATAAGAGAAAAATAAATTTTTACTTTACTCATTCTTCGCCAAGCTGGAGGCACTGAAACTAAAGTTGTTATTAATACAAGAATACGAAGTTATTTTTATCTTCGGCCAAATTTTGGCTTTAATCTAAAAGAATTAGTCTTTCGACCAACAGAAACTGCTTCTTCCTAGATTTTATACTTAAAGAAAATAATACTTTTGCCTTAGCTAAATAAAGTAAAATAAAACTAAATCTCAACCGAGACACATTGACTTCCGTCAAAACATAGAACTTTGTATTTACGCATAACATTTCGGAACAAAAGAAAAAAAATGTTATAGAAGATTTTAACTTATCTTTGAGTTTTCGATGATTGTAACTCCGACATCCTCTTCTGGCAGAACTGCCCCATGTTATAGATTTCATCGACGTCAGTCGTCTCCTTAGGGTCCTTCGAGTGTCGTCCACGTTGCTTCTTCTTTTTCGCCCTCTGCATGCTGGCCTCTTGGAGTGGTAGTCGTCGGGTTGCTGTCTTTTCCGTTTTGCACCTGGACGGCTGGTCTTGGCGTCCTCCGGTCTGGAATCGTGCTTGGATTTCTTCTGTTGGTGGTGGTCTTTTCGTTCTCCTGCTGCCTTTTCGTTCTCGGGAAAGGCGGCCTTGTTTGCACCTGACTCTCTGGCCCTGGAAGCGTTCTCCTCGATGTAGAATTTCTACTGCGATAAGTTGTAAGTGGTGTTTTCCTCTTTACCAAAGTGTCTTTACGCGGCGGCTTTGCTTTCTTGTATTTCTTAAATGCTGGAGTCTGACGTTTTCATTTCTTTTTTTCGGTACCGTCGCATGACTTATAGAACGGCTAGGTTTCTCTTTTTGTTCTCTGCTTCTTGGGTTGTGGAACGGGTGACGTTATTTCTGGACCTTCTACTTCTTTTACGCTTGAGTCCTGCAAGAAACTTTCAAGGATTTCAAAATCATTTTGATTATAATATTTTTCACCTGGTCGGGACTTGCTTTACAGATTTCCCCTCTCTCGTTCTTAAGGTACAATACGACTCCCTTGATTTCCTGAATTACATAGGGCCTTCAAATGTTGGAGCTAACTTTGCAGTAAAATTGTCTGGGGCACTTGATAAAGAAAATTTCCGCTTCAACACTTTATCTCCAACTTTAAAATCTGCTTCACGGCGTTTTCTATCATAGTATAACTTTTGCCTATTTCTTGCCGTATCCGATCTTTTAACCGCCTGGTCAATAAGTGTTTGCACATCTTTCTGTTTAAATTCTTGGTCTCTTTGTTGCACAAAGAATAATTTATCTAATGGCGTAATTAACTTTCGTCCTAAAAATAATTCTGCTGGGGTTTTCCCGTAGTATCGTGATTTGCCGTTCTTAAAGCATAAGCTAACATATTTATGTAGCCATCCCAGCGCTTGTGATGTGTGCTAACATAACTTCGAATTATTTTTACAATGTTTTTATTAACTCCTTCTGCTATGTTTGCCTGTGGTCTATACGGAACCGATTTGATATGGCGTATGCCAAGTCCAGTGCATATGTTTTCAAATATTTGGCTAACGAATTGTTTACCGTTATCGCTATGTACATTTTTCGGTGCACCGTATTTTAAAATGTATCTGTGTAAGAATGCATCTGTGACTGTTTTGGCTGACGCGCGTTTAAGTGGAAGAATTTCTGGCCACTTTGAAAAATGATCTACAATTACTAAAAGAAAACGATTTTTATTTAACTCACTCTGGGGGAAAGGACCAAGAAGATCTATGCCTAAAATTTCATTCGGAAATGTAGCGCGAATGTACCGGCCGGGCTGTAATTAATATCATTTATTAACTGACATTTATTGCAGGACCTGACATACGCAGTTACTATTTTGTATAATTGCGGGAAATATACCGCTTCGCGTACCCTTTTTAAAGCCTTTCTGACCTCTAAATGACCCGCTGTTTTCGCGTCGTGTAATTCCTTCAAAATGCTTATACGAAGCGAGGCTGGGATGACTGGTTTGTATTCCAGGTTTTCGTTAGTTGTTTTCGTATAAAATAATAAATTATCTATTATTTCATAGTTTTCTGCTCTATTTCTTATCTCATCGATATCTGTGTGTTCAAAGCTTTCGGGGTCTTTCAAATACGCATAGATACTTCCAAATTCAGGATCAGCTTTCAATTCAGCAATAATTGTATCTCTAGAATCTAAAATTTTTGAAGTCAACACAGCGCATTTAAGTTCATTGCCTTCATCGTCCAGTTTTATGCGAGAAAGTGCGTCAACTACATTGTTTTCCTTACCCGGTTTATATTTGATTATGAGATTATATTCTTGTAGTTTTAAAGCCCATCTTATTAACCTGGGCGTTAGGTTTTTCTCCGAGTAAAGTCCACCAACAGCCGCATGATTCGAAAAGACTGTTACTGGCGCTTTGCCGAAATAAACTCGAAATTTGTGTACAGCCATTAATACGGTTAATGTTTCTCTCTCTGTAGCTGTATAATTCCTTTGTGTATGATTCAACGTTTTACTAAAAATTGCCAAAGGATGGCCATTTTGCATAAGAACCGCACCCACAGCATAGTCCGACGCATCTGCTGCAATTTCCAGGTTTTCGTCCCCCTCCGGGAATTTCAAAATAGGAGCATTGATAAGCGCTTCTTTTAACCTTTCGAATGCGGTATTTGCTTCTGCTGTCCACATGAATTTACTTTTCTTTCTTTTAATTACTAACAAGGGTTCAACAATATTAGCAAAATCTTTTATGTATGGCCGATAATAAGAACATAACCCAAGCAAAGAAGAAATTTTCTTGGCGGTGTTGGGAGGTGGGAAATTCTTGATTGCTTTTATTTTTGAATCTTGAGTTTCTATACTCTTTTGCGAAATTTTATAACCCAGATATTTAAGTCTTTAGTTGCGAACTTGCATTTTAAGGCGTTAATTGTAAGACCGGCCTCTTTTAATAATTTAAAAACTTCTTCTAGATCTTTAATATGTTGTTCCAAGATACTACTCTTTATAACTATATCATCTAGATAGATTAAAGTCGATTTTCCTAGGAGAAGCCTTAGAACAATGTCCATAGCTCTCTGGAATGTTGATGGGGCCCTACACAACCCAAAGGACATGCGTAAAAATGCATAAGTGCCCGATTTTGTTATAAACGCGGTTTTATGTATGTCTTCGGGTCTCATAGCTATTTGATAGTAGCCAGACGTTAATTCCAAAGTAGTCATGTATCTTGTAGATTTAATCTTTCTAATAATTTCCTCTAGAACCGGCAAAGGGTAAACTGGGAATTTAGTAATACTATTAAGTTTTCTGTAATCGATAGCAAACCTCCAAGCCCTTTTATCCGAAGGAGGAAACTCGTTCTTTTTCTTACATAGTACGACTGGACTCGCGTACTCACTATTTATGGGCGTTATTATTTTGTTCTTTAACATTTCCTGAATATGTTCTTCTATGATTTGGTCTTTTTCTTTATCATAGCGGTAAGGTTTAGTCCTACAGGGTTTGTCTGCAGTTAACTGTATCTCATGCGTAACTATTTGACAGCTACCAGGCCGTTCTGAAAACAAGTTTGAAAAAGTACTCACCACTTGCTGGATGGCTTGACTTTCATGATCATTCAAATGGCTAAGGTCAACTTGCGATTGTTCCACTGGTTCCACCACCCTCCGATCCATCTCCAGCACGATAGAACTTTCCTGAAAATTCAGTTTGGCATTCGCGGCTTTTAAAAACTCCATACCTAAAATAAGTGGATTAATTATTAATTTTTTACTACAAAAATTAATACTTTAAGGATTTCGTTTTGAACTTGAATTTTTAAAGATAGTTTTCCAATACAATGACAAGTTTGTCCTTGCGCTGCTATGATTTCTGTGTTTTTATTTTTAAATAATCGAAACCTATTAAAGTTCTTAAAAAATATCACTCATAAAATTACTTTCTGCTCCTGTATCGATGAGGGCTTCTACTGGTACATCGCCAACCAGGACTTGTATAATTGGTAACTGTGAGTTCTTTACGATGACCGTATTTAAGTGTCTTCCTGAGGGTTTGTTCAAAACTTCCGGGGTCTTGACCCTCGCTTTCACAGGCCCCTCTACTCGTTTAAAGCTTTTCTTTCAACTTCTGCCTTCTGGGTACGCGGACGGTTGTTTTCAAATTTCCTTTTTGGGCCTTGACCTTCGAGCTTCGATGACCTTGCTTGATAGCTCTTTCCCCCATAAAAGCGGTTTGCAGTTCTGGTCTGCTCATTTGAAGATTGCCTTCGGATACTTTGAGAATACGATGCCCCTCTAGCTTTTTCCGCTATTCTGCGATTTTGAAACTTGACCGCTAATTCGAAGAGCTCCTGCAATGTGCTTGGGTTTCTAATTTCGAAGTAGTCTTGAACAGCAGGTAACAATCTTGGTGAGATTATTTCAATAATCTCCTCGTCGGGTTTCTTCCCATACAGCATATCCGTCAGCTTAATTTTTCGCAGAATAAAGTCCGTCAACTCCTCTATATGCCGTTGATAAAAACTATACAGTTCGGCTTCTAGCCTTGCTCGATCTTTCACTATGGGGAAGGCCTTTAATAACGATTTTTTGAAATTTTCAAATGTATATGTCTGACCTCCGAATTCCCCTAATAAAAATTTGCCTATATTCTTCCACCATAGCGCGGCCTGTCCTCTTAGTGCAGATGTGGTGATGGCAACTTTTTGTCTTTCAGGCACAGGGTAGAGCTGGAAGTGATTGTCGAGGCATTCTAGAAATATCGCCACCGAATTTTTTCCTTCGAAATTGACGTTTGGCTTGATTGACGCTGTCATCGTCTGGACCAGGTATCCAAATCCTTCCAATTGGCTTGCCATTTCTTGTTGTTCTCCAGCAACTTCCATCCAATTTTCGGCCATTTCAGTTCGACAAGTGATAAGGCGCTAATGTTATGTTGCGCGTTTCCAACCTGCACGCAACAATAGTGGTGACTGCTAAGAACTGGAAAGTAGACAAAGTCTTGAGAAGGGTTTAAATCCCTTTTTATTCAACTTTAGAAATTACAAATGCGTGCTCTTGACGCTCACAAACTACGTCGACCCGGCGGTAAAATAAAAATAAGAAACTAAAAAAAGAATAATAACAAGTGACTAACTACGAGGCTCTCTAAACGTAACTAACCTCACCGCGTTCTAAGATACCGCTGATAATTCAGCAAATTTCTGAATATTACGTTGAAAAATTAACAATCTGGCGAGGCAAGCACACAGGCCGAAACGCGTGGTTCTTCAATTTCTAACTAGCTACCTCCACGCTCGTGAAGCAAGAAAGCACACCTTCGAACTCGTTTCCCTTCTATTTAACTCAGATTACTTCCGCTGACAAATTGAATCCTTTGCGCGTTCTACTAAAATTTACATACTCTGGCATTGGCAATTCCAGGGGAAAGTAAGGCTTGACAGGAAAGATAGTTTAAACGTAAAATAAATATAAACCCAACACCCTTAATGTAAATAATTATTATCCTAATAAAAAATTAACCAACTTTCCGTTGAAGAAAGAAAAATATGCAAAACTTTTCAGTATTTTACAAGCAGTGAAATAAGCAAAAATTAACATGAAAACAACTCAAAAAACATAAAATTCCGCGCAGAACTTTACTCTACAGAACAACTTTATCAAAAAAATCAATAAAAATGTATTGTATATATATATATATACATGACAATGAAATATGCCGATTTCTTAAAAACAGTGACATAAGAAATACGATGAAAAATTGTTGCCAAACCCTTATTTCTAAAAGAATGAAACTATTCAAAATGATGCGATTTCATCAAAAATATATCAACAACAATAAGACAGGAAAATTGTTGCCAAAATCACATTTTTAAAGATGTGAGATGTGCGAAGTGTACTCGGAAGCTTCATTTAAACATATTTTTAAAAGTACAAAATATTATCAGTTTTCCAAAATTTTTTTTGTAAAAGCAGTCGCAAGGATGAATGTTTAAGGTGTCCAAAAATGAAAGAAAAATAAACTGTACATTTTTAAAAATAAACTTTTTTAGAAAATATCCCGTTGAAAATGTGTTAAGCTCCATTTGTTAAATAAATTCGTATTTAATCGATTTCTTGAAATAAGAAATTTATTTTAATTTCGTAAAATATCTAACTGCTTACGTTTCATGACGATTTGAAAATGGAGTGTGTAGAGTAAAATCTCGCTTTCCTATAGCCCATTATGTCTCAAAATGACGCGGATTCGTCACAAAACATAAAATAAAAAAAAATTCGAATTCGAATTTCGAAAAAATCGCTTCGAGGTGCACTGGCCCTTGTCTAGATGCACCTCATGTAGCAAATTTTGTAGCCCTGTGTCTATTAGCTTACGCGCAGCGCGAACGAAAGAAGCACACACAGACAGACTCTTTCTTTTATTATATGTAGAGATATCATATGGCAAATTTGGAATAATTCTTAAAATAGAAGAAAAATATATGTAGAATAATACATCAAGTATACAATAACACATAATGTGCCATTATAACAAAATTTTGAATTTTCCAAATTTGGAATAAAATGCTAAAACAGAATATATCATGACAAATACTGAATAATACTTAAAATATGGGAAATAAAATATAGCTTAATACATAAAGTATAGAATAGTACATAATATATCATATAATAAAATTATAATTTTGAATAAAGTGCTAAATTATAGGATAATATATGATATATCATATAATAAAATTAATAAAATAGAAGTGTTCTATTAAACTTAATATGTTTCACAAACTATAATCAATCAACAAATGGACTGT
Source organism: Stegodyphus dumicola (assembly GCF_044657685.1). Classification (NCBI taxonomy): domain Eukaryota; kingdom Metazoa; phylum Arthropoda; class Arachnida; order Araneae; family Eresidae; genus Stegodyphus; species Stegodyphus dumicola. The sequence continues at coordinate 261,825,323 of NC_140771.1, read as the reverse complement.
ATTCCTACACTTTTATTAAATTACACTTGTCAGCGATGCAAAATAATTGGTACAAAATAAGCGAGCCATTCTACATGGCTGTCACAAACACAATTCTATCAATCAATTATCTTGTTGCCACACATAAAGTTCAAAACTAAAAGAAGAAAAACAAAAGGAATTTACGCTGTTTGCAACAATAAAATGAAGCAAACTATACTCACATAAACATCCTGGCCCTCGTTGAAATCCCAGGGGATTTCAACAGTTGGAGCATTTTGAAACTTCTTAGTCTGTAATAAAGATAAACATAAGAAAAAATAATAAAAAATATTATATGCGAAGCAGTTCATAGTTTTTTAGTCTGAATAGGAAGAGGACACAATTTCACGACTGGTCGTTTTATGACACCATGACCAGTTTTAATACTAGCAACTCTGACTCTTTGATCTGAGCCCGGATGAACAGCAATTATTCTCCCTAACCTCCATTTAAGAGGCGAAAGGTTGTCTTCTTTGATGAGGACTAAGTCATTGACTTCTAAATTGTTTTGACTTTTTTGCCATTTAGGTCTTTGTTGAAGCTGAGACAGGTATTCTCGACTCCATCTTTTCCAGAAGTGCTGAAAAATAAACTGTCTCACATGCCATCTGTCAATGTGATTGAAGGAACTATAATTTAGGTCTGGTTCAGGTATGGCAGTTAAAGACGTTCCTATTAGGAAATGACCAGGTGTTAATGAAGTTAAATCATTTGGATCAGCCGATGTTGGAAACAATGGCCTAGAGTTGAGACAAGCCTTAACCTGCGCTATCAAGGTCTGAAATTCCGGATAGGTCAGCACAGTATCACCAACAGTCCTTTTCAGATGTAATTTCATTGACTTTACTACCGATTCCCATAGTCCACCAAAATGGAGAGATGATGGCGGGTTGAATATCCATTTTATTTCCTCTAAAGACAAAAATTTGTGAATTTCTTGATTTTGCTTACATTGCAAAAAACATTTTCTGATTTCTTTGTCTGCACCTTTAAAGGTAGTACCGCAGTCACTATAAATCTCAAATGATTTCCCTCTTCTTGCAATAAATCGTTTCAATGCACTTAAAAATGCCTTTGTTGACAAATCTTCTACCACATCAAGATGTACTGCCTTGATTACAAAACACACAAATAAGCATACGTAATATTTAAATGATTTTCGTCCACGTTCAGCACGATGTTTAATAATGAACGGTCCAGAAAAATCTATTCCAGTTCGATGAAATGGTCGCGATTGTGTTACTCTAGATTCCGGTAGATCAGCCATTATTTGACTTGCAGTTTTAGCTCTAAGTTTGCAACACGTGATACAAGATCTTACTACTTTTCGGATAGCAGATCTAGCAGCTATGATCCAAAATTGCTGTCTAATTAAAGATAGAAGAAGTTCCGGTGCTGCACGCAGATATTTGACATGAAAGTTTCTAATTATGATTTCTGTCAGATTGTGTTTTGAAGGTAATAAGATTGGATGTTTTTCATTTTCTGACAGTTGCGCATTTTTCAGTCTTGCTCCTACACGTAACACTTTGTTATCATCTAAAATTGGACACAAGCGAAGGAGGTTGCTGTTTGTAGGTAAGTCCTTTCCCAACTCCAAACATTGAATTTCTTTAAAAAAGTGAAATCGCTGTATTATTCGGACAATACAGAAAGTTGCAGCTCGAATTTCATTATTAGATAAAAAAGACGTATTTCTTTCTAGATATGCTACTTTAGAATTCGATATGAATCTTAATATCCAAGCAAATATGCGTTGTAACTTTGGAAATGAAGATCTATTTGATATAATAGCAAGTTCCTGTACAGGTTCAGAAACTACAAATGAGACTGTTTTACGTGCATCTGGTAATGCCTCTTCATCTATAAGAATATTTTTAGATAAGGCAATCTCACTGCACTTTAACCAAGAAGGACCATTCCATCTAAATTGATGAGATAATAGTTCTGCAGGAAATAATCCACGTGAAGCACAATCAGCTGGATTTTCCTTTCCATCAACATGACTCCAGTTCTCAGGTGGTAAGATGGATTGTATTTCAGAAACTCTATTGGATACGAATACTTGCCATTTTTTAGGATCTGACCTTAGCCATGACAACACGATTTGTGAATCACTCCAAGCTTGCACTAAATCAAAATTTATAACTAATGCAGCTTTTACAGACTGAATTAAGCGTGCCAATAACACTGCTGCACATAATTCCAGTCTTGGAATCGTAATAGATTTTAATGGTGCTACACGAGTTTTAGCTGTTACGAGTTTAACATTAATGTCAGAGTTATTGCAAGTTTTGATATAAATAACTGCTGCATAACCTCTTTCAGACGCATCACAAAATCCGTGAAGTTCACATCGAAAATAATCAGGTAGCAGAATTTTCCTAGGTATATTTATAGAATTCAAAAGTTTAACTTCTCTACATAGATTTCTCCTATTTCGATCAATCTCTTCTGTTACAGGATCATCCCATGATAACTGTAATTTCCACAATTGCTGAAGGATCATTTTAGCGAGAATTACAAACGGAGCTATCAACCCCAATGGATCGAATAGTTTTGCTACGAATGACAAAATAATTCTTTTAGTAGGAACACTTTGATACTCTATTACACCGACATTACATTTGAATTCATCATTGTCCGGATGCCATTCCAATCCCAGAACTTTCAATGGTTTGTCTTCTATTACACGATGAATATTGTCACTATCTGTGTTTGTTAAGCCAGAGGTTTATAACAATGACGGTTCACTTGTCGACCATTTGTGAAGCTCAAAGCCACCCCTTTTTAGCAGATGTTGCAATTCGTCTATCAATGCAATACCTTCCGAACTATCTTTTACACCAGTTAACATATCATCAACATAAAAATCTCTTAACCCATTAACGGTTTCACCCGGATTTTCTCGTTCTTTTATGCAGGTCTCTTAGCGGTTCGTTACGGATTATTGTTAGTTTAAATGTACCCTCGAAAACGGACAGTCCCGTGTTTTTGTATTATCGAAAAAACACGCCAAAAAGGACTAGCCCGTATTTTTGTATGTCTTCCAACCCCCAATGCCTAAGGGGACAAGGGTCCATGCAATCCTGACAACAATGGGTAATGGCTGTCATTAGCGTGGGGGGAAATCTCCTTGATGTTTTGGGATAAAGGTCTTACACTGACTTTAAAGAAACAAATTTATTACCAGTTACAAAGTGGATGCATATATAAAGGGATTTAAGAATTTCCGTTTTAGAGCAGTTATTGAATAAAAAATAGAATTTTTTACAAAATGAACGTTTACCTATAAGAGCATTAATGAATTAAAACGAGAAAAATAAAAGTAATAAATGCAAACATAAAAATCTGAGAATGCAAATCTTTCAGATTTTACATTACGCCCAAAGGGCGTTTTTTTAACGATTTGTGGGTTACCTTTATTTTTAAATATCATGTTCTCCGCACTTAAACCATAAAACTTCAGTTAAACATCAATACCGCAAAATAAATTTTAAATGAGCATATCTTTAGAATTTCCAATACACAGTCTCGCCCGTTGAAGATAATTTTTTATATTATTATTTTCATACAGTGTTGCCTTTGCTCGCTTTAAAATCGTTGAGTTTCTTAATAAAAAATTCATTGAAGTTTTACGAAAGAGGAAACATATAATAAAACAAATTCCAAATCTCGGCTTCAAGATGCCCATATTCGGGTGGAAATGTACGTTATTCAAAATTGGATGGGTCTAGGTACCGTTGTTTTATCACAATGCGTAAAACATGCATATATTTATGCAGATTATTCATTATTTAATTTCAAGGCAGATAGCCCTCGAGTGCTCTGCCGTAATCTAATAAACCAAAACCATTATTTAATTTCTTTAAATATAATACAGGGCTGTAATATATGGTAGCAACAGTTTGAAAAGTGAACTGACATAGTTTTCAACGGAAAAAGAAAAAATGAAGTTAATAGACCTTCTCGGCTAACGCCCTTTGTTTTAAAAATTATGTATCGTGTAATTTAATGGGAATACGAGATTAAATAATTCTCTTTAAAAAATTCTTCTACAGATTTATATCACGAATAATAAAAACGTGAGGCTGTCTTGATAAATTTATAAATATTATACATCTGATAATGCGATTCAATTATTTGATTTCGTAATTTAAGAGCCTATGATTCTTCTTATAAAACTGTACAGGAATTTAGCAAAGAAGCTATTAAGTAATCTCTTATTACCATTAATCTATGCGATAAATTATTATTATTATTATTACTTTTGGTTCAGTCTTTTACTTCCAAGTATCCTTTTACCTCAAATAATCGAAAAAATATATAAATTTAAAACAAAATTCGCCCCCAAATCAGAAATTAGGTTACAAATTTCATGCAAATTTTATTTCAAAAGCTATTTTACGCTCTGTAAAATGATGCAAACTTAAAAATTTAAGATTTTTAGTTTATTCTTAAATGGAAATATGCGCAAAAACTTTCTTCGACATTAAATTTTAAAAGCTCTAAATCGAATTATTATCATCCGTAAACGTAATTGTGCAAAATCTGAATTCAATAGCTTATCGATAAGCAGTTCAAAAATCGACGACGAGCTTTTGATTAAACACCGGGAATGAACTGAATACAATTTTTGGAACAGCTCTATTTTTAAGCACTTTGGAAAGATCGGTAATTTGTTGATATAGCATAACCGTTATTTTTATAACATTCTTGGCATTATGAAACGTGTAAGTGACATTCATAAGCGATTCCCAACAGTTCTGTTCATTTGTCAAAGTGGCTGCTTTTGAAAATATTGTGAAGCTCCCTCGATGTGCTCCACTATCTATGATACTCATTAAAGACATTTAATAATGTTTTATTTCTATACAGAAATACTAGTAAAATTAAGAGGTCAAATATTTAATTATTTGAGTTATATAACTACTTATACTGTCTCAAGAAATTTTGAGTCATTTTGTAAAAATAATCTTTTCTTTAAAATTCCTTTTTCCCCCCCTACCCACTATGCTTCATGACTTTATTACTATTCTGATGAATGGAAAGTTTTTAGAGACATTACATTTTTTTTAACAGCAAGAGACATGAAAAATGAGCAATGCCTTTCCCGGGACGCGAACCACGGACTTCTCGAATGCGCGCCGAGCGTACTGAGACCACGAAGGCATGCTAAAAGGGCGGGAGAAAATACCGTATATACTCCCCCTTTTAAAGGGCGACTGGGGATTTGGGAACCGAATCGCCAAATCCTTGCGGTGGATAATCATCATCCACCACCATTTTTGGTTTCGGTGCCACTATAGAAACATTAGGTTATTTCGAAGCAGGACATGTGAAATAGGAGCAATGCCTTCGCCGGCACTCGAACCACCAACCTCTCGAATACACGCCGTGCGTGCTGACCATTACACCACGAAGGTATGCTAAGAAGGCGGGAGAAAATACCTTATAGGTTACAAAAGTTGAGTAGGTAGTCACAAATCTAACTAATAAATGCTCTACAAATACAACTTTTAATATTTTAGCAGAATTTTTTGGAAACGTATTTATATAGATTGTTTTAGAAATCGACACAGTTTGATGTCAGTTTAGAGGAGGGGTTGTTTATGAGCGTATTAAAAATGCTTTTCCCACTCAAAATGTTAACTACTTTAAGAAAGAAACTTGGCAAGGACAAGGGATGTTCCGGCAACTTCGTGCCGGTTGCTGCTTTGCTTGGCAAGTTCGTCTGCAAGCTTATTGCCAACTACGCCCGTATGTGCTGGAAGCCAGTATAATCGTGGACGAAATTCTGACATTTTCTTGAGAAGTAATTTTTGAATTTCTATGATTAGAGGATTTCTGGAATTTATACCACCAATTGCTTCCAAACTAGATAGAGAATCACTCCATACATGGGCTTGTGTATCGAATCTATAGAAGAGTTGAATAGCTTTCTTTATTACCGACAATTCAGCTTGAAATATTGAATTATGATTACTTAATCTTCTTTTCCAAGTGTATTTTACGATATTACTTGACATGACACACAGACCACAGCGTGTGCCTGTTTCAGTACGCGAAACATCTGTGTAAATTGCGATATAGAGCAAATATAGGAGGGATGGCAAAGATAATCTGAAATTTTTGCCTCGTTGTCCAAAGCTGAAATGTGACCATTTCAAAGAGTGATATGTTTTTCAGTCGTAATACACAGGAATATATTGCTTCTCGCTCCGCAGTTAGGTCGAGAGAAGGAATACCAGTTAGTATTTCAGGGCTGCTGTCGAAGTTGTGCGGTACCCCCTTCTCACGCGATTTCTTATATAAAGCAAACTATAAAAAACTCAGTCAAATGCGGTACATTTCTCTCTTATTAGACTTAAACTCTGTTAAGGATTTGTACACTCATGTCCATAAATTAAGGAAAATGCAAAATCAGGCAAAGAAAGAGTTAGAAGCAAAACAAATTTAACTTATTTGTAAAGCTTATTTATTAAACAAAAGGTAAAGAGCAAAAAAAGATGCTATATGTTTCATATTATTAAAAAAATTAGCGATTTTTCTCCCTGGAGCAAATTGCAAAAAAAACCCTATTTACAAAAAACCAATATTACATGGTTGGTATGATTGTCAATACATTGTATGTCTCCCAGATGATGCAATAAAGTCCGCACAACGCCTAGGCATGTTCAGTATCAAATTCTCGATCTGATCATTGGGGATACTACACCACTCAAAAAGCAATGCTCTCCGAAGTTCCGGTAGACATGTAGGAGGAGGTTGATGGGCTGAAACTCGTCGGCCAAGCATGTCCCACACGTGCTCTACTGGATTCAAGTCCGGTGAGAATGCTGGCCAGTCCATACGGGTGATATCCTCCGATTGAAGGCATTCGCTTACGATGTTTGCACGGTGAGGACGGGTGTTCTCATCCATAAACACAAATTGTGCGCACATGGCGCCCCGAAACAAACGTACATGTTGTTTCAGAATGACGTCCCGATAGATTTGGCTTGTCATGGTTCCAATTTGAGCATGCAGGTCAGTTCTTGAACCCAGAATAATTCCACCCCAAACGAGCACTCCTGCACCACCGTAACGGTGTCGTTCAATGATGTTTTCTTGATGGTAACGGGTACCTGGAGCTCTCTTATGAAAGTCCGGCGAGAATCAGACTGCAAGCTGAACCTGGACTCTTCGGAAAAAATCACACAAGTCCACTGTTGCGGTGTCCACAATGCATGCTCTCTACTCCAGGCTAACCGCAGGCGACAGTGAGTTGCAGTAAGTGGAACACATCTGACAGGTCTACGAGCATATACACGAATCGCCCTAAGCGTCTGTACACGGTCTGCCTTGAAATTCTCGTACCAGTGGCTGAAGAAAGCTGACGAGACAGGTCTGAGGCTGTGCTCCGCCTGTTTCTTTTGGCAGTATCTGCCAAATACCGGTCCTCATTCGGGGTTGTAACTCTGGGGCGACCTGTGCTGTAACGTCTACTCACACTACCATCATCTTGGAATCGTTACCAAAGCCTGGAGATGACACTCTGGGCAATTTCAAGTTCGTCGGATACTTCCAGTTGGGTACACCCAAATTCCAGAAGGCCGATAATTCTACCACGTAAAAAATCATCCAAATGCGTCCTTTGTGTCACAACTATTCGATTATTGCACTGAAATGCTTATAAAGTGCCTGCGAACAATTTTACTTCTTTGCCTGTATTCGTTATATATCACTCTCTTACACTCTCGTCATTGTGACGTACCATCGGTGTCATCTGGTTAATTCCTAAAATTTGCATATGATTCTTGAAGATGTGTGTAGTGATTTTACAGGTTATATACTTATTTTAGAGTTGTTCGATTTCCGCGTGACTCCTAATTATCCTTAATTTATGGACATGAGTGTATATCATAATACGGAAAAAACACTAATCCAGTGATCTGAACTTAGAGGCCGTCGAAGCAATCTTACGGGGCAAGTGAATACGTTTTCCATTCAGTTACTTAGCCTTATTATGAAATCGATGAACTTTATTTCTACTAAAAGAAATAATTTACTAAAGTCATCGATGTTCGCATCAAAATCACAGCTTAATAACCACATAAAGAGAAAACATTTGATTCGCGATTTCGCGAATTCATTCCGGTCGGAAGTGCATTCTTATTCCAAATTATGCCTCCTTTTGTCTGGAAACACTTCGAATAACACTCTTGTACTAACTTGCATTGAATACAACCCATCCTCTTTGCAGAATTATTTTTTCATCGTCAAGTATTCCCCCCTACTCACGTATTGTTCTCCTTATTTATTGTGAATTCAGTTTATCAGTCTTCCAAATGCCTAGGAAAAAATTTCGAATGAATACTTCAAAAGATAAGAGCATCGCGCACGTATCTTTCGTGTTTTTTCGTAAATAAAAGAATGGGTGTCATACGGCGAATATAATTAAAAACTAAAAATATATTTTGAAATTATAGGTACACGTTATACCCTTGAATATACAGCAATGGTTTTTGGGGTAAACACGTAAATTCACAAACTTCATATATTTCTCACTATTTTTTTATTCCCATTATATATGCTACCTTGTATTTTATGTTTAAAGATATATTTAAAACTTATATTTCTCAAATTTACGGAGATAATATATTCCAACATTTTTCTTCTCAACAGTCTGAAAGTTAACTATCAAACTTTACTTAACTTTGGATCACAAATTTATACTGAGTTCTTAAATGAAATCCTTAATCTTATACGCATATGGATATTTGTGTAAGTGCATACTGTGCGAGCCATTACTTTCTCGAAGAACTTGAGTCTAAGATGAACGATAACTTCGAATGCCTGCGAGTGAAGTCTTACGAAAAGTGGATCTGTCCAGTGTTGACGAAGAAATAATAAGATTTCTACAAATGGGCAAATTTGTATAAGAGTATGGAGTCCTCGAGCTTTTCAAATGACGAAAGATATTCATTCATTTCCAGCTGGAAACTTAGGTTTGAAATTAAGGCACATAAATTGAGTTTCCGACGAGCATAAAAAAAAAATTACACTTAGAATGTTTGCAGATATTTCACTTCGTCTATTTAGTATTTTTCTTCATCAAATAGAATTTGTCTTGGTGGATGTTAAGCTCGAATGTTCTTTTCGAAAAATAATTGCTTTGGATTTTTTTATACGCATTTGGATATTGTGTAAGTGCATAATGTGCGAGCCATTACTTTCTCGAAGAACTGGAGTCTAAGTGGAAAGAGATCTTCGATTACCTGCGAGCGAAGTCTTACGGAAGGAGCATCAGTTCACTTGTTGGCGAAGAAAACTAAGTATTGCTTTCCAAAAAGAATGCGTAAGTTTTATTTGTGAGCAAATGAATAAATCCTCCTTCTAACAATCGGAAACAATCCAAGTAACCGTTCTACTCAGACTCGAGTTCTTCGAAAAAATAATGACTCGCACACACGTGCACTTATACAAATGCCGAAATACGTATAAAATTACGGAGACCTTCAGCTTTTAAATAAACAAAAACTTTTATTAATTTCCAGTTGCAAACTTAGGTTTAAAAATCAAGGCAAAGAAGCACTGAGTTTCGGAAGACCATAAAACAATTTTACATTTTACATGTGACAACTATTCACTTATCATATATGTTTACGTATATAATTTAACTATATAATATAAAATTTATATTATAATTTTATATAATATAATAATTCTTTTATATAAATTTCACTAAACTATACTTTTGAGTTATTCTGTCTACAGTTGCAGAAGGCCTGAAACCAAGCGAGTATCCGAGTATGTGAAGTTTCTGTTTCTTTGATTATTTGCAGGTGTAAATACGCAACTTCGTGTATTATTGGAGCCCATGGATAGTTAAATGTTAGGTCGTTTTGGCTTATTGTGGCGGACGAACCAGCAGCCGAGGGATAAAACTTCTGAACACCGGTAGTTTGATCCTGGTCGGATCGCAATATGAAATAGGACGGATCTTCTTGAAGATAAAAATGCACAAAATGTGCTGAAATATCCGTATTTATATTTAACGCATTAGACTTACCATGCATTTTAACATTTGAAAATTGAGCAGAAACCTTTACTGTTATTGAAATATTTTAACTGATAAAAACCCTCTTCGGTGGCTTTAGAAAAATGATCCAGAATGAAACATAATTCAGCCTTTTAAACCTAAGCACATTTTCATTTTTTTAAATTTTAAGATCTTTTAACAGCTAATTTTGTTTCATTGGAGGAAACAGGATACACATATTCTTGGGAATGAATAAATTGATAAGGACTTCTATATAAATATATTCTATATATAATCAATAGATAAGGATAGAATTTCTTTAAAATTCAATTTTACATTAAATGTTGAATCATCATCACATATCCTCTAAATCAAATTCCTGAATTACGTTTATGAATGCTTTTGCCATGAATAGCAAACGGGAGAAACAATTTGGTTTATGCATACACCAAAGCCACGAGGGCTATCTACCTAAGGGGAGGGATGGCTCCGTGGAAGACATTCTAAGGAAAACTGACTCGCATACACGTTACAGATAAACCACGGAAACGCCCATTCCACCAACGAGTTCGCGAGATTCGCACCTCAGATGAATTTGCCAGTGTTACGTAAATTTACCGCTGAATAGCTGGTGGGCCTAGTCAAGTAGGAAAACTACAACTTACTCCAAAGCTACCGCTCTGTCTTAAATAGGTGGAGCAGTTTCGTTTAAAAACGCTGAACAAGCAGAATTCGAAAAAGATTTGTAATTTTAAAATGAATGTATCGTAACAGTATACGAAAAAACTAATGAGCAACGAATTGGTTGTAATTTGTTTCATAAAAAAGATAAACTGCAAATGTGATTTAATAAAATCCGTGTCACCCTCGAATCGAAAACTGTTTCGACGTCAAATGAATATTTCAAGAAATCTGAAAAACTAAATTTCAGAAGTACTTGACAGTCTAATTGTAGAAATTGCGTTCATTTCAGAAGTCAAACAACAAAAATCAGCGTTAATTTAAAAATTTTCACAGGACTAGTTTCGATGGTTTTACCGAACCATCATCTTCAGCTGCAAAACCGCAAATGAACAAGATAGGAAATAATGTTTAGATAAGATACGAAAGCCTGGACAAGAATAAGCAAGTGGCGCCATCTGTTGGCGAAACCAGAACTAAAACATAATTTCTCTAAAAGCCGAAGGCAAATTTGGATTGGAATTAGGATCGTTAACTAGAACAGAAAGATTTTTATGAATGTGAAATGCCTCTAGAAAATCCAGTTCTCCAATGGAAGATGTTTTTTGAATAATTTTGGCAGCAGAAAAATTGAAAGTGTGATTTTCGGACCAACAATGTTGAGCAACAGAAGACTTCTGTGTTTCCTTTTTTCTAACATATGCCTCATGTTCTTTGACGCGAAATTTTAAGGCTCTCTTAGTTTGGCCAATGTAAATTAAACCGCACTGGCAAGGAATCCTATAAATACCCCAGGAATTCATATCCGGAATGGGGTCCTTGAGTATAGAAGTTGGAATTTTATTGATGGGAGAGTAAACAACCCGAAAGTTAAATTTCTGCAAAATATTTTGCAGAAATTTAACTTTCGGTATTCCGGATATGAATTCCTGGGGTATTTATAGGATTCCTTGCCAGTGCGGTTTAATTTACATTGGCCAAACTAAGAGAGCCTTAAAATTTCGCGTCAAAGAACATGAGGCATATGTTAGAAAAAAGGAAACACAGAAGTCTTCTGTTGCTCAACATTGTTGGTCCGAAAATCACACTTTCAATTTTTCTGCTGCCAAAATTATTCAAAAAACATCTTCCATTGGAGAACTGGATTTTCTAGAGGCATTTCACATTCATAAAAATCTTTCTGTTCTAGTTAACGATCCTAATTCCAATCCAAATTTGCCTTCGGCTTTTAGAGAAATTATGTTTTAGTTCTGGTTTCGCCAACAGATGGCGCCACTTGCTTATTCTTGTCCAGGCTTTCGTATCTTATCTAAACATTATTTCCTATCTTGTTCATTTGCGGTTTTGCAGCTGAAGATGATGGTTCGGTAAAACCATCGAAACTAGTCCTGTGAAAATTTTGTAAATTAACGCTGATTTTTGTTGTTTGACTTCTGAATTAGTATTTATTCGGCGTGTTATTGTGTCTTAATTGCGTTCATTTGTTTAAAAGTTAGTATATTATCACAGATTTTCTTAAAATTTAGTTGAGATAAATGGTAATATTGATCGAAAGCAATGAACGAGAATATCATGCTTTTGTTCAAAAAAAGAAATTTCGTATTCGAGAGATTTCCTGCATAGTATTTCCATTTGACTTCGTTTTTTAAACTTTCTCTTACAGTTTTTGCAGCTGAAATGATGTGAAATGAAATGAATGAAATGATGAATAAAATAATTGCTTAAACTCATACTGTAATAAATTGATATTATAGTTATCTTAAGAACTTTTACTGTAACTGTAAGATAATTCAGTGTTTGTAGTATCTTGTTCTCAGTAAGTATTCCATAATCAAATAGAGTTTCTTTCCTGGACTTTACGTTTTTCACGTTTCTGCAAAATTTCCAAAGGAGAATAGCTGGTTGCTGAGCAACCAGGCACTTTGTTACTTCATTCAAGGAGTACGTTGGCACATCTCCTATTTTCACACTCTCTAGAAGACTTTTGGCTCAATAATAGTTCAAGCGCACTAGTGGCCGAGCGGTAAAATCAGAGAATGCAGGTTGTTCCTCCCTGGATTAGATTCCAGGCGAACGGGTTGATTGCATGCGAGTTTGTGTGGTTACTCATAAATATTCAACTACGAAATCCTAATCCCAAACTAGTCTCCTAATCACTGGTCTACTTATCGTGGACTGTTATCCCGGTGAGAATTGCCAAAGTCAGTGATAAAGCGAAAATCATAAGGAGAGGTGAAGTGGCTTGCAGCACGTGCTCCCGTCATGTACTAGTGATACGTACTCGTATTAAACGACCCAATGGTTGGCAGTGTCTGTGTCTTCGTATACCTTAATACCTTGTCATAAAATCTTGTCGATTAGGTGGATGGGGCTGCGCCCTATTTGTACCTTAATACTGGAATTGCTGTAGATTGCTCAACTAAGTGATGAAAAGAGGAGGGTTGCCGAAAGTCTCATTTAAGAATTCAAAGATGCTTTTCCTGCTCATTTTCGGGCTTAGTTTAGCTCAGATTGGATACGAGACATCATGCACCGATCAAGCAACATCCAAATCGTCTACTGATTGCTAAATAAAAAGGAGATGGAAAACGTTCCCTCTTTACCCAACACTATACGGAACTTTTCTGCTTTCGCCATCGCAAATTGTGTTCGGGATCAGAGAACGCTCTGAGACCAGCATGCCATCCAGTTTCTGTAATAACAAAAGCAATAGTTAATTGTAAAAATTATTGAATTGTTAGCGAAATGTGTTTTATGATGTTGGCACATTTTCTTCTTTACACAAGAACCTCACGCAACAGATCTGATTATAAAAATATGTAAAACTGAAAACAACCGCCATTTCTACAATGGATGACCCTGTGAAACTGATAACAACAAAGTCCTGTTCAAGATTGTCTACCCGAAGATTATACATCATTTTCTTCTAAACGGATGTTTTTCTTCACGTAGTTTATTAGAAGTATTGTTGCCCAGGGCCAAGTTATTCTTAGTTCCGTTTTGTATCTCGGTCCAAACCCTAAGAGCCTCGCTCAAGTGACTTGAAACATAGACAACTACTCGCATTATTTGTTATTACGTCCTTCGCTTTCTACGAAATGGGTGAGAAATTTCTTGTTTAAAACTCGTGGACTATAAATAATATTAGTAATCGAATTTTTGTTACATACATCAATGGAACAAAAATACCCGGCTTGACCAAACATGTTATTGACCTAAACGCATCGGTTAAGAGACATCATAATCGTTTTTAAGGTCGCCACAGCCCTTCGAAATACCTCGCAGATTTGTAATAAGGACTTTTGTTTCTATCACAACAGATTCTGAGACAAGGTAAGACAATATAACTCCCTTTCACGCAGGCCCGGATTTAGACTTGATATGGTATTTGAGATATGGGGCCCTTTATAAGTTCAGATATTATATGTCAGTGCCAAATATGATTATTGGATACCTAGATCATTTTTTGGGTACCCCCAAGAAAGCGGGGGCTCTAAGCTATAGCTTGTGTAGGTTATATGTAAATCTTGCACTGCTTGCACAATCGCAAATCAGGAATTTCCAAAGGAAAATAAATAAACAATCGGTAATCAGGAAAGACCAGTTGAAAGACTTTAAACCATAGTTGATATAATGGAGTCTTCAGACGGGAAGCCTATCTGGCAAGTTATTCGATTCTATAGCTCTGCAACAAAACAAATATGGACCCTCTAGTACTCACTCCACATTTCGAATGCCATCGTTAACTACTTATGACACTAGCTTGTTAATCTGTGGACCGTGGATCATCACGTCTTTCGAAGTCGCATTTGCAAATTATTTAAAACAGAGCTATTGAAATTGTGGACAGAACGATAAATCAACTGAACGACTGTACAACAAAATTAACAACGGAGGTTTAAAGCAGATGTTTCCAAAGCGCGTATCAAAACCAGTATCAATTAGAGACGAGAGCGAAGCGCCAGATAATTACAACTATTAAGACACCGCTCCCAGGCTTTAGTTAACCGTTGTCATAGGGATTCAAGGCTCGCATTCAGCAAGGAGGACCGGCTTCTAGACCCTTCGAACTGGAGTGACATAAAATGCGTGCTGAATTGGAAAACCATAATCCTAAACATGGAAACATACACGGAGATTTACTTAATTTACTAACTTTATGGAGTTCTGATTTGAAAAGAATAAGAAAATAAATTTTAATATTTTTTGAAAAAAAATAATTTATTTTTTTTATTTTTTGACTCATTCGAAACTGCTATCAAATTTCCAAATAGAATACGCGGAGTTATGTCTGACATTCAACTCAATGAAACGTTAATGACATGTTTACTTTTGAATTATATAAATCATGTTTACCGAGACAAATTTGCGTGTCACTGCTCATTCATGCGTTATACATTGTGATCAGTTTTTGGCAGTGCGTATACCTGTGAATAAATATTTTCAATAATGAACCATATTAAGAGTAAAATTAGAACCCGAACATCGGGTGAACATCTTCAGAACTCCTTAGAATTGGAAGAGCTTCAGTCCAACCAGACAGTAATGCATTAGTTTTTCCGCAACCAAAATTTCCAATAAAATGGCAAGAAAGTCTGTGTTGCTGTTCTTACAGTTACAAAATCATAAACTAGTGTAGATTGGTTAAATAAAATTATTCCCTTTAAATCATCCATCCAGAATGTTAAGCAGCGACGTCTCTCCAATTGAATTAAGGGAATCACATATTCATTTAAATGTTCTTCATATCGGCTTTCTAGTATACACTGAGTAAATTTGAAATAAACGTAGCTAAACCCGTATATTTCTCTCACAGCGGTTCTTTCAGATGCAGAGCTTCTTTTTAGTTACGTTTCTGAAGCTAGATGTTTGCCGTGTTCTTCGCCGTTCCTCAGCCAACTTGATGTTTGAAGGCCAATAAAGAGATTCGTGCAACATTATGACTCTGAAGTTATTGGAGTAACTAAGGCAGTCGCGAGTCTCCTCACAGTCTACTACACATGAAGAACGAAATATACAATGATGATTAATTGGAAGAAAGAATTACATGGCATATCCTAATAAACAGATCTTGTATAAATCTGTTCTTCGATCGGCTCCATTTTATGCTAGCGTAGTCTGAGGTCATGCTACCAAAACTCACATTCAACAAATACAAGTTTTGCAAAACAAAGCTCTTAGAGAAATTTTCAAAATTCGCTGGTTCATCTCCAAATGGTATATCCACAGAGGATTTAATAGAGACGCTTTTCAGCTAAGTATGATTAACCCTTACAGCGTTACGAACTGGTTTTTACGTATTGAAAGATGGCTTTCCAAATCGTCTCACATGGAATATTTTGCCAGCTTTTGATGAATCCGAAAGCGTTTCAGACAATTTTTTCTGCCTTACATTTTCTGTTTCGAAATCGCTGACTACGGAATATTCTAAACTGTTGTTCCCTCCGACCTCCTGTCGTGCTGAATTGGTAGTGGGGAAAGAGCGATCGTTAGAGAAAGATGTTACAATGGGAGGGTCATAAATGAAAACATCAAATCCAGCCGTACCATCTGCCGACCTGAGGGCAATTTTCGTGCCGAAACTGGAAAATACTGGGAAGCCTTCAACGCAAACCTTTATGTATGTGAAAAATTTGCGAAGCAAAATTTTTTCTGCAAAAGTAAATGTAATTTGCACGGAACCCATGAATAACTTTTAAAGAAGTCGGTATCACCTAATTTACAAATAATTTCTTTTAGCATAGAATAAATACTTAAACATGTATCTAACAATGACTGTAGAAAAAGAGAAATTTGATATAATTTTTGTTTTAGCTGTGCGCATTGATTAAAAATACTATATTTTTTAAAATTATTATAACAGTTCACAAAAAGTTACTTCAATATATATTTTGAATAATTGTTCTGAAATAAAAATAAGATTTTCGAAAGAGTTCAAATCTTGAAATTCCGTTTCAAACTAATGTGTCATTTATATGTTTGTATCGAAATTCATTTAGTTGTGTGAATGTGAAGTATGGACATTTTATTATTGAAATATGAGGAAAAGGTGCGTTTCCTTAAAGAAAAATTCGTTTTACTCTTCTGATTTCTCGTTTAAAACGAACTACTGAGAAACTTCCTTGGCATGATATGAAAATCATTCGCAAATAATATCGTATTTGATTAGATCGCCTTTTGGCGTTGATAAAACAAAGTAGTGAAAGTACATGAAATCGTGTGATGCATTTTTTACCCTAACCAAATTATTTCCGTTTTACTGAAGGTGTTATCGAATAAAAGGGTCCGGACGATATTTGACTACGAATATTTTACTGTTATGAAGAAGTGTTTATTTCCAAATTTCGGAACGGTTGGGACGTAAAATTCTCAGCAGGTAAGAGTAAATAATTATGAAAAATAGTTGTTAGTAGAAAAGACATGTAAATATCTTTTTATAAAATCTTCGCAGGCATTATACGAAGGTGGGAAAAAATATGATGGTGATCTGGGTGATGCAAAAAATTTCGAAAAAGGAAATAAGATTTTCCGATTATTTGTCTATATCAAGATATGAAATGACACAATTAGATGCTAAAGATAGACAACTTTAACTTTCATGGAGGACTTTGGGGGATGGGAAAACAATTTGTTATTTACGACTACGGTTAATTAAAACAAAGGAGAGCTGTCCCTGTGTTGGAAGGGATGCCTTCTTGGAATACGTTTTTAAGAAACTGGCTCGTATTCACGTTACAAGTGGGAAATCTCAATTCCAGATCAAACTACTAATGTTCAGTGACGTTACTGCTCGGCCGCTAGTGGACGTTATTTATGACTAAGAACTGATGAGGGTACTATATTAGGTACTGATTACCTTTTATTCTTAAATTCATTAGTTAATACTCATGATTCTTTTACTAATAAGGCCAGTTATATGCATGTATTTCTTGAAATCAGTTTTCATATCTTATTAACAATTTATGTGCAGTTTTTATGGCATCCTTCCTTCACGTCCACTCAAATAATTTCACAGCCTAAGAACAAAATAGAATTATTTAAAATTTAATATCTATGCTTCTTTTGAAATATTTCTCTTTAGTTTGGTTTACTTGAAAAGCGCTCGAAGGCTATCTGCCAAAGGAGGGAGGCCTTCATGGAGAACTGTCTAAGAGAAAATGGCTTGTATACATGTTACACAATGGAAAAATCACGAAAACGTACATGCAGCCAGCCCGTTCGCTGGAATTCGAACCGAACTACCCGTGTTAATCAATTTTACTGCTTGGCCGTTGGTGGGCGTATCACTTTTTGAGATAATTATCATAATATTATATATTTCAATAGGCATCAGTAACAATCAATGCTTTCTATTGTGATTTACATTGCTAGTGATGTTAATCTCGTAATTAATACTCTTGGCTCTGTGCCTAAGAGCAGTAAAGCTTCAACTGAGAACTTTTTAAGCGGAACTGGCTCATATTTCCGTAATTAATACAAATGTGGTAATAATATTCTTGTCACTGTCAATGATACCACTCGTACGATTTGGTATTCACTTTCGGAGCAAAAATACATTGAGAAAGAAATCAATTTGGGGACAAATAAACAAGAATTTATGAAATAAGTATTATAAAAAAGCAAAATTATTTTATATCTGGGTCATCTGTTACCATTTACTTTGTGTTTTAATATCTTTTCATATTTTATTTCAGTATTACTTTATTAATTCTTAAATATTTTGTAAAATACGAAAAATTTGTTATATCAATATCACATAATATAATTACATATGTATTATTTACTACTGAACATCATTTCTGTGTAATTACTATTATCAGTGTTCATACCAGATTATGTGGTAGGTAAATGTATATATATGGGTAACATAACAAAAACATTTCAACCAATATTGTATCAATCACATAACATATGAGTTGAGTAGTTATCATAGTGTAACATAAAAAAATAAACAATTCTAAATTTCAGGAAGTTGCGTTGTGTGACATAATGTCGGGCAAACACCCGTTCAAAGCTATGGTCCAGTGCAAATAATTAAAATAATTACAAGGCTAAGTAGGTGAAATCAATCTAACGTTTATTAAGGAGAAAATATTATGAATATAGTTACATTTTAAAAATAGCGGCGACCGGTAAGCCTTATATCTGAAGAAACAACTCAAGTTTACATACCTTCTTCACAAATTTAACAATTCACCTTTCCCGTTTGGAAGGCATCATACAAAATTTTGGGTATTTGATACAGGCGAAAACCTCAGATGGACACTGTCACGAATGCAGGTAGTAAACATTTAACGTTGGGTATATACTTCTGTAAAAGAAAAAAAAACAATATGAGAATTAATAATGTGCAACCCCTTCGGAGGCCAGGCTTTCGCTTTCCACCCCACAGCCGCTTCCAACCGGTAGGACTCCGGTCTTCCCCGAAACACCGGCCATACTGAAATCAGTTAAACTCAGGAATTCTTCATTCAATATGCCTTCCTTCTGTGTAGGTAGTCGAATCGTTCAGCTCGCCAGGAACTCCCGACTGCTGGTCTCCGCTCTGCATCTTAGAAATCATCTCTCATTCCTTTTCTTCGAGAAAGTCTCGTTGGCTCCTTCAGAAAGAAAGCGTGTAATCGAAAATGTTTTCCTCCTCTCCTCTCTCGAGACACTGCGCATCCACTTTAATAGCTGGCGCGTTTTTTGGAAATTTGGCATAGAAGGTGATCAGCAGGTCCAGCAACCCAAACAGAGAAATCTTCACGGGAAGGGGTTTCCCGACTACCAGAAGAGCCAGTTAGCGCAGTTCAATCATTCGGCCTACAAGGCCACACCAATGTGTCAACAATCTCCGCAGACGAAAACAAGGGGGGATAATCTAGCCTCGCATCGAGGTCCAAGTCGACCATGTAGAGCTTCCTACCCAACGATTATTTTCTACTCCTCGAAATACCCTGTAGAAACTTTCCCTGCTCGCCTGTCCAGCAAAACAGGGTCCTCTTTTCGGAAAATTCCAGATGGTGTGTGTATACATCCAACATGTCACCCGCACATATGGTTTTTCGTTTGGGCGAAAGAATTTTCGGGGTGCAGTAATCTTCTGATAAGGGTTTCCGAGAATTAATTCCAAGCCGACGGTTGGGGTGTGAAAATTTTCAGAACCAAGTCAACACAAATGACTTTGGAAAATTAAAAATTAAACTACTAATTACACAACAATACAATTCATAAAAAATGTCAGCACTATATAAATTGTTTCTTCAGCAGCATTTAAAGTAAAAACAGTCATAACCCAGATTGAATTACAATTACTATTGATTTACCTACCGCCAGTCAGAAAATATGAATTCGATTAACTTTAATAGAAAGAGGGATAAAAATTAAGTTACCATAAGTTAAGAAAAATTTAACACACCAAAAGTACAGCAACAAGGCTTTACAATAATTAAAGTTAAAAGTTAAACAACCTTAAGGGTCAAAACAACAAGATACAAAAATCAAAATTCTTAAGTCCCTAAACTCAAATTAAAATCAATCACCTTCAACTCAAACTTTTAAAGCAACCAAACCTAAATTTAAAGTTTACAAAAGTTACAGTTTAAACTTACAACCAACTTTAAACAACTAAAGCAAAAAAAGTTTAGAACTTTAATTACAGATCAAAACTGAAATAGTAAGCAAAACTTAAGCTTGAAAATAATAGCGATTAATACATAACAAATTTGTGAAATTCATATTTTCTTTCAATTCCAAATATAATTTTCTTTCCCAGTTCTAAAAATGTATTCTTGATATTATAGAGTAACAAAAAGATACAGTATTAACTAAATCAATGTGAAATTATCGTTAATTAAAGTACATTTTGGTAGTAGATTCCTGATAGTTTTAATGTACACATGCTGCAGAAAGATTCAAAAAGTTTGCACGACTGAACAATTTTTTCATGTTCTGGGCAGAACCATGGTTCTAATTTCAAATAAATAAATAAATAAAATAGGCTTCAGCACAGCGACAGTTTTTTGACTGATTTTATTATAAATGTATGAAGCAAATTTCTTTTCGTTCTGCAAAAGAAATATATATGTCAATGAATAATATGTTTTTCAGTGTGCTATTAAAATAAGAAATCCATACTCGTCTGACGCAAATTAACTGACATATATTTTTAATCAAAATTTTGCAGGAGAGATTTCAAATATTACTTTCAAGCACTAACTACACAAAAGTTGCATTGTTAAGTTTTTAAACGCGGTTGTCGATCGTTTCAGCATCTTTTATAAGTGCTAGGAACCGTCTTATTTTTCTTTAGCAAGGTAAGGAACAACATATTCAATGGCACTTTGTTCACACAATCGCTTTGCAGACACTTAAATTTCACAAGTCTCTCGTGTTTTCGTAGACGAAACAGTCCATAACTGAAAGCCTAATTTTATTCAGAAAATTTCTTACATTAAAATCATAACCACTTGTCTCTTTTTAAGATGTTCCCGGATAAATAGGCATTATTCTAAAATAGAAATGATAAAATCATTTGAGATATAATTTTTCGTTCTCAAAACGAACTATTTATTTCGCCAAAAAATAATTTTAGAGCTCTGAAATAAATTCAAGAATTGAATAAATATTTTAAAATTCATTCAGTTGTATAAGAAAGTAAATAACGGCAGCACAACATTATAATGCATCATCATAATATCAGGTGAGAGCTGTAAAAAAGTTTCATTCCTACTAAATGGTTTATATAACTCTCCTTTTATAAAAGCTCGAAAAAGAGAATATATATATATATATATATATATATATATATATATATATATCATGTGCATTTGGGGAATTGTCTTATTAAAGGCATTGTTGTATGTGATTGTAGTAAAATAAACACATAGTGACAGGTTTTACTCCCGCACAGTTATTTTTTGGGCGAGAACTCAATACACCTCTAGATACAAATAATGAACCGGCAACGGTAGATAATCCTTCACAATACTTGTCACGTCAGAGAGAACACATTAAAGCAACTAGAGAATTAGTGAAACAAAACGAAGAAAAATATTTTCAGTCTCAAAATAAAGTTGTTAAAGGCAGAGAACCACCAAAATTTAATATTGGAGATGAGGTATTTTTAAAGGCTTTACAACCACCTCATGCCTTTCAGCCAAAATTCAATGGACCTTTCAAGATAATAAAAAGTTTTCGAAATAAAAACTACTTAATTCAAAACATCGAAGACCACAAAACTACAAAAATTCATTGTAGCAAATTATTTAAAAGAGTTGATCCAAGGTTCAATTTGATTAATTAAGAACATTTATTTCATCGAGCTTGTTTTTCTTGTTCACTAAGTTAGAAAAAATAAATAAATAGAAAACATACACACGTTTGTAAGTGTTAGGAAATTAGTGGATTTATTTCCAACAAAAGAATTTTTTTTTGAGATTCCTTGATCAGTGTGGGTGTCGGTTGGCCACCTTCACTCACACGTTTGGTTGGCTGCAGGCTGGTCCGGGTTGACTAATGTCATGGAATTAACAAAAAAAAAAAAAAAAAAGGGTGCAGTACACTTAGTGATCATTACAAGTAACGAGCTAGACATGAAAATTGTGCTACTAAAACAAGCTTGAGTAGTAAAATACATATACATATATAACAATAATAAAAAGAGGAAGAAGAAAATTAATGTGTTCAAAAAAAAATGAAATTGTAGAGTAATTGGTCTAGATGAAGTTAGTAATTTCAAGGGCAAATTGATGTCATCCAAAAAAATTTATAGAATCTGTATAATTAGAAACTTGTCAAGAAAATGATCATTAATGCAGAGTTGTGTTTAACAGTGAAAATGTATGAATGTAAAAATAGGCATTAGCTTACAATTTCCATTTACAAAGAGAAAATTGTAACTTGACTACAGATTGTAATGAAAGTGTATGTGTAATTATATGAGTAACTTGTATGATATGTATTAGTTATTAATTTTTGATTGTACTTCATATGTGTAGCACTTATCCCAGACAGTGAAATTATGATAAAATAATTTTTGACTATTTTTCATTTGATTTAACTGTTATACCAGATCATACATGTAATGAGTGTTGTGCGTCAGTAAATTTATCGTGCAATGAACTGTGTTTCGGTGAAATTTATCATACAGTGCTCAGCGTCAGTGAAGTGCAGTGTTCATGCGGTGATCTGTGTTTTTTCTTTGGCCGGAGGGAATGTGCTAGCAAGCCGGCATCTACCTTCAGACGATATCGTTTCAAGAATCGTCATCGTATCGTCCAAGCCCTTGGTGGCAGTTGTTGGACCGGTTTTTTTCTTCTTCTGCGGCTGGCGTTCGAGGGTGTAGGTTCCTGCTTCTCTTTGCTGTTCCTTCGATGCTGTCTGCCATAGATGAAAATCCTTTTAGTGAGATTTTACATGAAGATTCAAGAAAATAATTACTCTTGTTTCCTGTACATCATTGCAGAAAATAATTTTTTTTGAGCTTCTTCCTCCTTTCCAGAACTCTTCGCGCGCACGTGTTTGCGAGATCTGAAGCTTCCTGATTTAAAGAAGAAAATGCAGAAATACCAGGATTGATCAAGTATGCTTAATGACTGCCATCAAAGTTTGATTGTTCCTTTTACACCAAGACTTTGTTTCGAGCGGATCAAGAAAGATTGACTTTATTCTCAGTGCAGTGTTAACTCTAGTGATGCGCATCACTCGTGCTTGATGTTCAAATTTATTCGTCTGTCTGGTTGATAAAATTATTTATATTAATGCTTATTTCAATATCAAGGATGAAGAATAAAATATAATTGATTTGGTAACATACAGTTGTCATACTTTGGGGTAAGTACTTTATTTTGCTATCCTCTGTGGGTCACATATTTTATCCCTGTCATTCGGGTTATTGCGGAAACAACGTGATGTACTCTTAATCATTGTTATAATTTCATCGCTGATAATTACATAAGAAATTAAAAAATATAAACAGTTTTACTACATACAAATACTTTCACTACTTATAGCTCTTCTTAATTAATATTTTCACCACATATGGTGCCATAATATTTTTTACTGCATATCTATTCTCAATAATATTTTTTACTACAGTGATATAAATATTTCCTTGTTATTTTATGAAATGACAAGCAAGCCCCAAACAAGCAAGTCTGGAGCCCCTTCAAATACCCTGTAGAATCCTAACAAATTATTTTATAGGATACAAATATGCACATGCTTTTTATGAAATATGCAAACCTCATGCAAATAGAATTCTGTTTTATTGAAATTAACGATTATGAAATTAATTTTAATATTACTCTATATAAAGAAATCTGGAGGCATCTTTATTCCCATTATTTTTTATTATTATCATCGAAAAAAAAATGTCTTTTTCTTATAATAAGCTAATTAGATTAGTTTAAAAATACGACCTGCGAAACTTTTTATCCTCCTTGCTTCAGTTTTTCTTATGACAGTTACGCACTTTCTTTAACTTGTTGATATAAGATCCATTTATTTTAAATATTTTACTAAAACGTTTTATAAAAAATAAGAAAATAATGCTAGCTCAAAATATTTGGTTGAAAAGTTATATAAAACTGGGTTCAGTACCCAAAACAATAAATAAAAAATGAAAACAGATTTTATATTAGGTCCAAACGGGAATTTTTTTTTTTTTTTTTTTCATTTACAGACACATCCATGTTTCGAGAGCATTTGGGTTAATGCCACTTTGAGCTAAAAATATTTATAAACAGCATATCATTAGAATTTCCGATACACAGGCTCGCAGGCTGTAGACAAAAATGTTTCATTCCTTACAGTGTTGCCATTGCTCGCTTTGAAACTGTTGAGTTTTTTAATCAAAAATCCGGTAAGTTTTACAGAATATGAAATAGATAATAAAAACATATTCCAAATTCTAAATTCGGGCTTCCAAGTGTCCTTGTTCGGGTGGAGGACTATGTGATCCAAAATGTGATGACTCTAGGTAACGTTGTTTATCCGCAATGCGAAAAACATACATACGTTCATGTAGATCCTCATTATTTAGTTTCTTTAAATAAATACAGGACGATAATATTTGGTGGCAACAGTTTGAAAAGTGATTCTGGCATTTAAAGTGATTCGACGCAAAATGCCGTTTCGAAACTAATAGTCCTTCTGTACTAACACTCATTTGAATTTTAAAAAGGAATTATAAAATTATAAACATTAAAATAAAATCTAGAAGCTTTCAGATTTTATATTATGCCCAAAAGACTTCTTTTGACGCTTTGTGTGTTACCTTTATTTATTAAATACCATGTTCTTCACAATCAAATTCTACTGTATCATAAGTGTAACACTAGTATTTCTCCCATTTCATCTTCTAACTTTAAGTATTTATCATGGTAATTCACTGTAATAACGCTGATAATTTCCACATCGATTAATTAATTTGAGTAATTGCTCATATTTCAATAAACATTAAAATGACGACTCTTGCTTGAGTATTAAGATAATTATTAAAGTAAAACAAATAAAAAAAATCACTCAGGGGGTGAAGTCCATACCGCAAACTTTCAATAATCGGGAATACCTTCGTATACTGATTAATAAGGTGATTTCACAGCTCCACAGATCGTCCAGCGTCCAAAGTTTACCCGAGCACCACATTATTCCTGCTGTCCTTTATTCACAAAATCCTCGTTAATGGAGATAGACATTTCTTGCGAATTTTTAAGATGACTTGGTTGAAACACCACTGAAGCTGTCCTTACAATAAATAAATTCCAGAGCACGGAAGGATGAAAAATCGACGCAGCTGACACAGGCAGAATAAACAGCATCGCACACCTTAGACGGATCCTACACGAGTCTCTTTCATTCTGGAAGCATCGATACCCACTAATAACGCAGAGCACATTTAGAACAGAATCTAATTAGGAAGTCAAAGTCGGGAAAACAGGAACACGGCATCCGGATCACAACGAGAATCCGCATTTCAATTCTTGGAACAAGAGAATCGGAATTCTATGCTGAGCTCTACGCCTTATGCCAACGCAAATTCTCGCCAGCTAAAACCCGAGAGAAAATCATACCCGCTGCTCACTGGTTCACGCGGCTTGCGAGAGCAAGACCCGAAGGGTCAACCCCCCCACTTTTTTTCTTTTCTTTCTTCTTCAAAAATCAGAATCCGAATAATTTCTAGCTTGGTGCAAGCACTCAGGAAATCTCGCTTTCTCCGCCTCTGTGAGTTCATAGGCTTTCAAAAATCATAAAATTAAATCTTACCAATCCCGGAATTTTATGTTATCTAAATTGAGAAAATGACACACTCATGACGAATCAAACACCAAAAAAACCTGACAATGCAGTCCGAAAAACATCTGTACTCACAACGCGAGAAAAAAAATGGGATCCCCAACTAACAAGCGAAACTAAGCTTTGCGAGAATCCAATTACCTGCTACACCCCCCACTGTCTTGAAGTAAGTAAAACTGCAACCTTAACAAAGCGACTGGAAGACGATTTCCGCTTCACACACATTAGCTAAAAGGCGACAACACACACCCTACTGCCTCCACTGTCAGTAAAAAGGCTATAACCCAATAAAACAGATGTGTTTCCTTGCAACCGTCTCTCGCCTTTGTTACAATTCCTACTCAAGAATAACGAGTTAAACAAAATCTTAAGAGCTTAAGAATACTTTTTTTCCGGATTAAAATACACATGAATACAAATAAAAAAATATTAGAATAATAACTTAAAACACATATTAATAATTGAAATTCGCGACATAACAATAGAAAAATTATGTTACAATTCCTTCGCATCATTTTCAGTTGATGAAAATCCCGAAAGCTAAAACTAGAATACCCATGAATACTAGAATACTCGGAACACGTAACACATCCAACATTAGTACTACGGCTTACTGTAGACCATCGGGTTGCCTTCCACCACACTTTAAATCAAGTCATCCGACAAAACAAAAGTTAGCTCCATTTTATTTCTATGTTATGCGTGCTCTTCAAGTTTGCTCCTTCAAACTATCCCTTGATGAAGAACTAAATTATTTAAAAGCAACAGCTATTCACAGGGGCTTTTCACCTAACGTTATTAATCCAGCAGTTAAAAAATTCTCATCTCAACACACCAAAAGGCACACTCTTGTTTTAGGAGATTATAAGAATTCTGTTGTCATTCCAAACTTTCCATCAATTAGCTATAAAGTTGCATATATTTTACAGAAATTTAACTTTCGCGTCTTATTCTCCCATCAATACAATTTCCGAGTTCCATACTCAAGGACTCCATCCCGGATATGTATTCCTGGGGTATTTATAGGATTCCTTGCCAGTGTGGTTCAATTTACATTGGCCAAACTAAGAGAGCCATAAAATTTCGCGTCAAGGAATATGAAACATATGTTAGAAAAAAAAGGAAACACAGAAGTCTTCCGTTGCTCAACATTGTTGGTCCGAAAATCACACTTTCAAATCTTCTGCTGCCAAAATTATTCAAAAAACATCTCCCATTAGAGAACTGGATTTTCTAGAGGCATTTTACATTCAAAAAAATCTTTCTGTTCTAGTTAACTAGTCCTGTGAAAATTTGAAAATATAACGCTGATTTGTGTTGTTTGACTTCTGAATTAGTATTTGTTCAGCGTGTTATTGTGTCTTAATCTAAATTTGATGGTTGAAATGTTATATATATATATATATATATATATATATATATTGTTTTCATTTTGAATTTGGATACTTCAGTTACTTATTATGGATCAAACTGCTGTAATTAAACTGCATGGGAAACCAAAAGCGGCCTTCACAAGGCATCAAAATACTCTTAATTCTGATACTAAAAATTAAATGAGGACTCGGAAAAGATTTATTCAGATTTTGTTAATCTGATGCCAGAGGAGCAGTCAGAAACTGAAGAGTTTGAATCGAAGTATTTTTTTTTTTTTGAAACCTCAGTATCCAAACTTGTTAGATTCATTGAATGTTGTTAATGTGCCAAATGTTCCACAAAATTACAATATTAATAACTTTAATTTACCGAAGTAGAATATTCCTATTGTTTACGAGTAAATTTAATGATTGGATGAATTTTATATATTTATTCTGTGCAACAATGCATAATACTTTATCGAATATAGAAATTTCAGTTTTTGATAGGAACACTTGCTGACGATCCTTCTCTGTCGCGGACACTTAACCGACACCAGTTAGCCGACAAGACATTTAGCCGACAGGGACACTTAGCCAACAGGACACTTCGCCGACATGACATTAAGCCGACAATGAGTTTCGGTCTTCCCAATGGTTTTAAATTTTCTTATACTTTCACATTTCATTACTACTTTGCTCAGCACATCACACTACATTCATTCCCGTACAAAGTCGTTTCGCTCCTCCCATTAATGAAAATACCTTTCACTGTCAGGAAGTAGAGTGATTCGCCCTACTCCTCGCCACACTGGAACTACTTTTTTTTATCTAAAATGCTATTTACACCCTATACAATTACAGATTAGGTATCGAATATTTCTTACAGATTACTACAATTACAGGTCAGGCATCGCATATTTATTTATATGGGATAGTACTCCGGCACGGGAATTCGTACCTCGTGGCTTGCGACCAGAAGTAGGTTTGGTTTATATAATTACGGCAAAGCCAGAGGGCTATCTCCCTAATGGAAGGGATACCTTCATGGAGGACTCTCTAAGGAAAAATGGCTCGTATACATGTTACACAGGAGAAAAACTCCCATGCAGCCTGTCTGTTCGCAGGATTCGAAATTTGGACCGAACTGCCAGTGTTCAGTGACTTGACCGCTAGGCCGCTGCTGGGCCTAACAGAAATAGAGTGACCGTTTTAATTAATATATAACTGGTCTCCTCCAATAAAATTGCCTTTTTAGGCTAGAACTTTATAAATGCATTCAGGAAAATGGACACCAAACATTTCCCTATTACCATGTAGCTACAACAGAAACGAGAAAAAGAAGGAATGAAAGAGGAAAAAAAAGTTAAAGTTAATAAAAAGTGAAATGAAAATTTATATATTTTTAACAGATATTGAGAAAGTTACATTTTATGAGAAAAACATGAAAAAATATAACACATTATATTGAAAATTACACATCGCGACTTTCAAAACAGAATACATAATATTATCTAGTTGCACGACTGATCTAGTTAAATCTATCTTTGATAGATGGCACAACATTACGGTGACTTTTCAGGATGTCTCGCTTTGCTCCTCCCTGCTTGGTGCTCCTCCTTCTGCAGATTCCTCCGATTTCTCTTCGGAGATTTCCCAACGTCCGGAATTTCATATCAGCAACGTTTTCAATATAGGAAGAGTGAAAAATGTAGTTTTTGAGAATAGAATTCAGTTATGAATGAAATAAAACCTTAAACAGTATTTTACTTCTAAATTAAACATAATGCACCAGTTTAGTGCTATAAACATTAATCTAAGTATTTTCAGAGAGAGGCGTGATCAATTAAATGTTACAGAATTTTTATCAAAAGTATGGTGGCATGAACAGCTTATTATAGAAGTCAATAATTTATACCTTTGCTTGTCTTCATGAACATTTTTAATTATAACTAATAACAAAATAATACAGTGGTGGCCAAAATTGTGGACACTTTTAGAAATTTTTATGTTTTTGAACTTTGTATGCTTATAGAAAATGTTACGTTTCGCAAAATGCAAACTTGTATATATAATTTTAAAGAGAATGTATTACTGAATTCAATACAAAACTCAAAATTCAATTATTTGCAATACAAAAAAGTTATATGTACTTTAATATAAATAAAAAACGCAGTTATGAAGTGGTTTGTAATGTGTAGCTTTCCTGGCCAATCACTGTTCTTGTTCTGAGAACCAATCAAATGTTAGTAACTGCCAGTAGAAGCTGATATCATGTTTACACTTGAAACAATTCATTATTTGGCTTTGTTCTGTAGAAGGAGAACCTGATTCTTATACACTGCAATTACAAGTAGGAATTTTTGTAAAAAATTTTAATATTTAGTCAAGAAGCAATGACATCAAATAAAAGAGTAGATTGTCCAATCTAGACCTGTCCTAGAAAGAGATGTAATATTATTGTGTTATCAGAAAGTGGTCTTTCCTATGCTGAAATTGAAAGACAGGTGGGTGGTTCAGTGACTACATCTGGAGTCTGAAAGTTTTGTTTACGATATCAGGAGACAAATTCAATAAAAAACAAAGAAGGAAAAGGCCGAAAAAGGTGCACCACATCTATTGATGACAGAATAATAAAAAGACTATTCCTCCAAGATAGAAAAATGTCATCAGCAGCCATCAGAAGTGATCTGAATGATGCTGGTGTTTCTGTCAGTTCAAGAACAATCAGGAGAAGATTAACAGATGTTGGACTGAGATGTAGAATTCCACGAAAAAAGCCTTATCTTAATTTTCAGCAACGAAAACAAAGACTACAGTGAGCAAAGGAACACATTAATTGGACAGATGATCAGTGGTCACAAGTTATATGGAGTGATGAAACTAAGATATCGTTATTCGGTAGTGATGGGCGAAAATATGTAAGACGTAGAATAGGAAAAGAGCTACATCCTGACTGCATTCAAGCAACTGTGAAGAACCCAGTTAGTGTTATGATTTGGTCATGCATGTCAGCAGATGGTATTGGTCGCCTTCATGTCATCGACGGGACTGAATGCCAGAAATTACATTGACACTATTCAGAACCAAAACTTCTACCTTCCATCAGAGATCTCTTTCCCAACAATGCTTCGTTTATTTTTCAGCAGGATTCTGCTCCTTGCCACACGACCAAAATATCAAAAGAGTGGCTTCGTACAAAGAGCATTAAATTGTTGCCATGGCCAGAAAATAGTCCTGACCTCAATCCTATCGAAAATTTGTGGCACAGTTTGAAAACTCTTGTCCGAATGAGGCGCCCATCAAATAAAAGGGAACTAATTGAGGCTATAATTGTTTCCTGGTATCATGTAATAACGAAAAAAGAGCTTAAAACTCTATTTAGCTCAATGAAACGTCGATGTGAAGCTGTAATCAAAAATAAAGGGTACCCTACTAAGTACTGATAACTCACTGCAATCATCACTATCTAATGTATATCGATAACTATTATTGTTTAACTTTTTTTGCATTGCAAATAATTGAGTTTTGTGTTTAGTATTGAATTCAGGAATAAATTCTCTTAAAAATGATATATACAAGTTTGCAATTTGTGAAACGTAACGTTTTCTATATGCATACAAAGTTCAAAAACATAAAAATTTCCAAAAGTGTCCAGTGAGGGATGAAACTAAGATATCGTTATTCGGTAGTCATGGGCGAAAATATGTAAGACGTAGAATAGGAGAAGAGCTACATCCTGACTGCATTCAAGCAAATGTGATGAACCCAGTTAGTGTTATGATTTGGTCATGCATGTCAGCAGATGGTATTGGTCGTCTTCATGTCATCGATGGGACAACATGGACCTTATAAGATATAGACTAAACCAGTGGGCGGGGCGCGCGTGACCGGCATTTTCGGCAAGAAAGAGTAGGGACGATCTGGTTTACTTTAATACTGAAACCTATGGCATTTGTATCACATAACTCTTTTTAATTATTAAATGTGATTCATTGTATAAAGATGAGATTATGAAAGCCACAGTGTTTTCCAAATAGGATTTAATGTATCTCATTAAAGCACTTTTTACTGCATTTCGCGTATTTCTTTTTTTCACTCGTAATTCTTGTACAAACATCTTTACTTTGGTAAAACGATAAAAACTCTAAGCGCAAAATTTATGAACTTAATTTTGCGTAAAAATAAAGTACAGTTAAATAAGGTTGATAGTACGCGATGCTTTGAAATAAATAATGTACAATTGAACAAGATCTGATATTTTTTTTTTTTTAATTTTATTGAACATTTTCAGGCAGTGTTTTTCTAAACTATGATGACATTACAAAACGATCATATTTATTTGATTATATGATCATTAAATTATTAACATTAAAGTGGATTAGTTATTTTAATAATTCATAAAATTCGGAGCATAAAATTTTTTGAGCGTAATGAAGGAAAAAAATGTAAAATAAAATTTAGAAGCACTCTTTTTTTAAAGTTTTGTGTGTTACCTATATTTAATGAATATCATGTTCTTCGCTCGAAAACCACATACATTTGAAAACAGCATATCATTAGAATTTCCGCATTGTAGATAAAACTGTTATTTTCCGTACAGTGCTCGCTCTGAACTGGTTGAGTTTGTTAATCAAAAATTCGTTAAAGTTTTACAAAATATGGAATAGATTAAAACAAATTCGAAATTCGGCCGTCCAGATGCCTATATTCGGGTGGAGGATTACATTATTCAAAATTTGATGGCTCTAGATACTGTCGTTTTTGTCACAGTGCAAGAAACATACATGTTATCATGCAGATTCTTCATTATTTAATTTCTTTACATATAATACAGGGCGATAATATTGGGTAAGAACAATTTGCAAGGAGACACGAACATTTATAGTAAAACAGCGCAAAATGCCGCTTCGAAACTAACAGCTTTTTAGGCTACCGCCTCTTTGGGCTACTAAATTAAATTAAATAATTAATAAAAAAAACTTATGCTAATCTAAAAATAAATTTAAAAAATAATCACTATATAATACAAGCAAAATTAATTATTACTTTTAAATACAATTTTAATATTAGAATTAAATGTATAAAAATATTAAGGAGTCAAACGTGTTTATCACTATGATGTATTATGAAATATAATTGAAATAAATTTCCTTTATAGAAATTGTGCTATAATACTCATCTATAATTTTAAAAAAAGCAGCACAATTTAGAATTTTAAACAAAACTTTCAAAAATTCGTTTTTAAATATTTTAGTATTTTTTACTTATTTACACCAATAAAAAGCATAAAAATTGCAAGAGAAAATTGCTTGACTAAAATTTTCTATTAGTTCAGATTTAAAATATTATTTTCTAAAAGAAGTAGTTACAAATTTCCTTACAGCATGGGAAAAGCTTAAAAAAATCCAGTCCTGAAAGCATGCAATAGCTTTATAATTATTTAATTATTTGGAAAGCTTGATAAATATGCTAAATTTTTAAAAATCAATCTCAATTTCAAAAATAAAAATATGGAGAATATCTAATTTGTGAAATGAGGCGCTAAAACCAGCTTTTTCTTGACAATTATACACGCTGCAATAGGCAACCAATGTTAAATTTCTGCAAGTCGTCCCTACTCCTCCGGATGTGATCAAGGTGACAGCCGGCAACGCCTCAGACAAGGGAGAAAACCCGTTTGGGTTAGTCTATTTCTTAGAAGGTCCATAGAGATGATAGCATGACAATATAAGCGATGTGTGATGGGGGTATCTTATGCTTTAAAAGAGCAGAATAGGCTTGCTAGAATTTCGGCATTTTTATACTCTGCTCAACAGTAATCAAAAAGCTCTGTTTTTGAAATGGTTTATCACTGGAGATGATATGTGGATAATATTCAGTACCATTATAAGAATAAATAGGTCATGGAGTAACATCGAGCAGAAGGTTTGCGTTCCGAAATGGTATGCTATGCTTTGTATACTGTGGGTAAATTCTTGCCACCAAGTCAGACAATAAATTCAAAAAAATATTTCCCCCAGATGTTGGTTTTAAAGCAGTATTACTTAATTTTAATGTAATTAATTGCTACATGAAATTTCCCACAAATAAATAAGTTTGCGAATCAATTAAATACCATTTCTTGATATTTTTGCAGACAGAACTAGGATAGAGATAGGCTTACAGCATTTATGGTCTTTTCATGTTAAATGAGGCAATCTAGTCAATCCTCAAGATGTTCGTGAATCTGAAAAGTATAAATCATAGCAATAAATGTACATTATTAATGTTTATTATTTCGAGAACTGTATTACACATTCAGCCGAAAATGGGTTTGTATCTCTATGTAAATCCACGGCTTCCCGTAAGGGTTAAATTTTCCTCTTTGCTTACACATTTCACTTAAATACGGATTAATGAAAGCTGACATATATCTCCAAAAAGTCTACAAGAACCTTTATCGTACTTATTGAGTTATTCTCGGCAAAGGTTTTGCATAAAAAGAATGATAAATGCGTATAAGCTTTGTTTTTATTTCCTTGTAAGAAAGTAAAAAGGAAATACTGCAATCGCGAAAAGTTTCATGCATTATATTTCAAAGCAAATATCCATTTTCACCGCTATCGAATGCAATTTAACGATGTTTTGCGTGATATCTGTACGTATGGACGGGATAAAAGACTTTTTTCCGCCCAAAAAAAAATTTAAAACTAATTTAAAATGAATTCTGAAGAGAGTTTTTCGTGGTATCTGTGTGTACGTATGTATGTATCTGGCATAACTGAAAAACGAGTAGCCTCAGAACGTTACAATTTTGTATATAGGACTGCTATAACATGTAGATGTGCACCTCGTATTTTGGTTGCAATCGGCGCCACCAAAAGTATATATATATATATATATATATCAACTCTGTTACTCGGCTCAGTGATCTCAGTTTCTTTATTCTTATGTTTGTAAATTGTGCATTTTTTGCTTTAAAAATGATTGAATTATGTTGTTCTTATCTTCCAGTTAAGGTTTTTATGTATTTAGTAAATCTGTCTGTAATAGTTTTAGAATTATCAACAATTTAAAAGTTGCTTAAGTGCCGCTAAGACTAATAGTTTTTTCCATGGCGGCCATTGCTTGTTTACCTTTGAAACAACAGAATTTGTTGCCAATCTAGAGAAAGTAAGCTTCGCAATAACAAAGCTAACGCCTTGTTTATTTATTGAGAATTATATCATGCTTAATTCATTCTGGAATTTATTCGAGGAAATAAGTTTTTAAGATTTACTTCATAATTTTCAAGACAGACATTTTAAGTTTTAATGTATTTTTGCTTTATCGCGAAATGAGAACTGAAATAATAGAATGAGAAATAATGAATCGTCTGTGAAAAATTGTTTCTTTTTTGTTTTGTTTTCTTATTTTCCTTTGTACATCGTTTTATTTTGTGCATTCTGAGTTATAATATGGACGAAGTAGAACGCTGTTAAGTGAACCTAGCGCCAGAGTGTCGCTATGGTAAATGAATATAGTGAATTTTAAAGAGTGCATTTATTCTATTTTGGTTTATGCGCTATCGACGAAGTAGGTTTAATTCCATCCAATCAGTTTAAATGAAATGCAAGAAAAAAAATGGGTATAATGTAATATTCCGTACAAGGAAGTCATGTGGTACACACATCAGATTTTTTAATTTTTATTCTTTTGCGGGCAAATAGTGATACTATACTAATAAAGAATGCCAATAGTACCTACATCTGATGTCTGGGTTGCATTTACATATAGTTATTTCTATATGTATAGAATGTCCAGGACAAACTCTCCTCATCTCAGGACAAACACTCAAAACTCAGTGAACAAACTCTTAATAAATATACATAACAATATTCCATGTTACTATATTTCTGATCAGTTAGAACACATTCCAGAAATTCAATACATTAGATTTCTAGTTAATGAAACAAGGTCCCCAAGATTAGCCAAAATCAGAGTTACCCGGATTCAAGTTTAATAAGACTCAAAAGGACGATTAATCGGTATCATAATTAACAGAAAAAAATAAAAAATTCACCCACATTTTTTATCAGTATAATTTAGAGCACAAGTTCAATTTTTATGAAAATTTAAGAGAGCACTACAAAAAAGAATACCTTTTAAATTAGAAAGACACTATTTTGCTTATATTACTTTTGTATTTCGACCGGATTCAAGGTAAGATAAGAGATTACTTAGCGCATGTTTAATATATTGTTACGAAAACAAAAAGGAAAGCGTTATGATAAGGCTTATATATTAAAGACGTTGCGTCTTTGGCGCAAAGCGGTGGTTTAGAAAAATAAAAAAAAATTGTGTTTTGCTCTGTAGCAAGGTTTTATTTAGGGGGTGTTGTGTTCTGAATGTGCCCGCAATTATTCGTCGAAATTTTAATTTGTAAATATCAGTGACATAATACACGTTATTTAAAATTGCCGGAAAATCCTAATTTAGCCTTTGTTTTTGCAAAAAACGAATTAAGCTGGATATAAAACTGAGTTACGATTCATTCCGAAATTTATTAAAGCTAAATGCTAAGTGGAATAATTTATCAAACAGCACTTTTAAATACCAGTAGAAAATATGATTATTGGTTTTTCCCAAATATAAATTCGGATTTCTAATATAACTTTCTATATTTACTGCGCTGGCAAATTTCGGCATTTTAATTAACAACTGGCAAATTGTTTTTGAAATAATGATTGATAATGCCAAGAATCGTCAATAAGATTCAGATTCTCTAGCTTGCTCCTCTTCGACTAGTTTCCAAGTTAAGCTAGAAGCAGTGCATAAATTATTACTCAAAATGTACGTCTCAGCATCACTTTCAGTATCCAAACCTTTATTCAATAGATGTAAAGTCACATACTGTAAATAAAAATAACTTCCCTTACCGAAAAGATCTCCTTTGCTGAAGAAAGACTTCATTTTTTAAAAATAAAACACAATGTCAGCTAACTGATTTAAGCGACTGCCCTAAAAATGGATCTGTATAAAATTATTTTAATTTTTGTATTATTATATATTTTTATATTCTATACTATAATATTAGTTTTTTAAATAAATTAAAATTTCAGTAATAAGATTTAAGTAGCTATGATAAAAGCTGGTATGTATAAAACCCGAGTTAAACAACTTAGTTCAGTTTTTAATACTGATAAATTAATATTGCTAACTCAACATTTTTACAAACTGAGTTAAAAATCAGCATAACTAACTAAAAGAAATGAAGAAACCAATGGAAATAAAGCTACTATGTTTTCCGCATCCCAGTATTTATACACGAATGTCCGAGGGAACACTAACTTAATACATAAAAGTGCTAAATTTGGTCTGTAATATTATATGAAATAATAATACATGAAAGTGCTAAATGTGATCTGTAATATTATATATGTACTACTTCTTTTTTTGGACGTTTTATTTTTTTTTAACCTAAATGATGTTTTGAACCGAATTACATTAAACCTTTCCTTCGAATATTTAAATAAGTAGTTACGAATTAAAATTATACGTTTAGGATATAATATTTGTTTTTTAAAGCCTCATGATATGAACACGTACATAATTAAAAGAGGTCTTTCACTTGGAGCACACTAGAAGGTTCAGTATTTGAATTCGGAGCTTTAGCTCTTGTTCACTCTAAAGAAGTCAGCTTTATATCTCGATCCCAAACAATTTCTATCTACTTAACATTATACGATCAAAACTGGTATAAATTCAGATTATAGTCCAGGTGACATTGTACGTCAAAGGGATGCACCAAGTCAGACCTGCTCTCTTTATTATTGCACGGTCAAAATACGCACTAATACTTCTAGGCAAAACGACATTTGAAGATTAACGTCCATCTTAACATTCTGAAGACGAATATTGAAGTAAGTACAGAACACATTGTTTGATGTTACTCTTTCTATAATTGGTTAGAATACCTCTTTTTAGCAAAGTTTCTATTACGAAAGTAGCTTGAAGTTTCACAAAAATTAAATTTGCGCCCTTTTTATTTTGAAAATAAATAAGGATATCTAATTATTGTTAAACCTACTTTTATTTCTATGCCACACCTTCATTACATTGTGTTTCACGCAATATGTATTGAATATTTAGCGAAATCCGATGAGGCATATTCTGTAACTTTGCAAGAGATGTAAAACCCTATCGTAATTTTGATGCTTATGAACTTAAAAATGATGGGAAGAACCGCCTCTTCTCACCCTCGTAGGAGATCTGGTAGTCACTATGGCATAGAGACTGTCTAGCTTAGATGTGAATTTATCATGAGTTTATTCACGAATTTGAATTTATTCACACACAAACATTAAAAAATTAAAAAATTGGCTTTCATGTAATGTAACAAGATTTTGATAGTAAATACAATATAGACCCTCTCAGTGATTAAATATATCAATATTGTAGCAGTAATGTATAGATATTAGACGATTTTACACTTTTCCCCAAGCATAAATGTAGCATAATTTTTGTATTTCTGATCTTCCATTACTACGTTCAAGTACGAGAGATAGAGATATAAATAAATGACTCTGATGCTGCCAATTCTCTCATTTACTGTGAGGATCTGATTTTTGGTGTATTTAATAATAGAAATGATTTTAATTTAAATAGAGAAACGAATATTTGTAAGATATCGCGTTGTTTTGTGGAAGAATTGAAGGAACAGGCTGCTGTCTATTTAGTTAGGTAATGAGAGACAGCTTCAGAGTTTGTTAGATAATAACCAGATTATACTCGGAATATGGACTACAAACATT
Organism: Stegodyphus dumicola; assembly: GCF_044657685.1. Lineage (NCBI taxonomy): Eukaryota > Metazoa > Arthropoda > Arachnida > Araneae > Eresidae > Stegodyphus > Stegodyphus dumicola. The sequence goes on along the minus strand of NC_140771.1, from coordinate 261,787,191 downwards.
GTAAAACAATGAACTCGAGATCTGTGATTATTCGACAAAGACTTTCATTAAAACGTACGCAAAATATTCGTGTTACCGAATGTACCTGATGAAGTATATAAAATAATAAATAATGAGTTATCTTCTTTAGGAACTCGATGCCATATAAATTCACTTAAATACGAATCGAAGTGATATCGTGCTGTTCCGTGATGCCTACTGCTGTCCCCTTTTTGGAATTCCCCATTGTTTTGATATTTGTATCATTATCATCCAGCCCCTAACTTTGAAAATTTTTGCTTTTTTGTAGAACGAAGGTCACATATATTAAATTTCCTCCAAAAATATAAGAGAATACAGATAAATAGCGTTTACAAAGGTTGTTAACGCATTTTTTGAATAATTTCGAGACCATTTAATTAACGCGTAAATGTAAAGCGTGTTTTTTTAAATGGTTGATCTGATAGCAATTTTGTTTTCGGATTATTAGATCTGCAGACTTTATATTATACCTCCCCCGTCCCAAATTAGTTGCTATATTTAGGTCGAAAATTTTGTCCTAAATTAGTTGCTAAATGTAGGTCTAAAATTCAAATTAGTTGCTACATTTCAAGTATTTCGGGTCATAAAAGACTTTCGATGCAGTTTAGTCGACTGATAGCAGTAAAATTATATATGAATTAAAATTGCTCTATTTGCTATTAAAATTATCACAACTTGGTAATTCGTTCTCAGATTTTACTTTCCACAAATATAACACTCAGTTTGGAACAAATTCTTCTAACCAAAATCACAGGGCTCGCACACTCTTAAGCCAAACCCCATTTTGGAAGGACTCTACCACCAATGTATCAGAAAGATCATATTACGTGTATCAGAAAGATCATTATACGTTATTAAATCAGAATCAATGTATCAGAAAGATCATTATACGTGATTAAAGCAAAGCCTCTTCCTGCGACGCCCAGCTCAGGCATTTCTCTACCTTCAGTGCTCTTAGTAGCATCCAACTCAAGACAGCTGGAACACAGCACGTAATTACTGCGTGCTAATCGCTGCTTGGAGAGGGACCTGGAACTCGGAGGAGCTATTTGCTTAAGGGGATGGGATGCCCTCGCGGAGGACTTTTTAAGGGATCGGATATGGATCGTAAATTTCACATCTGGTATGTACTACTTAATTTCCAGTAATTAATTTAGCCCTTGGTCACTCACTTTATTTTTATTTAGTTAAAAGGTGCACTATTTGGTACACCGCGTCCTGGGAACGAAAAATTTCTAAACAGGTGGCAAGTCAGAAGATCAGTCGTTCCAAAGTAAATTAAATTAGTAATCAAGATGATAAGTTATACTTTTTAAGAAAATTTTGCAATCATAATTTTGAGTAGGTGCCTGGCATATCTTACTAACATTAAGCTAACTACGTGAGTGTTTGTTGCTGACTGAGTATGAACAGGAGAAACGGAGAGTATCATAAAATTTACATGACATAATGCCAATTTCTTATTGGACCATACTTTATGCAGGCGGTGTTAACATTGAGACACAAATGTGTTTAATTTCTTATTTACTTGCAAATTCTAACTTTAATTTACTAATTAAGCATTTTATATGCCCTTTAAAGTATTAGCATTTCAAGATTTGTTGCTTTTCGGCTATTTCGGACACTATTTATCTGTTTTTCAGGAGAAACACACTTTGAAGTCACATCTCATATGTTTTTTGGAGACCAATGGTGATTTGTTATTTGAGATTTTTGCGGGTGGGTGAACTCACAATTGATTATCTATAAAATAGTTTTATGCTTTTAACTGGTGGAAGAGTCCTTACAAAATGGGGCGTGCCTTAAGGAGACTCATACACCTTAAAACCCATAAGATGTTCGAATAGGTGACTGTTGCGAGAATTCGGATAACCTATTTATTTTAAAAGCAATTACTACCAACTTTTTACAGCTGACTACATAACATAGCTGCTTTCTGAAATAGTCATCAGAAAGTTTGTGTTGCCACAAATATTTTTATAATTTAATCCGCTTTGTGACAACATTTTTCGTCATGTTTCCAACTTGCGCGCACAGTTTAAAACATTCTGTTTCATAATTTGATTCCATATTTAATATATAGCTTTTATAACATTTGGAAACTACAGTGAACCTAAAATTTTAAAATTTTCATGTTAAATTTTTATTTTATTTTGTATTGAGTTTATAAAATGTATTTCATTAAAAAAATTAATTTTTTCGCCCATAAAATTTTTCATTATTAAAATATTCATCAGATTGTTGGTTCAGTTACAAAATAGTGCCCATATAAAGAATTCCATCAAATTTCAAGTATGTACCATTAGCCATTTTTTAAATATCATGCGCGCAAGGTGGAAACACGGCAAAATATTTTGTCACAAAGAGGATTAAATTACAAAAATATTTGTGGCAACACAAACTTTCTGGTTACTAGTTTCCAAATCAGCTATGTTATGTAGTCAGCTGTAAAAAGTTGGAAGTAATTGCTTTTAAAATAAATAAAATATCCCAATTCTTGCAACAGTCACATATTCGAAGATCATGAGGGGTTTAAGGTGTATGAGTCCCCTTAAAGCTATGCGAACTTAAAACGGTGTTTTAATTATATTTTATTAAATTTCAAAGCATTATGATACTTTGAAATATGCACCATTTTATCCAGTATTACTTTACGTTTATTTATTGAAATTTAAATTACAGAAATATATTCTCCGCAGCTTGATTTCTTTTCATAGAAATTATCTCCAATAATTCCTAAAATTACTTTGAATTCACATGTAACAATACTTACGAATGTGACAGCTCTTATTTCATATTTAGTATTTATCTAAGCTAATACTTTAAATAACCTTTTCTTTTCTACATTTGCTAAAGTGAATTAACATATGTACCACGAGCTACGAATTTAAAAAAAAAAAATAATAATTGAAAATTTTAAATCCTTGTGCACCACATAGAATTACACAAGGCTTACAGAGGTAAGTAAAAAACAAACAAATACAACAACACAACACAAAATAAAATAAACTTACAAATTCAGAGATCACATGTAAGAGATAAATTTACAGAAGAAAGAGAAAGCCATTTTATGTTGGACAGATACGTGAATGGGAGGAGGAAATGTAATATTCACAGAGTTTAACCTAGAAATGAGTTCCTTTAATTCTTCCTTGAGCTTTGAACAATAGAACAACAAATGTTCGAAATTTTGCCCTTCCCCGAAACTGCATGAATACAAGTCTATACTAGATAATCTAAATGTCTTCAGATATGAATTGAATTTACCATGTCCAGTTAGAAATTGAGTAACTTCAAAATTGCAGAAAAAGTGTGTTTATTATTCAGTCTGTGAGGAATGGAAGGAAAAAATAGTTTAGTCAAAGAGGCAGTAGTAGAATTCCTGTATAGTTCATTCCACCTGAGTATTGTATCATCTCTATTTTTGTTCTTGTAAAATGACTTGGGAAGTGTCATTGGAGTAATTACTTGAAGATGTGTAGTTTGTTTTGCCAACCAATCAGCCCTTTCATTTCCTAGATTGCCAGTGTGGCCACGTGCATGAGAAAAGATAACATCAACACCTTTATTATTAAGGTTTTTAAGAAGGGCATGGGAAGTGACAATTAATTTATTATATGAGAAGATATTCCTAAGAGAATATAAGGATGAAAGAGAATCAGTGCGAATAAGAAATTTATCACTTAGCAAACAGTTATTAGATATCCACTAAATTGACTCACTAATGCACAGTAATTTGGCTTGGAAAACACTGCATTCATTGGGAGTTTTAAAGAGTTTGTATTCCAGTTCAGAACCATGATGGGAAACGACATAAGCTAATACAACTCGATTATTGATTTTACTGCCATCTGTGTAACACACAACAGGATATTTATCCTCAACAAAATTGTCATAAATGATAGTTTGAATTGGCAAACTTTTGGCCGGATGAGGAAGATCTTCAAACAACACCTTGGTATCGAACATAAATTTTCTGATGGTATTTTTAAACTTTTTGGTATTTAAAACATGAAGGTCAATCGGAGGAAATCCTGAAATTGCGAAACAGGCTTCATAGCTAATTGTTCTGTAGCCACGCACAACTCTTAGTAAAATTCTTCTTTGAATTCTGCGAAGTATACGGGAATTAATTTTCTTTTCTAAAGCTGTTCCTCACACTCTAGAAGCATAGCAAATAAAGGGGACAATATTCTGCTTATTAAACATATCAATAACATTAGATTTTAAACCAACTGTATTGCAAGGTAAACGATTAAGTCCTCTAAGTATATTTTCACACTTATTGGATAAATACATAATGTGATTTTCTAGCAAAACTTATGATCAAGAATAGCGCCTAAATATTTAATTTCATTCACCGTTTCGAGTAAGGTATTATCCAAGTACAATTGTTGTTTTGTATAGTTGACATGCTTTCTTTTTTAATTATCATAATTTTAGCTTTATTATGATTAAATTCAAATTTCTGTTCTCTGAACCAATTGGAAATAATATTAAGGGTGTTCTGAGCCGTATTAAAGAGAGTAATGGGACACTTCTCTTGAAAGTAAATTAATGGATCATCAGCAAAAGCAATTGTTTTACACCTCGGACAATGTGAGAGTCTATTGAGTAGATCATTCATAATTAAATTCCACAATAAAGGTCCGGAAACCGAGCCTTGAGGGCAACCTCTTTCCAAAATGCGCGAGGAAGAAACTTGGCCATGGTAGAGCAATGCAGATTTGTCATGCATAAATCTAATAATCTGAATGCGAGATACGAGAACCATTATTTTTAGGGATTAAAAGGACATTCGCTGTTTTCCAGCAACGAGGAAATGAACCAAGCTTCAGAAAAGTATTGAAGTTTTTGGAGAATAAATTTGGAAACATTTTATGAACTTGCTTCAAAATTTCGTTTGAAATAGAATCAAGACCAGGAAGTTTATTAAATTTAAGTTTTTCTATAACACTATTAATTTCTGATATAGTAAATGGAGGATCTGGATTAGCCACATAATTTAACGAAGCTTCAGCCCTAATCATTCTATGAAACGAATAATCCGTGCTAAAAGGATCCGTAAAAAAGCTTCTGTTAAGAACCTCATTAGCAGTTTCTTCAAGCGACTTTGTAGAATTACCACATGGGAGATAAATTCCACTGACTGCAATTCCTTTCATAAAATTTTTCTTTATACCATTCGTATGTATTTTTTTCTAAACATTCCTTTCATTTATACTCATCAGGAATTCTCTTCAAGAGTTAAGCTTTGCATCCTGGAGCTTTAAGCTGTAACTATATCTTAAGTGAAGATATTTTTGTTTATATAACTCTTTAAGAGTAGGGTTACGATTTTGTTGAAACCTACGTCTAGCAGCGTTAACGTGCTTTCTTATACATTCGATTTCAGTAGTCCACCAAGGTATCTTATGAACTCTTTACTTTTTAGAGGCATGGAAGCCTTGGATGCCTTATAGAGAATCGAGACAAAATTTTCTAGTCGAGAGTTTAATGCATGCTTATCCGTAAAAGCACTCAATAAACTGCGACAACTTATCAATCGACTGCTTACATGTATTGTAAAAATATTCCAGTTAGCTTTCTTTACACTGAAGACAATCTTGCTGTTTTTTCTGTCATAGAGAGTGTTATTAGAAGCTACAGATAGTTCAAAATCAGTCGTACAATGATCAGAAAGGGATTCATAATCTGGTTGACACCAACGCAAAATATCTGCAAGAAGATCAGATCCCACAACCGTAATGTCAATATAGCTTGAACCTTGAGTACTACAGAAAGTAGGACCACAGTCTTCGTTTATAAGGAACAAATGATTCATACTTAAAAATTCATAAAGTTTAACCCCTCGAGAATCTGAAACTGGACTATGCCAAATTTCAGATTTGCTGTTCGCATCCATAGGCCAAATCAATCTATTACAATTTTTTGAAGCTAATGCTACACTAATTTTATGCAAATCCAAGTCGATATGTCTATTAGGTTCAAATAATAGGAAAAAAAGATAAAATCATGGGTATTGAGAGTAACATGAAGAAACACCATATTATAATCAAGATTATTAATATCAAGCAGAGTAGACAGCTTATGATTTCGTACAATAATAGCAGCTTTAATGGTATCGCTATTAGCATCAAAGAAAACCCAGTAAGAGGAAGGCAAGTTGGGAATAGAGCATTAATAAGAGTGAGGCCCCTGAACAAGAGCGATATCAATGTTAGAATTTTCCATATTTAAAACATGCTGCTGAGTAGCCATTTTCGAACGATGAAGATTAAGTTGAATAATTTTAAGAACAAAAATGGGAAAGTTAACCATAATTCATTTGAGAAATTATTCTATTCTTCATAAGAATGTGAGAAGGACAATTTTCGGAGAAAGGCTTCTGCTTGACATCAACTTTCTTGCCAACATCCATGACTTTGCTATTATAACGAAAGCAATTTACACAAGCTTGGGTTTCTTGAGTTTGGTAGTGCTCACTTTTATGTTCTTTTGCACATTTGAAGCAAGCAACAGAATTTTTGGAGTTAGTTCCTTTGTGATTATACGCAAGGCATTTAAAGTACCTATTTATTATGATAAACTCCTCTACTTAACAAACCGACCACTCAAAATGCAAATACCCAAAAGATAGGTATTTTTTGTATAGCTCGGGTTTCATTTCGACAAGGATATGCTTTGAGTTTTGGAATTTTTTAAGAGTAAAACAGAATTTCATGTTATTAATACATTCATTACAATAAAAAAATGTCAGGATTTTGATCAAAGAGAAGAGTTAATACATCTTTATTATCAATTTCATTTGGCACATTTTTAATAAGTAGAGCAGGATTTTTCTGTCTTGGAAGAGAAGAAATTAGTTCAGGTTTGTTGTTGATTTCATCTTTTAGTAGGAAGAGCATTGCGCTAAAATTCTGTTATTAGAAATCGTCCTAATATTCTTTATACCTAATGTCTTTTCTGTAGGATTAATTTTTTCCTTCAAAAGTTTTTGAACATTAAGGGATGTAAAGTTTTCCAATCCAGCAGCTGCCGAAACAAGCAAATTACAGTCATTTGACTGTTTCTTTACATTTTCTCCCCTAGATGGCGATACCACCTCAGCGTAAGAAGGTCTCATAACAGAGGTTTACAAACTTGCCACACAAGCTTCGCGATAATTAGTAGATTGTAATCTTTCAAAATTTTAAATTATAAGAGATTTTAACTCACCCAAAGCAGTCCTAACATGTTCACGCAGCTCACCGTTCATATTACATTTAGATGCAAGTGCTGTGTTGATAGTATCATAATGTTTTTTAAGAGACGTTTAAAACACGTCAAGCTCTTTATCCGCCATCTTGAAAATGTCAGGATTCTGATCAAAGAGATCAGTTAATACATCTTTATCATCAATTTCATTTGGCACATTTTTAATAAGTAGAGCATGTATGCATTTTATGTGCCAACTTGAAAATGTCTGCTTGCTTGATGTAATCACTGAATTCGAGAATGATTATGTTCCCAGGGGCCACAATTATTCCCAACTTTTGGGCTGCCTATAATAGTCTGGAAGACGAAATATTTCGTACCTGTTTTGCAGGTGCGCATACTAATGTGTATGGTCGAAGACTTTCTTGGAAATTTTACTAATCGAATATCTTCATGTCTATATGAATATCTGTATGAATTTATGTGGAGGAAAGGACAGTACCACTTGATTGAGAACGATTTATTTAAGTGTTCTTGCTTGACATTGCAAATATTTACTCCCGCCACCTTACGCGATACAACCCCCGAAGAAGGATGTTTTAAGGTTTCTGCTGATGACTTTGATGTGCCTGGAGCATACTCATAATTAAATAAATGAAGAGATTTTTGGAGACAGCTTTTTCTTAAAATGAATGTGAGTGAATGTATTTTAATTTTTCGCTGTTGTGTAACGATTTTAAGTCTTAAAACTTACTATGATTATGAAACGGTTATCTGATTAAAAAATTTTTTCAACTGCTGTTTTGAATTTATTTTAGGTTTTCACCATACTAAATTTCCCGCTTTTACATAGTGTCTTTTGGAGGGATTGCAACTCCAGGAGACAAGATGCGACAGCTAGCCGAGTTGGCGATTTCGAAAGATTGTGCAAAACAATGCGCGATTGTTCGGTTCTGCCTCCCAACATTGTATTTGTTTTGTTTTGAAAATTTCATTTGAATGAATTGTTACGTGAAAGGCCTTAACTTCAGTATTTTTACTGGGGGTAACACATTTTAATTTTGCAATATCCGAAGCATAACGTGAGCGAACGAACATTATGCCTAAAGTACTAGTAACAATCTACCTATAGCTCAGGTTTGGAAGCATATTACTTGAAGAAGTAGAATGTTATATGACGCTCTGCAATCACACAACTTATCCACTGATGATACGTTTCTTTCAAGGCTACCATTTTGGAATGCGCGTGTGACGAAAAATCATACGTTATTAGTTTTAAGTTACCAGCGTCATAGCTACTAGTTTTGAATTTCTTAAAACAAAAGGTTTTAATTTCTTCAAAACTAGTCAGCAGTGCTATAAAAAATTCTAAATTATATTAAAATTGTAATGTATGCTTACATTTAACACATTATTTTACATTTTCAGAACTGTAACAATAGTTTGAATGAATACATACACTAAATGAAATGCTAAATCAATAAATAACGTCACGAAGTTACAAATTTATATACACTATGACTGAGTCGAATTCCATGGCATATAAAAGAAGAATTTTAGATGCTTCACATCTGCCATTCGCAGGGCATTCTATGTCTGAAGATCGCGGATGCCAACACCAAAGAATTGATTTCCCCTGTTTCTGTTGGGCTGTTCGTAAAGGAGAGATGAGGCAACCTTTCAATATTTGTGGCGAGCTATTGGAAGCTTTCATACTGGTGTCTATTTTAACTGAAGCTTGTTACAGTCTTTTACACACTTTTTGTCAAAGCGCTGCTTCATCGCGCATGATGGAATTTGGAAGTGTAGCCTTTTATTTTCTGGGAGACCTTGAAGGATATCCGTTGCGTGTATTCTCCGAGAAGCAATGATATGGCAGGCTTTAGCTGCAGAATCCCATCCACTTGCGTTAGTAACTACAAAGAACTGAGTTACTTAACAGGAGGTTTTCACATTTCATAGCTTTGGAAAAGCACAAGAAGACATAGCTATATTTTTAAGCTGTCAACTTCATTGCCGGCGCAAATAGAAACTCTCTAATCGATTTGTTGTTCAGCAGCATAAACTTAATTTTTCCATTTGTTGTTTAACAGCAGAAACTGTTTGTCAGATTTATTTTTTTGACAGCGGAAACGCTTTCTCAAGGCTTGTAGTTGAAATGAAGGAACTCTTAGTTTATTGTTTCCAACTCTATTTTCAACCATGTCTGTTCTGCCTTCCATAGCTTCGATTTTATTTTCCATTGCGGCAGTAATTTCTATTTTACCTTGAACTACAAAAACTGACAGTTGTCTTAAGTTGCTCCCCACCACTCTTTCCCTTGCTATTAAATTGCACATCTGACACCAAAAGTTGTTTCGAATGTTCGAGTTCGTAACGATTCGATACACTGAGAACCGATGGTAGCTTGATAAAACTTGCTTTCACGTACCAAAAGGGAAAAAAAAAAATTCTCGAACCTTTCACAAAAGCACTCATGAAGCTCTTCTCAGTCCGCAGAGCACAATCAGTATTTTCTACTTCACACTACTAAGAATGTGTGACACACCACACCACAAAGCACGGGTGAAAGCAAAGCTCGCACCGAGAACTATCAATAATCCTAATTCATCTCTGCGCTAAATTGTCTGAACTCAAACTGAGAACTGATGCTGTCTCCTAATTTATATACTAGTTTTCCCTCAGCCGGCGATAAATTTACAGTTTTTTTCAGTTCTGAAAATTGTCGGAAATCATCTACTGTTACAGTCACGTATAACGGCTAAATACTGTTACAGATATATAATCATTGTGGCTCGTGTAGCCAGTGAATGTTCTCCAGTGATCGGGAGAAAATGCCGTGAGATTTCTCGCCAGCATCTCTGCAAAATTTAGTCGCGCAAACAATAGGCCATCTTGGCTATATCTCATCAATTTAGAGAGAATGCCATCTACCTCAAAGCAATCTTCGCATTTCTACAGGCCGTTCTCTTCACATTGTCCAAAATAAGGAACAGTACATTTTTGTTTAAATGATCGGAAATTAAATTCATTGCCTACATTTTGCGTTTGTTTTAGCGGAAACCGGCTATAACAGTTGAAAGACATTTTGCGTGATTCACTTTACAGAGGGAGTTTACACATTTTTAAAGCGATTTCGATAGACATTGTCAAAAAGCAAAATATTTATAAATAAAACATTTTTGTATTTGCTTATTACTTCAGATAATAAATATCGTCTTCTACTTTTAAATTTATTCTCTTACAAAATGTGAATTAAAACATACTTTTTCGAGAGTAACGGAGGAGAATAATTCGTCTTCGATAATTAATAAACGCTGCGTAAAACCAACGTCAAATAGCATTAAGCATTCTAAGAGCAAAATCAGCAACATTTTCTGTCAAAAAGGAAAAAAAAACTGTCAATCCCTACTTCTATATACACTCATGTCCAAAAATTAAGGATAATGCAAAATCAGGCAAAAAAAGAGTTAGAAGCAAAACAAATTTGTCTTATTTGTAACGCTTATTTATTGAACAAAAGGTAAAGAGCAAAAAAGTTGCTATACGTTTGATATTATTATAAAAATTAGCGATTTTTTTCTTCCTGGAGCAAATTACAAAAAAAAAAAAAAAAAAAAAAAAAAAAACTATTTGCAAAACCCACTATTACATGGTTGGTATGATTGTTAGTACATTGTAGTGCTGTAGAAGTAACGAGAAATTGTGTACCCGTATGTATTCGTTACTCGGTGAACCAGTACTCGTTACTATCGTATCGTTACTCGTTACTTTCGGTAAAATCCATCGGTATTCGTATCCTGAGCCTATTTTATCGGTATACGGCTCTAGGGATCGGTATACGGCCCTATACGATAGGGAGTTTTACATCGTATTTTTGGATGGAAATAATTCACCTCTTTTTGTTGTGTCACAAAAGTCAGAAGTCAGAAGCGCCTACGGAAGGCCGTCAGGAAAATAGGAAAAATAAATAAAAAATAAATAAATAAAATAAAATATTACAATAATAACATTAATTAGTAATTAAAATAATAAAAAATTACTTAGTAAAAAACTTATTAATTAAAATAATAAAAAATAGTGATTAAAATAATGAATAATTAAAGTATCATAATAATTAGCAACTGAAATATAAAATACTTATAAGTAAAATTTAACAAAAATGTAAAGACAAATAAAAATTAAAATAATTTTTAAATTTATGATGAATAGTTAAATTATAAAGTAAAATACCAGACCTTGTCTTATTGGCTTAGTACCTTTTCGTCCTTTCTCATTTCATTCCAGTTCCAAAAAGTGTCATTTCGTTCGCTGCCCTTTCCCCCACCAATTCCCTCTTTCCCGTTTTATCCGCTGTTTGAAAAATAGGTGTTTACTTTACGATAAGACGAACGTCTGTTTACTTCAATTAAAATGGTTTAGAAGAGATGACTGTTTCTACTAATACTATTTATTATTTTATGCAGACGAATTATGCTGAGCAGAAGAATGAATTGCAGACGTGTTCAGAAGGTGTTGTATCTAAATATAACAACATTTTTGTTATATAGTATCCCTTTTTTTAATTTCACACATTTTCTAAAGCAACAGAACCACGGTATCACTATTTTGGCACACACACACCAAAAACATGTATCATTCTTTATCAAAAGCAATGAGTCCTCTTTAAATGCAACCATTCATGCCTTTTAGAGGATTTTACATGTCGTGGTCTTAAAAAGGTGATGTTCACTACCAATGTTTGTTTATGTTCTCAAAAATACAGATTTCTTAGAAAGTGACCTCTTAGAGATATCGTAATTAGATGATTTGCTATAATTATTTTCTAATAGATAACGGAATTAATGTAATTTAATGTCAATAACTCGAAGAAGCAAGTTTAAATACGGTGCAACAAAAATACAGAAGTATTTTAAATGACGAAAATATTCATATTTTGTCAATTTCAAATTTTAAAAAGAATTAATTTTGGACAAATTATGAAATCTAACTTTTAAAGTTGCCTTCTGGTTCCTATATTTATAGCTGGCAAAGTTTTATACTCGTTATGAAAAAATAAAAGTACAAGAAGTTTGAGTCTCGTAGACAGAGATTGACCGGGAAATTTAATTTCAAAATTTGCAGTGTTTGATGCCATTTGTAACTTGCCTTCGGGTATCGCTTAATTAAGTTAGAATAATTCGAGGAAATAAGTTTAAATGAAGTGCAGCAAAAATAAGCATAATTTAAAAAGTTATGCGGTATCCATATCAAATTTCACTTTTCATAATGACAATAAAACTTTCCCAAATACAAATAAAGAAACTGGGTTGGTGTTGGTGTACTTAATTATGGCAAAGCACACTAGGGCTATCTGCCTAAAGGAGGGATGCCTTCGTGGAGGACTTTCTAAGGAAAATGGTTGATATACACTTACACATGGGGAAAACCACGAAAACACCCATGCAGACAGCCCGTTCGCGGGATTTGAACCTCACACCGAACTACCAGTGTTCAACGACGTTACCGCTGGACCGCTGGTGGGCTAAAGAAACTGGGAGACGGCATTAAAGGTTAGATTTCGTTATTTGTCGATTATTCGTTACTTCGTTTGCTGCTTCTCCCCATTCCTTTCATCAGAACCGCTAATTACGAAAGGGTGAAATTCTAGTAAAGCATGTATATTAATGTTCATTATACATTTGTCACATTTTTGCTTTCTTTCAAGCGATAATGTGGTTCTAAACAGCGATAATATTGTTTTATAAATTAATAAAATGGGCCGTATGTTATAAAAACCTAATTATATTCAGATACACACCTTTTGCACATGTTTGAAATCCATTATTCTAATCAGAATGTCTACAGAAAATATTGAATCAATATTAGAAATCAAAAGCTAAGCGAGAATGAAGTAGTAAGAGTCATATCGTCTAACCTGTTTTAATTGAAGAAAACAGGTGCTTGCTTTATCGTAAAGTGAACACCTATTTTGCAAACAGCGAAGAGCCCACCAGCGCTCGAGCGGTAAAGTCGCTGAAGACTAATAGTTCGTTCCGGAGTTCAATTCCCGGCTAACGGCTGGCTGCACGGGCGTTTTCGTGGCTTTCCCCATGTGTAACTTGCATATGAGCCAGTTTCCTTTACAAAGTCCTCCACGAAGGCATCCCTTCCCTTAGGCAATAGCCCTAGTGTGCATTGCCGTAACCAAATAATCCGAAACCGAAAAAAAAGGGAATTGGTGGGGGAAGGCAGCGACGAAACGACGTCGTTTTAGAAGAATAGGCTACATAACCAAATTTCTATCTATACTCTGGTAAAATAATAAAAGCCAATTAACTTACTTAGTGATAAATAAATAAAATAAAAACCAAGGCTTTTATTTTCGCCTTACTTGGCTTTTATTTTATATTTATATATATATGTGTGTACTTTACATTTAATTATAAGGATATATATATATATATATGTACTTTACATTTAATTATAATTTCTTTAAAATATACATATTTACGTTTTGTAGTATTACCGATTGCAATAAAAAGGGAGGTGCACGTCTAGATGTTATAACAGGCCCATATACAAAATTTCAACGTTTCAGAACTAATCGTTTTTGAGTTATGCGAAATGCATATATACGTACTTACACATCACGAAAAAATCCCTTTCAAGTATCAACTTAGAGTCATAATCATTAGTCATATGTATCAGCTTAGAGTAAATGGGATTACATTTAACAATCCGTTTCTGGAATTAAAAAAAAATTGTGTTTGTACGTACAGACGTCATCCAAAAAAATAATTCACATGGATTCTGTAATCGTCAAAAATGGATATTTCCGTTGAAATATGATACGCAAAAATTTTTCTCGATTACAATACTTACTTCCTTTTTATTTCGTACAAGGAAGTAAAGAACTTATATTAACCTACATATTCTTATTTAAACAATACCTGAAAAATGTAGCACACGGGTATTGTTAGCAAATGTATCATTCGTATTCGAACAGCAACCGCATCATTCGTATTCGCATAGAAACCGCATCATTCGTATTCACATAGCAACCGCATCATACGTATTCGCATAGCAACCACATCATTCGTACTCGAATAAACCGCATCATACGACAGATGCGAGTAACGAAATGAATTTGTGAGTACCGAATCGGTACTTCGAGTCAACCGATGTACCCGTTACTCGGTAACGAATACATGCGATTTGCTCCAGCTCTACTTGTAAGCCGGCCGTGTTTTCGGAGTCGCTCTCTGCTGTCACTCGTATAGTAATATTGTAAATTCATTATATAAATACTGTATTCTATTTCTTTAATTTCCTGCGGGCAGGGGGGTATTCGTTTGGCCGCCCCTGCTTTGGGGGTAAGTTAATACTGACATAAATAAAATCTTACATAATATTAATTCAGGGGAAAAAAACTGATTTCAAGTATTTTGCAAGACATTTCTTGAATTTTTTTCCAAAAACTAAGTTTGCCCTTAAAGAGGCTAGGATATGAAACTCTAGCTACACTCATTTTTATTTCTTAACTGAGTCTATAAGGATGGATTTTCAAATGAAATAGCGTACGATGAATTATTGTTACAATTCCTAACCAATACAATGAATTAATGTTACAATCCCTAACCACCCGTTTTTCCGTATCTTGTTGTGGTAAATAATTTTACAAATTACTAAATTGTAGTTTCAAGACATTTGTAGTATATTTCTTTTAATAATACTGCGTTGTCTCTTTTTGCCTCAGTGAATTTCATAACAAATTTAAGCTCCCATTTCTCATAAGATTGATTTGTACAAACACTTCCAAACAAAGCAGGAATTATAGGATAAATATGAGAGTTTACTTTGGTACATAAGTGTTAATGCATATCGAAAACTAGTGTGTGCCTTTGAAAAATAAAAATGATGTCTTCTTCTTGCTCGAAAATTTTTCAAAAATAATATAACTTAAAAAAAAAGTTCCTTGAAAACATACGAGTATTTAGTAAATAACTGTTTCTTACATTGCAAAGATATTTCCAAATGCTTTTTAGTTATATATGCACATGGGATTTTTCTATAGCACTGTTGCACAAATTGATTCAATCATTATCGAAGCTGAGAAACATTTCATATATCATTTCAGAACTATAATTAAATATTTTGTTAACACAAGAACAGCCAAGTTTAATAGAATGAACTTAAAAGCTACAGAATGCACAGGGTTATGAAATATTAACCCATTCTTCAGAATTTCAGATCAAGAAGAATTTGAAAGTGGTAAAATGAAAGTCAGCAAATTCCATAGGAATCAGATGTCAAAACTGAATACTTAATAATAGACAATAAACAGAGACATATTAGAACAAGCGTATCTGAAATATTTGCATGGACCCATGAGCAACAAAAAAAGGTAGTAATATAATAAAGAAATAATCTTTGCACAATTTTTTGATTTTTTATACATGAAAAGTTACTTATTGGGTGCAAGTTGGTGGTTTTCACACCTTTATTCCAGAAAGATACCCAAACTGTCAATATTTATTATAAATTGGTACAACATTATCAATATAGCCAAACAAAACATTCCTTAAAATACAAATTTGAATTATTAAATAAGCAATGAATAAAAAAAATTAAATACATGCTTCTTCAAATCTTTCCGTTATTCTTTTGCAATTTTCTCCTCCTCAAGGACAAAGCTATCTGTTTTTGCATAAAAAAATGGTGGAATTGCTCAAAACTGGGTTCGTGCAACACTCGACTATGGAGGAAAAGAATTTCCTCGTTGTTTCATTTAGAAAATTTTCAGCAAAATTTTGTGTTCTTGCAGAAATTTTACACCAGTATTTTCCATTGCTTGCAAATGCTACAAGGCCATAGTTTAAGACTAAGTTTAAGGCAAAAAAACTGTTCGACTTTGAAATCCAACAAAAACGAAACGCACAAAATGGCAGAATTGCTTAACTGAAGGATTATTATACCCATGGTTGCTGGACGAATGATTATGCACTACCACAGAAAGGAAAAAAAAAAAAAAAAAAAACCCTCAAGAAATTCTGACTTTGTTCAAAGACACTACAAGCTGCATAGTGGCTGCATTGGACCATCAAACACATAATCCAAAATTAACATTTTAAATATATGACACTGAACACATAAGCTTACTGAAATCTAAATTCTAAGCATTCTCAACATTAAAAAAGCAGTTCCAGAAGTTAACAAGGAAGATAGAACTACTTAAATCCTAGAATACCAAAGTTATCACAAAACAAGATATTTCACATTCCATACTTTTTACAAAAATGCAGTGAAAAGTGGATTACAGTGAAAAATGTAAATGAAATTTCCAGTCAAATGAAAATGTTCAACATTTCAAGCATTTCATGACATTACCTGAATGGGAGGAATGTGACATGAATACAATTTCTTGATTCAAAACATTATAAGCAGTCATTACCTTTTCACAGTTCGAACACGCCGTTTTAAATCTTTCATTACTAATTAAATACCAAGAATAAGAATTGTTTTAAATCAGAAATACTTTAATCAGCCTGCATATGTGATATGAAATACTAATACATATCGCACAGAAAACACATGTAGTGGGATATACTAATGGCATGATTTCGAGGAACAAATTTCATGAAAAATAAGTCTGTTGTATTTCGCACTAACATGATGATAAAATGACTTCTGAATTATCTCTCAAACATGAAGTTTTAATCTTGTGGAAAGAAACAAATGATTTATTAAGAATTGATATGAAAAGACAAGTTAAATACACGTCATAGAAAGACATTTCTTTATAGCATGGTCAAGTCATTACTACACAGATGAGTAAACTTTCTTGTTAATCTAGCTTTTTAACAAAAGACACTAGCCTTCTATTATTTGTAGGCATCCACGTTTCAATTTTTATAACATTTAAGCAATTTCTTACATATGTACCTCATGGAGTTTCTCTCCTTGTGAATAAGTATATGGTTGTTTAAAAGATGTTTGTGAGTTAAGGAATCCTTACATATATTACACACATGAGGTTTCTCTCCTGTGTGGATAAGTACATTTTTGTTTAAACTGGGTTTGTGAGTAAATGACATATTACATATATCATACACATAAGGTTTCTCTCAGGTGTGGATAAGTGCATGTTTGTTTAAACTACATTTGTCAGCAAGTAACTTATTTCATATCTCACACTCATGAGGTGTCTCTCCTGTGTGAATTAGCATATATCTGTTTAAATTCTCTTTTAGAGTAAATCACTTGTTACATACCTTCTTTTAGAGTAAATGACTTGTTGCATACCTCACACACATGAGGTCTCTCTCCTATGTGATTAAGCATATGTCTCTTTAAATTTCCTTTTTGAGTAAGTGACTTGTTACATAACTAACACACAAAACATTTCTTTCTTGTGTCAATAAGTATATGTCTTTTTAAATCACCTTTTACAGTAAATGACCTGTTACATTCCTCACATGCATAAAGTTTCTCTCCCATGGAAATAAGCATATGGGTTTTTAAATGATCAGTTTGAGCAAACGATTTGTTACATACATCAGACACATAAGGTTTCTCTCCTGTGTGAATACGCATATGGGTTTTTAAATGACTTATTACATATCTCACACACATGAGGTTTTTCTCCTGTGTAACTAAGCAGATGGCTTTTTTAAAGTTCCCTTTTCAGTAAATGTCTGATTACATATCTCACATATATGAGGTTTCTCGCATTTATGAATAAGTATATGATTGTTTAAATAACTAGTTGAAACAAATGACTTGTTACATACCTCACACACGTGAGGTTTTTTTTCCTGTGCGATTAAGTATATGCATATTTAAAATGTCCTTCCATCTAAATGAACTCTTACATGCCTTACAAATCAGTTTTTTCTGCTGTACGTATATGAAGATGTTTCTCTAATGAACCATATCATATCTCGCTCACATGGAAGCGGTGTAGCACCAGGGTGCCTGGGTCAAGGACGCTACCCCTTGTTGAACATGTAGATTGTTTCGAATGTTGTCATGAGTAACTAACATAATTTTTTTTTTCAAATTATTATGTTATGATTTTTAGTAAAAGGAGAGTAGATAACTGGTAATTCTAGAAGAAATAAAGTGTGCGCAGAGTTCCAAGACCCAAAAATGCCATCTGGGAAAGCTGAAAAGGGGAACAAGCTGGCTTTAACTCGAGTCTAGAGATGCATATAACATACACATACTTAAGAGGTTAGCATAAATATATTTCAGTTGTTCAATTGCCTAATTCATCATGAAGTTTTTGATTTCGAACGTACCAGGCCAAGTTGGTGATCTGTCTTAGGGCACAATTTTGTGCCTGCTGGATCTTTTTCCTATATGATTTACATTAATATGCATAGTATAAGACGCAATACAGTTTTATAAATAAGCAACTTGTTATCTATTGAAAGTACACTGTTTCAAGAAATTAAGGGGTTATGTGTGGGTGCCATGAGAGAGTTTTACTGAGGATCACCCCAAGATGAACCATATCATACGTAGAGAGTAATAAAAAGTGATTTTAAAAAGAAATGCCATAGACAGTCCTGCACTGCAAAAGATATTTTTATTCTTACTTTTGAGAAATTATGTGCCGATGGCAGTATACAGATTCCAGTTCAAATAATTTTAAACCGTTTTTGGATGCTGTTAATGAATTTCGCACAAAACAATCCAAAGACAGAAAGGTAAGTCGATATTTCTTTGCCGTACTGCACAGATTAGATAATCTGTATATTCGTGCTTTATTTTGATTTAAAATGCAGTTTATTTAGATTATACTTTTTTGTTTTAGCTATGTTTTGGATGACATTTTACTTGAGAGGGCACTGCACAGAAACAGGAATAGCACAAAAAAAAAAAAAAAAAAATCGCAACTTTCGTTAAGTTGGGCCCCGAAATAAGTTTTTTCTATCAACACAAAAACAAAACAACTTACAGTGAAAAATATGCTTAATAAAGTGAACAAATAAATATAAAGCTTTGTTTTTTTGTAAATTTTTATACCATTTAGATCATAAATGCTTTATTATTTGATAAGTCATTATTTCACACTTTTAATTTTATAATTCCCAACTGCCCTCTTACTAGATTTAGGAAGATGTTCTAACATTCGGAAAAATTCCAAATGCGGAATCGCACAAGTCCCAACATCACACTTTGTACTGCATTTACAGCAAATAGTGAAGACAATTTTCACAATACTTTTGAAAAATGCCATATGAAATACTTCAAATAAATCTTGTCTGTATGCCTTACTTAGTAAAAAAAAAAGAAAGAGAAAAAAACTAGTAACTCCATTACACATCCATTTCTTGGCTCTAGTGTACATTTGGTTCTCTTTCAATTGGCGAGAAATTTTGATTAATTTTGGCGATAAAACCCCCATTCTGGTCACCATGATAGTTTTAACTTTTAGCTTTTTAACTTTATTTAAGTGAAAATAGATTGATGCGCACATGGAAAGTTAAGGAAGTGCGCAATGCCTAGTTTGTGCAATTCTCTGATTTTTTTAAAGTGAAAATAGATTGATGTGTACATGGACATACTGTTTGTGCAATTCTTTGACTTGTTATTTTGGTTTCATGTAGCGGCCATCTTGAAATTGTGCTTTTCTGCTGCCGATATTGGCATCATAAAAAAATCACCAAAAAAAAAGGGTGTACACAATTGTAAACTTTTACCCCATTTTTCTTGTATTGTCATTGTTTTCTTTGACTGCTACGCACAATTTGCACATTATATCACAATCCTCACTGACTTCCTACACATAATTTATTCTTCACTAATTTATTATTATTTTGCATGATTTCAACATTATCTTTTTCCATAGTGAAGCTGTAAAAAAGTGGTCCATATTCTAAAAATCTAACAGACCACTCATTTGAATACTTGTACATGAAATTAAACATAATATGCAAGACTCACTGTAGGAAATTTTAAGTATGATTGTTTTCTGACAATGTACTATTCTTAACGGTTTTGTTTTCGGAAAAATGGCCAGAGAAATCTAATAAAAGGCAAATGAAGCATTGCTGTATGTATGCAAGTATTTGTAACTGTTTTACAAATACAGAATTAATTCAAAACAATTTCCATAAATAGCATTTATTTTTATGTTAATATTTAATTATATATTGTTTTGCTTTTCTTCCTAACATAAATTTACATGTACAGTAGAATGTCCAAAATCCAGACTCATCGGGACTGCAGCAATTCCAAATTTGGAATTTTTGCAGATATTAGATTAATTTAAATCTGATGAGATGGCATGCAAAAATTATACAATTAAAAATATGAAATCGTGTTTTATAAAATAATGAAGTATTTATGATGTAAAGGGTATCAAAATTTACCAAAAAAGCTTAATATTTATTTGTTTACCTTATTAGACATTTCTTTCAATGTAAGTTGCTTCATTTTTTGTGCTAATACATTCTCTTTAATTCTATAGACAGACGGACATATCTCCTGTTTAGTTACATTGTTGAAGTCCTGTAGCTGCTATTTCAAAAATTCCGACTAACTTGTCAATTGAAATTTTCTCGTTTTCAGTAACTTCTCTGTCGCTTTCTTCACTTCCGGTATTTTGGTGATTTAGAACCATACTACAGATTTTGCCATTCATTAATTGATTCATGATTGAGAAGGATTGTTATCACAAAGAAAAACTTCTTTCTTATCATCTTCATTTATTTCCGCTTTTCCACATTTCTTTACAAAATCTGTTAATTGAAATATTTCACCTTTGTTTGCGATATCCGAAAACCTTTACAATTAGCAGCTATGAAGATCAAAGTTAGCTGTCCTTCACATTACATACTTGGATATGCAATCATGAGCTTGATAAACAAGTTGGTCTGTTAAATTTTATCTTGCTTCTATCACACACTGAGACAATTAAGCCTGAATTGTATTACTTTAGTTATTTATTATACTTATATCTACTTTTTGCACATGCTTAAGGCTTATCAAAGTTTTGAATAAATAAATTCCTACATAAACAGGCCATATTCCCATATATACATATACCTTATTGAGGGTTCGCGCTAGCTATCTTACCACGTGATGCAGTCTCTGTGGGTCCTAAATTCTGCGACTCGATGCCGCAGGTTTTGGATTTACATGAACAACAAATCCATTATTCTTAATTTAAATAGTCCTAAATGTAATCTTTGGGTCTATGAGTATTATCAACAAAATCTATTTTTAGCATATAGAAAGAATTTTTGGTAAATTTTTCACCGTCAACATTTTTTAGCTCATTTAATTTAATATGTAATAATCGCCACGTATAATGTCAACATAAAAGGTTATCACACTCATTTATTATTCAGTTGTGTGCGTGTGATTATGGCAAAGCCTCGAGGGCTATCTACCTAATGGGGGGAGTGCCTTTGTGAGGGAAACTGCTCATTTATCATTCAATTAATAACACAAAAAAATGCTTAGGCATCGCTACATGAGTCATTACTCAAGTTGTCATGTTTTGGTTGGCATCAGATCAACGATGTATCTATGTGAAATGTTTAGGTTCGAGATGTAAGCCAGGCCCACCAGCGGCCGAGCGGTAAAGTCGCTGAACACTGGTAGTTCGGTCCGAGGTTCGAATCCCGCGAACGGACTGGCTGCATGGGCGTTTTCGTGGTTTTCCCCATGTGTAACGTGTATACGAGCCAGTTTCCCTTAGAAAGTCCTCCACGAAGGCATCCCTCCTCTTAGGCAGATAGCCCTCGAGGCTTTGCCATAATCACACACACACACACACACACACGAGATGTAAGCCAAGTTGCTGCGTAGCATACAAATTTACGCTAAAATGATTGCTTCTTTAATATCAAGGTATTTTATTTAGTGTCAAAGTGAAAATAAGAATTGCGACTCTCCAGATGTTTTATTATGTGCGGAGGGGGAAATTAAATGCACGTGCGTAAAGCCTACAAGTAAATGTTGTTGGTAATTTTGAGGTCCGGATTTCGGACTCTGAACTGTATTAAACATTATGTTTAACAAGGCAAATTTCATTTACATACACTTAATATTCTTTCCCTCCTAGCTTTAGTGCATATGCACTAAGTTGCATGTTTGATGAGCTAAATGAGACTTACACATGTTTAACATCATTATTTTCTGCTAATGTTATGCTTAATATCATGTTCTTTTTTCTTTTCTGGCATAAATATAAATTCCATATGCTTTATGCCACACTGCTGTTGCCAAATAGCATGTTTAAGAAGAAACAATTGACACATTTATGCTCAATATCATGTACTTTCTGCTGTAAGTATGCTTAGAACCCTGCTGATTAGCCATTGGTGACCTTGACAAGAAAAATGCAATATCACAAATGAGATGTGTACGGTAGTAAAAGCAAGGGAAATGTTTCAGCATTAACGACGTAAATGAGACTAATGCTATTTTAGTTAATATTTGGTTCCCCTTTTCTGTTACTGGGACAGGATTCAGAAATTTATGTATGTATGCATACATTTCTGAATCTGATCCCGATACCTGATGAATACCTAATATTTATATCTAAAGAGTTGCATCTTACTTTATGCAGACAAAGTTGCACAGAATGCTGAATTAAATGCATGCTGTGTAGGTATTTTCACATTCAATTCATGAGCATATCATGAAAAATGTCTTATGTCTGTGCAACAAAAACTTACATGCATACATTTAAGAAGTTACTGACTAAATATTAAATCTCTATGCTTGAAGTGCTAAATATTAAAAAAAGAAAAGAAAAGAAAAGAAACTGAAGCATTTACAAAATTCCTCTCATACTTCCATTAAACACATATATTAATTAACATCAAGGGGGAAAAAATTTAAAATATAAAATTTGATATATTTATATTGAAAAAAATTTTAGGTACAACTCTGATATACGCCCTAATTTCACCAAATGTGGCGATATGTGTTCTGCGCTGGTTTTTGGCGCAATTGCGTGTTCTATGGCAACCCTGTTGACGTTGAACAATCTTTAGCTGGAGCTCGTTGATTCGCATCTGTGTCTGAGAAGATGGGAGGGAAAGATAAAATGGTAGAAGTTGTTGAATTGAAGTTCGGCAAAAGAAAATAACATTGTAGCCATTCTGTTGAGAGGTAGTGGATATTTGGAGGTGTGGAAAGAGGGTCTGGGAGATTATTTTTAATGGCTGTGCATGATAGAAGTACGGATTTGTGATTTTATTTATTTGTGAATTTTCTGGAGTGTGTCTGGCTGTCATGTAAATATGATAGTGATTACGTGGCGGCATGTTAAAGGCGGTATGAAATTGGTATTTCTGCTGCTCGAAAAGCATTAATTCATGGTAAGTGCCTTTTATTTTATTCTTGTTCTTATTTTGTAGAATGTTATGTTCATTGGTTATTTAGTATGAATTTCTGTCGTTATTGTTGTTTTTTAAACAAAATGCTCTGTACATGGTATTATTTGAAATTTATTGTTATTATGTTATTTTACTAAAGCGAGGTGTGCGTAGATTCGTTCCTTGCCTAAATTTTGCAATTCGTAGATTTTTTTTATAAGTTTAAACAGGATGCTGTGTACATGGTATTCTTTGAAATTTATTGTTATGTTAATTTATTAAAGCGAGGTGTGCGTAGCTTGTAAATTCGTTCGTTGCCTACATTGTGCCATTCGTAGACTTTTTTTAAGTTAAAACACGTCGCTGTGTACATAGATTCTTGTCAAATATTTTTGGTTAGAAACTTTACGTTTTTGCTATCTAAATTTTTTGTTTTTGTTTCAGATTTTTAGCTTAAATCATGTGTTCAAAACGTAGTTTTTGCATGTTTCCAAAACCGCGTTTTTGGAGACATTTTAGGCTTAAAGTTCGAAATATAGACAAAAAATTTAGATAGTAATACGGCAGCGTGAAGTTTCTCGCCAAAAATGTTTGGCGACTTGAGAGCGCATATCAGAGTAGTTCCAAATTTTAATTTAATATCTTCATAATTTCAGTATTTTTTACCATTTTACCCTTAAGACTAAATAAACTATAAAAAAGCATTTATGATTATAATTTTATAAAAAAAATACGGGTTATTAAAAAACAGGTTGAAGAACAGCAAAGTTACTTCAATAAGTTCCATGAAATAAAATTTTAAAGTAGCACAGCAAATTTCTATGAGATTCCTGCTTTACAAGCACATCTTAGATTCCAGAAAAAGGTTTTCCTTGAATTAAAAACCATAAAAATAGTGGCAAAGTGCCATATATCGCTAGTTTCTATTCATTTCCAAAGTTGCATTATTATGGG
Source organism: Stegodyphus dumicola (assembly GCF_044657685.1). NCBI lineage: Eukaryota > Metazoa > Arthropoda > Arachnida > Araneae > Eresidae > Stegodyphus > Stegodyphus dumicola. Next base: position 261,762,697 of record NC_140771.1, on the reverse strand, counting down.
AACCATTTAAGACACTTTCTTTTGTATGCTTGAGATGCTTATAATGATGATTTTTGCCAAGAACAATGAGACAGTTACAAGTGAAAAAGATTTTTTTTTTTTTTTTACTTGTACACACATGTTCATGCTTATAAAGTGTGCATTGCAAATCAAAAATCAAGTTTCGGCTAATCTTTGGAATATTGTAACAGGTAGTTTTGCGACATCTCGGTAAGGTGATAAAGGGGTTGATCTTTGGATTATGGTAACTTGCCAATTTTTTGGCGACAACTTGGCGACCAATTCTGCTGCAGCAACCTTCTACTTTTTTTTTCGGCGCCATTTTGTCTTCACGAAGTAAAGACAGGTTTCTTTTCTTTTTATTTACCGAACACTTTTTCCAACAATCTGCTAGCCGAATTACACTTATGCTAGAAATTTCATGGATCAAAACTGCTTAATTATGACAAATATTAACTGCAAAATTCGGAAAAAGTGCAGAATCGCAAACTCCTTGCCACTTTTTTCAGAATCGCACATACATAGTAACCATGTACACGTCGACTTATTTTTACTTGAAAAAACATCCCAGAATTGCACAAAAATGGCATTGCGCACACTCTTCACTATATCCATGTACACTGCTTTTTTCTCATAAATTAGAAAAATTTCACGAAAATGCATAAAAATTTTGTGAATCTTTAAATTTGGTAAAAAGGACATATATGAAATTACCTGATCGTGAAAAAGTATATACCCTTTCCAAGGATGAACATTTGCACGTATAAAATAAATAAAATATCCAAAAACTTTTCCTTCTAAATTATCTATTATTAAACCTCACCTGCCAATTTATAACGCAAACATTAAAAATGGTTCCAAATACTTAGTGTCAAATATTAAAATTCTTTCCATGCACATTTACTTACAAACGTATTCCAAAATACTACAAACATATAACTCACAAAATCACGATCATTAAATTAAAATATAATTAAATTAAAAACACTACTTAAAATATAAATAAGCACATACATTAAATTAATAAAAATTAGCTTACAATCCTAATTACTTTAAACTAAATCATTGCTAATAACAATTTTCCAATAATACCATATTAATTTATTTAGTCCTTACATTTAGAACAATGCATAAAAATAATATCCTCAAATGATTAAAAATACTAACTTACCTAATCTTCTACAGAATCTTGAGTGCATGGCGGATCACAAAATGTCCATTTTCACCAGATTTCTTGCACCGCCATTCAAACTTATCTGTAATATCCTTCCTTTCACACAATCTCATTTCATTCCCACATGTTGGACATTCATACTTATCCGCAATTAAATTACACTCATACACCATTCAACCAATTCTTTTGGATTATCAGATAAACGCATTAAAAATTTAGAATTCACTTTAGATAGCGCCATGCGATCCAAAAATTAATCAACACTCTTTCACACAACACACAATGAAGCTTAATACAAAATACTATAGTACTGCAGATATTTTTCCAAAATTCCCCCCTTTTCCGATTAAAGAACTGTAATTCGTCCATTAATGTCACATAACATATCTCATGATCTCTCATTTCCCTCACACAAAATAATGCGTAAACAGAACTGAGTACTTCACACATTATTCCCAAAGTCCTAGGTAGTAAATTTTACCACCTCCAAAATGTCGCCAAACTACCTGTTACCATATTCCAAAGATTAGCCGATAAAGGTTAGTAGCTAAGACTTTAGCACTGTAACATGGATAAAGTCAAGAGTGTGTGCAATGCCATTTTTGTGCAATTCTGAGATATTTTTTTAAGTGAAAATAGGTCAACGTGTACATGGATGATACTGTGCATGTGCAATTCTTAAAAACACTGCAAGCAGTGGGCGATTCTGCACTTTCTCCCAATTTCGCACCTAATCTTCATCATAATTAAGCACTTTTGTTCCATTAAAGTTCTAGCATGAGTGTAATTCGGCTAGCGGATTGTTGGAAATAAATGTTGAGTTAAAAAAAAAACATGCTTTTATTTTGTGAAAACAAAATGGCGTCCAAACAAAAACTAGGAGGTTGCTGTAGAAGGGTTGGTCGCCAAATTTTTGCCAAGTTACCATAATCAAAAGACTAACCCAAGTTTCTTTCAACACTGCATAAAGAACATAGAAGTTTCTGGCTCTAGTGTAGAATTGAGTGCCCTCCGATTACTAACAAATTTTGTTCAATTTACCATGATAGTTTTAACTTTGTTTTAGTTTCCTGATTATTGTAAATGAAAATAGATCAATGTGTACATGGACAAAGCTAAGGCAATAAGCAATGCCTAGTTTGTGCAAATCTCCAATATTCTTTTAAGTGAAAATAGAGCAATATGTACATGGATACCAGATTTGTGCAATTCTTCGACTTCTTATTTAGCGACCATCTTAAAATTGTGCCTTCCTGGCACCGATCTTAGCATTTAAAAGAAATCGAAAAAAAAAAAAAAAACCAAGATATCGAAACAAAAAAACAAGGGACACACAATTGTTAACTTCTAGTCAGTTTTTTAATATATATGTACTATATTTGAGTTTCTTACCTGCATCGAAATACCACAATACTGATTCATTTTTTTCAAATGTCATCTTAGGTACTTTACACACATTGCACTGCTCTACTTGGTATGTCCAGGATTTGAAATAATTTTATCTTACAAGACCTCATTTCTCTTTATCAGTATAATGTCATAACCATATACTGCTTTTAGAATGTTATAAACTCGAGACATCTCATATTGCAGCTGGATAGTCATACTGAGAATATTTCCTGATAATAGATTTCATTAGATAAAAAATATGTAAAAAAAATGGAACTGTCTAATTTGACTGCAGGTCTTTAATATTTTAACACAGTAAAGGAATCATCTAATATATTATTTCATTACAGGTTCAAGAAAGGCATCTCTATCATTAATTCAATAGCTTTCATTGATAAACTCTGAAATGTCTTTAGCACAAAGAAGATACAAGTTACAATACACATATGGGATGAAGCATTTCGCCCTGCTCCAGAATTGCATCTCAGAAGTATGTCAAATTGGTAACGATCATATCATCACAACAGTGCATTTTGCTAGGTAACAGACGTAACACTGAATATGAGTGATACAAAAATCTGTGAAAAGTGATATCTAGGGTCAAAAATTCAAATTTCCGAAAAGGTGGAAGAAACACAAAACACTTCATGGCAGATCCTGAACAAAACAACAATCCCAGCTTTTTCAATCAAGGTCGGTATAAGCAGTTTTAGAGTCTTTAAGGTAGGATAGATAAGCAAATGTAGCTTCAAGTCAGCATTAGTTAAAAATGCAATTGAGATAAAACTTGCATAAACGTAGTTTTTTGCTTTTTTTTAAAAATAACTAGATTATGATTTATTTATATCAAATGACAATTCAAAAATTTCTCTACAGCATCAGCAGCACCCAGTTTACTTTTAAATCTAAAACTCTGCCACTAAATGGCTCTTTTATTACCAAGAATTTTCCCATCAATTAATTATGACAACATACTAATTTAACATCTCCTCAAAAGACTGAAGGCTTCTCTTCTGCTTAAATCAACGCATATTTTTTCGAATTATTCTGCTGTCCAAATGAATTCTTCTATACATAACAGATTTCAGTCTTCTGTCCATACGCATATCTTAAAAATCCTTTAATAAAAATCAATTTATCCATATTTTATACACAAGTCTTCTCTCTCGAGTGAATACGTATATGAGTGTTTAAACTACTCTTCTGATTAAATGACTTCTTACATACTTCACACACATGAGGTTTCTCTCCTATGTGACTAAGCATGTGCTTCTTTAAATCACACTTTTGTTTAAATGACTTCGTGCATACTTCACACACATTAGGTTTCTCGCCTGTGTGAATACGTGCATGAGTGTTTAAATTACACTTCAGACTAAACGACTTTTTACATACTTCACACACATGAGGCTTCTCTCCTGTGTGAATACGCATATGGCGGCTTAAATAAGTCTTCTGACAAAAGGACTTCTTACATACTTCACATACATGACGTTTCTCTTCTGTATGAATAAGTGCATGAGCGTTTAACTTGCTCTTCAGACTGAATGACCTCTTACATACTTCACACACATGAGGTTTCTCTCCTGTGTGAATAAGCATATGGGTGTTTAAAGTAGACTTCAGACTAAATGACTTCATACATACTTGACACACATGAGGTTTCTCTCCTGTATGAATAAGCATATGATTGTTTAAATCATATTTTTGTTTAAATGATTTCTCACATACTTGACACACATGAGGTTTCTCTCCTGTATGAATAAGCATATGGCAGTTTAAAACACTCTTCTGATTAAATGAGTTCTTGCATAACTCACACACATGAGGTTTCTCTCCTGTGTGAATAAGCATATGGCTGTTTAAAGTAGACTTCTGACTAAAGGATTTCTTACATACTTCACACACATGAGGTTTCTCTCCTGTGTGACTAAGCATATGCTTGTTTAAATCATATTTTCGTTTAAATGACTTCTTACATACTTCACACACATGAGGTTTCTCTCCTGTGTGAATAAGCATATGCCTGCTTAGATGACACTTCTGACTAAAGGCCTTATTACATACTCCACACACATGAGGTTTCTCTCCTGGGTGAATAAGCATATGCCTGCTTAGATGAGACTTCAGACTAAATGACTTCATACATACTTCACACACATGAGGTTTCTCTCCTGTGTGAATAAGTATATGGCTGTTTAAAGTAGACTTCTGACTAAAGGATTTCTTACATACTTCACACACATGAGGTTTCTCTCCTGTGTGAATAAGCATATGCCTGCTTAGATGAGACTTCAGACTAAAGGACTTTATACATACTTCACACACATGAGGTTTCTCTCCTGTGTGAATAAGCATATGGCTGCTTAATGTAGACTTCTGACTAAAAAATTTCTTACATACTTCACACACATGAGGTTTCTCTCCTTTGTGAGTACGCATATGCTTGTTTAAAACCTCTTTCTGTTTAAATGACTTCTTACATACTTCACAAACATGAGGTTTCTCTCCTGTATGAATAAGCATATGGCAGTTTAAAGCTCTCTTGTGATTAAATGAGTTCTTGCATAACTCACACACATGAGGTTTCTCTCCTGTGTGAATAAGCATATGGCTGTTAAAAGTAGAGTTTTGACTAAAGGACTTCTTACATACTTCACACATATGAGGTTTCTCTCCTGTGTGAAAAAGCATATGCTTGTTTAAATCAACCTTTTTTTTAAATGACTTCTTACATGAAGTTTCTCCCTCGTGTGAGTAAGCATATGTATGTTTAAATTACCCTTCTAGTGAAATATCCTCTTACGTATTTCACATATATAAGGTTTCTCTCCTGCGTGAGTAAGCACATACATGTTTAAACCGATCTTTTTACTTAATGATTTCTTAAATACTTCACATAGATGAGGTTCTTCTCCTGTGAGAATAAGCAGATGATTGTCTGAATTAGTCTTTTAACTAAATGTCTACATACCTCACATCTAAGAGCTTTCTCTCCAATGGGAATTAGCATATGCACCTTTAAAGTGCTTTTTCGACTACATGACATGCTACAAATTTCATACATATGAGGTTTTTGTTCAGTATGGATATGTATGTGCTGTTTTAAATATTACCTCTTGAACATTATTTGTTACCTTGTTACAAACCCTGAACCTAGAACATCCTCCTCCTAAAGTATGCAATTTCTGCACTTTCCTGATAACTGTATCTGACATTCTTAATATAACTTGCTACGCATCTCGTGATGAATTTCACCCTCTGAAGGAATGTAAAACTGGCTGCTAAACAGAAATTTCGGTAAAAGTAGTTTCAAGTTGGTTTATTCTAGCATTTAATGTCTTATGTAAACAGGCTTTTTTCTTTTTTTGTAAAAGGATCAACACAAATTATTCATGTGACGTATCAGCTGCTTGCTATTAGGACACCTTAAGAATGCCTTGATTTCCAATAATGTTTAATTGAAAATTAATTTCTTATAGTTCACAAAAATTACACTTCTTGCCCGATCACATATACATGTTTAAACAGGAATTTGTAAAACTGGGTCACATATGGTATGTTATGCTACCTGAAACTTTTGTACAGTAGCTACCCAATGATTTATAACTTGAAGAAGTTACATGTCGCGTTAGAAATTTAGTAACAACTCTTAAAGCTTACACGGAAAAAAGTAATCCGCTTTCAAGATTTGAATACTAAGCAGTATGAATCACACTTCAGCATGAAGTAAACTTTAATTAAAGAGTCACATTATAGTTTTAAAGCAGCCGCTACTAACATTAAAAAAAAACTATAACTGCGGTAATTATTCAAATAATAAAATCAGTTTCAACGAAAACAAACCTTATTACCACGTAAGACAATTGCTATACTCTATAAAACTTAATATCAATTATTATTGCCGAGCACTAATTACTAAACTTTACCTGCAAAATCTAAGTGAGGCTTGCTCATGAGCCAAGAAATTTAGAATACAGAATAATAAACATTAAAATAAATAATGTATTATTAACATCCTCTCAACTTTTGATTACAAATTATAATCAAAAGTAGCGATTTTGCGTTTTGTTTAAAAACATTTGTTACATTATTATGATATATTATAAATGTTTGATTACAAACGCTGTATTTGATGACAAATTTAAAAAATTTTGATTTTGATAATAAATTATAATTGGACACCTGTCGAGATCGATGTCGAAAAACCAGTCGGGGTACTCTTTCTACTCGATTAGCGATTCCACAAGCGTCTAGCCAAAGAATTTGGTCTAGCCCCTCAGATGCTAGTTTCTTCCTGATTCTCGCTGATCATTTGCGCAGATTCATGCGCAGCGTGTTTATGTCAGGGAGCTCGGCATGCAGAAAAGAATCATCTGGCACCGACGCCATGGCGTTAAGTTACGAAAGTGCTGCACATTACTCAGTGCAAATTAATTTCTTTTATTAGTTTTCGACAGTATTTTTCTTTTTAAGTCGGATACATATTTACATGTTTGATATTGATTTTTGGTTGTTTCCGATTTTCTATGAAATAATATATTATTTTGATTTGTGTTTTTCCTTTTGCACCGTTTTGTTTAGTTGTTTAATTATAAATCTATATATAAACGAATTCCTAATATTTATTCATTCATTCATTCATCTATACATCATCGCCCAAAGCTATTACAGATGCAAATATCAAAAGCTAGGAGCTCATTGCTTGTCTACTGAAGGCGTCATTTAAGAAGAGATTTTTGAAAATTCGGCACCCAAGGGGGGGAGGGCAAAACATGTTTTTACGTTTTCTCATATAAGGGAGAAACAGATGTACACAAGAGTCTTGCTTTAAAATGTATGGAACATGAATAGTTAAAAACCAGTTTCAGCAGTTCGACCCCCCCACCCAAGGACCCCTACCCTTGAGAATTCGGCCCCAAGGGAATAGGGGGCTGTGGTAATACAATTTTTATTAAGGTAGTACAATAATTGAGCCAGATCCTTAATAATCATAACAATAGAATAGAATAAATATTATTTTGTCTTTCATTGTTATGGGTTACCAGACTGGCAGCGTTGTAATAGGCAAGTCGCCACAGGGCAAAACATGATTTCACATATTTCTTCACACTTTAGATATCCGTAAGATACAGTGGTGGATAAGGCTGGTGGGTTGGTGCGGTTACGGGCTGATCAAGAAATTTGAACTATCGAATTGACACAGATGACTCTGCGAGACAGCCCTGCGAGGGAGGGTATGTGTGTAGAATTAATACTTTCTCTGAAAAGTATATCTTCCAATGGATGCACAGATACGACAAATGACAAAATCTATTCTGGATAAAATATCAACTTTTAGAATAATTTTGTCTGCTCATGTATATTTGAAAATATTTCAATATACTGAGCCAGTATGAAGTATTTGCAGACTAAAGGATTAGATTACATCCTAGCATATAATATAGTTAGGGAGGCTGCAAGCTCTTTAAAAGCCATTTCTAGAAACTACAATTTAACATTTAAAGCATCAAAATTGTTTGCAACGGATTACAATAATAAACTAAAAAGGCTTGTTTGTGATATAAAAGAAGAGCTACCTGTTAGAAGATACCAAAAGTCAAACAAATAGACAATGAAGAATCGGCCGAGTATAATTTAAATTGCTCTATCAAACAAGTTATTGTCTTTAATTTTATATTGGATAATGCCATTTAATCGATGAATAGTAGGTTTAAAGGGCATAGGAAATTGTATGAAGACATATCACTTCTCGATCCCCCAAAACGTTTCGAAGCCATTGTCGCCGAACGCTTTCTAATATTTTTTTATATTATTAGGACATTATGCAGGTGTAACAGCTGGTTAAAATTCTTAAGGACGAATATCATGACCTAGTAATTAAATGTGAAATAATAAAAAATTCAATTGAAAATCATTATTCTGAATCTAATATTGAGTCAGAAAGAGAAAGAGCTCTATCTATTCATGAGCATTCATCCAAAGCTAAATGCAATTTCTTGTGTGCATATAAATTACTCTTGAAATATAATTTATGTAGTATTGTGTATGTCAATGTCTTTTTTGCTTATACGTTTGTACTCGCCCCATCTATAACGATGAATGTGAAATAACTTTTTCAAAATAAAAAATTGTAAAAAGTAGATTAAGGAGTGCAATGAAGCAAGCTAATTTGAAGTCATTACATTGATGAACATAGAAAAGCAAAAATTAAAGATATTGTGTAAGAAATATTTGCCCAGGCATATGGAATTAAAAAATCTTTAAATGGCTAATTATGAATCAGCGGCTGTTTTGTTTATATATTATTTAGTCACTGTTATTTATTGTTTGTAGTTTATTTGAATATATATATCTGAATAAAGTGTTACTTTTCTGTAAAGGTTCATTCAGATATTCCGTCAAAACCGCTGCTGTGCGTTGAGTCGTATGTGGACGAGCATTGTCATGCAGGAGCACAAAACCTGCAGTAAGCATTCCACGCCTCTTGTTTCAAATGGTGCGTTCCAATTTACACAGTGTTTCACAGTAACGGTCAGCGTTTACTGTTTCACCACGTGGAAGGAACTCAATGAGCAGAATGCCCTTCCTGTCCCAGAACACTATGCACATCACTTTGCGTACCGATAGCGTCTGTTTGAACTTCATTCCGACTGGAGATACACTATGCTGCCAATGCATTGACTGCTGCTTGGTTTACGCGGCCAAGTGCAGAATCCAAGTCTGATTGCCTGTGACGATCTCATCGAGGAACTAGTCGCCGTCATCGGGATACCGTTACAGAAATGTCAGTGCTGCTCCTAAGCGTTCAATTTTGTGTTCAGATGTCGGGTTTTCCGACACCCACCTGGCACACAATTTTTTGAACAGCAGGTGCTTAGTGACAATCTCTTGCAACAAGGATTGTGATTCTGCAGAAAATGGCTGCACAGCTTCGTAATCGTGAAGAGACGGTTCTCCATCACAAGATCATCATTGATGAGGGACTGTCTGCCACTGCATTCTTCATTATGGGCACTTTGACGACCTTCTGAAAACTGCCTACACCAACGATGCATCATCTGCTTTATGTGTGTGTGTGAGTAAGGCAAAGCCTCGAGGGCTATCTGCCTAAGAGGAGGGATGCCTTCGTGGAGGACTTTCTAAGGGAAACTGGCTCGTATACACGTTACACATGGGGAAAACCACGAAAACGCCCATGCAGCCAGCCCGTTCGCGGGATTCGAACCTCGGACCGAACTACCAGTGTTCAGCGACTTTACCGCTCGACCGCTGGTGGGCCCATCATCTGCTTTACTCATGATGTTTGTCTCATAGATCTGACAATAAATTTCAATTGGCGCAATACTTGCATTCAAGAACTTTATCACCGACACAACCTCGCAGGCGGCAGGAGAAGGAATAAGAGCTTCCATTTCGGACCACTGCAACCATGCTACTGGCACGAGGCAGAACCTGTCTGGCTGGCATATGATTGATATGTCATAGATCTGTTACGCATGTGCAATTGACACGGCTAATTAAGTTTACTTTAACCCTCCAAGTGGTCGAGCCGTATATATACGTTCAAGCAAAATTGTGCTCTAAGCGGCCAGCAAGCATGTATACGTCCAACCAAAATCCTCTTCTAAGCGCCCAGCAAGCATATATACGTCTAACCAAAATCTTGCTCTAAGCGGCCAGCAAGCATATATACGCTCGCGTTAGGATTTCTTTCCGCCGGTAATTTCGACGGGACTAATAGGCTCCCTGCTGGGAAGGGTTTCGCTTTTCTGAAATTTAGCTTGTTATTTTGGGGTTGCTGCACATAACTTTTGAGTCGCCAAAAATCTATGTTTTGTTCGAATTTTTAATACTGCTATCGAATTAGCCAAGACAGCAGAAATACTTTCAACACGTACTGAAAGTAAAAATGGAATTTATTTCTTCATCTAATATCTGAAACGGAGGATAAAAATAATTGAATAACAACCGCTTTTCAACTAAATTCTGGTTTGACAGTTTGAAGCTAATAAATAAATCCAGAGTACTTATTCAAAGTTCGTATTTTTTAATTAGAATCGAATATCCGCAACACAAGTTGAACAGAATCATTAAAATAAATTTTAAAATGTTAATGATTTAACATACCTTAACATTTAATGAAGATTTGTTTTAAAAGAAGCATATCTGTATAGTATTGAAAATTTATATATATAAGAAATGTTTTAATGACAGACTTTTGACAGCATAAGACTGATGTTAACATTATAAACATAGAGACACCTTTATTTTCGGAATTACTAGAATAATAAACATGTTACAAGAATTTTAAATAATCGTTTACTTTAAACTGATACTCGTTGAAACCAGGACTGACGTCACAGCAGGAGCGGCAGAATTAAAAGGCGAGACAATTTTTAGAATTTAGAAAAACACTGAGCAGCAAAATTTAGAGATAGCAAAAATTTTGGAATTTAGGTAATACACAAGGCAGAGGCATTTAGAAGCTTTAAATGTTTTTTAATTTAGTAATGCACCGGAAAGCAAAATTTAAAACCTTCAAAAGTTACGCCGATCGACAAAATGCCTAGCGCTGGCCATGGTTGCAACGCCTCGACGTATGCTATCATATGTTAGAGGTTCTGAACTTTATTAAGTAATCACAGTAATGAGTAAAGTGATTTTTATTAAATATAAAAGCAAACGAGTAGTAAAATAAATATTATCATTCTTTTCTATACAATTTTCCCTTAACTTCATTTATTATTAAAATTATTGTTATTATTATACCAATACCAGCTACTTATGGATCTTTCACTACATAGTTTAAAGGCGATAGCTGAATTTATCTCCCGCAGTAATCTATAGTATAATAAACATATATTTAAATAGCTTATTGTTTCGTATATGTTTGGGAAAATGGACTAATTTTCATAACAGCAATCTTACAAATAATAAGCAATTTAAATCCGAATAAAAATATTTTATTATTCCAAAGGGCGTTAGCCCAGAAGGGCTATTAGTTTTGTTTTGGCATTTTGCGTCGATTCACTTTCTGCGTTGATTCACTTTTCAAACTGTTGCCATCAAATATTACAGCCCTGTATTATATTTAAAGAAATTAAATAATGAAGAATCGTCATAAATGTATGTATGTTTCTCGCATTGTGATAAAACAATAGTACTTAGAGACATCAGATTTTGAATAACGTAATCTTCCACCAAATATGGTCATCTGTAAGCTCTGATTTGGAATTTGTTTTATTATCGATTTCATATTTTGGAACACTGTAAGGAATTCTTGATAAACAAACTCAACGATTTCAAAGTGAGCAATGACAATATTGTACGGGGGGGGATTATTTCCACCGCTCGAGACTGTGTTTCGGAAATTCTAATGATAAGCTCATTTTAAAATTATTTTGCGATATTGCTGTTGAATTGAATTCTATGGTTTAAGTGCGAAGAACATGATATTTAATAAATGAAAGTAACACACAAAACCTTAAAATTGGGCGTAATGTAAAATCTGAAAACGTTTTCAGATTTTATTTACTTTTTCTTCTCATTAAAACTGCAGTTGTGACGTGAATACCAGCAATTTTTCCTACAAATTCTCTCTATAAAGATGTCTACCTCAAGGTAAATAGCTTTTCGGTGCATTTCCATTTAACTTTATCAAATCTGTCTACAAACACAGACGTCTAGTGATTATCTAAACAGTATAAAAACGTAGTCGTTTAATACGTATGCGTAAAAAAATGTTATACATATTTTATTACAGTGTATTGTAAAAAGTGTTGCTTAAACACTGTCATAAAGCAGTGAATGAGAAGAAAAAAAAAAAAAGAGCTTCTCACTTTTCGTACAGCTGTTAACAGGATCATTAGTTTGTTTTTAAACAGAGAACGAAATTTTCAGAACAGAGAATTTTCAGAGGATGAAATATGTCGAAAGAAATTAATGGTGTTACCGCAATTTCGGTTTGCGCATTTTAAAAAATCCATACAATATGCACAAATCTATAACAATCACTTGTATGATTTTTAATACCCAATTTAGAAGACAGACCTGATATTTGATCAATATGCTTTCAGTTTTATCTTCTTCTCGCTATTAATGGATTGAATACGTAATTCAATTAAACTTTTCCTTGAAAGCATCAGTTTCATTTGTAAATGTTTTGCAATATTAAATACTAATATTATTAAAATTCTCAGCCTTAGTAAAAGGCCAACCACTGGCAGAGTGAATAAGAGTACTGTAATTGTGTTAAGCCGGCGTTAAAATCCCAGAGAATGAGGTGGCTACTTAGCCGTTTTTTTTTTCCACCAGCGGCCGAGCGGTAAAGACGCTGAACACTGGTAGTTCGGTCCGAGGTTCGAATCCCGCGAACGGGCTGGCTGCACGGGTGTTTTTGTGGTTTTCCCCATGTGTAACGTGTATACGAGCCAGTTTCCCTTAGGAAGTCCTCCACGAAGGCATCCCTTCCCTTAGGCAGATAGCCCTCGTGTGCTTTGCCATAATTAAATAATCCAATCCAATCCGTTTTTGTATTTTTTTTTTTTTTTTGTATTTTTTTTTTTTTTTTTTTTTTTTTTTTTTTTTTTTTTCCCCATGAGCAATGCGAACACGAGCTAGTTGCCCTTGAAAAATCCTCCTCGTATGCGTCCTTTGCCTTAGGGTAATAGCCCTCGTATGCTATATCAGGTGCGCTGCAAACTCGGGAAAGTTTATGTTCTTTCATTATAGTTAATTAAAAAAGCAATCAAACCCAATAATACTGTTTATGGATGTTTCAGATGTTATTCAAGACTTAAAAAAATATACTACTAGTGCCTTTTGTAAGCGTTACTAGAACAGAATTTTTGATAGGATTAAATTAGATATGAAATTATTACAGATTAAGAGTAACTTCTTTCATATAAAAATACATATCAGAGATTTTTATATGTAATTTAGGATTAAATTACACTTTATTATTAAATTAATTTGTATAGCAAGAATTTGGGAAAGTTTAAGATTTTAATGGCTTTTAGCCCAATTTTACATATTTTTTATTACCATTAAAAACAAGCTTCAGTACCGCGTCTGAATATTTGCAAACGGTAATACAATTCTTATTCAAAGATTTGAAAGTAGACTAGATTATTTATTAGCATTACCATCGTTACTAAAAAATTTTATTTTCACAGTTGTGTGTTACTTTTATTACAGCTTGTATAATGGTGACCGATATCTCAAGGAACTTTCGGCATTAAATCAGTACATAAAAAATTAAATTTAAGAAAAACGTCTTGTAACAAAAAGCAGATGAATTTTTTTCACAGTCAGAATAAATTTTCCGTACATAGTAAGACACGCAAATTATATCAGACTTTTAGAGGTAATATAAAAACATTAAATCTGAGACTTGGTCGAGCAGCCAATCTCACAAATCCTTCCTTTCGGTTTAAAAAAATGCATGATATTCTCGACCGTTTAAGAAAATCTGTGGTAACACTTCACAAAAATTTAAACAAACGAATGCGCCTTATACAGGATGGACAGTGAAATCGTTCGGAAAATTCGTTCTTCAAATTTCAAAGGCTTTAAGATTTCTTCATGAAATATAGCTGACATGGAAAGTTGTTTCAAATCTAATGGCTCCATGGATTTTCAAAATAATGTTTACCATTTGAAATTATGTTTATTATGAAAAAAATAAGAAATTTATTAATCAGCAGTTTTATCTTATACGTTTTCTCTGTATGTAATTTTTATTTTTACGGAGCTGCGGCAAATTATTTGGAGATTTCGTATTAAACTGAACTACCTTGTGTGTTTAAGACAAAATGGTGGTTATGGTATAAATTGTAGTTCTTTTCCTTTTGTTGTTCATTGCAAAAGCTTTTAAGAACGATTTTCGTACGTATGATTTACTGCGCGTGCCAGGCTGATTCAAGACTTGATATAAAATCGATAGAATTTAAAAGGAATTCTAAAATCTTTATACGTGGATGCATTTTCAAGAATATAACATAGATGCACATTCCTATAGAGAAAACAATTAACAGTTTGAAGATTTAAAAAATTTTGAAAACATTAAGTCTTAAAAGCTCAATAATGCTTCCATATTTCTATAGCCTCACCTGAAAAGTTTAACAATTGGAGTATTTAAAATACTGTAAAGGCTTTTTGCTAAACTTTCAAATGTTAAAACGTATTATAAAGGAGTTACGTATTAATCTAGTATTGTCTGCAAATTTTCTTCTTTTTTTGTCTCCACGAAAATCCATCCTACATCCTTTGTTGATACGAACTGGATTAAATATCTTGTGATCAACAATTTTATTCCTCGGCTGCCGGTGAGTCCCCCACTGTAATCAAAAAAGAACTTTTAATTTTCCACGTACTCCAGTCACGAAGCTGCATATTTATCCAACAAATAATAAAAAACATCTGATGTGTACACTACATGAATTCCTTATAGGGAATATTCCAACTATACGTATTTTGTGCTGGATTTCATTTAAACGTTTTTCCTCGAATTTCATTAGAGATATATTTCTTATTCAATTAATTCAATTCTTGCAAGGCAAAAATACCTGAAAAACTCAAAATATCTGCATTAAAAATTGAAAAATATAGAAAAGTATAAAACAGCACATTCAGTTAAAATAACTAAAAAAAGATTTTTTTCCAATTAAAATTAAAGTTTGTAGGTAAAAACAAGCAACTCGGCCAGCGACCAAGAAGGCAAATTTTTCGGTGTACAAAAGTGAAAGATTACTTTTGGTCCTAAACGGAAAAAAGACACCGAAAGGGCAGAAACTCATTTAATTCAGTATTCTGCGAAGTTTCAAATGTAAACAGATATGGCTGCTATTGTAAAAAAAAATTCGGCTTAAACAACTTTTAAATTGTTGATTATTCTAGAACTGTTGCATGCAGATTAACTAAAGGAATATATACATTATCCAGAAGATAAGATAATGTAATTCCATCATTTTAAAGCAAAAAAAAATGCAGAAATTTACTAACATATAATGATAAAAAAATTGACCTCACTGAGCCGAGTATTGAAGATATTTGTTCACAATATACGTACTGCCATATAAGGATGAAAATGAACAACGCATGACCATGCATTGAAGCATATTTATCACTCGGTAAGCATGATTTATAAAATTCCGACAAAATGACGTATCTGAAAATTTGTTGGCAATATCTATATCGAATGTAAACAGAGTCGCGAAAATACAAGAATTTTTATTTCTCTTTCGAGAACCTTGAATTTTCATATTTGTGTATGAAATCAAAAATTTTGACTGCCTATTATTTCTACTTTTTTAGAGTTATCTTTGTCTAGCTTATTGAATTGTAAATTTGTTGTATGCATTTATTTTGACTGGCTTTATCTCAGCATTCAGAAAACATTTCATTTCAACCCAGTTCGAAGAGTTCGGTGTGCCCGTTTTTCTATGGGCTGTACTTGAATCCCTATGACAACGTAAAGTATATCACGGGGGCGTGTCTTAATATTTCTCTGGGACTTCCCACTCACTTCTTGCATCTCATTCATTCTTGATTTCATGAGGGTGTGTGATGCCCCTCCTTTAATGCTTTTCTGATAAAAACAATAATGTTGAGTTTATGAACATAAACAATAATGTTTGAACTGATTAAGAAGATGCGAAAATACAATAATTTTGGCACCTTTTCCGAAAATCTTGATATTTGATATGCGTCTGTCAAATGAAAATGTAAAGCTGCGTATTTTTTCCCATTTATGTTTGTCTAACGTGATGAAATATAAATTTTAATGTCAGTATTTATCTGGGCTCGGTTTGTCTGGCCATTGAAAACGCATTTTATTTGAATCTAGTTCCGACGAGTAAATATCCCTTCCGTTGATGCTGACGGCCAGCCTTGAATAGACACCGCTGCGGTTAAGCATGGTGCGAGGTCTTCATATTCGCTCCGCCCATGATCCAAGATCCAAGTTTTATCGTCCTGCCTCACCAAATCTCTCGAACATCCCGGATATCATTCTTACAAATTCTTCTATCCCTATTTCCTTGGAAGTCAAGGCAGAACTTACATCTGATCATGTACCTGTCATTGCTTCTCTTCATGTTTCTTCATGTCTTCATGTGAAGACCCTCCTATTACCAGAAATAATACTGACTGGATTACTTTTCACAATATCTTAATCAAACATCCTCTTATTTTCACTTCGCTTTCTAACAAACAGGATAATGATATTGCTATTCAAATCTTCACTGACAGTATAATCAAAGCTTTCAGAGATGCTACAGTTACCATTCAATTAACTAACAATAATATTCGACTCCCTCGCAGTATCAGAGACATTATTAAAAGAAAGAAACCGATTGCTGAAGCTTTGGCACCGTAACTGGGACCTTGCCCTTAAAAGAGAAATCAATATTTTTAATAGAAGAATCAAGAAGCTTATCACTGAATTTAAAAAGGAAACAAGAGAAGATTTTATATCTAAACTTAATATTAATCACAGTTCTTTGTGGAAGTATTTTCAAAATCTTAAAAGAAGTAGTATTAACCATAGACCTATTCATACGGATACTAAAATTGCTTGCTCACTTAAAGATAAAGTTAATATTTTCGTTGAATACCTGAAAATGCAGTTTACTCGTAATATGGAGCCCATGAATCAGACCTTTAAAGATGTTCTGGAAAGCTATGTGTATTCCTGCCTTCAATCTTCTTCGACTCATAACACCCCAACGCTTACATCTCTTATGGAAATTACTAATATTATTAGATATCTCAACATCAAAAAGCTCCTAGAAGTGATCAAATTCCTTATAAAATGCTTCGTAACCTCTTACCTAGAAATCTTATCAGTAAGTTCGCCAGTATTCTCCACGCTTGCCTTATTCTCAACTATTTCCCTGATTCCTGGAAGGAGGCCAAGATCTCTCTTCTTCCCAGACCGGGTAAGGATGTGACCAAACCTGATAGCTATCATCCAATCAGTTTGTTATACAGCCTTGAAAAAATTTATGAAATATATATACTTACAATATTGGATCCATTTCTTTACATGCTACCTAATGATCAATACGGATTCAGAAAAAACCTCAGTACTACTCGACAACTTGTTAGAATTGTAGAATTTGTGGGATCTGCATTCCATAACAAGCAAAGTGCTGCGCTCCTTATGCTGGACGTGGCAAAAGCCTTTGACCGCGTCTGGCATGAGGGACTCGTCGTCAAGCTTATCGATTTGGGTCTTCACAGAGAACTCATTCTTCTGATCTTCTCTTTTTTGCAGAACCGCACTTTCTTCGTCGCTCAAGGAAATGAAAAATCCAATTCAAAACCTATAAGATCCCGCGTCACACAAGGAAGTATTCTCGGACCAGTGCTGATCTTTTCTACATATCAGATTTTCCACACCCTGGTTTGGACAATTACTCTCTGTTAGCATGTTATGCCGATGATATGGCGATTGCAATTAATTCTATCCAAGCTAAACATGCAATAGACAAAATGCAAAATTACCTCTATGCTGTAGAAGATTGGTGCACAAATTGGCGTGTAAAAATAAATGCTAGCAAGTCACAACTTTTAACCCATCAACGAGCCCGCCCCTAGGAACGAAATGCTTTGAAAATGGCCGTGCTGTCAATTAACAAACTCCTCCAAAAAATCGCTTTCGTTTTCTGAAATCTCTCTAAGATGGCTCAGCCTAGGGCAGTATGTTTGCTTCCCCTTAGAGTGATGGATGAGCCATAAAATTGCATCCCCGCTTTTGAATGAAAAGAAGTACTTGTTGCCTTAGTTTCGTCTCTCCTCTTTCTTTGTACTTGTAGCTTGTAGACTTTTTACTTCCTTGTACGAAGTAAAAAGGAAGTATTTTAATCGCTAAAAGTTTTAGGCAGCATATTTCAACGAAAATATCCTTTTTGACCGCTATCGAATGTGATTTAACGATGTTTTTGCGTGATATCTGTACGTAAGGACAGAATAAAATACTCTTTTTCCTTAAAAAAAATGATAAAACTGCTTTATAATTAATTCTGAAGAGAATTTTTTGTGGCGTCTGTACGAACGTATCTGTACGAACGTCTGTACGAACGTATCTGTACGTCTGTCTGTACGAACGTCTGTACGTATCTCGCATAACTCAAAAACGAGTAGCCTTAGAACGTTGAAATTTTGTATATAGGACTGCTATAACAAGTACATGTGCACCTCGTATTTTGGTTGCAATCGGCCGCACCAAACGTATATAAATATATTTATATATATATCCACTCTGTTACCCGGCTCAGTTTCTTTACTCTTATATGTTTGTAAATTGTATATTTTTTGCTTTAAAAATGATTGAATTATGTTGTTTTTATCTTCCGGTTAAGGTTTTTATGCCTTTATTAAATCTGCATGCCATATTTTTAGAATTATCAACAATTTTTTTAGTTGTTTAAGTGCCGCTAAGCCTTTTTTTGATCGCCGCCATTGGTTGTTTACATTTCAAACAGTAGATTAGTGGATTTGCTGCCAATCTAGAGAAACTTAGCTTCGCAACAACAAAGATAACGCATTCATTTATTATTGCCAATTAAATCATGCTTAATTCTTTCTGGAATTTTTTCTAGGAAATAAGTGTTTGAGATTTACTTCGTAATTTTTAATATAGATATTTTGAGTTTTTATGTATTTTTGCCTTCTCGCGAAGTGAGAACTGAATTAATTAAATGAGAAATACTCAATCGTCTGTGAAAAACTGTTACTTTTTTGTTTTGTTTGCTTAATTTCTTTTATACATCATTCTAGCTTTATTATAGTATTTGAATAGAACATGTGGCAACGATTAGATAATTCTATTCTTTAAATGATATAAATTTTGTCATTATGAGTTATAATATGAACGAAATATATACGTTAACTGTTATATAATTATTGGATTATATAACAGTTAACTTAGTTATAATTATTATATAAGTTAACTGTTATATAATTATTAATACTGTTAAGTGAATCTAGCGCCAGAGTGGCGCCAGAATGTCGCTATGTTAAACAAATATTAGAGTGAATTTTAAAGAATGCATTTATTCTATTGTGGTTTATGCGCTGTCGGCGAAGTAGATTTAATTCAATTCAATAAGTTTAAATGAAATGCAAGGAAAAATGCGTATAATTTAATATTCCAATACAAGGAAGTCATATGTTGTACACATCAGATTTTTTCTTTTAATATGTGACGTCCGAATTTTCCGAAATCTTTTTAGAAAGACTATTCAAATCATTCATCTTCGTCTGCAGTATTTCCCGCAGTAACGAATACCTATCTTAGAACTATTTTCTTAAGAACTAAATACGAAAGAAACATTGTCCACTGTAGAATATTTATTGTTTTATGCAAAATGAAGATAGAACCTTTAACAAATCTAAGTTCTTTTACCCAGAATTCCAACAAATTTTAGAAAATGTGCTATAGAAAGCAACTTATTTACCTAAACATGAGTCTTAACAGATTTTTATCGGCTTCAGATTTATTATCAGTGGGAAGAACATAAAGTTAACTTCATCTAGCCTTGTCAGTATATACAAAAAACTCATGAATCATTTTGCAGTACAATTAACAATTTAATACTAATTAACTAATTTTAATTAACTTTAAATTAAGATTTTAAAAAGAAAAGTATATTTATGCGACATATTATCAAATTATTCCCAAACATTACTAAGATAAATGCAATTAAATATCCACGTACACACTACGAAAATCCCATTCATTAGGAACAGTAAAACTTTGCCAATACTTAAATGAAATGTAAAATCTTGCAATGCATTAATATAAAACCTGAGTAACATATCATTTCCTATATGCAGTAAACGGTAAAAAAAGAGTATTCTTATGAAGACTTGAGCAGTAAGAGTAATGTAAAGAGATATTCATTTAAAACATAATATGAAACAGTAGACAGCTAAATAAAGATACATTTCAATATAAATAAAACATTTTTTACTAAAACTTACTAAAACAATTTTTTCTCACAAATTTTCTATTC
Organism: Stegodyphus dumicola; assembly: GCF_044657685.1. Classification (NCBI taxonomy): domain Eukaryota; kingdom Metazoa; phylum Arthropoda; class Arachnida; order Araneae; family Eresidae; genus Stegodyphus; species Stegodyphus dumicola. The sequence continues at coordinate 261,742,111 of NC_140771.1, read as the reverse complement.
TATCACGTAAAGTTGACAATGAAATATTCTTTAAAACGTCATCACTGTCATAAATACAACAACAATTGTTTACATAAAGCTTTTGAGCAAGTCTTTTAAAGTTCATTGACAATATAGCTTTGTCAATATTATTCATAGCTTTTTCCCGAGTCGTCTGCATTATACGGGGGGGGGGCGACGTCTATGCTAACTTTTGCTTCTGGTGAATATTAACCATCTTTTAACGAATGTGAAGGGAAATTGCACACTGCAGCATTTGGAAAAATTACACTTTCAGCTTCACATTACATGTCATTCATTAAAACAATTACTAAATCCAAACAGTATTCGAAGCCTATTAATCTCCTCTTGGTAAATAGCACCTGTCGAAGTCCTCGAATAAATAAAGAAAAATTTCTTCTTTTGTTTTGAAATGTGTTATTATTTTCAATGCTGGTTTAGATTTCGAAACCAAATTAACTTCTGCTTCAACTATAACTGATTAAAAGGGCAGGAGTATAGTTAATTATATTTTGTTAATTAAAATATTGCTTATTCTCCTGTCCTCTGCTCTATTGGAGTTGTAGATGCTTTTTTTGATTAGCCGAGAATCTTTCTGTATGAAATTTCGGAAACTTAGTTATTATTTAAGCAGTTCTAAAATTAAAAATATTGGAGACTTTCATATATACTTTGATAGCGTTCGTCCAAAATAGATAAAGAAAGATATGAGTCTGCAACAGTATTTTCCCCCACAAGCAATTCACGAAATTCAAGGTTTTTTATAGAGCGTTCTAGGAAACGTTGTTGCTCTGGTTTATAATACACCTAACACAGAATATCACGGTTCTTTGATCGGAATTGATGTTAATTAAGAATATAATTACAATGTAATAATTGAAATTTACAGGCTGTCTTCGGACGCCAAGGAAGTAGATTGTTTTTACAGCAGAATGTGCTAATTATTAATGACATTTGCAACACTCGTAAGAAAAAATTGAGAGAAGATTTTTAAATTCATAAGTATGAGAACTGAAGTAACTAATTATATTTTTAAATAAAAAAAATGTGTTTCGTGAAAAAAAGAGCATGCTAACACACTATGTGTGTTGAATTCACATAGAATTTCTCCCGAAATATTAAAGGGTTCCAGCAAAAGATCCGGAACCTAGATATTTATAGGGGCCTGCCTATTTATTATTGCATTATCTATTTTAATTTTAATTTTTATATTCATATATGGTTTGTATCTTCTATAGAGAACCCAACATTTTGAAGTATTGACTATTCACTTCTGTCGAAGCGGTAAAGGTAAATTGCCTAAAACAATGGTATTGAAACCCCATTTAGAGTATGGAAAACTACAGCAAGATCGCAAGGTGAATAAAGTCTTAAAAAAATCTTAACAAATGATATATGATTAAGGGCACAGTCTCTGTTTAAGCCGTGAAACTACATTTTTTGGTATTGTTTGCATTTCTATGGGGTCCCACTGCCATAAAAGTTGAATATCACTGATACAAAGCACTTTATATCATGGACCTTATAAGAAATAGACAAACCCAAACGGGTTTTCTCCCTCGTCTAAGGCGTTGCCGGCTGTCACCTTGATCACATCCGGAGGAGTAGGGACGACTTGCAGAAATTTAACATTGGTTGCCTATTGCAGCGTGTATAATTGTCAAGAAAAAGCTGGTTGTAGCGGCTCATTTCACAAATTAGAATTTCTACATATTTTTATTTTTGAAATTGGGATTGATTTTTAAAAATTTAGCATATTTATCAAGCATAATTAACGTTCCAAATAATTATAAAGCTATTGCATGCTTTCAGGACTGGTTATTTTTTAAGCTTTTCTTATGCTGTAAGGAAATTTGTAACTACTTCTTTTAGAAAATAATATTTTAAATCTGAACTAATAGAAAATTTCAAAAAAGCAATTTTCTCTTGCAATTTTTATGCTTTTTATTGGTGTAAATAACTAGTAAAATATTTATAAACGAATTTTTGAAAGTTTTGATAAAAATTCTAAATTGTGCTGCTTTTTTAAAATTATAGATGAGTATTATAGCACAATTTCTATAAAGGAATTTAATTTCAATTATATTTCATAATACATCATAGTGATAAACACTTTTGACTCCTTAAAATTTTTATACATTTAATTCTAATATTAAAATTATATTTAACCGTAATAATTAATTTTGCTTGTATTTTATAGTGATAATTTTTTAAATTTATTTTTAGTTCTTCATAAGATTTTTTTTTATTTACTGGTCATTTAATTTATTAGCCCAAAGGGGCAGTAGCCTAGAAAGGCTGTTACTTTCGAAGCGGAATTTTGCGCTGTTTTACTATAAATGTCCCTGTCTCCTTGCAAATTGTTGTTACCAAATATTATCGCCCTGTATTATATCTGAAGAAATTAAATGATGAAGAATCTGCATGAATACATGTATGTTTCTCGCACTGTGACAAAAACGACGGTATCTAGAGCATCAAATTTTCAATAATGTAATCCTCCACTCGAACATGGGCATCTGGGCGGCCGAATTTAGAATTCGTTTTAATCTATTTCATATTTTGTAGAACTTTAACGACTTTTTGATTAACAAACTCAACGAGTTCAGAGCGAGTACTGTACGGAAAATAACAGTTTCATCTCCAGTGCGGAAATTCTAAAGATATGCTGTTTTCAAATGTATCTGGTTTACGGGCGAAGAACATAATATTCAATAATTATAGGTAACACACAAAACTTTAAAAAAAGAGTCCTTCTAGATTTTATTTTTTTTCCTTCATTACGCTCAGAAAATTTTATGCTCTGAATTTTATGAATTATTAAAATAACTAATCCACTTTAATGTTAATAATTTAATGATTATATAATCAAATGAATATGATCGTTTTGTAATGTTATTATAGTTTCGAAAATCACTGCCTGAAAATGTTAATTAAATTTAAAAAAAAATTATCAGATCTTGTTTAATTTTACCTTATTTATTTCAAAGCATCGCGTACTATCATTCTTATGTAATTTTACTTTATTTTTATGCAAAATTAAGTTCATAAATTTTGTGCTTAGAGTTTTTACCGTTTTACCAAAGTAAAGATGTTTGTAGAAGAATTACGCGTGGAAAAAAAATGCGCGAAACAGTAAAAAGTGCTTTAATGAGATATATTAATTCCTATTTGGAAAAAACTGTGGCTTTCATAATCTCATCACTATATAACGTATCACATTTAATAATTAAAAAGAGTTATGTGATACAAACGCCATAGGTTTCAATGTTAAAGTAAACCAAAGTAAACCAAAACCTTATAAGAGATAGACTAACCCAGTGGGCGGGGCGCGCGTCACCGACATGTCGGCAAGAAAGAGTAGGGACGATCTGGTTTACTTTACCACTGAAACCTATGGCGTTTGTATCACAAACCTCTTTCTAATTATTAAATGTGATACGTTGTATAGTGATGAGATTATAAAAGCCACAGTTGTTTCCAAATAGGATTTAATATATTTCATTAAAGCATTTTTTACTGCATTTCGCCCATTTTTTTTACGCGTAATTCTTGTACAAACATCTTTACTTTGGTAAAACGGTACAAATTCTAAGCACAAAATTTATGAGCTTAATTTTGCGTAAAAATAAAGTAAAATTAAATAAGATTGATAGTACGCGATGCTTTGAAATAAATAAGATAAAATTAAACAAGATCTGATAAATTTTTAAAAATTTAATGAACATTTTCAGGCAGTGATTTTCCAAACTGTAATAACATTTCAAAACGATCATATTTATTTGATTATATGATCATTAAATTATTAACATTAAAGTGGATTAGTTATTTTAGTAATTCATAATATTCGGAGCATAAAATTTTCTGAGCGTAATGAAGGGGAAAAAAAAAAAAGACAAAATAAAATCTAGAAGCACTCAGATTTTACATTACGCACAAAAGGAACTTTTTTTTAAAGTTTTGTGTGTTACCTATATTTATTGAATACCATGTGCTTCGCCCGTAAACCAGATACATTTGAAAACAGCATATCTTTAAAATTTTCGCACTGGAGATAAAACTGTTATTTTCCGTACAGTGCTCGCTCTGAACTCGTTGAGTTTGTTTAACAAAAATTCGTTCAAGTTTTACAAAATAGGAAATAGATTAAAACAAATTCGAAATTCGGCGGTCCAGATGCCTATGTTCGGGTGGAGGATTACATTATTCAAAATTTGATGGCTCTAGATACTGTCGTTTTTGTCACAGTGCGAGAAACATACATATTCATGCAGATTTTTCATTATTTAATTTCTTTATATATAATACAGGCCGATAATATTTGGTAACAACAATTTGCAAGGAAACACGGACACATAGTAAAACAGCGCAAAATGCCATTTCGAAACTAACAGCCATTCTAGGCTACCGCCCATTTGGGCTAATAAATTAAATTAATAGTAAACAAAAAAAAAATTATGCACAACTAAAAATAAATTAAAAAAATAATCACTATAAAATACATGCAAAATTAATTATTACGGTTCAATGCAATTTTAATATTAGAATTAAATGTATAAAAATTATTAAGGAGTCAAAAGTGTTTATCACTGTGATGTATTTTGAAATATAATTGAAATAAATTTCCTTTATAGAAATTGTGCTATAACACTCGTCTATAATTTTAAAAAAGCAGCACAATTTAGAATTTTAAACAAAACTTTCAAAAATTCGTTTTTGAATATTTTAGTATTTTATACTTATTTACATCAATAAAAAGCATAAAATAGCAAGAGAAAATTGTTTGTTTGAAATTTTCTATTAGTTCAGATTAAAAATATTATTTTCTAAAAGAAAAAGTTACAAATTTCCTTACAGCATAGGAAAAGCTGAAAAAAAAAAAAAAATCCAGTCCTGAAAGCATGCAATAGCTTTATAATTATTTGGAACGTTATTTATGCTTGATAAATATGCTAAATTTTTAAAAATCAATCTCAATTTCAAAAATAAAAATATGGAGAAATTCTAATTTGTGAAATGAGGCGCTACAACCAGCTTTTTCTTGACAATTGTACACGCTGCAAAAGGCAACCAATGTTAAATTTCTGCAAGTCGTCCCTACTCCTCCGGATGTGATCAAGATGACAGCCGGCAACGCCTCAGACAAGGGAGAAAATCCGTTTGGGTTAGTCTATTTCTTATAAGGTCCATGAGCGAAGCCCCATTTCGTAAGGAGACTTCCAAAGTAATCGCACTATCAAACGATTTGTGAATTCGATGACCTTATCGCGCCCAGAAGCTAACTCCTGTACCCCAACTGTTTTTCCTTTCACTGCATTTTACGTTCCCTAATGTCCGATAGGCACTTTATGATCATAGCCTATATTGTTACGAACATTTTAAGAGGTTAGTTGCCATACCCTGAACATTTGTGCATTAGGTACACTTAACTCACGTTTTATCCATCGGTTTCTAGCTGCGAATCCGATGACATCCCTCCCTAAAAGTGCATTCATTATTATCTGTATATACTGCCGTAAATATTTACGTATTTTACACACTTGTTATTTAATTTGATAGACGAAATTTATGTCTTACCTGGCCTGTAATGATCTGCGTCCCCTCTTCTACCCGCACTGCTGCTCTTAGGAGATCTACGCTTACGAACACGCGACCGTCAAGTGGCCTTCGGATCTAATTTTTATGCAGCCGGAAACGTCGTGCCAACTGTGCGATATCCCCTTCATAACGTGAAATCTGGAACTGACCTTTATTGTGTATGCGAGCCAGTTTTCATTAGGAAGTCCTCGACGAAGGCATCCCTGCCCTCAGGGAGACAGCCCTCGAGGCTTTGGCTTAATCACATAAACATAATCTTTGTAGTATGCTAGGGGTGAGAGACCTTACGAAATGGGGCGTGGCTTAACCGCGTTCGAAAGCTGTAAATTCGTGTCGAAAAGGTTGTCTTAAAATAAATGGTACAGTTGATAAAAAGTAAAAATTGAGAATGAAAATGCCAAGTTAAGATAATGTTAATCGCAAATAAAACAATTCTTATTGATATTTAAGGAATTTCTTGCTCGTGATAAGGTTTTGGGATTACATGCTAAGTTTCGCGGAAGAGTTTGACGACGAAGTTTTTCCTTAGAGAGGTGGGTTATTTTGTACGAGTTGCCTCCATCTGAGATGATAACGTTTTACTAAATGTAGCTATTAATTTGCGAGGCAAGACTACTAAATCACTGTTTACAGAAAAACAAATTATTGCGTACCAGGTTTCTCCTCAACTTATATGGTATAAAAATTTAGCTATTTCTTGCTAGGAAATTGCTCGTAAAATTTCAAAACAGCATTTTTTTAATGAAACCGCATTGAATCTTAGAGGCAAAGCGGTGGTTATATAAGGAAAGGTGCGACATTTGGGAGATTTTTCTGTATTTTTATTAACTATATATGTTGGAGCAACATACTTCCGGACTTTTGTAGGAACATTTAGTGCCGACAATTCCCCATTCAGTGCAAAGTGTGCGAATTCATAAGAATGCTCGAAAATTCTGATCTAGAGAAATATTTCACAAACGTATGCGTAAACCAGAACGGTTTCTTCAACTAAGAAAAAATAGCAATGTCAACATTTTAGCTGTTGTTTGCCTGGGAGACATTGCACTAAGATCTAATTTTTTTTTATTCCATTGACGGGGATCTAATAGGCTAAAGAACACTTACACCAACGGACCTATTGATGACGAACTCAAAGACACTAACTGGTATAACTAGTCTCCATTTCGTCTAGGAGCTTTTTCTCCTTTGTTTATTGATGCAAAAAAATTACACTATAGATTTAAGATGATGGGATGAATATAAAGCTGAAAAAAACATATCTAAAAGAGGGAGACTGTATTAATTGTGAAAGATTCCTTGGGATATGTGTTGTAGATGGCGTATGTCGGTATTTTTGACGTCCTCGTTAACATTGGTTTACAAATGAAACTACTATTAAATTTCTTGAACAGTGCTTTATTCTTTCAAATTTCAGTATCTCGATGCAGTTACTCACTTCAGAATTTAACAAAGCCGAATTTCTTATACAAAATTTCAAGCGGTAAGAGCGAGCAGTAATTGTGTATAAAATTGATGTAATTTTGTTCCGCGAAAAAAATTGCTTACAGTAAAGAAAATAGTACTATTACATTTTTAGGCTCCTCCTTTCGTTATATCCAGTGCTACAGTTTTTAAAGATTATTTTTATTCTTTCACATTTCAGTTAAAATTATCAGTGAAATTCAGTTAATATCCATTGTGATCGCGGGTAAAGCAAATAAAAAAAGCCATCTTCACTCTGGATGCAGTGGTGTATAAGGAAAATTTGACAGAAGCAAATATTTAGAAATAAAATTAATAGTTCGAAATCAGATTATTATGGAAAGTATAGGAATAATACTCCTATGAATGAATGTAATTTCAGATAGAGATTGCAAAAACGTAATAAAAACTGTGGAAGATGATCAGTTGTCAGAATGTTAATCAATACTACTACATTGAAATTCTAAAAAGTCTTCGTGAAATAATTAGGAAAAAAAAAAAAAAAAAATCCTCAGTTGGGAATTGATAGATGCTGTTACACCAGCCAGACAAAAGCGATATCTCGCCAAATTTAGCGACAAAAATTCGTCACCAAAACTATCGCCAGCTTCGTGATATCTCGCCAATTTAGCTAGAAACCTATTTGCTCAATGGTAAAGATACTTGACCCTGTAGTTTTATTTTTTCTGCAAGGATTCGTTTCTCGCAGATTTTCAGGTTACATTTATACAAAAACGACAACAATTTTACATATAATAGAGCTAAAATCATCTACCTGTATTCAAAATTCGTAACTGTATATACTCTCGTATTTATTTCCCTCTCTTACCTTCCTCCCTGTGGTTTCAATATGTGAGTTACGAACTTCTGATTTACGGTAACAATGTAAAATGGGTGAACAAATAGCTGTATAAGTAAAAATATTGTTATTGAAATTGATAGGTTCTTTGAAATACATATATGAAAATTGTTAGTGTATAATGCGCGCTTTTTAATGCTTGAAAATCATCTGTATCAGTAGCTAAGGGAGAGAGTGACCGCGAATAGAGGATGCCCTTGATTTGAACTATTACTGTTAGAAATTCTTCTAAAGTTCCTATTGGAGCCTATCATTCTCTTTAGATGGAACTTAAAGGCCTTTACACTCGCCTCCCAAAGGCTGCCAAATTTGGGTGCTCTAGGACACAAAAATTTTCCTCTGATACCTTCTGAGGCTAACAGGCTGGAAATGTCCTCACTATTTAACATTAATTTATGCAAATGTTTTAATTCTGCGGAAGCTACAGTGAAGTTTGTTGCGTAATTGCTAACATTTATGGAATTCTTGCCACCTCGTGCAAAAAAATCTCTTTAAAAAATCTCTTTAAATTAGAGCTGCTGAACTAAGATCTGACAGAAATTCCATGTGAATAGCTTTAGTCCCCATACATACAAATATTAGCTACACAGATTTTTTGAAAAGTACCCTTTCTCTGGCCTTTGTATTTAATTTCAAAGGGTCCACATAAATCTATTCCTACATTTAAAATAGGGAACTAGGTGTTACTCGTTCTGAGGGAAGATCTCCCATAATCTGGGTTGCAACAATTGGTTTGTTCTTAAAGCATTCCACACACTCATGGACGACTTTTCGTGCTGTACTTCTGCCACCAAGTGGCCGATATTTAAAACGAACAGTATTTCGTAGGGGTTGAGGGCCGACATGAAAATCTCGTTTATGATAGTATTGAAATATTAGAGTTGCTAATTTATTTCCAACTGGCAGAATAACCGGATGTTTACGATTGAAATTTAAATCTGAATGTGAAAGTCTACCACCAACTCTTATTAATCCGCCTTGATGGATATAAAAAAGGATTAACAAATTTAAGCTTACTCGTAAGTGAAATTGATCTTCTTTCTAAAGCTGATATCTCCGCAGGAAAATACTTTACCTGTGAATGTTTTATCAAATAATTATCTGCTGTTTCATATTCTTCGGACGTGAGCTCTGCTGTAGGCGTTTTAGGAGATTTACACCTTCTGCAAAATATAAAAATAAAGGCTAAAATTCTAATTAGTTTATGAATGTTGTTACTGATATTAAGTAATGTATCGATAAAAGACTCATTATTTAAACTTAATGTCACTTTAGAAACAGTCGTGATGTAATCATTAAAAAGTTTGTCAGTTGAAACACTGGAGGTTTTGCAAAGTCTGAGGAATAGATAAACTTGATTTTGAAATGTCTGGCTCTTTCCACCAAAGTTCACAAGCGGAAAGTGTTTAACTCCCAGTCCTCTTGGAGATCATGTCCGCTGGGTATATGATGAAGTAAGTGCTCTGTAGGTATATGATGCCTTTCGAAGTCCTTAGATATCTGCTGGATTTGTGATGCTCGGTTACCTACAAACGTCTTAAGCAGATTTGAAGGAGTGTTGATCCATGCTTGTTCTATTGCAGAATCAGAGTACAATTTCACAGAGTCTGTTTGAAGTTTGACAGAGCTGTTATTATCTTTTCCGTTAGTTTTGAGAGAAGAAGGCAGGCATAAAGCTCTAAACGTGGAACAGTAATGCATATTGTAGGGGCAACACGTGATTTGCTGCAGAGAAGTGTACTGTTTAGTTAACCGGTGTTGGACACAGTTTGGATGCATATCACTGCATCGTAAGCCTTTGAAGAGGCGTCTGAGAAACCTTGGAGTACTACCAGCATGGTAATGTGGTAGTGTTTTGATGAAGTTTTCTCACTGTTCGGCAACAACTGGAGGTGGTGTTTCGTTCCAGTCTTAACCTAAACAACCATAACTATTCCATAAAGATCCTTGCCATAACAATAACAGGTCCCAAAAGCCCGAGTGTTTTCTTTAGTCCAAAGGGGCAATTTTCCCAGAAGGACTATTAATTTCATTTTGGCATTTTGCATTGATTCACTACAAGCATTGTTTTACTTTTCACATTGTTGCCACCAAACATTGTCGCCCTCTATTAGATTTACAGAAATTAAATGATGAAGAATCTACATAAATGTAGGTGTGTGTCTCGCATTGCGATAAAACAACGGTACCTACATCCATCAAATTTTGAATAACGTAATCCTCTTGCAAATATGGGGAGCTGGAAACCCAAAATTGAAGTTTGGAATTTGTTTTATTATCGATTTTATATTTTCTAAAACTTTAACGAATTTTATATTAAGAAACTCCAGGATTTCGAAGCGAGCAATGGCAACGTTGTACAGAATAAACATATTTATCTCCAGCGCGCGGAAGTATGTATTCGAAATTCTAAAGATATAGTCATTTTAAATTATTTATTACATTTATTATTAGAATTTAAAACTATTTTCAATGAAATCTGCTGTCTCCTTTTGAATGTTTTTTTTATTTCGAAAGTTTATAAACGTTATCTTCACATTTCATTTGATTTCATATCTCATCTTTATTGCAAAGTTAGCTATGTTGTTAAATTAGCAATGTTGCAATTTAGCAATGCTGTTAAAGAAAACATCTTAATATCACGCTGTAAATCTTAAACAATTTTACATTTCTCTGTTTCCAGTGCTCTGCAAATAAAGTATCTTAAGGGAAGTAGGGGCAGCTGAAGGAAAAAAAATAGGTGTAGCTAGAGTTTGGTATCCTAAGCTCTGTGGGAAGTTCGATTTCTCAGAAATGCAACTACGTTTACAATAAAAAAGTTAGAATTCATTTTTTACTTTAAATTAGTATTGGAGAACAGTTTAATTCTCTCACTGTCTATGTAATATCTAAATAAAGTGGTGTGGTTAATAAAAGAATCACAGAAAAGGTGTGTCGCATCATCTCCCAACTAGTTTCAGCGGGTCATAAGACCGGATATCTCGATCTTTAACTTTCTATCTACGATTTCCTGAAACGACAGTATTTGTTTCAACCTGTGGGACGAATTAATTTCTTTACTCCAGCGTAGATAATCACATCCTTGTCACAGTAATTGCTATGTTTTTTTTCTAATGCTAAACAGGCTATCGAATTGAAGTTCAGGCCTTCATTTCTCTATTAATTTTACAAGGCTATCTCAGCTAGAGAAGCTTCATTTTTGGACTTTTACATATGTCAGGACCCTAAGTGGATTTATTCAGGAATCTGGAAAGAGCGGGAGTACTGAATCTCCCGCTGCATATCAGAATAAAAAAACAAAGTATCAATGCTATCGGACTATAATAGTGCAATTCTAGCATGCTGTGCTGACGACACTGCTCTTGCAGTAAGGTCAGCAAATATTAATCATGCAATTAAAAAACTGCAAGACAATGTTCCTTTCATTGAAGATTGGTTCAAGCGCTGGAAAGTGCGAATTAGCGCACAAAAATCGCAGCTCCTCATTGTGAAAAAGAAAAAGAGAAATGTCGCCCTAAAGAAGGACTTGTACTTATTTAACGAACCTGTGCCGATTGTCAGTAAAGCTAAATACCTTGGTATCACTATTAACAGCCGGCTAACTTGGAATACTCATATCCAAAACGTCCGAAACCAAGCATTGAGAGTTATGAAATGCCTCTATCCAATCATTAGGAAGTATTCGAAACTGAGCCTCCAGAAAAAGAGACTGATTTATCTTTTAACAGTAAGACCGATAATGACATACGCTGCACCTGCTTGGGCCGCTGCAACAACATAGGGCATACAAAAGCTTCAGGCAGTGCAAAATAAATTCCTCAGAATCATGACGAATGCACACTATTTTGTTCGGAATCAAGTGTTGCATAACGATTTGTAAATTGATACTCTGGAAAAATTCATCCATAAAATCAATACTAACTTATTTAACGGAGCAGTTAACTGCGGTCATCTCAAAGACTTTGAACTGTTCATTTATGAGATTTTAGATGAGAACAGATTTCTACGTGTCTGTGCTGCATATTTATTAAAGAAAAATCATTACATTCCCACTTGATTATTTTACTGCTGTAACATTCCTGCGAAGTTACAAAACACAAGCATCATGCTTCTAAGCCTTTACTTGGGTGGGTTACCATCCACGTGACCTACGGATTCTCAATCATTATGTCTTGTTAACTTTCCTGTTGAACGTTGCAGAATTTCCCTGGCGCCTGCGACAAGTGACCTGATCATTTAAGTCAGCTCCCAAGATGTATATAGATATGAGTAGGAGTTATTCACTTTTAGGTTAAAAACAACAATATGTTTTTAAATAACAGAAGAAATAAAGCTACTCCCTCTTATAGAGTTCCTACTTCTGTCGTCTCTCCTTCGTAAAAACTGACAAAATTAGTCACGTTTCCTTAGAAAGGCTTCTGTTGCTTGCTATTGTGTCCTATTTCAATAACCAACGAAATCAAGGCGATGATATTATGTTCACGCTGTGAAGTTCACCATTGCTATTGGCCAGTGCTTCACAAGTATCTTGTATCCTGAATTTTCTAGAGGAGGGGTTTTCCATATTTTAATGTATATTCCGTTTACTTTGAGCTTTTCTGCTTACATGAATGCCGGGTAGATATAACCGGCATTCATGTAATTTATATATGTTTCCTGAAAGCAATGATGCGGGAAATTTATTGATTGAAGTACAAAATTCTATGTAACATTGACTAAAATTTCGTCACAGTTTATATCAGACTGTGTTGAGATACAAGAATTTTTCAGATTGTGAGAAATAAAGAATAATTATTGAGGGAATTATTTAAATTAATATATACGTGTGTAGTGTTATTAATAATAATACGATTTTTGTCACATTCCTGCCACTAGATGGCGGGCATCTCTTCCTTTTACCTTTTCTGTAATTAAGTTCCGGGAACGAGACTAGATTATAACCGCTCTGAGGAACGTAAAGACTCAGAATTAAAATGTATTGTCCTAAAATAATTATTACCAACCTTGTAATTAGTGTATATTAGTGTCTTATTTCAATAAACGAGTAAAAGATAAGATGACCTGTTAATTATAATAGACACTCTTACTGGAAAACGTGATTATTAGACGCCTGGCGTTGAGAACACTGAAGATGCAGCAGGTAAGGAATTTTACATTCATTTTATTGTAAATAGAAGAACCTGATGCAACATTTTTATGGCGCCCGAACAGGGACGCCAGGTTTTTTGAAAAGTTCTAATAAAGTGAATTCAAAAGCTGAATATTAAAATTGAAGATTTTAATACTTGTTCTTGAAGTATTCAGCAGAAGAATAATTTTGTTTTCTAAGTAAGAGTTAAATATTTGTTTTTCATGAGACGTATATTTTTTGTGTAAGTGTTTAAATCTAAGAAAGATAATGGCAGAACTGCCGTTACAAAACTATTTAAGAAAATCGAAAGTGAATTAAATAAATCTGAAGGTAGTATTAATGAGCACGAAGAATTGTTAGAACAGCTTAATGCTAAAATCGAAAAACTATCTAATGCCGATGTAGAAGTTGAACCAATTCTGAGTGTAGATGAATTCGAAAATGAATTCGAAATTAAAGAACAATATCGCGAGAAGATAACTTTATGGAAATTCAGGCTTAAGAAACGGATTAAGGAACTTAATCATGACTTAATTGTTCCGAACACTCAGCAAAATATAAAAGATACACCTAATGTTAAATTACCAAAACTTTCGATTCCCGTATTCTATGGGAACAGTAGTCAATGGCTTACTTTTTGGAATAGTTTTGAGTCCTCAATACATAATAACGAATCATTGAACAAAGTAGACAAATTTAATTACCTGAAAGCATATTTAGGAGGAACAGCTGCTAGTTGCGTTCAAGGACTTCCGTTATCGCCAAAATATTATGATTCAGCAATTTAAATCTTACACGACCGTTTTGGAAGGAGAGACATTTTATATTAATGACCACACGAATAATTTGCTGAATGTTGAATCATTGAAAAATGCGAATGACATAAAAACATTTCGTAATTTGTATGATAAAGTACAAACACAGATTAGATGTCTCGAAGCGTTAGATGTTGTATCGGAATCTTACAGCGCTTTGCTGTGTCCGATGATTTTGAAGTTATTGCCTTCAGAATTAACGCTTGAATTTCATAGAACACAAAATGTTGGCACCGATTATAACATAAAAGATTTAATGTCATTTTTACACGCAGAACTTTCATCCCGCGAACAAGGTCAACGGTTTCGCAACAGCAAAAAGTATCCGATCGGCGACAGTCTTCTTCCCCCCCCCCTGTAACGAAAAGCGCGTATGGTCTCTCAAATAGACATAATAAACCAAAGATTCCGACCGCTACAGGTTTGTTTACAAAATCCGAATGCAGGGAGGAAAATATGAACTGCGTCTTTTGTAATCAATTCCACAAGATTTATGACTGTAGTTTCGTTTCCGGCTTATCATTACAAGAAAAAAGGGACATTTTTAAAAAGGAAATGTGCTTGCTATAAATGCCTAAAACCCCACCAATTTGGCTCGAAACTGCAGAACAAAAATAACTTGTTCTATTTGTAAAAAACAACATGCAACCGATTATAACATAAAATGTGTAATAAACAAAATCCTTCTGTCGAGATTTCGGAAATTAAAAAGGACGAAGAGATAGAAAATAAAGTACTTTCAAATCAAGCAAGATGTTCAGAAGTATATTTGCAAACTTTAGTTGTTCGCATATATGGAAGAGGGAGTAACCAATTTGTTCGAGCGATAATTGACACCGGAAGTCAAAACTCATACATAAGCAGGTATGCAACAGAAAGGTTACAATTAAGAAGCTTAGGTGAACAAAGTCTAACCCACGGACTTTTCGGTGGCATAGAAGTTTTGGAAAAACATAAACGTTATAGAATAAAATTGGGTAGCGTAGATAAACGGTGTAATTGCGAAATCAATGTATTAGATGAAACAAAAATATGTTCTTCGGTCCCTAAAATAAAAAATATACACTGGATTAGGGAACTTAGAAGAAGAGGACTTTACGTCAGTGATGTTTTTGAAAATGAAAATTGCAGATTATTCCAGGAGAACCCCCAAGAGATTCATTTGTTGTTAGGGGCAGATGTTGCTGAAAATTTATTTGCAGGTAAAATCGAAGTTCTTCCTTGGGGAAGATTAGTTGCTGTAAGTACAAGACTTGGGTGGACAGTCATGGGAAAAGCGAACACTGACAATTATGAAATAGAAAATTCCTTTTCCACGCTTTCGTTATCTTTACATATTTCTGATGCCACGCTGTCAGAACTGTGGAGGCTTAATTTTATCGGAATAACAGATCCAGTTACAAAAAAGGCTAGAGAAAGGGATTTGCAAGCAAAATTGCAATTCGAAAATTCTGTATCTCTAAACGAAGAGGGGCGTTATGAAGTCGCACTTCCGTGGGCGGAGAATCATGTACCACTCTCCACCCACAAGGATTTAGCTTTGAAACGTCTACAATCTACCACCCAGAAACTTCTATCTCAAAATTTATTTTCTTCATACAATGCAGTGTTTAATGACTGGTGTAACTTAGGAGTGATCGAAGAAGTTAAAGAAAATATAGCGGTTGACTATGGACATTATTTGCCACATAGACCGGTGATCGAAGAAAATAGCTCAACACCAATTCGACCGGTTTTTGATGCGTCTGCGAGGAAACAATCGTCTCCTTCTCTAAATCAGTGTTTGGAGTGTGGACCAAATTTGATAGAACTAATTCCTTCTCTTTTGTTGAGATTTCGTGAAGGCAAATTTACTGCTACAGCAGACATTGAAAAAGCTTTCTTACAGATCAGTGTAAGGCCTCAAGATAGAGAATGGCTTCGGTTTTTCTGGTGGAATGATGTGGAAGAAAAGAAAACGAAAATATTTCGTCATACTAGAGTAGTATTTGGGGTTAAGAGTAGTCCTTTCCTTTTGGCAGCTGTTATAGAATTCCATCTACAAAAGTACATGAAAAATTCTCCATATGATACGGAGATGATAGCTAAACTCTTGCGTAGCTTCTACGTAGATATCGTTGTTGCCAGTTTTGACAAAGAATCCGAGATGATCCAGTTCATCGAAAAATCTCGAGGAATAATGTATGAAGGAAAGTTTAATCTTCGAGGTTGGTTACATAACGGAGATAACTTGAAACAGGAAACTATTTCACCCGTATCGGGTCTGTTATGGAACTCTCAGAAAGATAATTTAACTTTGAATCTGAATTGGCTAGAAGATTTTGAAATGGGTATAATAACGAAGAGAACAATTCTAGCTGTAACACATAAAATATTTGATCTTATTGGAATTGTGAGTCCTGTTCTCTTGTATCCTAAAATATTGTTGCAGAACCTATGGAAAACGGGAATTTCTTGGGATACTGAAGTCGACGAGAGTACAAAACAAACTTTTGCGAATTGGTATAAAAGCCTTCTTCTCTTAAAAGAAATATCCCTCCTACGTCGGATACATTCCAGCAAGGACAATAGGAATTTCTGCAGCATTCACACATTCTGTGATGCCAGTAGTAATGCGTATGCTGCTGCAGTTTTCTTGAGAACTGTGACGAATTCTAGAGTTGAAGTTCATCTGTTGGCATCGAAGTCTAGGGTAGCTGCCGTGAAATCTATTACGATCCCTCGTCTGGAATTGATAGCTGCCACGATAGGTGCCAGACTATGCTATTCTGTTTTAAATGGTTTACAATGGCAAAATGTGGAAACGCATTTTTGGACGGATTCTACAACAGTTTTGACATGGATTCAAAGGGAAGAGATTGTCTGGGCTGTCTTTGTGGAAAACAGTGTCAGGGAGATTAGGAAACTCACAGATCCAAAAACGTGGGAACATTTTGCTGGAACAAAAATTCCAGCTGACCTCCTATCAAGAGGTTGCACCGCTAAACAACTTTTAGTAGTTAGATGGTGGGAGGGCCCCGATTGGCTGAAGAAAAATCAGGAATAATGGCCTAGACAAAGGAAAATACCGGATATGGAAATAGTGAATTCAGAATAAAGGAAATCAGTCATTTCTGCACTAAATCCGCAAAGGGTAGAACATTATTTTGAGAAATATTCATCTTACCATAAAATGTTAAGAATAACTGCTTGGATATGCAGATTTATCAACAACTGCAGAAGACCAGATTCTAAACAATCAGGAGAACTCACTGTCCCTGAGATAGAAACTGTAGAAAAGAAAATATGCAAGATGATACAGATAGAAGCATTTGGCAAAGAACTTAAAGTTAGAAACCGTTGTACCTTTCTTGACTCAAATGGCCTTATTCGGTTAAAGACCAAGATTACTAGAAGAGAGGAAGAAGAAAATTTTCTCTTTCCAATTGTATTGCTCTCAAATCATGCCTTAGTTCATAGGTTAATTTTAGATTACCATTTGCGACTATCCCACGCTCGTGTGCAATTCGTACTAGCCAATATTCGACAGAAATTCTGGGTCCTGAGAGGAAGATAAACAGTACGTAAAGTTCTTATGAAGTGTGTTCGCTGTAGAAGATATAGCGCAAAGAATATAGAGACTGTACCAGCACCTCTTCCTGAAGATCGAGTTCGAGATGCTCTGGTGTTTGAAGTGACCGCAGTCGATGTAGCCGGTCCTCTTTGTTTAAGGAAAGAAAAAAAGGCATGGATCTTGCTCTTTACTTGCGCAGTCTATCGCGCGATACATCTTGAGCTGATAGAAAGTTTATCAACAAATGCGTTCATCTTGGGATTAAGGAGATTTATTGCCAGAAGAAGTCGTCCAAGTATTATTTACAGCGACAATGGCACTAATTTCGTTGGAACTGAAAATCTGTTAAAATCGATAGATTGGAAAGAAATAGAATGTCATTCAACTAGTATGAGAATACAGTGGAAGTTTAATCCCCCAACTGCTTCATGGTGGGACGGTTGGTGGGAGAGGTTGGTACAAACAGTGAAGAAGATGTTGAGAAATGTTCTCGGAAAGTCCTGTGTCTCTTACGAGGAAATGTTGACTATACCTTGTGATATCGAATCAGTGATTAACTCAAGACCCCTTACGTACCTTTCAGAAGATCCAAATGATCTTACGGCACTAACTCCTTCAATGTTTCTACAAGATGTGCACGACGTCGGAGTGCCAGACTTAGACTACCTGGATACCATCAATCTGACAAAAAGATACAAGTTCTTTCAGACCTTAAGAGAACACTTTCACAAAAGATTTCGTGATGAATATTTAGCTATCCTAGTACAAAAATCATCTAAACGATCTACTCGGACTATCAACAAAAATGACTTAGTGTTTATCGGAAGCGACAACAAGAAGAGAATAGATTGACCAATAGGTCGTGTTGTAGAACTATATCCTGGGAAAGACAACGAAGTACGTGTTGTCAAAGTGAAAACTGCAACGGGTGAACTCCTAAGACCCGTGAAACGTATTTATCCTCTCGAACTTGATAGACCTAACTTGTTTAGTGACTTTACCATGAACAGAAAGAACTCTGCCGATAAGTGTGACAGTGATATGAACTATCAAACTAGATATAGACGTAAAACTGTAAAACCTGTTACACATTTTTCAATTCCTATACTATTTTTTGTTTCTTTTCAGTATTTTAGAAATTTAACTGTCCTAACAGTAGTCAACTGGAACATGTTATCTGGATATGGTATGAATGTAATGCAGAAAATGTTTCACCTTCTTTGTAATCCTTCTTTGTAAGTATTAATTTTAGAGCATTAGTTACTTTTCATATTTGTGAAAGTTGTACTTGAATTTTTGTTTCATTATTGATAAATTTTGTTTTGATTTTCCCATCTTATCGAGGTAAAATCAAAAGGTGGGAGGATGTCACATTCTTGCCACTAGATGGGCGGGCATCTCTTCCTTTTACCTTTTCTGTAATTAAGTTCCGGGAACGAGACTAGATTATAACCGCTCTGAGGAACGTAAAGACTCAGAATTAAAATGTATTGTCTTGAAATAATTATTACCAACCTTGTAAATAGTGTATATTAGTGTCTTATTTCAATTAACAAGTAAAAGACAAGATGACCTGTTAATTATAATAAACACTCTTACTGGAAAACGTGATTATTAGACGCCTGGCGTTGAGAACACTGAAGATGCAGCAGGTAAGAAATTTTACATTAATTTTATTGTAAATAGAAGAACCTGATGCAACAATTCTTTTGTTGGAGAAAAAAACTAATAAAGGACCTTGGACTTGAAACTTATGTTTAACAGGAACTACGATCCTTTTAGCACGAAAGCTGTAAATTATATTTTATAATTTGAGTAGTAAAATAGTATTGTTAATTAACACAATCAGAAGTGAAATTAGGGGGTGAATATTATCCGACAAACATGAAAATTTTATAAGCTGTTATATACAACAATATGCGTAACTCTTTGATTTCACTTAGGATATAAGCACGTACATTTTTGTTGCTCTCCTCTGTTCTTATCTTTCTCCAACTTGTAAAAAATGCCGAAAAGCGTAAATGCGCTTAAATATTGACAAAAAGTGCGTAAGTGTTGGTAAAAAGGAAATATGGTTAAAAGACTGCCCTGCTATCTTATGGTCGCGACATTCTGAGACCTTTCTTCTCTATGCAGTTTCGCATCCTTCATAATGAGCTTGCAACATAACTTGGGTATAAATAACGGGAGTCTAGAACTTTAAGCATAAAGCGATCACCATATTTCGCTCGCGTTAGTTTCACTCGAATTTAGGAAAGAATTCCACCTTCATCTTGACCTCTGAAGTGAATATTGTTTTCCTTCGCGGCATGCCATCATCTTTGTGGCTTCTTTAGGACATTAAGTTCTAAAACTAATTCATGTTTTCTCTTCTTGGCGCCTTGCATGGCGTATATTATAATTACAGAAACAATGTAACTACTCGCTTAGATTTTGCTGTTTTGTTGTTGTTGATTTGGCTGAGTAAGTCATCGCTTGGGAAGATGGTTCGCATGTGATTAGAATAATAAAATAAGATAGCGATATTACACTCCACTTTTCGTTAATTTTGAATTATTTGTAAAAATAACTAATGCAGACACCGCATAAACATTTTGGTCCCTCGAGTCGAAGGAGTTCATAAAGATAAAACCGCGAAAGAGAATTTTATATAGAACGTTTGGAATGCTTCCGTTTTGTTTGGATTCCGTAGTCACGATTGGATACAGCGTCCGTCGTTCATGTTCGGATTTTGCTCTCGAGACGTTTGCAATCACGGTGATTGGGAAATTGTTTATTTCTTCATCATGAGTGAACTGAAATTTATTAAAGATAATAAAATAGCATCAGAAAGTTTGAAAACAAGGTAAATTCAACGGTTGAAGCAGAGTTTTACATATTGGTGTTAAACAAATAAAAAATTATAAAATTTAAAAAGGAATTCAGTAACATTTTCGATTATTTTATTGCACACTGTACGGTGAAAGAAGCTAAAGAAAATGTAGTAGATAGTCTCGATGAAATTTATTTGAAAATTAAAAGAAAAGTTTCTGAGAACAGTTCTCGAAGGATTAGTTGTTCCAAAGAAAACGGTTCGAGTAAAGAAACTGTTTTTGATTTTTAAGTTACCTAAATTATTGCTTCCTATATTTAGAGGGAAAATCGAAGAACAGATTGAATGTGATAATTTCTTTTCGGCAGTTGCGCATAAAAACGGTAAATTAACTACAATGCGCAAAAACTGTAGCATTTGAAGTGTTATCATTAGGCTGATTCGTTAAATATTATTCGTTCCATCCCAATTTCAGATTCCAGTTATGACGTAGCATCAGATTTATTGTTTGAACGCTTTTCCAACAAAAATGATATGATCAATTCTATCATCAAGAGTTAATTTCTCTACTTCTGCTCCATCACTTTTAAAATTTGTAGATAATCTGCCTGAATGTTTACGATCTTTCGAAACATTAGAGAAAAAACTGGAAGAAATTTTCGATATGCTATATGTTTATTTATTAGTTGAAACTTTGGATAGAAGTCCTCGTTGTTCGTGGGAAAGATCACTCGAGAAAGATGAGATAGGAAGCATTAAACAATTTTTGAAGGAACAAGTTAGCACCCTATCAAATTACAAATCTCCACAAAGGGAACCAGATGTTAAATAAATATCAAAGCTCTTAAAACACTTTTAGAAAATTCAAAAACTTGTGCTTATTGTAAAGGTGATATTTTGTTGTTGAAATGTGCACAACTCTTGAAACTAACGATCAAGAAACGATTGGAATTTGTAAAGGCTAAACATCTCTATTTCATTTGCTTATCTTATGTTCACGTAATTAATGACTGCAAAATTTTTAATACATGCAGAAATTGTTAGAATTTCCGCAATTCGTTCTTAATTTTTGAATGAAGTGAAGAAAAGTTCGATATTGGAACATGGAATCAAAACGCAAACAAGCCTAATAAATTTAGTAGTAATTTTTCTCCCAATTCTAATACATATACTCCATAAACAGGCAACAAGTAACCAAGTAGTTAGTGACATTAGTGAAACCAACCAAGTATTCCGTTTCTTAATTGCATCCGTTTGCTTTCCAGCCGCCTGCAGTGCACGACGCTTCCCAACCATTTCAGTTGAGGAACGGATTGCAGTGTTCAAGTAGTATCCGCCCATCGAAATTAGGGATTGATTTGCGCGATTTCAAAGCTAAAGCATCTTTCTTTGTAGAACTCCTCTTTTCATGACGATTTTTGGATTAAGTACTTAGGTGTTTTTTATATCTATTTTAACTACATAGTCATTGTTTACCTCCACATCAGAAGAAACAGTAGAATTTAGTAGTAGGAACATGGAATCAAAACGCAAACAAGTCTAATAAATTTAGTAGTAATCTTTCTCCCAATTCTAATACATATACTCCATAAACAGGCAAAAAACAACCAAGTAGTTAGTGGCATTAGTAAAACCAACCAAGTATTCCGTTTCTCAATTACATCCATTTGCTTTCCAGCCGTTTGCAGTGCACGACGCTTCCCAACCATCTCAGCACTTTACTTCAGTTGAGGAAAGGATTGCAGTGTTGAATTAGTCTCCGCCCATCGGAGTTAGGGATTGATTTGCGAAATTTCAAAGCATCTTTCTATTCGAATTAAGTACTTAGGTGCCTTTTAATTTAGTTTTAACTACATAGTCACCGTTTACCTCCACATCAGAAGAATCAGTAGAATTAAGAGTAAGAGAAATTATAATTTACACAAATCCACCGCTCAGCCTATTATAAAGAAAGCAGTTTAATTTAAAAAGTGAGTCATCACATTTTTGTACATGTAAATCTTCGTAATTTTAAATATCATATAGCGCAGAAGTACACGAAAAAACGAGTAAGTAACAAATTAGTTGTATTTTTTTCATTATAAGCATAATCTTAAAAACCAAATATAATTTCGAAAATCCATGGCGCCATCGAATCGAAATCTGTTTTCATGACAGATGCATTTCATAAACAAATTCGAAATTATTTTTTAATTTGAAGATCAAAATTTCCGAAGTATTTGGCATTACTATTTTTATACGATGCATTCATTTTTTTTTAAAATTAGTAAAGTGTTATGACAGGTTTTCTTAAACAGTTAAAAGTGATACATGCGATTGTATGACTTCCTGCCTTATGTCGCATGATCACCCCTTTATATTTTCCATTTGAATTCCCGTTTGCCACGGATCTGGACATTATTATGTTATACGCGCTTGTGACAAACACAGAGGGGGTTATAATTGAAGGTACACTTTGAAATGGTCATAAAATTAAAACTTCAGGACTAAATCTTATCAATCTTGGTAATCGTATAAAGGAGGTCACGGAAATTTATTTTTCGCGAATAGCGATTAGAAAATGTGAGATCGCAAATCACTCGCACAAGTATGCGCATTCCGAAAATCGTTTCCTTACAGATAATAAATTTGTGATTTTTGAAGCTTGAATTCGGCCCCAAGGCATGAAGTTATCAGTTTAAAACGCTTTTAATCGTTTCTAAAACGAAACTGTTTGCGGCGTTATGCAATACAGCAATGGCTCCTAATAGGCTTACGGTAAGAAAAAGCAAATGGTTTATGCAAATACTCTAAACAGTTTGCAGGAATTGAAAGATGCGATACACTGACGTGTCCGTAACATTCCTCCTGATATGCTAAGAACTACTGTTAAGAATGCAGTAATACGATTTAACTTTCTTTCGGAAAATGGTGAACGCCATACTGAGCATGCTTTGTAACACGTTTCAGAAACGATTAAACACATTTTAAACAACTGTCTTCGTGTCTTATTTCGTTTAATAATATTGCATACAGTGCCAATTCTCCCATGGTGGTAAGGTTTTGAACTTTGTTTTTCGCGGAAAATAAATTACCATGACATCCTTTACATTATTACCAAGTTCCATAGCATTTGATCGAGTAGTTTGCATTTTATGTCCATTTCAAAGTGGAACTTTAATTATAACTAACCTGTATATCATTGATCTGGATACATCTGGAGATTACAGCGATTTCCCGGCAATACATGCATGGATGAATGGATAGCAATGAACGAGAATATAATGCATTTGTTTAGAAAGAGAAAAGAAGTATTTGGTAGATTTCCTGCATGACCAAGTCTCAATTTATCACTTTCATATTAATCTCTACAAGACTGACATTATTTACTTGTCTCAACAAGGTTACATAAAATGATATAGATTGTAAAAAAATTTTAATTTAACTGCATTTTATTTTTTGGTTTTCTTTTCTTTTTAAACTTAAATTTTTTAAACAACAAGTCTATGTGCACACTGATTTAATGGCGGAAGTCCTTGCAAACTTCAATCAGCATTACACAAACCGTTGTAAAATTAAAGTATAATTATGAAAATTTAATATTCTAAAACTATTGAAGCGCCAAGTCATAAGATTTTTAAATCTGTATCTACAAATCTTTGAATAAGATTTATATCGCAATTTTTAGATTTTGAGAAGAAATTAATTTAAAGGAAATCAAAATAGTGTAAAACTGGGCTCAAAATGATTAACATCTTGAAATATCTGCAAATTCTTGTCATAAAAATTAATGTCATAATAATGCTAATTAACGGAAGGGAAAATGTATTCGTTGGCCTCGAAAGTTTGCTTCACTATCTCTAAATTCAGACAACTAGCTTCTAGGGTACCTGTTTCTTTTTTCGTACTATAAAATGCTAGTTCTTAACAGTGTTTCGGGAACACCAGTGATTGAGCCGTTAAATTGCTCAACACTGGTAGTTCCGACCTTTATCCGAACTTAGACGAATGGTCTGGCTGCTAAGCCGGTTTCGTGATTTTTCCCATGGGTAAAGTGTATGCAATCCCGTTTCCCTCAGAAAGTGTTCCACGGAGCCATGCCTTCCCTTAGGTAGGTACATCTATTGTACTTCGCTGTATTAAACTAAATTAAACAAAACTTAACGTAGTTGTAGTCTAAATAGACCATAATATTACTATGTATTATCAATAGCTAGGAAATCATATTGTTTTTGTTAACATGGGATAGCGGTATTCCAATTTTCAAACTATGTTCGCTTGAGTTGGAACCTCACAAGAACCTAATTTGAAAAATAGGTGCGGTTAATTTGTATAAACCCTATTGCAAAGCTAAACTCTCATTGAACACTCAGCCTAACCATTAACATTCAAAATTATCTTAACCAGTCTAAGAATTAGTAACTTAACTACTATTTAATTGTAATCAAAAAGCAAGTTTGGTACAAGTGTGTGTGTGTGTGATTATAGCAAAGCCTCGAGGGGTATCTGCCTAAGAGGAGGGATGCCTTCGTGGAGGACTTTCTAAGGGAAACTGGCTCGTATACACGTTACACATGGGGAAAACCACGAAAACACCCATGCAGCCAGCCCGTTCGCGGGATTCGAACCTCGGACCGAACTACCAGTGTTCAGCGACTTTACCGCTCGGCCGCTGGTGGGCCCAAGTTTGGTACAAAACCAAATAAAAGCTGATTAAATCGTTCTTGTTCATATATGAAAATACAACATAAATCTTAACCGATGACCTTTTGTAATAAAAATAGTATGACAAAGATGAAGCTGTTTTCTCTTCCAGTTACATTTCAAATATTGATGAAAACAAAGCTTCATTGAACGTTAAGTATCTGATAGGTTAAACTCTTACGCAGCTTGACATTAGCACAGGCTTTATATAATTTTTTCCCTCAGATGGATTTTGCAGGAGCTACCTATCTTTTATTGAGGCAGTGACGAACACTCCACTAAGCCGAGGTGAATTCCAGCCGTTGAGCCCCACCACACTGTGTTTAAATTTGCATAAGTTTCTGATCTGAGGAAAATTATGGTATGAGAAAAGATGGATAGTACACCTGAAAACACAGGGATTTACGCAGGTTATGAATAATTATTACAAATTTTCTAAGAGTGAAATTGTTTTATGTTCGTTGAAAATTTAGAATTTGTTCGCATTGCTTTTTGAACCCAGGAAATAAATGAATGTTTATCGATATTTAAAAAGCTCAAGGACTTAAAATTAATCGCGATATACTTCTATTAAATGTTTACCTGCATCAGAAGGGTTACGTCTTTAATTTGCAAAAAAGAATGCGTAATTTTTCTTCGTTAACAAATGTACAGATTTCCCATCTATAAGACGTTATTCGCAGGCAATCTGAGTAATCTTTCTGCTTAGACTCCAGTTCTTCGAGAAACTAATGGCTCTCACATGACGGGCTGATGCAAATCTCTAAATACGCATCAGATTAAAGAGTTTACATAACAATTCAGCCTAATTCCTGTGGTTCGAGATTAAAGTAAATGTTAATCAGAGTTAAGTTTTAGGCTCTGGAGTTGAAAAACACTGAAAGATATTATCTCCATCAATTAAATTAAAACGAGTTTTAAATATATTTACATATGAAACATAACGCAGAAGGCATGCTGAAAATTTTAGCAAATAATAAGAAATATTTTTAAAATTTGTGAATTTATTTGGAAACCGCGAAAAAAAAGTTGTATTTGCGAAATCTCAGGAATTCTCCAGAAATTTGCGAAATAACAAGCAATTTTTTTAGTAGATTACTTAAGAATTTTTTTAGATTGCTTTTCGATGAAATTCCTGTATTACCTATTACACTATTCTACTAATGAATATATTTTTGCGTGCGTACAAGTTCGTAATAAATTGAATATACAAGTCTGATAATAGGTTAATAAAATTTATTCTTATCGGAGCTTATTTATTATTCTTATTTTTATCTTTTATTCTTATCAAGAGATATATCAGAACACTTGAATTTTCGTCAGAGATACTCGTACAAGTGTTCACAGTATCACACAGTATAATCAGTATTTACACTTCAAACTAGTAAAAATGTTAAATAACAACGCAGTGCAAACGGTTATCTAAGGAGAACGCTAATGCAGATATCACATTCACGCAGAAGTACACAAAGCGGAACAACAGTAACTAAGCAACCAAATTAAAACGCTCTCTCTCCGGTCCCTTATAACTTTCAAGGGGATGCGCGAGATATTTCAAATACTTTCTGCTTCTCGAAATTTCTCGACAGAAAAATGTTTGGAATTACGTTTACAGCTAACATAGTGTTCAATTACATTCATTCAAATTAAATATAGATTACCGAGATAAACTTTTATTCAAACTTAAATGCCATGTGCTCTTGTAATTTTACTTTTCCGCCATAGCTTTCTCTTAAAATTTGTATAACCCTGCATTGCGCAGGGAAATGCAATAATTTTAATTGTAATTCTATTAAAATTAGCTATCTAAATACAAAATTCGTCACTCTGCCCCCTTCCCAATTATTGCACATCCCAGGCAGTACGATCCCTGAACAGGAAGCTATACTTCCAGTTAAAGCATCAATGGAATAATAAACATTACAATACAATAAAAATCAACATAAGCAATATTTGCAATAAGTAACTTTAAATAAATCAAATACAAATCAATAAATGGGTGCATAAATTTACGAAGTTAGAAACAGAAAGGACCACGATCTTACATTGTTTATATTATATACACTGCATATTATGGCCAAAGTAAGAAGTGAGCATGTCGTAATGAGCGACTTTCGACTTTGAATTTGATGACTTAAGTATCCGAACTACGACGCCGTTCAGCCTGTTTAGGATTGTAAGGACCATCTTAAGGTGTCTGTAGTTGAGGACAGAGTCATTTCCGTGGATTCGGATTCCACAACCACACCTCGTCTCCTTCGTTGAATCGATGTCCTCTAGATCTCGGGTCGTATCTTATCCGTCGCCAAGCTGACTCGCTCTCGTACAAAATTGTGCATCAGTTCAAACTAGGCCTGTAGACCTTGAATGGACTCCTCGGGCGATGAAGGTACACCCATAGGGAGACCTATCAAGAGATCACAAGGTATCTGTGACTGTGAATAGACAGCACTGCGAAAGGCCAGTTAGAACAGTGGTAAATTCCTGTCCCAGTCCTTCTGGAAACCAGCGAGAAGTTATTAAAAATTGCTCGATTAAGTGTCTCTATTATTGCTTCTGACTTGCAATGTACATCTGTCATTTGAGTTTTGTCAATCTTTAAAAACAGCCAAAGTAAAATTTCGTCTTTAATCGGAATGTAACGGGAGAGTTACTCGAAACCTGGAAGTCCAGTGTTGCATCATGACCTCTGCTACCGCGGCAAATTCTTGATCAGGAATAGGATACGGTTTAGGCCAGTTGATGAATTAATCAAGCAAGTATCCGAGCGTGCGAAATTTCTGTTTGCTCGATTGTATGCCAGGATAAATACGAAGCTTCGTGTATTATTGGAGCAAAAAGAGAGTTAATGTTAATTCTTTATTGGTTATACTGTGAGATTCACCAGCAACCGAGGGGTAAAACTGCGGAACACTGGCAGTTTGATCCAGGTGGAATGACAAAAAAAGGACGGATCTTCGAGAAGTTAAAAAATGTATAAAATTAGCTGACACAACTGTAACACTTAATACATTACGTTTACACACGTTTGAGCATTTAAAAGTTTAACCGGAAGCCTTTATTGCTATTTAAATAATTTAATTGATAAAAGCTTTCTATGGGGCTTTAGAAAAGCGCTCCTGAATCAAACATAATTAAAAGTTTCTATTTTTCAAAACTTTAAAATTTTCAAACTGCTAATTTTGCTTCACTTGAAGAATGCGTATTTATGGACTTTCTCGTGATTGCATTCCTAGATAATAGTCTTAGAATTTCCATAAACTTCCGTCAGTTTTATAACAAGTGTTAAATCATCGTCGCACACGTGCTAAATGAAATTTCTGACTTACGTTTCTTAGCTTTTGCTGAATTCAGCAAAAGGAAAAACAATTTAAGTACAAAACCGATCAGTCGAAAGAGGAAAACTACAATTTATTCCAAAGCCACCGCGCCGTCTACAATTGACAACGCAGTTTCATTAAAATTAAAACGAAGACGAAGACTAAAAGACAAAAAGTTTGTTAATTTTAAAATATGTATAGCGCGACAGAGTACACAAAAACTAGTAGTTATCAAATTTGTTATATGTATTTTCTCATAAGTATAAAATCAAAACTGTACATATTCCATAACATCATCGAATCGAAACCAGTTTCGCTGTTCAAATTTCTTATGTTAGATGCATTTCATGAAGAAATTTGAGAACCTAAATGATCGAAGGATTTGACAGTACAACTTATAAGCTGACTTCATTTGTTAAAAAGTTAGTAAAGGTTTTATAAAAGATTTTCTTAAAATGTTAATGCTTATGTTTATAGACAGCATAGAATCAGAATATTCTGGATTTGTTTAGAAACCGAAACAATGCATTTGTGAGGTTTCCTATATGAACATATTTCAATTTTAATATATTTATATTAATCGTTGCCAGTCTGACATAGCTCACGTGACTCAAATAGACACAGAAATTGAATGTGACTGTGAAAACTACTGATGTGAATTTTCATGCAAAACATTTTTCTTAAACGTAATTTTTTTAATCAATATATCTGTAATAAATATCTGCGCTGATTTAATGCCAGAACTAGCCTGAGACTTCAATCATCATTATGCAAGCTGCAATAAAATTAGAAGATAGTTATGACAATAAAGCATTAATTTAAGTTATATGAATAATCAAATCGGTATCATAAAAAAAAAAAAAACCTTTGAATAAGATTTGTCAGAGTTTGTAAATTTTTCAGAGGCGTTGCTCACGTTCACTTTTAATGGTAAACAAAATAATATAAAACTGGGCAGAAACCCATTTAAATCTTAAAATGTTTCCTAATTCTTGCAGCAATAATTGGTTTCATAATAATGCCATTTAATTGAATGGAAAATGTATTCGTGAGCCACATCAGATTGCTTCGACGCCCTCTACTTTCAAACCACTGGTTTATAGTATTATGTTTTTTCGTTCTATAGATTTAGAACGAAAATGGAATTGTGAGCAGATAAGTGAGTTGATGCATTTGCTCACTTATCTGTTCTAGCCCAGTGTGAGAACTCAGTAGAAAGACTTCTGGCAATCTTTTGAATATAATTTTGTTTATTGCCTATTTTAAGGTCTCTGTGTATATACGAATGTAGACGAAACAGCGGGCGTTGATAATTTTTCTAAAAGCTTTATTTTGCAGTACTTGGATTTGTTGGATGTGGCTTTTGACAGCATGACTCCAGACTGGGCTAGAATAAATTAGATTTTTCACCTTCAACGTAGCCAAATTTTCAAAACAAAGCATTCTCCATCCTTAAATTATTTACTGATACTAGACTCATCCATAGATTTAATCTTCCACCAGAATCTCAGTGCAGTTGCTAAGAGGAGCCACTATCAGTCCTTTTACGTGGCTTGATAACGGCCACTTGATTTAATATTTCCTTATTTTGCCCAGTCTGCTCGTTTTGTTTTATTGATGGTCTCCATCTGTTGCAGAGAAAGGACTGTTTTCTAAAATTCTAATTCACCATACACTGAAGTGATAAAAGTCGTGGGATAGCAATATGCAAATATACAGATGGCATTAGTATCGCATACAAAATATTTATATAGGCAGTGCATTGGTAGTGTATTCATGTTATTCATGAGAAAGAGTTTCTGCCGTGATTGACCGCAGGACTGGTGCTAACTTTGAACTTGGAATGGTGGTTGAAGCTAGACGTATGGGACATTTCATTTCGGATATTAGTAAGACATTGGACATTCCGAGGTCCACTGTTTCAAGACTGTGCCGAGAATACCTAATTTCAGGCATAGCCTCCCGTCATGAACTACGCAGTTGCCGACCGCCTGTACTTAATGCCCAAAACCGGCGACATTGTGATCAGAATTATCAGTGTTAACAGACAAGCAATGCTGTTTAAAATAACCCCAGAAATCAATGTGAGGACAGACGATGGACGTGTTTGGAAGGACAGTGCTTTGAAATTAAGCAGAATGTGGCTTTAATAGGCTATGGCAGCAGAAGAATAAGTCGAATACCTTTACTAACAGAACGATATCGCCTGCAGCACCTCAGGTAAGCTAGTGACGATATAGGTTGGACCCTAAAAGACTAGAACATCTTGGGTGAGTCAGATGAGTCACGGTTTCAGTTGCTAAGAACTGATGGTAAGTTTCGAGCCTGAGCCAGGCCCCACGAAGCCATGGACCCAAGTTGTAAACAGGGCACAGTGCAAGCAGACGGCGCCTCCATAATGGTGTGAGCTGTTTTGTCATGGCAGGGCCTGGGTCCTCTGATCCAACTGAATAGATCATTGATTGGAAATGATCATGTTCAACTACTTGAAATCAACTTACAGCTAGTCTTAGACTTTGTGCACTCAAACAAAGATGAAATTTTTATTAATGACGATGCGCCATATCACCGGAGCTCAACTGTTCGCGACTGGTTTGAAGAACATTGTGGACAATTTCAGGGAATGATTTGGCCACCTAGATCGTCCGGCATTAATACCATGGAATATTTATGGGATACAATGTCAAGAGTATGGACATTTGCATTAGATTCGCAGCAGAAATTTACTAAAGAAATTCGATGTGTCTCATGTGGTAGATCAGGACATATAAACACTGGGGTTGAAGGAACGATTCTAATTTGCATTAATTGCAAAAATGCTAACGATAAATGTAAAGTGGCTCTTGGTATCAAACACTCAAGCCTTGACAACACTTTAAACGTTTACTTTAAACGGCAAACTGAAATCAGAAAAACTGATTATAGTTCTTAGAACACGGAAAAGTTTGAAGTTTCAGAAATAAAAAATTTGTAAGACTGAACAACATATCTGAATAATTTTGCTTAGAGAGAATGTGAAATAGTTGTTTTTCATTATTTGTTCTTAAAAACACTGAAGGAATAAAACAGAAAAAGGAACTAAGTTATATTTTAAATGAATTATGTATGTTTTTGTTGAAAGTTCGTAATTTAATTAAATATAATGAGTACATAATGAATAAAATAATATTACTTTACATGCAATTGTGATGCAATATATATAGTTACGATTGTGTAATGTTTTGAGATTTGTTACTCAGGTTTTACTTGCTTGTTATGCATTGAACGTTTTGTATATCAAGCTTTATTTTATTTTGTTATTAATAAAGAAGTTTACGGACGGAGATAATTATGAATTCAGTCATAAAGCGAAGACCGTGAGAACCCAATTTTACTCCCTTCTCGGCCGAAAGAGCCCTCTGTCAATCAAAAACAAAGCTCTTCTCTATACTTCCATCATTCAACCAATATTTTTGTATGCTTGCACCATCTGGGGTACAGTTGAAAAAACACACATAAAAAAACTTCACATTCCAAAGTAAGACCCTGCGTTTAGTCCTTAATGCAGCTGTTGAACTGATGTGATTCATTCGGATCTTAACATAAAACCCATATACGTTGTTATTAAAAACCTTAGTCAAAATTTCTTCCTCAAAATTAAACAGACTGATAACCTTGCACTTCAACAGTTACCGGCCTACGAACCTGCTATTTGCAGCTCGCAGAAAAGACCTCGCTCAATCATGGGGCGTGAATACGGCATCTATCCTCCAGCTAAAAGCCGTAGACACGCCCATCTGTTCTCAGTTCCAGCGCCCGGCCCATGAAGGACGTACTGAGCCGTGTAATTGCTCTACCATTCTCCTACCCCTGTATTACTGAAAAGTGGCCACCTCTGCATTCTTATCAATCTGTTCACTATTTAATCACATCATGGCCGCTGCCCTGGATATTTCGTCGTGAAAATTTAATCTTTACTTCGCTATCATTAGCGCCATATGCGAATGAGCCTATTAATCTGTAAAATCATTCCTTTCCGCTTTTTGCTATAGTGTCGTATTTAGGTGTCATAAAATTTAAAAAAATACAAAAAAATACAAAAAAGTTTAAAATTATAAAATTTCCAAAAAAATCAAAACTTGATTTTTCCTATCCCTAAACTTTTTCGAGCTAATGTAGCTCCCTCTAATGTGCATCATGATAACCAATTGGGCAATTTTCCTATTTCTGCTCACTACTTGGATATTTTTCTGATGTGGACGTGCATGGTTTTGAACCATAGGCACTCAGTAACTTACAATCATTGACATTGGCAGGAAAAAATTCAATGCGTTCTTGACTCAGGACTTATGACTTACTTTTTTCTGGTCATTAACTACCAAAGAGTTTTTGCCAGTAGATCGCATTAAAGTGCACTAGGCAAAGATATTTTCAAATAAATGGTACTAGGGAAGTACCAACACCCGTGGGCGAAGAAAATCCAGCTGCGTGAGCATGCATATCTTAATACTTACGAAAGTAGGCGTTCATCATAAAAATTGTACAGTGGTAAGCATTGGCATTAAATTGAAGCATGTAGGCAGGTTCAGTGAGTTGTATGGCAAATGCAGGTGGTGAGCTCAATATAGCTAGTAAGAGTGCAGGATAAGCAATAGTGAGACATCATGAAAATGGCGCAAAGACAACATTTTCTCTCAAATAAAAGTGCAGTGCTCTTTAACGCAAAGCGGTGGTGTAGAAAAATATTAAGTCATTGTTTCTGTTCTATAGCTAAGTATTATTTATAATGGTTTGGGCTGCTAAATGTCCCGCGATATATTTCGGAACTTTGATTTGTAATGTCAGTGAAGACAATTCAGTTAATTTAAAGCTGCCGGAAAATAGAACAAAATTCAAAATTTGCAATCCACACACTGTTTCCAAAAAATGAATTATGCTGTATATAAACCTGCGTTACGATTCATTCAGGAATTTATTTAAAGCTAAATGTTGAATGAAATGATTTATCAAACAGTAAATACCAGTAGATATTTTTATTATTCATTTTCCCCAAATATAAATTCGGATTTCTGAGAGAACAAGGATGTCAAACTCGCGGCCCACAACAAATATTTTTGCTGCCCGGCCAATATATCGGCAAATAATAATATATAATAATAAAATAACATATCGACGAAGAAAAAAAATGAAATGTTTACTGCTAAGTAATTAACGATAATTTATTCAGTGTTGTTAGATTACTCACAGCGAGCTGACACACACACTACTTAAATTTCAAATGCGTGTGAGTAGCTTGCGTTCAGCCAGGGATAAATAGAAGGGCTAGCTCATTTCTTTGTTCGACTCCTCGCCGACGCGAGCCTGATGGGGGGACGTAACAGGCAATAATCTGACGTCACTGTGATGCCACCTGTCCTGATTTCCCGCGTTTAAAACAGTAGTTTCATTGAGCTGCGAGACGATTTTCTAGAGGTTACATATCCCAAATTAATTTTAATAATATATATATCTGTTTTCTAATAATGTATATATTTAAAATAATTTATATATATGCAATTTTAGTCAGTTTTTATTTTAAATTCTATATTGTAAAGTATCATTTACGTAATATGGCTTTTTGCGCTGCAGTAACGTGCCGTAGCACTTACAGAAGTATGAAAGGATGAGATATTTTATTTCATGGAACCAAAGGATCCAAATGAGAGTTTGCTTTTGACGAAAGAATGGATACACAAATGTCAAAGAGAAGATTTTATTAATGTGAAGAGCGGAAAAATCTGCAGCGAACATTTTCTATGCAGTGTTTATGAAGATGATATGAAAAATCGCTTGTTTGGATAGCCACAAAAAGACACTATTGAAATGGAATGCTGTGCCGAAAGTAAATTATGATGACAATAATAAATCGAAATTGATGATGACAATAATAAATCAAATTTTAATGATTTTGAAATAAAACTCACAAATGAAAATGTAGATCATCCTGAATGTTTAAGGATAAACAAGAATGCATTGATAATTTGAAGAACAAAATTATATCCTTAGAAAATTGTATTAAAGTATTGAAAAATAGAGAAAAGAAAAATTTTAGAATGTTTGTTCAGCGACAAAGAAGGTGGACGACAGAAATTGGTATCAGAAATTAAAATCTCAAATAGCGAAATTTGGGGGGAGCACAAATCGGAGAATTTGGAAAAATGTCTAAAGCATATTTTTATAAAGACGCAGATTAATGCATTACTGAAAAAGAAGAAAAAAGTCAGGTGGACTAGTGAAAATATTTCACGTTGCATTGTCATAAGAGCTCTGTCATCTTAAAGCTATGATTTTTGGAAATAAAAAAATTAAGAAAAAATTGGAATATCTTTACCTAGTATTATCAAATTAAAGAAATGGTGTTTATTTTATTTTTGAATGTTTTCTAAATTTTCGTATAGTCCAAGAATTCAAAGTAATGTTCTTACTCTAAAGAAGGAAAGAGGCGAATATTTGTATTCTGTAGAAAAAATATGCGTTCTCAGTTTCGACGAAATGCATATAGATTGAAAACTCTGCTATGACTCTAAACTGGACTAAGTTGGTTCTTTTCAAAATGTGCAGTTTGTTTTAATCAGAGGTCTCATTTCGCGCTCTGCCTCAAATTACTAAGAAACCGCGTTTTAGATAGAGGATTTGTTTTAGAAGATGTAACTGTTTTAAATTTTGATATTATTAAAGAGGTTTTAAATAGAGATTGAGAAGAAATCAAATTGTGTCACAAACTAAAACCAAATTATTTAATGCTCAAGGGAAACGAGAAACAAAAAGTCGCTCCAGAGAAATTATTATTTTCAAAAAATACCGCAAAAGGTGTACTCTACCCCACAGGAAATCAGAAAGCATCTGACTTCTATGAGTTAATCGATAATATCTTCGGTATTATGAATAGTACCAAAATAGTACCAACAAGAATAACAAGTATTTAACAAACAAATTTTGCTAAGTACTTGTTAAAGTTATTCTTATTGTATCCTTTGTAACTAATTATTGATTAGATTTTGTGCTAGATTAGTATTCTAGATAAAATATAATAGTATAAAACATCAAAGTAATTGGCATAAAAAGACCTGCTTCCTTTACTCACACTTTTGAAAAATTAAATAACTGTTTTAGGTACTCTGAATAAAGCTATTTTGTCAAAATTAAGGTAACAATCTTATATACATTTATTTAATTGTAATATAGATATAAGTATAAATTACAAAATAATTTAAAAAATATCTATTATATTGAATCGGAAGAGAATTATAACAATGTAAAATTTACAATTAGGCAAAAAATCAAACGTAGGTTAGCAGAAATGTTGCCATATATGTCATATATGTTTAAACCTATGTCAATGTAAAGTTGTTTTTTGAGTAAATTTAAATAGCTGCTATTATAGTTATCTTAGAAGCAGTATAAAAATTCTCTCAGTTAACATGCAAATAAAGAAATGATTAGAAATAAACGTGCATTAAATAAAAAAACCTGCAAATAAAAATTAAAAAAAAAAAAAAAAAAAAAAAAAAACCACGGAACTTTATGTTAAAAGAGTAGCACATTTTATCTATCATTTTAAAATTGAGTAAGCATTATTAAATTTTTTAATGGTTCAGTCTAAAATGCATAAAGCAGTAACATTGCCTCTTCCAAATTATAGCTATCTTTCACACACAGCTCATTTTAAACGCTGGTTCAAAAACGCTAATTTCCAAGCTGTGAATTATATTGGCGCGCTCAGTGTCATCATGGCTACGTCATCACTTCTCACTTTCTGCTTCAGGGGGAAAAGCTCTATGAGCTAGCCCTTCTCTTCTAAGTCCTGGC
Organism: Stegodyphus dumicola; assembly: GCF_044657685.1. Taxonomy (NCBI): domain Eukaryota; kingdom Metazoa; phylum Arthropoda; class Arachnida; order Araneae; family Eresidae; genus Stegodyphus; species Stegodyphus dumicola. The sequence continues at coordinate 261,706,049 of NC_140771.1, read as the reverse complement.
GTTCAGCTACCTTCGGCTTTTGGGGGAAACGACAATACAACAGGCAAATGGAGGTGCAAATGCAAATGGAGGTGATCGAAATTCAATGCAACTCAAATTTGAAAGCTAAATTCATTGAAGTGGGCGTGCCTGAATTTTACAAATATTTACCAACCACTCAAAAATTCGCATATGAAATTATTTCCATGTTTGGTAGCACTTATCGGTGCGAGCAGTTATTTTCAGTCATGAAAGGTAATAAGTCTCCTATTAGAAACCGTATTAATGATGCTCACCTTGGGCCAGCGTTGAAAGTTATCACTGCAAACAAAATTTCTCCCGAAATAGGAAAGATAATAGCAGAGAAGAGATGTCAAGTATCAGGACATATAAATATATATATGTTTATTATTGTATTATTCGAAATAAATCTACGTTTCTATGAATATTTTTTTTTTTTTTTTTCGGCCCGCCTAAAGTTAAACCTTGTTTGTTTGGCCCAAGTGTACCTATGAGTTTGACATCCCTGTGATAGAACGTTCTATATTTACTATGCCAACAAATTTCGGCATTTTAATTAACAATTGCCGATCGTTTTTGAAATGATGAGTGATAATGCCATGAATCTAGAATAAGATTTAAATTCCCTGGACTAGCTTGCAAATAAAACTAGAAGCTGAAGCAGTGCATAAATTATCACTGAAAATGTACCTCTCAGCATCACATACAGTATGAAATATTCCCAAACCTTTATCCAATGGACATAATGTGGCATATGGTAAATAAGTTGACTCCCCTTATCGAATGCATTTCATTTGCTGAAACAAAAAAGTCTCATCTTTATTCTTTATTTTTTTAAACAAATCTAAAGTTCAATAATAAGATTTAAATACCTGCTTTGATAATTTAACATTTTTACAAAATGAGTTAAAAATGAGCATAACTAAAAATGCAGAATCAACGGGATGAAGCTTCCATATTTCCCTGATCCCAATATTAATAAAGGAATGTCCAAAGTAACACTAATTTACTACATCTAAATGCTAATTTTGATCTGAAATGTTATATCACGGTCTTCAGCTTCGAGACACGTTTTTAAACCTACAGCATAATATGAACAACAATACACAAAAAGTTTTCTTCAATATTTAAGTAAGTAATTAGGAATTAAATTCCGCGTTCACACATAATACGTGTTTTTTAAAGGCTCATGATATCGACACTTGCATAATTAAAATAAGTCTTTAATTTGGAGCCTTCAAAATGTTCAAAAAAGTAAATTCGAAACTTTAGCTCTTGTTCAATTATGAGAAATATCTAGTTTTTTCCGGGGTGGCAAACGCTTCCTACTTCCTCAATTTTTATTATCAAAACAGCTAATAATTTACATTATAGCACCGTGATACTGTATATTAGACTGATCATGGAAAACATTAAGGGGAGTTGGAACCCCAAAATCTTCAAAAAATTGTGATTTCGGATTTTTGCATTTTTAAATTCTCTACAGTTTTATCTTTCTAAAAATACCATTCTTTAATCTCTATGAAAATTAGAACTGTGAAAAAATCTAGTTTTAATTTGTCATCTACTGCTTTGATCAATCAGGACTTTTACATAAAAACGCGTTTTTCTTCCAACGTGAATTTTTTATACTCGATGTACGTATCCAAATGATCAGAAGGTTGTTGATGCTTGTTCCTTGATCTATTCCACTAAGATATTTTACTGTACATTTATTTACAATTTATTTACAAGTCGTATGCCACCTGGCATGTTTACAAGCGTTATGCCTCCTGGCATGTACATGATAGACATATTCTGCCACCTGGCATGTGAATTGATACATCATATTAGTTTTCTGCCACCTGACAGATACGATGCAATTACCTCAATTAGCGGTAATACGCCCGACATTTTGGCGTGTCCGCTTCCCTTACGTTCTGTAACGCAACTAACTTTTTGTGCGGTGCGCCCTCTGGGCACAAATCACCGCAATCACCGAGGAGGCCAAAACACTCGATGTACCTTTTTTCAGGAACTACTGCTCACAGGTACCTAAACTTTTTATGGCTTATTTATTAGGTTTCCTAATATTACTGAAATGAGCTTTTTGAAATAAATTTAGAAAAAAAAATTAATTTTTTTGTGTGAGAAAAGTGCTCAATTTTACTATGCCTAACAAAATATCCTGTAATTTACTCTAAAATTCAAAATATTTCAAAAGCTCATTTCAGTATAATAAAATAGGTATACTTTAATTACAGAAAAAATGTCAAGCTTGTATCTACAGCAGATTTTGAGAGAAGGTACATCGAAAATGGCGAATTTAACATTGTCGGTATAGGGGTTTCTGATACCCCTTTTAACACCGTTCCCTCTATATTCGCAGGGAACAAAGGTGGATTATTATTTTAAGGCAAAACGATCTTCGAAGCTTCATCGCCTTCTTTATACTCTGTGAACACAGAGTATGTGTAGAAGATGTTATTCGACTCAAGAATGCATTACCTGGGGCATACAGTTCTTAAGGATAGGGAGATGGAGTAAATATACTGTCACGAATCTTGCATTTATGTAAATAATTGTAGTATATTTACATGTAAAATTTTAGTATCTATTACATATCATAAGAAAGGCCTCATGGCTGACTTCGTAGTATTGAGATCTGGTGAGAGCTTCGCCTTTTAGATGCACTTTGGTTTGCGTTGTGTTTAACGTTCTTAGTAGTTTAAATTGTAACTACTAATTGCTCACTGTGATACTAAGAAGAGCTGTACAAATGCTTTTGGTGAAAAGTTCCACAAGTGTAAAATATTTCTTTTGGAAAATTATATATTATCAATGTATCATCGGTTCTGTGTGCATTCAATCCATTAAACGTCTGTGATATCTGCCATTCCTACGCGGGGCAAGAAATGGAAAGAAACATTTCTCAGATCCCCCACTTTTTCCGAAAATTATGTAGCTAAGTTAGCATGTTGACTTGATAAATAGATATGAACGCCAAACAGAAATCAGTTACCCTTGAGATTGGCGAAATATACGTTTGTTTTTAAATTTCGTGTTGTATCCATCACACACTTCTATGTGTGAGTGTTTGGTCAAAATGGCTGCTAAGACGAAAGCAGCTAGAATGAGTGGAAAATTTGATGAGAGAGTTAACGATGGAGGTAAAAGTATATTATTGGTACGAATTTTGTATTTAGATAGCTAGTTTTAGTAGAACAATAAATAAAATTGTTGTATTTTCCCGTGCAATGCAGCGCGAGACGAATTTTAAGAGACAGCTATGCCGGGAAAGTAAAAATACAGGCGCACGTGCATTTAACATTGCCTAAAAGTTTATCTTGGTAATTTATATTTAAATTAAATACATGTAATGGAACAGTACGTTAGCTGTAAACCTAATTCCACTCTTTTCGCTTTCGAGAAATCTTAACAAGCAGAAATTACCAGGAAGATCTCGCGGCCGGTTAGAAAATATTTAAGGCCGAAGAAAAAGCGTCTCAGTTCAGCTGTATAGTTAGTTGGTTAGTTTTTGTTATTGCAATTTATTTAACTCCGCGTGAACTGAGATATCTGAATTAGCTTTCTCTTTCGACAACTCTTTTCACTGTGTTGTATTTTAACGTTTTTAGTTGTTTGAAGTATAACTACTGATTATATGGCGTGATACTGTGAGCACTTATATGGATATCTCAGAGGAAAATTCCAGCGTTCTGTTATATCTTATTTGATAAGCATAAATTTTATTGGCCCTTGTGCATTCAATCTATTACGAATCCGAACGCATGCAATACTATTTATTTTATTCAACAATCTTCCATTCCCAAACTTCTATTTCAATTAACTATTTGCTAGTTTTTTTTAATAGATTTCAATTTTATGAACGTTATATTATGTAGCCTGGTTCAAAATGTTTGTATTAAATATGTAACAAGATTCTAATTGTGCGCACTTTCTATAATTAACATACAATTCTGTATGCGCTTCATAAGTTTTGTTTTATGTTTAGTTCCACGTTTGTTGTGAACTTATTTAATTTTCAGTTCTTGGTGTTGTAAATATATGTATGTCTGTCTGTGTATGGGTGTTTATTTAAGTTTCAACTATAAGCATGATATTATATAAATTTGTTTATAGCTTAAAATTAAGTTGATATCTAGTATATTTAACTATTATAAGGCTATATATCGACATACAAATACTTAATCTTACAGATATTTAAATGAAAGTTAATACATTTTAATAAATACACTCGGTGTTTGCGATTTATGTAAAGCCATCTACACCGTAATATTAACAACTAGTAAATTAAGCAATTTATTATAAGTAGGTTTCTTGATATATTAATTGTGTGCACTTTACTTCCACTAGGATGCTTCCATGTACTTTTAGGATTCAGAGGCAGATCGGCGATGGGTCCGCATGGATACAATGCATTCGAGATTTTACTCAGTGGCATATCTTGCCAAACTTCCAAAAATAATACCAGATTTAGAGAAGCAATTTCTCTTGGTGAACGATTAGATATGACTCTTAGAGATTTGGCAACAAGCAACTATTTATATATATGCATATAATTTTGTTACCTAGCTCTAAATATATGTTGTAAATTATTAGCTTTTATATATCTGAAAACTATGTGAAATTTTGCTAATTGTTATAAAATCATAGGGGAAAATTATCAGTCAGTAAGTACAAGTATCCCATATATCAAAACTGTTAGAAAGGATATTCCTTCTCACTAATGCGCTTCTGCGTAGGACACACCATACTTAATTTTTAATGCCTTATAATAACAAGTGTTAAGTGAGCAACATAATTCATAGGAGGCAATATTTAAGAGAACATATTTGACCCAAGAATCCTCAAGTAATTCTTTCTGAAGAGGAGATGTATTTTCGCATCTATCAGTAGCAAACTTAGGTTTTGCCTCTGTAAATTTAAAAACAAAAGTTTCCTGAAGTTAAGCTGCTTATAGCCTATTTATAAACTACAGTATTGTTTACACTCGGGGGCGTGAAAGCAGTGAACAGTCAAGCGCACTACTCTGTTACCAAATATTTTATATAGTAATCATTCGCGTGCATTAGCCGCAACCCTGATTTACACTAATTATTTTGTAAAAAAAAAAAAAAATGTGGTTGATATACGGTACTGTATCAAAGTGAAATTTGCTTTACAAATAAAAGTTCTCTCTTTCATGCAATAACGGGTGTAAACTTTTATAGGCGCTGCCGTGACTCAAGTCCAGAAGCGGTGGTCATTTCACACTCTATAACAAAAAACATCGACGCACCAAGAGGGAATCATCCGATTTCTTTGAAATTTTGTATGCATAAATGTTTTGACCAAGTATTCAAATGATTAAAAGTTGGTGTCCAAAGAATTAATAGTGCGATCTCCAGCTCAGAGGAATCCGGAGAAGGCATGGTTGTAACTGTCCGTCCCTTCATAGGAGGCAAAAGTGGCTCACATATTAGGTGGCTTCATAATAAAGTGATAACCACTTCTGCCCTTAGCAGTAAGCCGAACTCGGCTGAGGACCCGCCATCGGTTAAAGAAATATCCATACCATGACTATTAAAAAAATGTATGTCCTAAAAGAAGATTTGTATTCGTAATTACTTACTTAAATATTCCAAGAAATCTGCTCAGAATATGTTGCATTATGAATATTATATTGTGTTCATGATATGTTTTAGGTCAAAAAAATGTAAACCGTCCCAAAACGGAAGAAATCGAATGTTTAATGTAACATTACAGATCAAAGAAGCTAAATGAGCACATAGATTACATAAACTAGTGTTATTTCAAACATCCTTTTATTCATATTCGGATCGGAAAATAATGAAGTTTTCTTTTCGTTGGTTCTAGTATTTTTGTAATTATGCTTATGTTTAACTCACTACTCAAATGTTAAATTAATAATAATAATATTTTGTCACTATTAAGCAGAAAGACTCCTATTAGCTTAACTCCCTTTATAAGCACTTCCAATTTTAGCATAGTTAAATATTGCGACATATTTAAAAAAAAAAAAAAAAAAAAAAAAAAAAAAAAAAAAAAAAAGAACTGTCTGTTACTTCAGCAAATGAAATGCTTTCAGAAAGGGAAGTTACCAAATTCTGCCGTGTGGTATACTACCTTCAATGAATACAGGTTTCGACAATACTTGGTATTGAAAGTAATGTTGTGTAAATATTTATGGATGCTTCTAGCTTTATTTGCAATGGTAGTCCCGAAAGTGTGAATCCTGTTGATGATTCTTGGCATTATGGATCATCATTTCAATGATGATTGGACGCTAATTAAGACGCCGAAATTTAACTGCAAATTCCATAGAGAAAATCCTATTATAAATCCCAATTTATATTTGGGGAAAATGAATAATAATTTCTACTGTTATTTAATTTTGTTGATTGATAAATTCCGTTTAACGTTAGGTTTATATAAATTCCTGAATCAAACTTAACTCGGTTTTATATTTGGCCTAACTTCATTTTTCGTAAAAGCTTTTAAATCTCTCAAATTCCTAACTGTATGACAATTGAAAAACCGTGCTGGTCTAAGCAATATTTCTTTAAAAAAAGTCTAGGTTAAGCGTGTGTGTGTGTGTGTGATTATGGTAAAGTCTCGAGGGCTATCTGCCTAAGGGGAGGGATGCCTTCGTGGAGGACTTTCTAAGGGAAACTGGCTCGTATACACGTTACACATGGGGAAAACCACGAAAACGCCCATGCAGCCAGCCCGTTCGCGGGATTCGAACCTCGGACCGAACTACCACTGTTCAGCGACTTTACCGCTCGGCCGCTGGTGGGCTCTAGGTTAAGAATTTTTCGTTTTAAATTCTGACAATATTAAATTAATTGTACTCTCGTCACTCACATCGCACATCAGAGCTCCAAAACAGTAGAAATACACACAAAACAAACAAGGATCTAATCTAAGTTTTACAATAACCACTTTGCTTCAAAGAATCAAAGCAGTCTTATTAAAAGATGGGGAACTGGCCTCTACAATCGTTAATTTATCATCATCATCGATATTGCCGGCATATTGCTGCTTTTACGCAATGTTTCCGGCTCATGATACTTAGGCCCAAAGGGCGCATGACGGTAGAAAGCAATGACAATTGAAAGGAGGCGTCAGTAGTGCGAAGAGGAAGTGACAGCATGACATCACAAGTCCATTTAAACACACAGACGACGCTCAAAACCAGGAGATGCAAAGACAGGGTGAAAATCAGACTTGTTCTGTTGTTCATGATAGTTACATGTCATAATAAGGTTATACAAATAAGCTGAAACATATATAATTTATTAGAATAAAAATACATACATATAAAAGAAAAGAGTATAAAATAAAATACGGCAAAAAAGTCTATATACATATATACAGCGACGTTGCACTCCTGATAAAGTTATGTAGGGAAGTTCGAATCTCGGGCGGTGAAAGCCGCAAGCGGTCGAATACGTGCGTCTTCTGCAAAAATCTGGTAATCAAATACTTTGAAGTGTTTCATATGAGGACAATTTTTTGCTTTTTCAAAGAATTTTCTATTCATTTTATGAAGGAACTCTTCAACTCTGTCTATACGTAGGTCTCTATGTAAGGTCTCATTTGAAACATAAAAGTGCGCATTAGTAATTATTCCGAGAAGTTTGTTTTGCGTAAATTGGAGTTTTTTCATGTCACTTTGAGTGTAGGTCGCCCAGGCAGGTGATGCGTAACAGAAAATTTGTCTGATAATTGTAGTATAGATGTGTAGTTTCCTTTTGAGATCAAGTCTAGAGTTTTTACCTATTAGAGGGAGGAGATTTTTGATAGTATAGGAGGTCTTCCATTTAATACTGTGAATATGGTCTTTCCAGGTAAATCTGTGATTCAAAACTATACCAAGATAAGTAGCCTTTTTAACAAGTGGCACTTCTTCATTAAAGATATTAATTTTTCTGTCCAAAGGGATTCTGGAATGTTTCTTACCGATGATTATCAATTGGGATTTTTGTCCGTTAATCGCAATTCTTCATTTAGCGCACCATTCTTCTATGGCTGGAATTTTTTCTTGAAGTTTAATCAGTGCATGATCTTGATTATGTGACTTCACGGCAAGGGCGGTATCATCTGCATAACATCCGAGGTACGTATTGAGATCGGCACTATTGGGTAAATCATAAACATAAAAGAGATACAAAATTGGGCCAAGAATAGATCCTTGAGCTACCCCGGCTTTCAGATATTTGGTCTCCGAGTGTTCATATCCAAAGTTTACAAAGAATTTGCGGTTTCGTATGAAAGAGTTCATAAGTAAGATGAGGTCTCTACTGAAATCAAGTGTGATGAGCTTGAATATGAGCCCCTCATGCCAGACACGGTCGAAAGCTTTCGCCACGTCTAGCATGAGTAAGGCGACACTTTGATGTCTAAATAAAGCGGTTCCAATGAATTCACACAGACGAACAAGTTGTTTTGTCGTTGAGAGATTTTTACGGAAGCCAAATTGTTCCATTGGGAGCTTATCCATATGCGGTTCAATTCTTTTATAAATGACCCGTTCGAAAATCTTACCAAGTCCTGGGAGTAGACGTATCGGACGGTATCCTTCCGGCTTGGTGGCATCTTTTCCTGGCTTTGGTAGAAGAATGACTTTGGCCTTTTTCCATTTTTCGGGAAAGTAGATATTTTCCAGGCAGGCATTGAGAATGCTGACATAACGTGTGACAGTATTAAGTGGCATATTTTTAATTGCAACATTCGTAATTTCATCATAGCCAGGTGCTTTCCGGTTTTTCAGGTTCTGATAATGTTTCTAACCTCTGTCGGAGATGTATATTCAGTGCGATTTTTGGCCCCTGGTCCTTCGAGCCAGTCTTTGATAAATTGTTGAGTGTAAGATGAGAAAAGAGGGTCACAGGGATCTTGATTCGGTACAAATTGTTGTTCTAAGTGCTCTGCCATAATGGCGGCTTTTTCCTTATAAGTGAGTGCAATTCTCTTATTACTATAAATTGGTTTATTGCAAGGGGGCTTGCGCCTAAGATTTTTTGCAAAAGACCAGAAGTCATTTCCAGATTCATTAAAACTCTCAATTTTATTATTCCAGACCTCATCCCGATGTTTCCGAATCTTGCAACTGATTATATTATTAAGTCTGTTAAGTTCTTTCTTAACCCCTGGATTCCAAGAGATATGCCACCTTTTTCTCAAACGGTTTCTCTGTTTAATCATATCTCTAATTTCTCTGGGTAAACGGAAATTGTCTTTATCAATAGGAATTTTTTTGGTAGCAGTGTTGTATGCACTGAGGATACTATTGTTGAGAATTTCGATCGCATTATCAATATCCTCTTTACTCTTGAGTGAGTTAATAATAGGAGGGTTTTCTAACAGTTGTGCGTAATAATGCTGCCAATCAGTGATGTTTTTAAATTTGTTTTCTTCGCATTTGTTAGTGCCCAAAATAGCGATAACCGGCACGTGATCGGAGGTTAGTTCAACTTTAACATCCAAATACATTGGAATGTCAGTATTTGTGAGCACAATGTCTAAAATATCTCCTCTTCTAGGGTTTTCTGGGAGGTACGTATAAACTGAAGGTGCATAGAAATAGATAGGATAGTTATTGATAAACTCGATTAGGACTTCACCATTATTGTTGGTTCTTCGGCAGCCCCATTCAGTATGTTTTGAATTCAGATCTCCAGCCAGGATGATTTGTTTATTATTTGGGAGAAGTTCAGCTAATTTGTCGATATCCAATACATTGTTCGGTGGATTATAAATTGCAATAAAATAGACAACTCCATAAAATGGGAGTAAAACTGAGGCAGTAACTGCTTCATATCCATTATCACGATCTTCGCTGATTGGGCAAGATTGCAGGGTGTTTTTCACAAAAATCGCGGCCCCACCACCTCTATGGCTTAGTCTGTCACATCTATAACATCTATAATTTGCGATGTTCAAATTGTAGCAGGGAGTCGCAAACGTTTCTGTGATGAGTGCAACGTCAATATCATACACAAGTAAAAAGTTATGAAGCTCCGTAATTTTGTTCTGGACGCTATGTGCGTTCCAGGTCATGAACTGAATAGGGGACCGACTATTTCTGTATTGACCCATTATCTAAAGTCTGTGTTTTGGCAGTTTCTGGATTGGTTTGAATAGTCTGATTTGTTTGTTGAGTTAATTGTAAAAAACCAGCGCCTTTAATGATTTTTACTAGCTCAGCTAGATTAGCAAAAACTGTTTTTGCTTCATTGATAGTTTCTGAATACATTCCTGATGATATGGCTTGTGCATAACTTTTTCCTTCTATGATACGGTTTGAGAATGTTTTGTTTTTGACAGTGTTATTTGTGCTATTATTGTTCTTGGGATACTTTTCACAACCCTTAAAACTGGATGTGTGAAGTCCCCCGCAGTTCGCACAGACTAGGGGCTTATCAAGGTTTTTTCTGTCAGGGCATTCTTTAATTGAATGGCCTCCGCAGCATCGGACACATTTCGGTGCATAATTGCATCCGGCTTGGGTATGATTGAAGCCCTGACAGCGAAAACACTGTATGGGCCCCTGTCTGCCTCTATACTCCACTACTTTGATTTTCATGTCGCAGAGTTTGTATTCATTATAGATTCGCTTCGAATCGTCAGTTTTTGGTAAGGTAACAAGAAATAATGGGAGTGGAATGACTTCCCCCCCTCGTCGTCGTGACATTTGTTTAATTTCGATAATTTTGTAGTTCAATTCCTCTAATTCAGTTTTAAATTTCTCTATATCAGAAGTAGTAGTAAGTCCATTTATGACCACTTTTAAATTTTTATCTTGAGGCAGTATGTAGGAGTGATGCTCAACTTTGAGCTCTTTGAGCACTTTAACCATGCCCCTATAACTTTCAGCATCTCCAGCAATGACCTTTATGCCATCATTCCTCAGATTTTGTCCGATAAATGAGAATTTTTTGGTGTGAAATATTTTCTTGATATTTCCCCAAGTCATGACATTTTCCTTAAGAATTAGTGGTGGGAGTTTTCTTTGCGTATTAGTCTCTGAATTTTGTGTATTACTTTCAGTGCAGTCATTATTAGTTATCGTCTGATTATTTATGTTATCCTGATTTTCTGTTTCGTTAACATTAGTATCCATAATATTATCAGTTTCGTTATCTTGATTTTGTTCAACTTGTGTTTTCACACTATTAATCGGCGTATGATCATTTATGCTATTACTAACTTGATTAGCTGTAATGATCGGAGAGATTATTTGTGTGTGCGTACTGAGTTTCACTTTTTTAGCAATGGGTTTGTGAATTTTTGTTCTCACGGTCTGGTCGCCTCTGCGGCGTTTAATTGGTTCCTCATCTGAACTTGTGTCTTGATCGAGTGCTTTTTCCTCAGTACTGTTGATTGAATCATCATGAAGTGTTATAGGACTTCTGGCCCTGCTATTTTCATCTAAGTTTTTAGCGGTGTTAGGTGTAGGTGTTTTATCAATGACACTATTATTTTGTTCTTTCAAAGCATTTACAATCTCAAGTGAGCTAAGCAGAAAATTGTAAAATGTGTTTTCAATATCTGATAATTTTCCATCATTTTTGTCTCTGATTTTATCCAACTCCTTAATCTGATTTGTGTAAATTTCCACGAGCCTCTCCATGGTCCGCTAGGCAGAAATAAACGCAAAAATCCAAAATCCAGCGCCCATAGAATGGAGTCCTGCACCCCGGGATGGAGCCTGGCCCGATAGCCTTCTCCACAGACGGATGTGCAGGCGAAGAACACACGAGGCCCCTGACAATCACCTGAAGCGAGAGCTTGGGGGTAACTACGTGTGTTATCCGATCCAAAAATCCAAAATCAAACGCGCAAAAATAAAATAATCCGATTAGATGTTAAAACGCGCAAATAGTCTCAATGATAAGCAATATGGCATGTAAAACCAGCAATCAGGCAATTATGGCAAGACACGTGGTGGTGAAAATCAAAATTTTACGAAATAACCCTAAAATACAATAATCAAATTAAATCGTGAAAGCATATAAGCGTTCACAAAAAATACTAACCGCAAAATAGCATTGAAAAATGCTGATGCAATCAGATTCGTACGAGCACGTGGTCTCTCAGTGAAACCACACGAGACGGGCGTACTTGCTAACCGGATCTGAGAGGCAGGAACAATCTCCGACGGTGAACCTTCATCCACCTAATCCCCGCTCCGAATGATCGTTAATTTAGTGTAACTTTCATTTTTTTATACTAAAAGAGGGTATGAAAAAACTGGTGGGCAGCAATTCTTAGTATTTCAAATTAAGTTTAGTATTTCAAATTAAGTAATATATTAATTATAAAATAGTTTATCTTCGAATCAAAACTTGTTTCGGAAACGTAGATCTAACATTCTTCATCCAAATTAAAGCGGCATAGCTTAAAAAATAAATTTGCCCAGTGTTTCATTCACTAAACTGTGTATGCTTGCTTCTCATTCATTAAATAGTATTAATAATTAAAATAAGTATGTTGCATCTTATGTATATTTATATACATATAGAAAATTAAAATTTAAAGTACTTTATTGCGGAAGCCATCATGAATGTGTTCCACAGTTCGTAGAAGCTGGTTATTTGTACAGAATATATTTTTTTAATCCAGACTTCATAAATATTGAATTCAATAAGTATTATTATGGAATAGAAATGTTAATTGATAATGTGTACATGAAGTTACTTAGAAACTGGCTTTACTATGGCCAAAAAAAAAAAAAAATTAATGGAAACATTTTTGATCATACGATTGGAGGTAGAATCCAGTTAAGGTGCATTTTCATGCTTGAGTTTAGCAATGTAAGAGGTGAGCTCAAAATGTAAAGTTACTATCAATTTCTCTTAAAAAGGGGGTTTAAGAAACTTTCAACATCTTAAGCTACGGGGGGTGTGAATTGGGTTTGGAGACTGTTGGCAGTAAACTCAGCTTTCTCCGTGTTTGTTTGAGTTAGAACTGCATCGACAGCAAAGAACGGAATCAGTGTTTTCTTCTTGCATAGTCTGTTAATGTCACGCTAAAGACTCCTGTCATTAGTCGTTAGGGAATTTATATGTTCTCAATAATGTGATTGGAAGAGCTGTTCACATGATATCTTGATCTGATTCTGGAAAATAAGACGCTTAATTAATTATAATTTTAAAACTTGAATTCCTAGTTTTAAATTCTGAATTTTAAAACTTGAACTTGAATTCCAAATTCTTCATACTTCTAAAAAAACTTTTGTGAAAGCAATTATGTGGCAGTGACGCACTTCTTTGTAAAAAGGCATTTCAGCGTGAGGAAATCAATTTTTGTAAGGCATAGATGTGCAGTGGCTAGGAAAACAATGAAATCATAAATAAAATATCACAAGTCCAAAATCTTGAGTAAAATAAGATCCAAATGCACGCAAAAAGTATAAGTACACAGTACAAACAAAGAAAAATAAAAAAATGAATATAAGAATATATAAAAGTCGCAGTTACTTGAAAATAGATTCGACCTCATGATCTCATGAGAGGAAGCAGTTGTCTCGGGCTAAGCTCGCTCTGCAACCGAGCGCTATGAAAAAGGGGTTAAACAACTCAGATGAAGAGTTGTAATGCCTGCAGAGCAAATTCTATTTTTTCGCTCTCGCTTTGAATACCGTTGAATTTCGTGTAAAGATATTTTATTTTGAAAAATCAGTCTTTGAAAGCTTAAAAAAAACTCAGGATTAAGTCTTCGAAAAGACCTGAGTTTGAGACATTTTTATGCTCTTCTTGGTTTGGATTTTCTCATCTTGAATTTCAGACTGCGGCCACGATTTCTTTCCTGTCTTATCAAAGTTGTTTATCAGTTCAGCTAAACGTGGGAAATCAGTTTAGAAATTAGACAAATTCTTCTTTTCTTCCTCGGATTTATTTCCAGGTCTTTTTGGACATTCGACGTTGCTAGCCGCGTGAAGACCATTTCAAAAAACACATTTTGCCGTACGTTCTTTTTTTCCCCTTGATGGGGTACTCGTTAGAATTATGCGATTCTAAGCATCGCACACATCTGGGAATATTGAAATATGCACACTGTGTGTGCCAATAATGCCAGTACCTAAAATATTTGAAACAATCGGGCCTAGGGTTTAAAAGTAGGGGCTACGTTATTCCTTTGTGTGATTCCACGCCGACGCTATCTTCGTACGAGGGGAGTTGACAAGAAGTACTCTGGCGTCATTATATTGCATGTGCTTTGACTTCGCCTGTTTAAAACCAGCAATTTTGGCTTCCCAAATTAATTTTAATCACATATATTATTCTCTAGTAACTCAGCGTCAACGTCAAACTGGCAGCCCTCGAAGTAATTTTATGGTGCATAGGAAAGCCTTTCCCGTAAATTAATTAGCATTATTCTGACTAGAATTTGAAGAAAAGTTTAAGACTTTAATGACTTGGAATCCAGTATTATCTTATATTCATTACCAGAAAAGATCGTAACATTTCGGAAAACATAGAAGTAGAGCTAATTATTTTACACTATGATCTAAATCTCGTTAAAAGATTTTAACATGCAAATTTGATTAACTTTTCTTATTAGTTGTCAAAAGATAAAAGTCTTCAGTTACGAATTTTTGCAATAAGAAGAACACTAGCTCTATTTTAGTACATTTGCACGAAATCTCGTGCTTGAAAATAAATATGTCTATGAAACGAATCAAACTACCAGTGAGTATGGACAATTTGTAATGATACCTTTTAGAAATTTCCCTCCAAGATTACAATCTTCATGAGAATCGAAGCGTCATGAGGTGTAGCTGAAAGTTGTATTGAAAAACAAAGATATTATATCAAGCTGACAGAACAGTTAAAAAACTCATCAAAGAATATAAAGACGACAGTTGGAACAGCTTCGTTAGCAGTCTATCACATATCAATTACTCCGTGTGGAAAATTGCTAAAGCTATTAGAAGAAATAAAAATGAAATAAAACACATTAGTTACAATAATAAAGTTCTAATTAATCCAAAAGATATTGCAAACGCTTTTGCCAAATCGTATGGAAATCAATTCACTGTCAATCGTGTTGTTAACGCTAATGATTCGGCAGTCATTGATCACGTGACTCAGCAGTTAGAAAGTTTTAAGAATCAGACCAACCCTCTTACCACACAATTAATTCGAAAATTAAAACCAAGAAAAGCTCCCGGTTATGACCAAATTACTAATAAAACCCTAAAAATTTTACCAAGAAAAGCCATTCTCTGCAACTATACTACATCTTTAATGCTTGCCTGCGTATAGGATTTCTTCCTAAACAATGGAAGCATGCGATAATCATTGTCTTGAAGAAACCTGGGAAAAATGGATCTTCCCGTTCAGATTACAGACCCATCAGTTTACTTTCAGCTGTTTGAAAGATTAGTCATCAATAGGCTCTCTAAATTTGCTGAAGACAATATTATTATTAAGGAACATCAATTTGGATTTAGGCATGGATTTAGCACCACTCAACAAGTTACAAGAATTACTGAAATCATCAGAGAAGCCTTTAATAAAAAAGAAACTGTTGCTGGCATCTTCATTCATATTGAAAAAGCGTTTGATAAGGTTTGGTACCCAGGCCTCCTCATGAAACATATCGGAAACAAATTTCCACCTGGATTAATCCTCCTAATTTCAAGTTTTTTGGAAAACAGAACTTTTCAAGTTTGTATTAAGAACGAGCTGTCTAATATCAGTGTAATGAAAGCAGGTGTCCCTCAGGGCTCGAATTTTTCACCTTTTCTTTTTAACATCTACATAAATGATCTTCCCAGCCACAAAGATGCCATTATCACCTGCTATGCAGACGATACTGCAATTCTCAGCAAATCCATCAATCCGCAAAGAGCCATCCAAAACATCCAAAATGCAATAGACTATATCTTCCCATGGTTTAACGTTTAAAAAATTAAAATCAATGAAAGCAAATCCAGTACAATTTATTTCCAAAAGAACCCTTCCAGAAGACATCTCAACAATATCACAATTAATAATATCTCCATCCCAAATGAAAAATGTGTTAAATATTTAGGCGTTTATCTCGATCAAAAACTAACCTTCAAAAACCATATCGAAAATATCTGTAAAAAAGCTAACCAAGCAATAGGCAGTATCTATGCACTCATAGGGAGAAATTCTAAAATTAGTCTCGCGAAATTAGTCTATTGTCGATGGAGGTTTCTGAAATGGAACTATCAAGCTAGAAGATCAAAACCATCATTTACTTCCAGTTCTGTTGCAACAAGTCAGCTACAGAATGTCGCCATATCATGGGCACAGCTTTAGGTACTAATGATATATCATAGGACACTGCGAAGGTTTGGTAACGAAAGTTTAACTCCTTCACATCCAATCAGGCCCACCAGCGGCCGAGCGGTAAAGTCGCTGAACACTGGTAGTTCGGTCCGAGGTTCGAATCCCGCGAACGGGCTGGCTGCATGGGTGTTTTCGTGGTTTTCCCCATGTGTAACGTGTATACGAGCCAGTTTCCCTTAGAAAGTCCTCCACGAATTCATCCTTCCCCTTAGGCAGATAGCCCTAGTGAGCTTTGCCATATTTAAAATACACACACCAAAAAGAGTTATCTATCTACAAGCAATCCGCCCGATTTTACTGTATGCTTCTCCAGCGTGGGCTGCAACTGCAAGAACTCATCGCGAAAAAATACAAAGAATTCAAAACAAGGCCATCCGAATAATTACAAATGCGCCTTGGCTCATACGAAACAGCACTCTTCACAATGATTTAAAAATTAAACCCACGGATTCTGAAATTCTAAAAGCTTCTCATAACTTTTTTATGAAATGTGACAGTCATCCTAAGAATATCATCAAAAAAACTAGGAAACTATGATTTCACAATTGAACAACGCCACAAGAGGCCCCGCACTATTCACCATAATAGTCGGTGGTAATGTATACATTTTCGTTTTCTTCTTAGTTAGCCAAGATTTTACTTCATTTTCTTTACTTATAGATTTATTTATCAAATTACAAAGCACTATGGACTTTGTTTCTGCAAAAGCAGGTAGAATTTGTGTGTAAATAGTTTTTACTCTTGTGAAACGTTTCAATGTACTGCAAATTGTGTTTTTCATCATTTTACTTGCCAATTATTGCTTATCAAAAGAATAATTTTTATGAAATTTTAAAAATGCCTTACAATACATCCTGCAAGAGATGGCGAAACCAGGGCTCCAGTCAACTAAAATGCTTTTGATCACTACTAATAGATGGCGCCACACGAGCACCTCTTTTGTTCAAAGTTTACTTATTCTACGAACGGCGGCACAGAAGACTCCGTCGCTAGTAATCTCTGAGTTCTAGCACAGCATGTGTACAAGTACTCCATATTATTGGATACAACTTACTCGATTCTTCAAGCATTTAAAAGTCAAGTATCATATATTGGTAAAGGTCGTTAATGGTCGATTGCCTCTTACTAAGTGATAAGACAAAGACATAGACATATGGATTTGGAACGTATGTTATATTATTTGCTTGCTTGGTATATGGGGTGTATTTAGAATGCTGTTCGCTGTCGAATGTGTTTGCAAGATTCAATGGAAATTTTATCTGCAGACCATTAATTGTGAGTGATAACAATTCAATTAAATTAGAATTGCCGAAAATCCTAACAAAATTTTAAAATACTGATTTAGATCGTGTTAAAAAGAAATAAAAGAACACATATGCATAAAACACTGCTTTCTTCAATTGACATATAATTATCAAGTTCAGAATTTGGAAGTTTTTATGAAAAATGATATTAACTATAAAAACCGAGTTACGTTTCATTCATGAATGTATTTAATGTTAAACAATAAACAGATTGATTTATAAATCAACGCATTTAAATAACAGTAGCGATTATTATTCATTTTTATCGGTTATAAATTGGGATTTCTAATGGAATTTTCCATGTTAAATTTGCTGGCAAATTTTGTCATTTTAATTAAAAACTTCCAATCGTTATTGGAATAACGATTAATAATGCCAACAATTTTCAATACAATTCCCTAAAATAGTTTTGCAAATAAAGCTAGAAGCATGCATAAATAATTAAACAAAATTTACCTCTCAACATCACTTTCTGTATTGTATATTATATATTGACTGCAGTATATATATATATATTAATACTCTAGGTATTATTATTAATTTTAGCCTAAATTGGCGTTATCACAGAAGGGCTATTAGTCTCAAAACGGTATTTTGCGTTGAGTTACTTCTGAGGTTGTTACCACCAAATATTATCGCCCTGTATTATATTTAAAGAAACTAAATAATGGAGAATCTACATGAATGTATGTATGTTTCTCACATTGTGGAAAAAATGGTACCTAAAAGGGTACCATCAAATTCTGAATAACGTAGACCTTTACCCGAATATGGACATCTGGGAATGAATTTTTGATTAAAAATCTAAAACGATTTTAAAAAGAGCAGTGACAACGCGGTGCGGAATAAAACATATTTGTCAAAAGCGGAAATTCTAAAGATATGCCTTTTAAAAATATTTTTAGTTAAATGGAGCTTCAGCACAAATGCTCTCCTTCTCTGGTCTACCGAGAATACGGTAGCGAGCACCTTGGTTGTGTGAGCCGGAACGTGAATGCTTGTTCAAATAAAAAAAATAAAAAAAAAAAAAAAAAAAAAAAAGAAATAAGCATAAAAAAAACTAAATGTCAATGTACATTTTTAATTGGATAATTATTCACCAGTTTTTTATATAATGTAAGTTTATATAATGTACAAGTAAGCCTTATTAAAGGTACACACCAGGTATATAAAGCTAGTTAGTATTAAAAAAAATTTAAGGTTTCTATTATTTAATGTTATTAATAATTAAAACCCCAAAATAAAAATGTAGCAGCATGTGGCAATTCAAAAAACTGTGATGAGATTGTTACAATGTTCAGTTAATTTTAAACAATTCTACACATAATAAAATGGCCAGTGCACAACATGTGAATGAACATGGGGTTGAATAATTAGAAAATAAAAATATTAAATAGTAGAAAATATTGCTTACTGTTCAAATTTGGGATTGACTCAGTTTCTCCAAAATATATTTATCTACATTAAAATGTTTGGTAATAATCTATTGACTGAATAGTATAAAAGTCAATGAATGATTGATTATATGGACAATATTTGGTATTGTTGAACTTCGGGGGGGGAGGAAGGAAGACAGTAATGCAAGGAGGATGAACAAAAATAGACTTACTCATTAATCACAGAATACATCAGCCTATCACGAGGACCTGAGATAAAGATTCAAAACCCTGTTCTGACCTTCTACATCTGTTCCTGATCATTTTAAGGATCAGAGTTGGAATTATCTTATTATTAAAGAGAAGTTCTGAAGAATGAGAGAGAAAGAGTATTATATAAATAAGAAAAAAATATCATCTGACACATATAAAACACATACAGGCATTCATTATTTGATGTTCAGATTTTGAGAGTGAAGGTGCATTTGCCCCTCGCTCCCTATTTTTAACTTCTCTAATTTTTCTTGTCCTTTATGCTTGATCAGACAGCCTGGCTCAGTAAAAGTAGGCGGCCAGTGCAACATTGATTAAAAATCCAGTTATAACCACGTGCAGTGCTGATAAGGACCACGTGTTTCTGAGACTCCTTCTCCTTTATTTTCTTCTTTCTAGGTATTTCTTTCTCCTGATGATGAGGGACCTTTAGCTGCCCTCGAAATCAATTGAGTGTTTCACTATACTTACACTAAATACAAGGTTCTTTTTACGATTTGATTCACTTACAGGCAGTTGAAAGAAGATATTTTAGATTATAAAAATGGACAAAAGGAATTGTGAATAGGTACTAATGACTATTGTTAAAATACAGTGGCTCCCAAAAGTGTTAGTACACTTATGATTTTCATTGAAATAGGGCTCTATCCATTAATCAAAAGTAAACTTTCTGAATGAGACTTTAATAATAAGATTTATAATCTATTTGTAACAAAATTAGATGAAATATTTTTTTAAATATAGCAAAAATTCATTTTTAAGAAATTAATAATCAAAAAATGACAAACATTTTATCTCACAAAAGTCTTTGTACACTTCAAAAAAAAATCTTGACATATTAGTAAATATTTTCATTTTTCGTTAAATTAATATTAGTAGGATATCATTTAGCATCCACAACAGCTTTTAAACATCTGGGAATAGATTTTACTAGTTTTTTTTTTTTTGGGGGGGGGGGTAATTTCTGTATCAATGTTCACCCATTCTTTCCATCATGGCTGTTTTGAGTTCACTTTTCGTTTTGATGTTGTGATTTCGTATTCTAACCTCCAGCTCTTTCCAAATGTGTTCTATGGGGTTTAAATCTGGCGACTGAGGTGGTGTTTTCAAAACCTGTGGACAATTATAGAGACACTACTGGCAAACGTTGAGAGCCGTATACTTAGGATCGTTATCATGATTAAAAATAAAGTTGTTTCCAATACCCAAATTTTGGGCTGATAATTTTAAATTGTCTCTTAAATATTTAAATAAAAAGAATGATTCATTATGCCATCAATAAATACCAAATTACCTAGTCCTGATGCTGTCATGCCCCCCTACAAGAACACCTCCACCGCCATGCTTAACTGTTCCAACTAAGTTCTTAGAATGAAGTACCTCATTTTTCTTCTCCATACAGTTATTCGATTATCAGAACCAAAAATGTTAAATTTGCTTTCGTCAGCAAATAGGACATTATTCCAGTACGTTTCGGGTGTATTTATCATAGATTTTTGCGAATGCTTTCTGTTTTTCTCACTAACAAAATTATTTTTACGGGCAGAACGCCCATGTAATCCAAAGTAAATTTCTCTGAGAACTCGTTGAACAGTTTCAGGTGAAATCGAAGTAGAAAACTTTGCATTAAATTCTGCAGAAACTTTTACAGAACTCAAACGTGGGTTTTTTACAAATTTTCTAAGAATAAATCCTTTATCACGTTTAGTTAACTTTCTCGGTCGACTTTTTCTTACCTTGTTTTCAATCCAATTTTCTTCTTTAAAGCGTTTTATCACATACTGCACTGTAGAATGGGGTAAATTAACTAATTTATTGATATTGCAAATTTATTTACCACTACTATGGTGAAAAATGATCAGTTTTCGAATGCTGTAATTTCTTTACGACTGCGACCCATTTTTCAATAATAAATATAATATTATGAAGTAAACAGTAAACAATTAAACCAAACGATTTTTTAAATGCCACCAGAATGTAAAAATTAAAAAAAGCAACTGATTATTCTAATTTTGATTTTATCCAAAAATATTTCAGTGTACGAAGACTTTTGTGAGATAAAATGTTTATCATTTTTTGATTATTAATTTCTTAAAAGTAAAGTTTCGCTATATTTAAAAAATATTTCATGTAATTTTGTTACGAATATATTATAGATCTTATTATTAAAATCTCATTCAGAAAGTTTACTTTAAATTAATGGATAGAACCCTATTTCAATGAAAACCATAAGTATACGAAAACTTTTGGGAGCCACTGTATATATTTTTCACTAGATGCGTTAAGTTTCTTCAGTGAAATTATGTGTAAAATTTTTGTGATCCAAAATAATTTTTAGAACTGTATTTTTGTCTTCATTCTGTGAAGTTACTGTAGAAGTTTTTGTCAGTTTCTTTTTCATTTTATATTTGAGAATCTTTTGGGTATTATATTTTTATTAGGTGGAATATCTTTATTAGCAGTTTGGGAAATGTATTTCTTGCGCATTTAACATATCAGCAGCTTCTAGTTGTAGTGGTGCTGATTTTAGAATCTTGTTTAACACATCACATTGTTTGTCAGATTTTAATAAATCTACTAATTCTAAACATGTTTGTTATAGTTCATTCGGCTAATCTTTGGAATATGGTAACAGGCAGTTTGGCGACATTTTGGTAAGGCGATAAAAGTTACTAGCTAGGATTTTAGCAGTGTACATGGATAAAGTCAAGAGTGTGTGCAATGCCATTTTTGTGTAATTCTGGGATTTTTTTTTTAAGTGAAAATAGGTCGACGTGTACATGGATGATACCGTGTATGTGCAGTTCTTAAAAACGTGGCAAGCAGTGGGCGATTCTGCACTTTCTCTCAATTTCGCACCTAATCTTCATCATGATTAAACATTTTTGTTCCATAAAAGTTCTAGCATAAGCGTAATTCGGCTAGCAGATTGTTGGAAAAAATGTTGAGTAAAAAAAAAAAAAAACAAATGCCTTTACTTCGTGAAAACAAAACTAGCAGGTTGCTGTAGCAGAGTTCGTCGGCAAATTTTCGCCAAGTTACCATAATCCAAAGATTAACCGTTCATTTTTTCTGTGTTCCACATCACATTGTTTGTCAGATTTTAATGAATCTACTAATTCTAAACATGTTAGTTCATTCTTTCTGTGTTCCAGTGAGAGGGTCTGTGATTTTTTTTTTTTTTTTTGGCTACTTAATTCAAAATTCATTTTCATCATCTATACTAAGTGGATAATTCATTATGCATTGTAGTTGTAGTATAAGTAGTAGTATTTCTAGTGTGCTGATGTAAGTAATGTATTTAATAAGTAGCAGTATTTCTAGTGTGCTTGCACATACTCCACCTAACATATAAGGTATTTCTCCCGCCTTCTTGGTGTGGTGGTCTGCATACTGGGCGCATATTCCAAAAGTCTGCGGTTATTTTCCTAGCGAAGCCATTGCTAATTTTTCAATCTCTCTTGCTTCCAATGTGAAATTCTAATGTCTGTACAGTGGCACTCGAACTAAAAGGGTGTTAGATGATTGTCCTCCACAGCCAGGATTTGGTGATTAGGTCCCATAAAAACTCCAGTCGTCCTTTAAAAGGGGAAGATAAAGTATTTCTCCCACCTTCTTGGCATGCCTTCATGGTGTGATGTGTATCCAGAGGTCCGCGGTTTGATTCCCGGCGAAGGCGTTGAATATTTTTCATCTTGCTTGCTTCCACAAAAATACCTAATATCTCTACAAACTGATGAATCAATACAGCTGCATACATATCAAAGAATGCATATATTACACTCGGTGCACTGTATGTGACATGTACAAGTTTTGTTACTTTCATGTATATTGTATATTTCTGTATTATGTGTTTATGAAACAGACCACCCATTCTCATTCTGTATTACTTATAAACATAGTGTTTCATTTGTTTTCTGTCTGATTCTTAAATCCCAAATCTTACTTGTTAATTTACCTTTATTTGCTGTAATTAAGCGATTAATCATTTTATCTCTTACAAATTTCATAATACCATATATAGTGTTATCCAATCTCTTAAATTTTTTTGCATGAAGATAAATATATTTTCATGTTCGGTGCATTCGTTCGATGTGCATGTTTGTGTTAACACCACTGTGAAGTCTATAACAGTATGCCCAGCTAGATGTTTTTTGTAAATAATATGTTTCAAAGTAATTTGCAAATGCAATAGTGTCAGGATCTTAAGTAATTTTATTGCTGCTTCCGTCAGCATATGAAAAGTATGAATGTCTTGTTCTTCTAAGAGAGATCTAATTTTATATGTTTTTGCCTGTTTTTCAACACCATTGATTTTTTTAAAAATTGTTTCTCCAGGCTTTATCAATATGCCATGCACAAAAAAGACGTTTCTGTAGTAAACCCATTTCAGACTCCCAAGCATTAAAAAAAGATTCAGCCATATCAGACATAAATATTTGTGGTTGTATTTGAACGTTTTCTTTAATACATGAAAAAAAAATGATAGCACTGGCTGATCACATCGATTAGAAATTAAAAATGCACACAGGAATCTTTGGTGTAAATCATCTATTGTAAGTAAAGTTATGAAATCTATATGCATTCACCCCATGTGTACCATCAATACATATACAAGTCAGAACAAAATTTTTTCAGTATCTCTCTTTGTGCTTCTGTCATCATTATCAAAACAAAATCATTTCCTTTTAGAAATGAATATTGTGTACAATATTCACTCATACTATCTTGATCCCTGGGTTTTATAAAATGAAATACATGGATGTTCAGGATTTTGCATTTGAGGTACCCACGTATCTACACAAACCTAATCATTTTCATGTTTAACAGAATTAGAAGACAAATTGAAAGATTTTTACTGTTATGTAAATCTTGTTTTGCAAGTAAATGAACCCTCTCAAGCCCAGCATCTCATAGAGAATTTCTAATTTCATCTAAAATATTATCCAGAGAAATTTTTGCTGCTATCTTTGATGCAATAATTTTTATTTCATCTGTTGTTAAAAATAAGTGACCTAAATCATTTCAATGGCCAATATGTATTTTCTGATATGACACTACACATTTGCCATCTGTATGTTCTGTTACTTTTAATGCAGCTGGGCAATATGCATTTATTTTATTGCTACCAAGGATTTTTAAGTGACACAAACCTTTACTTTCGGATACAAAATTTCCTAAACAGTGGCATTACACCATGTATATTAAATATGCTTACTCCATAAGAAATTTTGTCTTCATATTATTTTCAATTTCTGCCTTCCATGCCAAAAAATCATTAAATGAATTAAATTCTAGCTCAGTATGATTCAAATCAACATCATGAACATTATTGAAATGAAATATTATTTCTCGCTTTTTAAAATTAGCATAACATACAGGACACATATAATTACCTGTTAGAAGTATGAATTTTATTTTGATATTTCCAATTTTTTATGTCACTAAATTTCAGATGGCAGTCCTCACATTTGTAGCTTGGTAATCGACCACTTTTTAAAGAATCATTAATGTAGTATTATTAGAGTGTAATGTGTTGGTATGCCGTTTCAAACTGCATTTATTTTGGTATGTTTTTAAGCAATCAGAGCATACAAAATTACTCTCAGCCACACTAAAATTATTTGCACAATCAACCATACTATTAGAACTCTTAGTTTTCAGAGACTCAATTAATGTAGTATTATTGTAATGAAATTTATATGCATCGCGTTTCAAATTGTATCCATAGTTGAAAGTTTTAAACAATCACGGCAAACAAAATCACTCTGAGCTATACTAAAATCATTTGCACAATGAACCATATCACTCACAACACAATCAGAATTATCACACTGAATTATCGCTCACAATTACTCCTTCCTAATTTTGATTTGATTTAGAATCAAAAATACCTTCTGAGGAAACAGAAGTACAGTCAAAAGTCGTTAATCCGGACTCGTCGGGACTTCGGCGATTCCGGATTATCGATTTTTCCGGATTATAGGTCATCAGTTTAAATCTGGTAAGATGGCATGCGGAAATTACAAAATTAAAAATATGAAACCGTAATTTATGAAATAAAGAACAATTATGATCTAAAGGGTATCAAAATTTACAAAAAGAAAAAGCTTAATATTTATTTGTTTACTTTATTAAACATTTCCTTCAATGTAAGTTGCATCGTTTCATGTGATAATACTTTCTCTTTAATTCTATTAAACAGACATAATTTCTTGTTTAGTTACAAAGTTCCGCTGTCAAGTCCTATAATTGCTGTGTTGAGAATACCGACTAATTTGTCAATCGAAATGTTTTCGTTTTCAATAACCTCTGGGTCACTTTCTTCACTATCGGAAGCGAATTATAATGACGAGGAACTTGATTTAAATCATATCAAAGACGGAGTATATCGAGATGAAATACTACACTTAGTACGGAATTATAAAACAAATAAAATAAAAACATCTGCTCTGAAGATAAGGATAGTGCTGACAGATAAACTTCCAATCCGCAGCGTGAAATTGATAAACAGATTTCGGATTTCAAAACATACTTTCGCTTTGTAGATATCGGAAATTCTATTTGACATAATCTTTCTAATCTATCATAATCTAATAATGACGTTTCTGCCCCCCCCTCTGCCGCAGAGCAGCGTGAAATTGATAAACAGATTTCGGATTTCAAAACATACTTTCGCTTTGTAGTAAATATATATCGGAAATTCTATTTGACATAATCGAAAGTTCAAGCTTACTTTTATAAAATTGCTCTAACAGTCTGCAAAAAATAATAAGCCGGATCCAATTCGAAGATTCAGGAACAACGCAATCTGCAACATTAACTGAATTAGATAACTTTAGCTTAGCGTATAACTCCGTTACACATTAAACGCGCATGCGCACAAACATATTCGAAGCTGTAAGGGTCTTATGCGCTCTCGTAAACGCCTGTGCGCATGCGTAAACGCGACGCATGGGCAGAAAGTTTGTAGCTTTGAGGTCCGGATTATAGATCATTCCGGATTATGGGTGTCCGAATTAACGACTTTTGACTGTACTTGGCCCTGAAAGGGGCAGTTTTTCTTGATTTTGTGCAGAAGATATAATAATCGAATCAAAATAAAAAAAGAGAACTGTATCTGCAATCACACGCTACAACACATAATCTTTGCTACCACAGCAGGGCAAAGAGCAGAGTAAATAATATTAAATACGAGGCGCCTGCAGGGAAATGATGACATGCGCAATAATCTGCGCACATGTTCAGGGAGGAAACTAGCGTCTGAGGGGCTAGACGCTTGTGTCAAAAGTGGGGTAGGCGTCTTGCCAGGTGAAACTAGTCGATATTTCCGTGACGTCAAAAATTCGAAAAGTGGGGTAGGCTTTGGAAATACGCCAGCCGTGTTACAAATTAGCATTCAACCCTCCCGCCGTATATTCTTCCTTTTTATACCGAACCGAGAACCGGCATCTATCTACGAAAATATTTCTATCTATTCGTTGTTAAAAAATTCAGAAAAAATAATAATAAATAAGAGAACAATAATATATATCTGCAAATGCAAACAATGACAGTGATATTTCAACAAAATTTGAATGCAAGAGGAATAGTTGCAAACTTCGAACAAGCGAATAGGATAAATACTCTGGGTTACCAGGTTGAACTATGATCGTCCAAGTTGGCGATGTTTACATTTACCGGGTTTTCTGCGGAAGTGCTTCCTTGTTATTTAGTCTAGATCGGGTTTTGTTGACAATCCGCCATTTTTTTCCGATCTTCAAAGTCGGGTCTACCTTGGCGACCGAAGTTTGTCGCCAAATCAAAAAATCGCCAAAAGGACCAAAACTAAAGTTGTTCCGTGCACTCTCTTGACTTGGCAATAAACGAAACAAAAACTTTATGATAATACAAGGAGTACCCTTCAGTCTACCCTAACCTAAACATGTTAAGAGACCAACTTTCAGAATCAAAAATAAAAAATTCAAATAATTTTGTTTCCAATGTCGTTCGAAAAATTCTTCAAAAAATAAGATATTCATCTAAAATTTCTCACAATATATGACCATTAAATGCTAATGCCAACAAGAGTTAATCATTTTGTCACATATTTTAGGAATCGTATGCCTTTAAATCCTGCGTAAACGAGTTCTAAAATCGAAAAGGCACCCCTACAGACTCTGTGCGAGCAGACACAAGACTTGCGAATTTTGAAAAGAAATCAGAAAAGTGTAAAGTGAATTTTACAGAGAAAACTGATACACATTTAACTATTACAAAGTATACAGAAACAATTACACAGTATACAGCTCTCATGAAAAAATATTAAAGAAGAGAAATGAAACTAATCTTAAAATAATTACAGCAACATTTTTGCCTTTGCTCAGTACTTCCAAAACCTCTATACTTTCTGAAGCACCTAGCAAAAAAGCTACTGACATTTATTAAATTGTTTATTTTTTAACATATGTGCTTTATAGCATTTATTACTTTATTTTATTTTTTCAGAGACAAACTATTTCTAAGTTCCTAAAATGGAAAACAATTTCATCTTACAATATGATAGCAGAAAATACAACTGAATTACTTTAGCTTTCTTTCACTATTACATGAAACAGAATATCAAAGATTTCAAAATAAATATCTATCATGCATCGATTTCTTACCTGCAGAGATATGACTTTACACAAATTTCTTCTTATACACACTACACACCTGGTGTCACTGATCTTAATATATCCAAGATTTGACTGAAAATGACGGAGATTTCATTCCACTTTTCTAACAATGCAATGGAACACTGCACTAATTTTGTAAATTTTATACACTGACACATTTGATACTGGAACCGAAAAGGCATGGTCTTTAGTACATGTTCAGGATAAGTGGAAATACCTAATATAGTTTTCAAGACAGGTACCAAGAATGATATTACTATCTGTAATGGCATGGTTGTAATATGTAACTGTGTGAAATTCAGAAACAGTTTAAAGCAAAACACAAATAATTTACAGCATACATATTGGATGAAATATTTAGTTACCATTTAGAATTTCAGTTTTTGAAGTTCTTATCTAGACTTCATTATGCAGCAGATATAAACATTGAACACTTATTATCAGGTAAAAATATACTGAACATTTCACCTTGTGGAAAAAAATAAATGGTTTATAATTTTTTTTTTTTCATCAAATGTGAATTTCTGTTTCTTCTACAAATCTGAATAATATGCTTTACATTATTCAGATTTGCCTATCTGATTTCTAAGAATTTTGCTATACGAATATTCTTTCAACCCATGAAAAAATTCCAGACATGACCTCAAATGAGATTTTCTAGCTGCAGAGACAAGTGCTTACTGCAGAAGCATGTGAAAGTTGTTTCTAACATATGTTCAAAACACTGGAGATAGCATATACATTTTTGTCATCGCTCTAAATGGTTCGTTACACATATAACATTTATCTCTTATGCGTATATCCACGTTTAAATCCTCTTCATGAAAACGAATTAACATTTACATACCACACACAATTTTCTCTCCAGTGTGAATAAGCATATGATGTTTCTCTGCTGTGTGAATACACATACACATGTTTAAATAACTTTTTTCATTAAGTGGATTTCACACATTAGAGGTTTCTCTCCTACGTGAATAAGCATATCTTTGTTCAAACTACCCTTTTCACTAAAGGTCTTCTTACATACTCGTATTTCATACATGTAAGGTTTCTATCCTGTGTGAATAAGTATATGCTTGTTTAAAGTACCCTTTTCACTAAACATCTTCTTACATACTTCACATATATAAGGTTTCTCACCTGTGTGAATAAACAGGTGCCTATTTAAAGTATTCTTTCTATTAAACGTCTTCTTACATACTTCACACATATAAGGTTTCTCACCTGTGTGAACAAACAGGTGCTTATTTAAACTACTCTTTTGACTAAAAGTCGTCTTACATACTTCACATATATAAGGTTTCTCACCTGTGTGAACAAACAGGTGCTTATTTAAACTACTCTTTTGACAAAAATTCTTCTTACATACTTCCCACATATAAGGTTTCTCACCTGTGTGAACAAATAGGTGCTTATTTAAACTACACTTACTAAAAGTCTTCTTACATACTTTACACATATAAGGTTTCTCTCCTGTGTGAATAAGCATATGACTGTTTAAATTACCCTTTTGACTAAACATCCTCTTACATACTTCACATATATAAGGTTTGTCATGTGTGTGAATAAACAGGTGCTTATTTAAACTCCCCTTTTTCCTAAACGTCTTCTTACATACTTCACATATATAAGGTTTCTCACCTGTGTGAATAAGCATATGCCGGTTTAACTGACCTTTTCCCCTAAATGTCTTCTTACATACTTCACACATATAAGGTTTCTCTCCTGTGTGAATAAGCATATGCCTGTTTAAACAACGCTTTTCACTAAACGTCCTCTTACATACTTCACACATACAAGTTTTCTCACCTGTGTGAATACGCAGATGCTTGGTTAAGCAACCTTTTAGATTAAATGATTTCTTGCAGACTTCACACATATAAGGTTTCTCTCCTGTATGAATAAGCATATGCCTGTTTAAAATACCTTTTTGATTAAATGACTTCTTACATACTTCACACACATAAGGTTTCTCACCTGTGTGAATAAGCAAATGCTTATTTAAACTACCTTTGTCACTAAATGCCTTCTTACATACTTCGCACAGATAAGGTTTTTCACCTGTGTGAATACGCATATGCATGCTTAAAGAACTTTTTTGATTAAATGATTTCTTACATACTTCACACATGTGAGGTTTCTCTCCTGAGTGAATACGCAGATGTTTCTTTAAATTACTTTTTCCATTAAATGTCTTCTTACATACTTCACACATACAAGGTTTCTCACCTGTGTGAATAAGCAAATGCTTATTTAAACTACTTTTGTCACTAAATGCCTTCTTACATACTTCGCACATATAAGGTTTTTCACCTGTGTGAATACGCATATGCATGCTTAACTTTTTTGATTAAATGATTTCTTACATACTTCACACATGTGAGGTTTCTCTCCTGAGTGAATACGCAGATGTTTCTTTAAATTACTTTTTCTATTAAATGTCTTCTTACATACTTCACACATATAAGGTTTTTCTCCTGTGTGAATAAGCACATGCTTCTTTAAACTAACCTTTTGACTAAACATCTTCTTACATGCTTCACATATATAGGGTTTCTCATCTGTGTGAATAAACAGGTGCTTATTTAAACTCCTCTTCTTACATACTTCACACATATAAGGTTTCTCACCTGTGTGAATAAGCATATGCTGATTTAAATTACCTTTTTCACTAAACATTGTTTTACATACTTCACATATATAAGGTTTCCCTCCTGTGTGAATAAGCATACGCCTGTTTAAACAATGCTTTTCACTAAACGTCTTCTTACATACTTCACACATATAAGGTTTCTCACCTATGTGAATAAGCAGATGCTTATTTAATCTATTTTTTTCACTAATTGTCTTCTTACATACTTCGCACATATATGTTTTCTTACCTATGTGAATACGCAGATGCTTGGTTAAACAACTTTTTCAAGTAAATGATTTCATACATACTTCACACACGTAAGGTTTCTCTCCGTATGAATACGCAGATGGTTGGTTAAATTACATTTTTTACTAAACGTCTTCTTACAATACTTCACACAGATAAGGTTTCTGTCCTGTGTGAATACGCAGATGGTTGATTAAATTACTTTTTCCATTAAACGTCTTCTTACATACTTCACACAGATAAGGTTTCTCTCCAGTGTGAACACGCATATGAGTTTTTCTATTAAATTATTTCTTGCATATTTTATACATACTAGGTTTCTTTCTTAGGTTAATGAGCGTTCACATATTTAAATGAACTTAAAGGATTTTCTATTGATTTAAATGAAATGATACTTCACACCTTGATGCTTGTTACATAAATCTATAATCTACCTAAGGCACTAAGAGCTTGTTAGATAAATCAGGATGATGTTTATGCTCTACCATAATGCAAAATAAGACAGTTAACTGAATTTCACCACAAACTACAACTGGACATTACACAATTATTTTCAGTTGCTTGCACAGTTACCTTAATTAAAATATTATGACTGAAGTGTCTGGTGTGCAAATATAGAAAAATAACACTTCTCTGATTCCTATGGAACCAATATTTTATTCCTTACGATGTTATAGATTCTTATTCATAAGATTTATTTACATTTTACATGCACGTAGCATCGCGTGACAAAAACTCGAAGTTTGTTTACTTCGTTCTTCGCGGAGACTAGAAGGTGTTGCCATTCCGCTTTAACTAAATTTATTTAGAAACTTGACGGAACTGAAGCGACACTACAATCTGGCTCAATGATACATTTGCCGCAAGGATGTATAACATAATAATGTCCAAACCTGTGGCAAACGGTATCTAAAGTGGGGTGAAAATGGGTGACTATGCGTCAAGCACCCATCTGTATTTATCACTTCTAACTTAAGAGTAAACGTCTCATAATACTTTACTAACTTTTAAGCAAATGTTTTCAGCGTATAGCGATTGTAATGTCAAATTCGGAAATGTAGACATTCAAATTTAAAAAGAAATGTCAATTTGTGTATGAAGTGCATCTGTCACGGAAACAGTTTTCGATTCCATGACGCTATGAATTTTCAAAATTGTATTTGCTACTTGAAATTCTACTTGTTATGAAAAAAAAAATTAATTATTTCTTACAAACTACATTTTTCGTATACCCCTGTGCTATATGTAGTTTAAAATCACGTACAAATTGTTGAGCGTGTATTTTTTGTTGATGCTTTTAAATCAAACTGCTTTGCTTATAATAAACAGAGCGGTGGATATGTAACAAATAGTAATTCCCTGTCTTTTTTCCTATTTCCGCTTGCTGTTCTGATGTGGAGCTGATCGGTGCTACATGAAGCGAATATATTTAGGTCGTAAAGAAACGTCTTTCGCAGAACGGAATACAATTTAACAAAAAACTGATATTACATCAGTTGGAAATAATCCCCGCTCATGTCAATTCAATTCTGCCATCTGGCTGGGAGGTCCCAAAGGGGCTTTGGTAAACCAATCTGTGAGGTGTCCGCGCATGTTGACCATTAAGAGCGTCCTCCATGTTGTCAAGCAAAGCGTAGTCTGGTGTCCACCCACTTTGCATGTACATTTTTCATTTCCAAATCACTATGCACAATCGCCTACAATGTTCCTTGCGCAAGCCGTGACTCTTGCTGCATATTGTTGAAAGTTTTGTGTCTGCTTGCCATAATTAAAAAGGAGACAGCTGTCACATTTGCTGCTGCATGCGATGTTGCTGGTCGTCTCGCGCTGACGTCTTTGGCTGCGGTCTCCACTCCACTGCTGAACTTGGTATCCGACCAACGGGATAACCTGTGCCTTAAGGGTGATTTGTTCCCTCACACCAACACCATGCGACGATGGATCTCACTACCCTATGTCCCTTCCTTCCATAGGAACCACGCTGTCCAAAGTTGACCGTGATAATCCTCTTCCATCATTGCTGTGACAAGCTCTCAATGACGATCTCGAAAGGGACGGGGGCTGAATTATACCGTTTGCTTGCAGCAAGATCCATCTATGCATTCTGAGTAGCTCACGCCCCCGTGAGTCTATTTCTCTTGTTTTTTCTTCGCAAAGTGTGATAGTTTCGTTATGAGGGCCGTTGAGTTAATCATTTCTGTAGGATACAAGTATAGTTCTAGTTAAATGTATTTTAAAGGCACTAACTCTTCAATTCATAAATCGACATCAAAAGACGTGTTACACAAACAAAAATGCCTTTGCTTTAAATTCGCACAAACCAATCGATAACTTCGACGGACGGAGACTGTTTCAGCAGTGCACTGCATACCTTACTACACCCATTTGCTTTCCAGCCACTTGCCATGTATAACGCTCTTTTCTATCCACCTCAGCACTTTACTTCAAGACTGCTTCAAGAAGAATATTGCCACCGGCAAGTTCCTAGACAGAGGTGACTCAGAGTTCCGATCATGTCACTTATGTTATTCCACTGACTTCAATGCTATCTGAATTGTTACTACCGGCTCCTAATTACTGATGTCTTCACGAAATCTTACTCTACTGCTGCTTATGATATGAACTGTCTTCAAAATACTATGAACTTCCCCCCTCTACTTATTCATTCTTTTCATATTATCGTCTGATCGAAAATAATAGAACTAACTGTATTAGATTAGCAACTAAACACATACCCAATCGAAAAATGTACTGAATACCAAATTCTGTTACTGAATATTAAATCAACGCATTTCAGAATTAAATAACAGTTAGCTATAAGTAAATTGATAATCAGGTAACGTAAAGGAGAAGGAAACTATCATTATATAAAACAATTTAGCTTTTTAAAAATGCTGAATTATGCTGATTGTTTAGCTGTGTTAATTTTTGAGTATGCATTAATTGCTTGCCTCTGAGCTTTTGCAGGTTTGCTTTACCTGCATGTTCAATTTTATCGTTCTGAATTGTATAATCAGGTATATATATAGATATATTACACATCTATTTGTTGCTATGATAAACTAATGTTTAGTCCGCAGTTTCTTCTCTGTAATGTAATGGAAGATTACAGTGCGCTCTAAGCAATCTATCGCTATATTTAGATAAAGCGAGAAACGTAAGAAGAATGTAAAAGCTCCTTTTTATTAAGAACTCAATATATTTGAAGAGAAATCACTTCGTTTGCTTACGAAACAATGGAAGTAATACAAAATAAAGAAATTTTAAGTTAAAACTAAGTTAAACTTTAAGTTATTCTGAAAGCTACATATTGCTATGACTAACTCTCAAGTGGGTTGAAACCTATATGTGTACGATGAGCACTAACGGCAAGAATACAGCAACTCTGAAGACGACAACTAACGTAAAATTTAAAGTAGTAACATAGCCTTCAGCAGGCAGAACAGGCTCTCACTAAACAGTCTAAAACTTTCCTATAAATACACTTTCTTCTCTACCCCACTAAATACTCGTCAGCTAAAATTTACATTCTGTCAGAAAAACGGAAATGGAGAACACACAGGAAAGATGCGTAACATAAAAGAAGTGGTTAATTAAAGTAAATAAAATGTTTACAGTTTTCACTTAACCTATGGAATCCTATTTCGATAAAATTATTATATGTAAACAGATTAATATCCGTCGTATTTAAATGTGTATCTACATTTGTATGGTCAATTGATTCCTTTGCTTTCATAGAAAACATGGACCCTTGATTTATGATTGTTAGTTTTTCTCGAGAATCAGATAATTTAAATTTCGAAACAGTCATTTCGATTAAGAATTATATCGCATTATCCATGTCACCTCACCTGTTATAACACAATCCAGGAAAATAAAGTTTCTTTAAACTGCGATTATATCTTTCCAATTGATATATATCCAGCTTGATTTATTTCACACTATTACACTACGCTATAACATATGATTGTGGCTGCGAATGCTCACAAACAAATAGAGGTACGGCGTATGTTCTTGTTTCTTTACTTCATGCTCTAAAACAACAACTCAAAACTGTGAAAATGATAGAAAATGTTTATCAGCCAATGCAGTGAAACCAGTTGTTACACTTTCATTTAATTTTTAAAAAGACATTATCTTTCATTCTATTGCACAATTGCATCGTTGCTTTGCTACTTATCTTCCCCTCAAACAATTATTAATATAAAATAGCCACAAGATAATTTAGTCGAATTCAAAAAAATTAAAATCTACAACCTGGCCAGGCCGTATGCATAAATAGAAGAACATTTAAAACGGAACGTTTAAATATTATCGTGTACGTAAATCTTAAAATGTGGCCAAACAACGAAGAAAATTTATTTAGTAGAAGAGTACGATGGCGAGTTATTAACTCCACTATCAAGGAACAAATACTAATATAGTACCATATGGTTCCTCTCGCGCTTGAACTATCCTTCGAATGAACGAAAGTTTATGTTCTGTTAAGACAGATTATACACTCTTGAGCCCGAGACTGCCTAAGTACAGATCCTGCCAGAAACATCAACGGTTTTCTCACAACAAACCACGGTGGGGGTGTCAGCATGACAGTTTTACGTCTGTGATTTGCAGAGAGGATGCTTAATTTTTAATTCTCGACAAGAGAACTCTAGGACGTTACTCACAGGTAATCGAAATAATCATTCTTCTTAGACCCTAGACTTCTTAAACTTTTATTAGACTTCTACAAATGTCTAAATACGTATAAGATTATGCATTTCACTTAATAATTGAACTTAATTTCTGTGATTTAAAAGTAAGGGACAATTTATTCAAATTTAAAGTTCACACTTTCGAGTAGAAAAGTTTTTATATACATTATCTTCATAAATTTCATTAAGCTAAATTTTAATTATATTTAAATATAAAATATAAAACAACATGCATAATGTAAATTAAAAAAAATAATGAGAAATATATCCGAAATTTGTGAATTTATTTCTAAGCCGAAGTTTCCTAAAATTTGCGAAATACGCCGAGGAAGCAATATCTCCATAAAATTCCTTCAAAGTGTGTTTTCGAGATTCATCGTTGGTAAAACTGTTGCCTTATTTATTACATTATCCTCTAGGTCGACATATTTTAAAGATTATTTTAGAGGAGGAGTTAGAACTGTAGCTAAAGCACAACGATTGTAAAAATGCTACTTCCTCGTTCAAAACAAAATTAATAATAAACCTAATAAACAATTATGTCAAATTATCCTTAATTTCGCACCAGACTATCTCAGTTGATTCAATTGACCAGTAATTTCACTTGATAATTGAGCTTAATTTTTGTGATTCAAAATCAGGGAAAGGTTGATCAAATTTAAGGTTCAATCTTTAGAATAGAAAAATTTGATATACATTATCTTCATAAATTTTATTAATATAATTTTTAAATATATTTAAATATAAAATCTAAGACAGCGTGTATCATGGAAATTAAAAAAAAAGTAATGATAAATATGTCGGAAATTCGTGAATTTATTCTGATTTCTATCAGTTCTAATTTCGTTTTTTAACCTCTCTCTTAGAAACTTTTTACAACTGAAATGAAGTGAAAGGAAATGGATGAAACAGTGACTAAAATAAGTGCTTGAATTCCTGCTGCAAAAAAGTTCCTATTTTAATAATCATCTTAAGATAGTTCACTTGGTACATTTTGATAATGAAATATATATGTTCACAGTAAATACCATATCACACAGATATTCTGGCTAGACTTTTTTTTTTCATGTTCTGCAAAATTTTAAAGGCTGCTTATCTCAGCATACAGACTTTTTGCTACTTAAGCATTCGGGCAATATTATCAAACTTGTATCATTTAGCGGTCTTATCACTGAAAACATTATCGAAAGAGCACCGAAGGGGCGAATCACACTCGAGATAAAAGAGCTCCAGGTTTGCTGAAGAATATCTCAGGGGATGGATCCAAAGGCCACCCAGTCCTTCTTCTCTTACTATCCTCTTCAGAGATATTCTCCACTATAGCAGTTCACGCTCACCAGTGGCCGATAGTTAAAATTGCTGAACACTGGTAGTTTCCAGCTATATTCGATTCCAGGCGAAATGGATAGCTGCATGGACGATTTCTACATTTGCAAAATTTATATGAAGCAGTTTGTTTCCCTTACAAAGTCCTCTACGATGGCATTCTTCCCCTTAGTAAACGTAGTGCTTTGAGATAGACAATTAAACGAAACCAAACTAAAGAATAGAAGTTCAAGTGCCTCTATGGCACATAGAAACTACACACGTAACGAGGATCCATGCCTTCTTCAGGTTTCGATCACGAATCCAAGGCTTTGACAACCGGCTTCCCTATCTTCATACCATATATTGGCTCAAAAGAAATATTTTAAAGGACTTTTGAGATCAGTAGGTTAAAAAAAATATAGATTATCCCTGGAGTCACATTATAATCATAATGGGAGAATGATATATTTTCATTATAAACCTGATCAACATTTGAAATTACCCCTAAGAGTTTTGGTATGATTTCGGTCTATAAGATTCATGGTTTGATTCATACTTTACTTAATAGTAAACTTAGTAATCATACTTAGAACACGCTTCTAAATATATCGGAAGACGAGACAGCGAATGTCAGATTGTACAAGTACAGCTGCTGAATTTTTTAAACTCAGGTAATTGACCAGGGTAATAATTTGCAAAGATTTGTTGATTTCTTGTGTTCAGCAAGTCGTGAATATTCTAAACGTGATTTCCTAATACTACAACAACAAATTATAGAAACGTAGCAATTTGAAAACTCATTACAAAGAGTTTTCAAGTAAACGTTTTTATTAAAAGGTAACTGAGATATTAATATTTTAATAAAATTCCATATTTAAATGTATATGAAATGAAATATATAATAAGAAACAAGAAAATAAATTTGGCCTAAAAATTTTTTTCATTGTTCTACAATAATTGTTAGTCAAAAATAGAGCGTTGGAAACTAAATTGCAACATGTTGTAGCACAGAAAGTCTTGAGTTCTAAAAATATGTAAATGTTTCAAAATAAAATAAACTCTATTTTAAATATTAGCTAAGCGACTGAGAGCTCTCTAAGAACCATTTAATATATCTGAAGTGCCTAATTTATGCAAGGTCAAATTGTAAAGCATATTTCCCCATTATTACAATGGCTGGCTTGTTTACTCGTACGCTGGTATGAAACATTTTCCTGGCATATTTTAAGGGTTGTACATGCAGCAATTAGAACTTATTCTCAGCATTCTTTTCGCTGCTGGCAACAGCAAACAAAGCAATAAAAGAATAAAACTGGGTGCAGGCTTTTTTGCAGATTTCGCTTAAACTGCCAATAAACAAAACTTAAAAGGGTATGTAACAGGAATAATGGTTTTGATATTTCGATGAAAATTGAAGCAATATTCGCTTACACACTCCAACAGTCCTAGTCTTTCACATTTGTTTTTTACACTTTTATAACAGCTTGTATAATGATGAGTGAAATCTCAATATTTAAGAAAAAATAAAAATCTTGAAACGAAATGCAGATCAATATTTTCGCCGTTTTCAATTTTCCGTACCTAGTTGAGTCACGTACATTATGTCAGATACATAGAGGTTAGTATAAAAACATTAATATTGAGACATTCTCGTTCATTGGTGATACTGCGATACTGCCGTGCTGTGTGGTTGTCTACTGCCTCACAATTACTTCCCAGACATTCAAAGTAGAGAGATGCGATGAAAAAAACCTGTTTATTCTTCTGAATGGAAAACGTGATGATATTGCGTTCATTGGTAGATCAATATCAGCATTTATCTTTTATAAATGTTTAAGAAGGTCTGTGATTACTGTTTACGTACTTTTAAACACATGAATGCAGCTTATACGGGTTGGACTCTCAAATAATTCGGAAATTTAGTTGTTCAAATTTCAAAAAACTTCAAATTCCTTCAATTAGGATAGGATTTCTTCAATTTTAATATATTAAGAAATTGAAATAAATATATTAAGAAAACAATTGATATTCAATGATCATCAATGATGATTATTAATTCAATGATGATTATTAAGAAAACAATGATTCGTTGCTTACCAGTTTTTTCGTGTAATCATGTGCTACA
Organism: Stegodyphus dumicola; assembly: GCF_044657685.1. Classification (NCBI taxonomy): domain Eukaryota; kingdom Metazoa; phylum Arthropoda; class Arachnida; order Araneae; family Eresidae; genus Stegodyphus; species Stegodyphus dumicola. Next base: position 261,667,094 of record NC_140771.1, on the reverse strand, counting down.
TTAAATTTAAACTTAAAAACCGACATTGGTGACGATTGTTGTTAAGTTTCTTGTTTTAAACAAACTGCTTTGCTTGTTTTATGCAGAGCGGTGGCTTTGAGTTTAATTGCAGTTCTTTTATTTTTCCTGTTTGTTTTGTGCTTGAATGGTTTTTGTTTACTTTTATGTTCACGACAAGAGCTTTCAGGAAAGAGTGGAAAGGTTTCCAGAGTTTAAGACATTTGATTTAAAGCGTGTGCGGCAATGATTCTACACTTCTGTAGACGTTGTCTACAGATGCATTCTCAGGCATATGCGTAAATGCACATTCCTCAAGTGAAATAAAGTTAACAGTTTGAAGATCTTAAAATTTTTGAAAAAGTAATTCATTTAGGCTTTAAAAAACGAAATTATTTTTCATTCCGGAGCAATTTTCAAAACCCCGATAGGAAGGGTTTGTCATTTAAAGTTTTAAATAACAGTAAAGGCTTTCTACTAAATTTTCCAAGTGTTAAAATGCATTGAAAGTCTAACGTGTTTACTACTAATATGGATTTGATAGCAAATTGTTTACATTTTTTAACTTAACGAAAATAAGCCGCACCTCTTTTTGTGATTCGACAGATATTAAACTACCTGTTTTCGCAATTACGCACCTGGGTTACTACCCCCTATAAGCAGAAAAGATTTAACATTTAATTTACCACGAGTTACATTAGTACACGAAGCTGTATGTTTATTCTATCAAATAATCAAAGAAACAAAAACTTCTGATACTCGGGCATTCAACAAATATAGCATAGAATATCTTTACTTTCTGCTGTTTAATGCAAAGTAATCCAGACTTTTAGCTACCCTAGGCCACACACAAAGAAGATGAGATATTTTGAGACACACAAATCATCTATTATCAGAGGCAACTCGTGATCTCCAAGTAAGCAAATCACATAATTGCATAGATTTCATTGAAAAGTTTTGGATTTCTCAGGTTTGACTCTTGTAAGAAATTGTTTAATTTGACCTGTAACAGAGAATTTTACGGGTTTGACTGCGTTTTCTGAACTTTGCTCAGTGTGTACCACGTTTATAAGTGCATATATAACAAGCGCACATATAACACATTTAAGTGAATCGGTGATTGATTTATTTAGCGAGCCCTCACTGCCTAACGATAGCTGATAACAGTAAAAAGTAAAATATCTTTAAACAACATAATACTTTTTTTTTTAATTTACGATTGAGTGAATGCAATGACAGCAAATTAGAAATATTTTGACATTTGCTTTTAAACTTCATACATAAAATTTCATTGTAAATTCCAATTGTAATTATAACGAATCATTAAATTAATATAGTATTCAACCAGTTTCAGTGTTAAGCCACGAGTAGTTTGCAAATTTGCTCCGGCTATCGTCACATAATGGGCTACTACGAGAGATGCATTGAGTTGAATGCTCAAGGTGTGTCAGGAGGATAAGCTACGAAGTGGAAAAGGTACTGTTCAACTTCACATTTGAGAAATTAATGTATTGATGTCTGTTTCGATCGAAGTATTTGCAACTCTGAGGAAGTTCTCAAAGATGTTCATCCAATTATCTGGTTTTAATTTTACTCTTACTTGAAAATATTTTCTCACAAACATACTTACTGCCTACTGTTGATCATAGTGAATACGCATGACTATGCAGTGAGGCATATTTATATCTCGTTGGGCATGATTTATAGCATTCCAACAAAAAGTCGTCATGAATTTTCCTTGAGCTAAATGTCCGATAGCGGTTCTGAGTATTCTATTTGTAAATTTGTTCTCAATACCTATATCGACTGTAAATAGGATGGCCAATTGAAATATTTCGATTTGGTTTCAGAAATTTTCAAAATTTACTTTTATACTTTTATGTAAAATAATAAAGTAATATCGCGTATATTTTCTTATTTTTAGGGTTATGTTTGTCCAATGTGTTGAAATGTACTAAATAATTGTATGAATTTATTTGAATTTGCTTTATCTGGCCATTAATAGCGAATTTCATTACAGTCCGTTTCAGAGGGTCAAAGAGCCCTTTCGTCCATTCTAAAGGCCAACATCGAATTACGATCGCAATGAGAAATTATGTCATAGGAGATGGATCAAGATATTCCTGTTCCGCTTCGTTCTCTCTTCTTTGGTCTTATTGATACTTGCTTCCGTCCAAGCAGTAGATGGTTTTTGCTTTGATTCTTTGTCATCAAATTTTCCTTGAGCAATTTCTTTGTGAGACAGCAATTCTGTGAACAGTGTTTGAAAATTCGTCAACAGTACTTATATCGGCCAACCAACGGCCGAGCAGTAAAAGCCGATGATAACTGGTAGTTTGGTCCGGGGTTCGAGTCCCGGCGATCGGGTAGTGTTTTTCCCCATGCGTAAAGTGGATACGAGCCAGGTTCCCTTAAACAGACCTCCACGGGCCATCCCTCTGTTTCCGTGTAGTACCAAAGGGCGGAGCATGTTGTAAGTAAAAATATCGATATCTATTTTGTTTAACAACACGTGTTCGATAATTTTCGAAACTGTTTCAGAATTTTCTATTTGCATATCTGAAAACTGACGAAATTAGTATTTTCACGTTGTCTTTATCTGCACGTATTTAAAAAAGGAACATTTTTTATACTTCCACAACTCTTAATAATTTTGCACTAATCTGTACAATACATATGCGTTCTGATGCTAAGGACAAGCAAAGACCACATTAGTCTATAAAACTCAATATTATATAAAATGAAATAAAATTCTGCATATTTCAGCATTTGACACTAACCAACTAAATATTTGTAAAAAAAAAAAATAATTCAGCTATCAGGCAAAAAATTAAAATTAGTACCAAATTCAAAATATTAAAGCTGATTAGCACATTGTGATTTAGCGCATATAAAATGTTTTAAATCAGTGGTATTCAAACTTTATACGACTCATAAAAATGCAAAGGCACCCAAAAAAACAATTTCACGACCACAATCAGAAACTCAGTTCTTAGTTATATACCATCATTAATATTTTTAAGGCATTTGTTCACTACGTGACCCACTGTAAATTTTCAAGATTTCAAATACTCTCGCGACACATAGTTCACCATAATACCAATGTTTTAAATAACTTGCAAATGCGACTTCGAAACAAGAAAATCTACGGTTTAAGAAAACCGTTTCATTACCTAATTTTTCACTCCTAGTCTGAAGTGAGATAAAATTCCAAACTTACCTCTAATAAAAGAAATAAATCTAGACGATAAAGGAACTTTCGGTCACAGGTAAACAGCTGGGAAACTAAATTAGGATACACAGACTTCTTACGAGTTTCAAACAAATGTGATTCTGATATTTGGCAGTTTATGTTCATTTCTGTTATGAATGAAAATTAATTTTTCTTGTAATGAAATTGTTTCTTAAGTACGATTCTGATATTTGGCAGTTTGCATTCATTTCTCTTATGAATAAAAATTCATGTTTATTATAATGAATTTGTTTTTAAATTACGGAAGACATTTATGCACGTTTATAATCCGTCTGTTTTAGAATACATTAAATTTATCATTAGTTTAACTTTTACAGAAGATTTAAAAAAAGTATTGTAATCAAAGGAAAATAAGTTATATGGCAGAAATAAATTTATATGACAGAAACTATTATCTCGGAGATATTTAAATTTTCTCTGAACGTAAAAAGCTCAAATTTGAAAGCATCTATTTTCAAAACTTCTAAACGTACAATACGAAAAAAACATTAATCCTTAAAGCCAGTGTTCTTAAACTAGAGGTCGTCGAAGCAAACTTATGCGGCTAGCGTAAACATTTTCCTTTCAGAGAATTAGCATTATTAGGACATTAAATTTTTATGGCAAAAATTTGGAAACATTTTAAGATTTTAATGGTTTTGAGCTAAGTTTCACATTATTTTGGTTATTATTAAGAGCGAACATGAATAACGCCTCTGGAAATCTACAAACTGAGACATAAATCATGTTGAAAGATTTGAAGATATACAGAAATGATTATTTACATGACTTGGCAATAGAATCGTTTTTGGAAAATTTTATTTTCATAATTATATTTCACTTTTATTGCAGCTTGCATAATGATGACCGATGTCCCGTGCACTGACTGATTGCAGACATGCTGATAAAAATTTTGAATTTTAGAAAAAAATCTTATAACAAAATGAAGATCAAGATTTTTACTGTTAGAATCATTTTTCTGTACCTAGATCAGCCACGTAAATTATGTCAGACTTGTAGAGATTCAGATAAAAAGTTCATCGTGCAGAAAATCTTACAAATACTCCATTTCTTTTCTAAACGTTCTTTCTCATTATTTTTGCGTTCATTGCTCTTCATCCATATATCCATATATCTTTGAAAACTTTTTAAGGACTTCGATCTTCAATTTAAAAACAGATTCCTTTATGAGATGTCTCTAACATGTAAATAATTTTCAACTCGAATATGTCATGGGTTTTTAAAATTATGTCTACAATATGAAATTATACGTAATGTCAAAAAATATATATCTAGTTCATTACTTACTATGTTCTTCGTATGCTTTTGTGCTCTATGTGTTTTAAAATTACACTTAATTTCTTAATTTAAAACGTCATTTTGTGTGTTTTTTAAATGAAAAGTTTTGCCTCTACTTTAGGCAGAATGGTGAGTGTGGAAGAATTTGTTCTTGTTTAATTTTCAGGGTTTGGTATGGTCCTTAAATTGTTTCTTTGTCTGCCGTTCATAGCAAACGTTATCAGGACGTAACTCAGAAATTTTTTTTAGACCGTATTTGACAATGATTCAACTCTTGATATAAACTTGGCAGATTTTCAAAATAATTATAAATTCCTTATTTAGAGATACGTTCTCTATATTAAGCCCAAATGCATATTCTTAAAGTGAAAAAATTTAACAGTTTTAAAATTTTAAAAGTTTTCAAAAAATATAATTGATTTAGGCTTTAAAATGGGGAATAATGTTTCATTCAGGAACGATTTTCTGTAACCTGCATGAAATATTATTCCGCGTAGTTTAGTTATTTAAATAACTGTAAAGACTTTCTTATAAGCTTTCAAATATTAAAACATTTTGTAAGTATAACGTGCTAGGCATTAATATAATTTTGTCAGCTAATTCTGTACGTTTATTAACTTCACGAAAATCCCTCTTATTTTTTTTGTGATTCGAGCTGGACCAAACTAACAATCTTCAGTAATTTTACCCCTCGGCTTCTGAAGTGTTCCGCGCTAAAACAAAAAAGCCTTAACATTTAATTTTTCAGGTGCTACAGTTGTACACGAAGCTGCATGTTTGACCTGGCAAATAAACAAAGAACGAAACTCTTGATACTGGGGTAATTACTTGAAAATAGGCATTCAGCAGCTGCAGCATAGAGGCTTTTTCCTGTTTGATGCTCTAGCGCAGAGGAATCCAACCTTTTAGCTAGCCTGAGGACGCTGGAAGAAGACGAGATACTTTGCTCTAAAAATATAATTTTTATATATGCGACAATTGATGATCTCCCAAATAAGCAAATTACATAATTGCGAAGGTATGATTCAAAACTCTAGGATTTCCTCGGGTTTGGAATTTTATGTCTAGGAGAGAAATGTATGAGTTTCACAACATTATTTGAAATTTGATCAGTGTGTACTACATATCAGAAAATGCATATATAAGAAAAAAAAGTAAATCAGTCATTTACTTGATTCATATGGGGACCCGCCACTGCATGACACTTGCGCTATCTAGCGACATAAATCAAACAATTATTTAAGAAATTTGAATCATTTATTAGTTTATGATTCCTTTAATGTAATGACTGCAACATCGAATTTTTTGGACGATATATTTGACATTTTATACATAAACTTTGATAATAAATCCAATCGAAGTTGATTAGAAATCATAAAGTTTGAGAAAATAATGAATTAATGTTCGGTTCCATTGAAATGGTTGCCATTCTCAGGGAGGTCTCAAGATATTCCTCTCACTGTCTGGCTCTAATTTAGTCTTAGTATGCTTCGCTATTAAAGGTATGTGTTCACAATATACGTACTGTCATATAATGACGAAAATGATTAACGCATGATCATGCATTGAGACGTATTTGTCTCTCAGTAGTCATGATTTATAAACTTCCCGACAAAGAGATGACATCAGTTCTTTGCTATAGCTGAATGTCGGAAAGAAACGCTTTGTATTTTATTTGAAAATTTGTTGACCATATCTATATCGACTGTAAACAGAGTTGTGAAAATACAAAAAATTTGATATCTCTTCCGAAAACATTGAATTTTCCATATTCCTGCATCAAATAAAAAATTATGGCTACCTATTGTTTCTCCTTTTTTAGAGTTATCTTTGTGTAGCTTGTTGAATTGCATATTTAAATGTATGCATATTTAATTGTATGTTGGTTGGCTTTATCTCATCATTCAGAAAAGATTTTATTTCAACCCAGTTTGGAGTGTCAAATAGACCGTCTGTCTTCGGGCCGGGCTTGAATTCCGATAACAACTTAATGTATATCATCGGAGCGATGTCTTAATATTTCTCTGGTACTTCCCTCTCGGTTGTTGGACCTCATTCATACTTGATTTCGTCAGGGTATTTGATGCCCCTGCTTTAATGCGTTTCTGATAAAAACAATGATGTCACATCTGTGAAAAGAGATGCAAAAACACAATAATTTTGGTACCTTTTCCGAAATTCTTCAATTTTCATATGCGTGTATCAATTGAAAATGTGAGGCTGTATATTTTTTCCCATTTATGTTTGTCTAGTGTGTTGAAATATATTTTTTAATTGTATCCATTTACTTCGGGTTGGTTTATCTGGGCATTGAAAACGCATTTTATATCAAATACCTCGTCGTTTATGTTGACGGCCAGCCTTGAACCACAACCACAGCGAGTTAAGTGTGGGGTGCGCCTTCATATTTCTGTGACGCTTCATGTACGCTTCGTGATAGCACTAATACCTGTTCTAATATTTCCTTGGCTATTTTGGTGTTCATTTGGAATCTCTCCGCTTACGTTTTGCACAATGTGTGTGTGTGATTATGGCAAAGCCTCAAGGGCTATCTGCCTAAAGGCAGGGATGCCTTTCGTGGAGGACTTTCTAAGGGAAACTGGCTCGTATACACGTTATACATGGGGAAAACCACGAAAACGCCCATGCAGCCAGCCCGTTCGCGGGATTCGAACCTCGGACCGAACTACCACTGTTCAGCGACTTTACCGCTCGGCCGCTGGTGGGCCCGTTTTGCACAATGATTTTATAGAAATGTTCGATTCAAAACTGCTAAAAATAATTTTCTAATCTGTTTGCAAATTTATTTTTGTACGTCTGAAAACTGACGAAATTGGCATTTTCAGACTGTGTTTAACCAAAACGATTTTATCGAAGAATATCTTCTATACTTCAAAACTTCCTTATGAATTTGCAGTGATCTGTATAATACATATGCATTTCGATGCAAATCACAAGCAAAGACGATATTAGTCTATGAAAGTCAATATTACTTAAAAATAAAATTAAACATTTACAGAATTCAGCATTTGCTACTCATCATTTAAATGTTTTTTAAAAATATTGATAATTTCAAAGAAAAAACTAAAAATTTAAAAAATCTGAAAATTTTAAACTCAATGAGGGCACTAGAATTTAGTATGTATAAAATGTTTTAAATCAGTGACATTCAAACTTATTGCAGTGCGATCTCATCGAATTGCAAGCGACGCCAAAAAAAAAAGCATCCTCCAATCATACTGGCTTCCATTTCAATATGCTCCACCATGGCTTCGATATCAAAGGGAATTATTTACAGATCTGTGATTTGGGTGACCTCATCAAATTGCAAGCGACGCCAAGAAACAACGCATCGTCCAATAATACTGGCTTCCATTTCAATATGCTCCACCATGGCTTCGATATCAAAGGGAATTATTTACAGATCTGTGATTTGGGCGACCTCATCAAATTGCAAGCGACGCCAAAAAACAACGCATCGTCCAATCATACTGGCTTCCACTTCAATATGCTCCACCATGTCTTCGATAGCAAAGGGAATTATTTACAGATCTGTGATTTGGGCGACCTCATCAAATTGCAAGCGACGCCAAAAAACAACGCATCGTCCAATCATACTGGCTTCCACTTCAACATGCTCCACCATGGCTTCGATATCAAAGGGAATTATTTACAGATCTGTGATTTGGGTGACCTCATCAAATTGCAAGCGACGCCAAGAAACAACGCATCGTCCAATAATACTGGCTTCCATTTCAATATGCTCCACCATGGCTTCGATATCAAAGGGAATTATTTACAGATCTGTGATTTGGGCGACCTCATCAAATTGCAAGCGACGCCAAAAAACAACGCATCGTCCAATTACTGGTTTCCACTTCAATATGCTCCACCATGGCTTCGATATCAAAGGGAATTATGTACAGATTTGTGATTTGGGCGACCTCATCAAATTGCAAGCGACGCCAAAAAACAACGCATCGTGCAATCATACTGTCTTCCACTTCAATATACTCCACCATGGCTTCGATAGCCAAGATAATTATTTACAGATCTGAATTTGGGAAAATTGCATAAACAGATAAAAAATAAATTAATAAATAAATAAAAAACAAATATAATAAAAATAAAAATCTCATATCAGACACTATTTTATTTATGAAAAACTGGTGCCAACGTATTCTGACGTCTTTACAATTATGGAATCAAAAGTACCACTCGATTACATATCAAGTCTTATGGCCCAACAGCGGCCGAGCGGTAAAGACGCTGAACACTGGTAGTTCGGTCCGAGGTTCGAATCCTGCGAACGGGCTGGCTGCATGGGCGTTTTCGTGGTTTTCCCCATGTGTAACGTGTATACGAGCCAGTTTCCCTTAGAAAGTCCTCCACGAAAGCATCCCTCCCTTTAGGCAAATAGCCCTCCTGTGCTTTGCCATAATTGAATAACCCATAACCCATATCAAGTCTTACCAGAAAACACGTTTCATCAGGATTTTATTGGTAAGGGGGGGGCAAAATGTTGCAAAGAATGAAAATCTTATAAATAGAGGTTACAAGGAATAGAACTAACAACCCAGAAAAATGAAGTCATTGCCTAAAAGGACGTTCTTGCCTACGAGTATTTCCCATACTATAAGACGACGAACTGCCTCACACCAGAGAAGGTCGTCCCTGTCCATTTCTTCTAAGAATCACAAAGTGGGCAAAGATGATCGCTTGAAATGCCTATGTAGCGGGCAAGGCAATCATCTCTCGTAGACAGACCGAAAGCCACAACTGTCTTGGATCATCAGGAATAAGAAACCTTCTCAACGTTTGTTGTACGAGTCTTAAGATCTTGTATGATATAAGATATAAATAAATTGTTCGAAATATACGCAAGGCGCTTGCTGCTCGGTTGTAAGCAATTTAATGTTTCCATTCTTGTGCCTGGTTGCGTTATAATTTTAAAAGAAAACGAAGTCAATGCCTAAAGATCGTTCTTGCCTACGAGTATCTAGACTCTTCTATAAGACGACGAATTGCCCCACACCGGAGAAGGTGGTACCTATCCATTTCTACTCAAGAATCACAAAGTGGGCAAAGATGATCGCTCGAAGTGCCTGTAAACAGACGGAAAGCCGCAATTGTCTTGGACTCTTAGGAATAAGAAAAGGACTTAATCTTCTCAACGTTTTTAAGTCTGTACGAGTCTGAAGATCTCGTAGGATATTATATATAAATAAATTGTCCGAAATTTATGCAAGGCGCTTGTTTCCCCGTTGCAAGCAATTTAATGTTTCCGTTCTTGTGCCTGGTTGTGTTATAATTCGAACTAGGTAATTTCTGTTTCGGTCGCGAAACGTTCAGCTACTAATTATAGTTTTGTACTACCACGTTGGATTATTTTCCTAATAAATACAAATCGGCACGTAGAATAATAAAACAAGTCTGTTTTAAACTTCTATGTGCATTTTAATTAGGTAAAATTTGAAATTTATACCTAATAAGGAAATCTAAATTCTGGACAGTTATTTTTAAAGCGTTATCTCGTATATAACAGTATAAAGAACATTAATAACATCATCCATGAACCTTATTCGAAATAGACTAATAAAACAGTGGGCGGGACTTGCTGTCCCAACATCTACGTAATATACCACGTGATGTATCAATAATTACTCTGTTTGGTATGAACACACACCAAAATAATAATAATCATAATGATAATGATAATAATAATAATAATAATAATATAATGTGAAAGCTTACAGATTTCAAATTACGCCCAAAGGGGATTTTTTTTTTCATTTACACGCACATACACATTTCGAAAGCATTTGGGCTAACGACGCTTTGGGCTAAAAATATTTACAAACAGCATATCCTTAGAATTTCCGATACTCGCATGCTGGTGATAAAAATGTTTTATTCCACAGAGTATTGGCATTGCTCGTTTTGAAATCGTTGAGTTTTTTAATCAAAAATGTGTTAACGTTTTACAAAATACGAAATATATAATAAAACAAATTCAAAATTCAGATCTCGGGCTTCCAGATACCTGTGTCCGGGTGAAAGACTACATTATTCAAAATTAGATGGCTCTAGGTAACTTTTATTTTCGACAATTTAAGAAACATACTATGTTGATCCATACTCAACATTATATATAATACATCAAATATAATACAGGCCGATTAGCAACAATTTGTAAAGTGATGCAACGCATTTGCCGTTTCGAGACTAATAGCCTTTCTCGATTAACACCTCATTGAACAAATAATACATACTTATATTATATGGTAAATTTGGAAAAACATAATGTTGATTTAATTGTTGATGCATTAATTGGGTCCAAAAATTAGGCATTAAAAACCTTTTGGTTACATTATTTTAGAATGATTAGTCTATTTATTCGAATTTTTCAGTGGTCAACATTTGCACTATTATATTCTTCATTTGAGAAATTTACTAGAAATATTTATGACTTAAGAATGTTTTGGAAAATGTGTTAATCATTTGTATCGTAGGCATTGAAAAAAGAAAGACTGTAAAAATAAACAACATTTTTAGTTGACTTAACTTAATTCAACATTTATTTCGTTTTATCATTTGGCAAAACGAGCAATAAATTTTTAATTTTAAACAGGAGCCAGTTATTTACTTGTGTATTTTATGCTATTCTGAATTATTATATATCGATATGTGTGCATTTCATATTTCTTATTAGTAAGGAAATATCCTATGATTTATTAAGAATGTATGCTAACATTTTAAATAACAAATTCCTTGCTTTTATTTATTTTCTTTCAGTTTCCTCTTTATGACCAAAAGGGGAGCAAATGCTTTTGCTTTGTGAAGAAAGGAGACAGAGAAAGATATTTCTCGTTCGAAATATATTAAAAGTGTGCATTGGATTAAAATCGAGATATCCTTGATTTTTTCCGAGCATTAAATTTCAGATTTGCCTGCACTTCAAAGTTGGCTGAATAAATTGCCCTAAAATATATTATATGAAAAATAAGCAACATCTTTTGCCAATATTTGACTAAATATCTTTCTTCATAGGAAGTACTTCCCTTCATTGTTTCATAACAATGCTAAGCAGAAATTCATTAGCACTCCCTTTCCTGAGTAGATTAGACATATACGTGTTGATATATTGCAAGTATTTTAGCTTCATGCAGCATCATCTAGGTACGCAACATGTTACAGGCCAAAGTTTAAAGAACGCTAGAAAGCATCAAATAATTTGCTTACAACACAAATCGATTAGAATCTACAAATCCAAAAAAAGGATTTAGGCAAAAGATTATTTAATCTTTGAAGTTACTCTTAAGAAGAAATTAAGCGATTTGTAAGTGACCCAGAAAAACTCGGTACAGGAGACATTAGTCCAATCTATGAGCAAAATTATTTCCGAATTAATTTCCGCCCATAACAAAATGTCGATCGTTTGTCCAGTAGTCACGTACACTTTTCCGAATGTTACATGCTCAATTAAAAGATACGGTAAACAAACTCAATTTACACTGGTCATGGTTTCTTCTCACATTATCTTAAGAGATCCGGCAAACGAATCTCAGAATAGTGGGAATGTGGTGCGGTAGGTGATGCAGACCATTACCTCTTCAACTAACTACGCAACTGATTAATTGCATTTAAAAATACCTAGAGTGAATACTGGCAGTGGGCGGAGAATACCTGCGGCAAAAAGCAGGCGATCACTAAGATAAAGAAAGTGATCAGATTACGCTTAGCAAGGCACTAAGAAATACCCCCCTTGAGAATTGTATCTTCCCAGAATAATTTCAATAGCAAATCAAAGTCGTGGGAAGAAGCCTTATAAAAGTGGAGTACATTAAGCTGATAACTCTCACATAACGGAGCAGCAGATTAGTGTAGTTGACTCTTGCAGTAATATCCAAGTAATTCAAACAATGGCAATGGTTTGGTTTGGTTTGGTTTATTTAATTGTGGCAAAGCACACTAGGGCTATCTGCCTCAGGGAAAGGATGACTTCGTAGAGGATTTTCTAAGGGAAACTGGCTCGTATACACATTACACATGGGGGAAATGACGAAAACGCCCATGCAGCCAGCCCGTTCGCGGGATTCGAACCTCGGACCGAACTACCAGTGTTCAGCGACTTTACCGCTCGGCCGCTGGTACAAAGGTGCAATAAGAAGGGTACTTCCTCGATAGGTACTACAACTTTAATAGCAGTTGCTACACTTCCAAGCAAATCAGCTAAGGCACCAGAAATTTGAGTCACGTAACTCCCTACCAAGTTTACGCCAGATAGTACTACAACAAGAGAAAATCACTATTAGAAAAACAGCTCACCCTGTAGAATAGTAACAGGAGTGTAAGAGAAAAAAACTATTGTAATGTAGGCTTATTATTACCCATTTCGCAGTTAAAAATGACATAGAAAAATCCAGTCAATGTGTAACTGAATTACAAGTTTACTTTGAATATCTCAGTAAAGGTATTGTAAATATGAATTCAGATAACGTTTAAATGTGCACTTAACTGTCATAATTTTATCTAACTGTCACGTGTAACTTGTATAAGAAAATGTCTGTAATTAACATATCTATGCTTATACGCAGGCCTTGTATGCCCATGTAATGTTTATATTTTTATACGGAAGAAATAATCCCATCTGCTAGGATGATTATTAACACTGTAAGACTTTTACAACAAAGATAGGTCAGTGGTTATCTCAGGCGGCGCTCAGTGATGAATCTGAGAATATATAATTTAGAAATTAATGATGCAATCATTTCTGGAATGAAAGATTTATTTGTATAAAAATATTCAGGAGTTACATTTATTCATATTGCTGTGGAATTATCTTTCTTCGGCAACTACCACAGTTTTTTCGAAGGCCATAGACGACCGCAAAAAAAGTGTGGGTGACACTCCCTTCGGATACACTTTGAGATTGCGCTCTTTCTTTCTAATTACGATGATCACGAAAAGTGAGGCAGATTTGCCCTCTTATTCATGGTCTTATACTATAAAAAAACATTGGCTTAATTATTAAAATGCTACACACACTTACTTTAAGTTTACACTTTTTAGCTTTAAAACAATACTTTTATTCTATTTTGGACTGTCAGATGACGTATTTTTCGGTCAGGCAAAATTTTAACATGCGCTATTATTTGACTCATCTATTCAAATCAAAAAAGCCTTTCTGCCCGCAATGCTATTGCTCTGTACTTGTGAAGAATAATCCAGTTGAGTTGATAGTATCACATAATATTTCAGTATTCTTTTCTGCAATGACAGTTGAACTTCAACCAATGACATTCAAGTACAAGTTTTAAATTCAAAATTTGCATTTCGTGTTAACGTTTGGTCAACAGTGTATTATACAAGTAAGCAAATGTATACCTAATTATGTTTAGCTGAAGAAAGTCTCTTGAAATGAATACTTTATTTACATTGTAGAGATTATACATTATGCTTGCAAATAATGAGGTTATCTGTTCTTTCAACTTATAGCTTTACGATATTTATATCTTATTCTGTCAACTTATAACTTATATCTTTCATTTTATATGAAATATATATATATACTCAGAGGTAAGTACATTTATGTAGCATAGATTATGTATTATTTGATTATATCAGAGCACGCGTTGGCTGTCTGCCTAAGGAGAATGCCTTTTCGGAAATATTTTTAAAGGACTCTAGTTAGTATATTCCTTAAACAGAAGACATATCTTGAAAACTGACATGCAATCAGCCCCTGTGCATGGAATCGGGCTCAGGTCGAAGTACCAGTGTTCAGCAATATTGTTGCTCGTCCTTTCATAGGTCTATGTAGACATGTAGACATCCATGTATTTCATAGGTCTATAAGACAACGTTTTTTCACACTGTCTCAAAATAAATTTGAAATTTTTTTTTAAACTATTTGAATTTTAACAAAAATCCACGGCCACACAAAAACTTTGAAAGTGATTAAAAAGCCGGTTTCATACCTTGACGCAGATGTAATTCTGCCGCATATAACACTAATTCCCTGTAACCTAAAATACTTCCATATTGTGTCTTGTGTTGAGAACTTTCCTAATTAAATACCAAAGGATCAAGGATTATAAATTTCGAAGCATCTACTGTCTTAAGGACAGTTTCACTCCAAATCAAATATTCAAAAAGTGAATAGAAAGAGAAAAGTAGACAACAGCTAAAAATGGGAAAATTCAATGTGGATATAACACTTTATTGTTGGTCTGTTGAGCTTTACCAGCTCAGGTCAAGTGAGAGTTAACTGATACTTTGACACATATGCGATTTTACTGGGTTTCTACTGTTTAGGTTTTACTTACCAGTAACCGTAGATTATCCAAGGTGAAAAATCCATTACTGAGTTTTCGAGCCGAGTGAATGTGAATACGAGTAAGGGGGGAACGCTTAATGTTGCATTGTAATAATTTTGTGGAAACATTTGTGTGGAGAAAAATTTATAAAAGTATCAACAAACATTACATTAAGAGAGAAAATCTAAATTATTATTAGGTCTCAGCCAAAATTTCTGTATATGAAACTTCGAAATGGTAAAAATAAGGAGACTTTTATTTATTTGTGCAAGCATTTTATTTAATTGTATACCAACGAGTTCTGACGAAAAATCTCCATAGCTTTATTATTTAATTACTGCCACTTCTTTTAGACAAGTATAAGATTTAATCAGAAAATAATCAATCACCAAAAGAAAATCATCATACACACTCTAAAGCACATTTCTGAATTACGTTTTCAAAGCTTTTGCATTGAAAACCAAAGTGAAGAAACAATTTAAGCACAATAATAATCAGTAGATATATGACAAGTATATTAATTCAAAAGCCACCGCTCTGCCTAAAATAGGCAAAGCAGTGTTTTATTTAAAAAGAAACTTGGAAAGCCTTTGACCTTTCCACTTCCTTGTTATTTAAAAAAGAAAAAAGTGAGGAAAATATAAGGAAACTTGTCAGTAACGAATTTATTATAATTTTTGTCATATAATTGTAATCTCAAACTGTAAATGTAATTTTAAATGCCGATGGAAAATCTTTTTGAAAAGGAAATCATTTTTCTTCGTCAACAATGGGCAAATCCCCCTTCCGTAACGGTTCCCTCACTGCAATCGAAATTATTCATTCTACTCAAGATTTTCGAGGAAAAGAACCAAAACTTTCTTCTTTTCAAAACCATCCTTATCGATGTCGTCATTCCCTTATCTTGGATCCCGGATCGTTGCTTCGTAAGGGCTCTTTCTTTTAAACCCGGTGACGGCCTTTACCACTATATTGTTCTCGTGTTCCTTGAGCTCATAAAAGTGATGAAATAGAAACATCCTAGAAACGAAGAAATATCTTAGTAAATGATGGGATCCATATTTGGATGCGGCTAAAAATGGAATCCTGTAACTACAAACTTTGCTTCACTTGAAGAATGAGCTTTTACGCATATTCCTAAAAATGCATTCCCAGAGAAACATTTCAAAATTTATTTAAAATTCCATTAATTTACATCAGTTGCTGAATCATTGTCATTTACGCTCTAAGCCAATTTCCGGAAATTACATCCCTAAAATCTTTCGAGGTGAACAAGCGGAAGAAACACTTTACATGCCCAACTCACAACAGATAAATAGAACTGAATTCGTTTTCCATAGCCAGCACTCTGTCTAATAGGGATAGAGTGGTTTCATTAAGATACAGGTCTCTCCTTGTAACGACTGTGAAGGTTAGAGTGACAGAATTATACTTTGTTTTGACACGAAAATATGAAAATACATTTCAATACTTTCGGAAAAGATAATTTTATGCACATTTGCGACTCTATTTACAGTCAATATGGATATTGCCAACAAATTTTCAACAGAATATACATAATTGCGATGTGACTTTCATCTCAGAGAAAACTGATGACGTCCTTTGACTGGAATTTTATAAATCATGCCTAACGAGAAATAAATATGCCTCATATCATATGTTATTTATCGTCATCATTATTTGGAAGCTAGTATATTTGAGAAAACTATTTTCAATATTAAAGCATACTAAGAGTGAAATCAGAACCAGAGAACAGGACGAATATTTTGAGAACTCCTTAAGAATTGCAAACACTTCAATCAAGCCAGATATTCACATTTTAAAAGGAAAATTTTTATTTAAAGGGAAAATTACATTAATTTTATTTCTTGCAAAAGAGAAACAAATAGTCAATTAAATTGTATGTATACAATGTAAAATAAAATATCAAATTAATTCTATGTTGTTATCATTACATTAAAAGAACAATAAGTTAATAAAGTTTTTAAAATTATTTAAATATATTTTTAAGCTAATTTTTGTCATAACCCAGCCTTAGAGTAAGGCAGTTTCGCCTCGGCATATAACGCAAGTAAATCACTGATTCACTTCTTAAGTTTTCTATACATGTGACTTCTTATATATAGTACACATCGTGCAAATTTGAATAAATGCAATCAACCCCGTAAAGTTATCTCTTATAGGGGAATTTAAAAAATTTCTTTCATCATTCAAACCTGAAGAAGAAATCGGAGAATTTTCGATTAAACCTATGCTAATATGTGGTTTGCTTATTTGTGAGGTTATGAGTAGCTACTGATATTAGGGATTATTTGAGCAATCCAAAATATTTCTTCTTCCAGTGTGGAAAAGGGAAGTTGGACTCCTCTGGATTAAAGCGTCAAACAAATAGTCTTAGACTGAAAACTAAGTCCTATATGATAATCCAAAACTCAAAAGGCAGTTTTAATAGGGGTTACAAAGGGTTTATATCCCGAAAAGGCGCTTCTATGTGTTTGATGGAGTATTCGCGATATTGTTCATTTTGAATAGCTGAAACCTGGAAAAACTGTTAATGTAGACCTTTATTGTGAACAACTGGATCTAGTGGACTAATCTTCAATCGAAAAATATCTGGCAATTGTCAACGGAAAAGGCGTCATTCTGCAACACGACAATGCAAGACTGCATTAAATGCCAAGAAAATGATTTTTTTTAACATTCTGAAATGTAACTGTTCATAGAAGTCACTTCAAATATGCTTCAAATTTAATCGAAAACTCAACGCTTTAAAAGAAATGTATAGATATTAAGCAAATCGTAAAATATTTGCCTTTTAAATTTAATAATAGAACTCAGTTGTTTAAAGAAAGTTTGTTGCTCCTGTTATTACCCTGGAAGTTTATAGCCACGGGAGGGAGGAAATGTATAATGAGAAACAAAGAATGATGGTGGGCCATTTTCACACTGAAACTTTGCACTCCTCTCAGCTGGGATGGGGAGGAAAAGGGAAGGTTTGGTCATAAACATTTCAAATTTCCACGTGTTTGCATCGTTTGTGAGGGAGGAAGGCTGCAGCGGTAAAGAAAGGTTTCCGAGTGGAGGATAGGGGTCTGAAACGTTACACTTTCTCCCATTTCGCACAAATTTTCAAATCTTTCATAGTTTATTCGCAAGAAAATAATGCGCAGATGCAAATATTTATAAAACCGTATGCACGATTTTTGCTTATTTGAACTTCCCCTTGATTAAGGAGTCCACACCAATTATACAATCAAGTTATACCATTATCTTTTTTATAGCATAAATATTAGTAGTAAAAAATTCAGCATGTATTAGACTACCAGTTGTAAAACAGGCTATCGAACTCAATTTCTCAATATCAAAACCAGCCGAATTACTTCGCAATGCACTTAATATATGAGAATGTTTTAATAAGTAACTTAATAATAATCACAGCTTTAAACAGTAAATACTTAAAAGATGCCATATCATTAATTTGAATTACTTTATGCATTCAATTCGGTACGTCACACTAGAGCTTCAATTTCGATTTTCAAATTCGGTGTTTCCTTGTTCTGTAATTTTATCTTAACAACGTCAAATTTTTTTCTAATGGGTGTTTTATTTCCAAACGTAAATACCGAAAGAGTCTCTGTTCGAATAACAGGAAGCTTCAATTTATCCGTGATTTCTTTTCTTAGGAAGGAACGCATACTGTCTGAATCCAGTAGAACCCTAATTAAAACCGACTGCGTATTCGTTCGAAGTGTTACGCAACACGTTTGAAGTGAAATAGTTTTAATTTTGCTGGGTGAGAATGCTGAAAGAACATGCGAATCTTCTATACTTTTATTTTTTTCATTTAGTTCTTTCTCAGCGCGAAAGCATATTGAATTGTTATGTCGACCTTTGCACTTGGAGCAGACGAGATCGCTTCGACAGTGCTTTATGCGGTGGTTTAATTTCAGGCAAAGGTAACATCTGGCATGTTTACGTAATAAATTTCTCTTCTCATCAACTGTCAGTGATTCACAGTCTTCAGTAACATGTTTGGATGTATTACAAAACAGACAGCAAATAGTAGTTTTGTTTTCTTTAACCGGCGCCAGCAGCTGCTGAGTGGAATGGACGATACTCCCTTTCCCACCCTTCTCTTTATAAACACAGGAAGTGCTTTCTGATTTATGAGTGGAGAGCAAAAGATGGCTTCTGTCGCGACTTTCCAGTTCCGAACGAACAAACTACAATAATTCGTCAACATTAAAAAAATATGACGAATCCGTTTTACGATTGAATTCTAAGGTTATATCAGACGGCAGAGTTTTCATTATGGCTGGAATCAACATAAAATTGTGTTTATCCGGTGTGACTTCTAATGATTTCAAACTGCGTATTTGAGTTTCTATTGTGTCACAAAGTTTGCGAAGTTTTAAAGTGTCACTGGATTTGGTTACTGGGGTAAGATTCAGGAGTTTTTGCATGTGTGAGTTTATAACTATATCTTTCCTGCCAAACCTGTTTTTAAGTATTTCGACAACTTCATCGTAATTTTGTTCCGAAATGCAAAAACCTTCTATCGCGTTTGCGGCGTTGCCGCATAAGTACGATTTTAAATAATTAAATTTTTCGATCTTTGTTAAAGATTCATTATCATGGATTGCTACCTTGAAAGAGTTCCAAAAACTTGTCCACTGGGTATAATCTCCGTAGAATTTAGCGATGGTTAATTTTGGCAGACGCGTACATTTATTGCTTTCGATTTTAAAATTAGTTTCGTTAAGAGAGTTTTCATTATCCGAATTTGTTACTTTATTTAATTCTTTCAATTTTTTATTTGTTTTGAATTGCCATATCTGAATTTTCTCTTCGTATTCGATACAAGATAGAATTTCTGTTTCAAACACTTCCGCCTCTGATTTCAAGTCACGCTCTATCTGAGCATCTAATTCACTCAGAGTTTTCGATTTCGTGATTAATTGGTCTAAACTTTCTTCTAATGTATTTGTATCAATTTCTTCTTTATTCAACTCCGATTCGATTTTTTTTAGAGTCTTGGACACGGTGGTCCTGATAACTTTGCGTTTCGATTTTAATTTAACAACAGACTCTTCCGCCATAGTTACTCTACAAATTAGAAAATTTATTCTTACTTTTTTTGCCGACTTCGCACACTTGAAACGTGCTAAATCCAATTCTTGACGGCCTAATGCACCAGCTGTTTCAAAATATTCTAAGATCTATAAATCGACATCAATCACTTTTAAAATGTAACTTTTAATATGTACAATATTTACAGATCATAGATCAAAATATGGTGGTTCAGTTGACAAACAAATCTATATGCTTTCATAATCGAAAATCGAAATCAAATAGGAACCGAAGTGTTCCTAATCAAATAGTGTGCGAACCATCAGACATCCATCTATCGAGCTGCCGGTGGAGAGTCTATGGAAATTCAGAAGGCACGTTGCGTCGCTTTAACACGCAACGCAAGCGCCATCTATCAATTAATCAAAATAATTTCCACAGTGTCCATAACGGACTCTCTGCACTATTCGATGTTTAGATCTATTTTCATGATTTTGGTGTGATTCACCTCCCTAAGGCTTCCGTTGCCTCCAAACTCTGGAAGTTTTGTCACTAAAACATTGAAAAATTACTATAATTTTTTCATTAATTTTCACAAAGAAAGAAATCACTTTCAATCTCTCATGTATGGGGGACATTCCTTGGGGGGCTGTATAGTAAATAAAGCAAAGACTTTTGCTACTTGGAGATAAACAACCAAATCAATAATAGCCCAATGATAGCCTATCCCCCCCAAAAAAAATTTGATTGAAAATGTCGCAACGATTCACAAACGACGGGTACATTATTTCTTGCCGAATCATCTCCAAATATACCTGGCATTGTTATGGAGATTGAGCTCGTGATAATTGATAATACGTTGTTGCTCAGGTAAGTTCCAATTAGGTTTGCGTGTTATGCTTTGTCAGGGAGATTAGAACGCAGGAAGGAAGTATTTCTAACATTCTTCACTACGTATAAATAAAATTTGTGTAGCAAATGGCGACCATGGTTGCAAAATCGAAACATGCCTATAAACCACTGAAATGTACATTTTTCTATAACGCTGACTAAACAGGTCTTTCGATAATAACATACAACAGTTGTCAAAGAAATAAAGGCTATTGTTAATTATTTTCTAATGTACAATCAACAATAGATATATCCTAGAGCAAATAGGAAATATTGTTCAACTTCAAAGCTTGATGCCATCTCAGGGCTATTAACGAATTTTAAATGAAATTTATGCGTAGCTCACTAAAATATTTGTTGTAAAACATTTTATAGCCTCGAAATTTCACAACAAATTAATAAAAATAGAGAGCAAAATGATTCTTCTTACCTTCTATCCAGCGCGGAGTCCGCCGATAACATCGCGGCAAAAACATCGCAGGCGAAAACGTCGCGGAGAAAACAACGGAAGGCGAAAACGTCGTGCTAGAAAACATCGTGGGAGAAAACATCGCAAAGAGAAAACATCGCAGTTCTAAAACATCGTGATACAAAATATCGTCATCGAAAATAAAGCGGTTCAAAAACTTCGCAGTTTAAAAACATCGTCGTCGAAAATATCTTGGTAAAAAATAAAGTATCTACAAATCATCGCATGACGATAACATCGCAGACATGCTTTATTTTTTTCAGGCTTTAATAGTAATTGTAAATGGATATTCCTATAATGATTGAGCGCAAGATGGAAAGAAGGATAATTTTTACTTTCATATTTTTTATTAACTAATACATTTTTGCTGATAAAGTAAGAAGGAAACTTAAGCATAGAAAAGTAATGCAACTTATAGCACTTAACAGAATTTCAAACCGACATAGTTAACTAACAAAGATCATTTATAATTTACTTAAGCTTTTAGTAGTAATTTTTCATGAAAAGTATAATCTAAAAAAAGCCTGAAAAAAATAAAGCATGTCTGCGATGTTATCGTCATGCGATGATTTGTAGATACTTTATTTTTTACCACGATATTTTCGAAGACGATGTTTTCAAACTGCGAAGTTTTTGAACGGCTTTATTTTCGACGACGATATTTTGTACCACGATGTTTTAGACCTGCGATGTTTTCTCTTTGCGATGTTTTCTCCCACGATGTTTTGTAGCACGACGTTTTCGCCTTGCGTTGTTTTCTCCGCGATGTTTTCAGCTGTAACCATCCAGCGCAGCATCAAGCGAGATCATACCTAATTAACTTGTAATCCAAAATAGGTGTAGACGGAAATTGTAAGATCACAAAACACATTCTTTATTAATACATGAAAAAATAGATAAAAATTCGTTAGTATTTCAAATACATATTGAAAAAAAAGGAGCTGTATTATAGAGAGTGTCATATGACTGTCCTTTCCTGAAGGAGTGAGAAAAGTAAGTATAAAGAATAAGAGAGTTACACATTTAACTCTTTTGCAGGGTTTCCAGTTCATACAGTTTATCGTGCCATTGGCGATAGTCCATCACTATATGCATACCAACAATATTCTCCATTTACTTTACGTTTCCATCCAAATTTTTAATAGTTCAGCTGTAATAAACTAATAAAATTCATATTACTATTTTGAGATCACTAATCTTGCAAAAAAAAAAAAAAAAAAAAAAAAAAAGAAAGAAAGAAAATAAATGATATTGCAAATTAAAAATATAACAAGTTATGAAATTTAATTTAATATAATTCTACGTTTTTTCATTACAAATTAATGAAGCTTGATAAATGACATTATCTTAATATCTTCATGTTAGATTTCATAAGTAGTTGAATACTTATAAAATGTTGCATTTCTCTGTTGGAAATACTCAAATTTGACTAATAATGTATTTTTGTTAGACTTATACATATATGAATCTTCGGTATATATTTAGGAGAAATGCATTTTATAAAAGCATTGTTTATAACTTATAAAATCATTACACTTTTTAAAACACAACTCATAACTTTAAAAGAAAGCAGTTAGGATACGAGGAATTATTGTAATGTTTTATACTTTTACAGTTCAAATACGTATTTTATTTTATTACTTATTTTCTCCGTCACAACACGAGGGAAAACCACGAATTTTCTCCGTCACAACACGAGGGAAAACCACGAATTTTCTCCGTCACAACACGAGGGAAAAACGTACACGCGAGGGAAAACCACGAATGCCTCTATGCAGCTTGCCCTTTGGCCAAACGCTTACCGCTGACCAGAATTCAGCGGCTTTTACCGCTCAGCCATCTGAATAATATGACGCAAAAAATTTTGCTAAATAAATACTGGATTCTTAGGTGGAACAGAAGCTCATGTCGATTAGTAGGTGGAGCTTAAAAATGAAACTAGGTGAGGCCTCATTTTCAACTTGAGAGGAATAGATTGGATTGGATTATTCAATTATGGCAAAGCACACGAGGGCTATCTGCCTGAAGGAAGGGATGCCTTCGTGGAGGACTTTCTAAGAGAAACTGGCTCGTATACACGTTACACATGGGAAAACCCACGAAAACACCCATGCAGCCAGCCCGTTCGCGGGATTCGACACTCGGACCGAACTACTAGTTTTCAGCGTCTTTACCGCTCGGCCGCTGGTGGGCTAATAGAGAAGAATGCAAATTTCTTTTTGTGAAATTTCAAGCTCCATTCTTAAGAAGTTCCTCTTGAAGACAGTTTCATTTCTATTTGAAATCACTGACCTTAATCATAAATTATGAGCATTTTCCCTCACCATGGAAAACAGGGGTAATTATACCGATCCTGAAACCGAAAAACCTACCTGCCACCGCCTACAGATTATCGTCCTAAGCCTGTGTTGATTCGCTATAAATGTCGGTTCACTTTACAAATTGTTGACACCAAATATTAGAGTCCTGTATTATACTTAAAGAAATCTCTGCATATAAGAAAACAAAGAGTCTGTCTGTGTGTGTGTGTGTGTCTGTCTTTCGTTCGCGCTGCGCGTAAGCTAATAGACCCACGGCTATGAAATTTGGTGTATAGATGCATCTAGACAAGAGTCAGTGCACCTCGAAGCGATTTCTCCGAAATTCGAATAAGAATGTTTTTTTATTTTATGTTTTGTGACGAAATCGCGTCATTTTGAGACATAATGGGCTATAGCAAAGTGAGATTTTACTTCGTCACTCCATTTTCACATCGTCATGAAACGTAGGCACTTAGCTATTTTACGAACTTAAAATAAATTTCGTGTTTCAATAAATCGATTAAATACGAATTTATTTAACAAGGGGAGCTTAACACATTTTCAACGGGATTTTTTCTAAAAAAGTTTATTTTTAAAAATGTACAGTTTATTTTTCTTTAATTTTCGGACACGTTAAACTTTCATCCTTGTGACTGCTTTTACAAAACGAATTTTAGAAAAATTATAATGTTTTGTATTTAAAAAAAAAATTAAATTAAGCTTCCGAGTACACTTTTCACATCTCACATCTTTAAAAATGTGATTTTGGCAACAAATTTCCTTTCTTATTGTTGTTGATAGATTTTTGATGAAATCGCATCATTTTGAATAGTTTCATTCTTTTAGAAATATGGGTTTGGCAACAATTTTTCATCGTATTTCTTATGTCACTGTTTTTAAGAGATTGGCATATTTCATATCCTTTTTTTATATATATGTGGGATGGCATCGTTCATTATAATCAGATGACGCGACAAGCTGTGAAAATAAATCTTTTACTTTTCCGATGATAGAAGGCAGACGATTCCGCCATTAAGACGATGACGCGACTGAAAGATGTTCACATGTAAAAGACGGTCGATTCTCTTTCATCTGTAAATAATCTCATTTGTTTCCTTCTACGTATGTAATTACTCTGTAGTTTGTAGCAACTATACATGTTTCATTAAATATTCACGTTTTACATATATCGGACTAGTTTATTAGCCCCTAGACAGCCACCTAAGAAGTAAGTTTACGAACATCATATTCCTAGATAGTAAATACCGATTCTACAGATTTGGGCGCTCAGGCCGCGATAAGCCTAGGAAGAAGCATGATGAATATTACAAAAGAAGAGAAGTAAGTTTTGTTTCGATTATTTCCACATTTTTACTTCTAAGAATAGTGTTCCATGATACTGTGAATTAAGATGACTACCTTAAATTCTATTCCTAGAATTTCAAATTCTTTAAAGATTGGGCCTACTAAGTCAATTAAACTTTTACATCAAATTGTGTTTGGAACTTTGGGTGATCGAAAAAATAGAGCTAGATTGCGTAACTTTTGTCGTTTTCCATCTGATTTTAATATTGAAGAAACAAAACACAAATTACTTAAAAATCTTACTGCAAATGATTTTTTTTCTGTGTGTAATTTGTTACATCTTAATTATGACTCAAATCCTGATAAAAACTGTGATTTAATATTGAATAGTCTTTGTGATTTTAAGCTTTTAAAATCCGAAAGTGATGACGATGATGAGGTATCTGAAAACGAAAGTGTTTATGATTCTGATAAAAATGATGATATTAATTCTGTTCGGTCAGAATCACCTCCCATAAATAACTCAGTGGATGAAAACATTATAATGCCTAGCAATATTTCCTTACATTTTCGTGATATTTTAGAAACTGTTTCTGAATTTAATGGCACTGATACATATCCAGTTGAATCCTTCATTGGTGATTTAGAAGAGTCTTTTAAATTATTTAAGTTATCGGAATTACAGAAAATGGTGTTTGCTAAAAAATTGCTTACTGGTTCTGCTAAAGTATTTATTAGGTCTTTGAAGGGTATAATATCATGGGGCAAATTAAAAGAAAATCTTTTATCTGAATTTGGTTCTAAAATAAACAGTGCACAACTTCATAATTTGTTACAGAAACGACACTTAAAACCTGGTGAATCACTTTCCGAATATTTAATTGCCATGCGTGAAATAGCCAGTCGCGGTTTTGTTGATGATTCATCAAATCTTGATTATGTAATCAATGGGATACCAGATCAGAGTAGTAACAAAATTATTTTGTATGGGTGTAAAACTATTTCTGAATTCAAAGAGAAATTAAAAATATATGAGAAAATTCGCGTTCCAGATACGAAGAATAAGGGTTATTCAAATACTAACATACAAAATAAAGCACACACTATACCTAAGAGTAAGGAACCCAGGTGTTATAACTGTGGAAGTATGGTCATAAATCTAACTCATGTAACAATAAGAATAAAGGATTTAAGTGTTTTAAATGCGATTTGTTTGGACACAAAGCCGTAGATTGTTCGAAAACATCATCTAAAAATATCCAAGATGCCAAAGCTGTTACACCAATAACTCAGACTTGTCAGAAAGAAATGCATAAAACTGTTATTTTGGGTAATTTGCAGATTGATGCTTTAATAGATACTGGTAGTCAATTTTAATTTTATTACAATTTCAAATTAACTGAGTTGTCTTAACGGACATTACAAATTAAAGTTTTGAAACATACTGCGGCCACATTCTGCAGCCAACAACATTCTAAGCAAAACCAAGCTACAGAGACAAACAACGAACTAACTTTTTTCAAAAGCCACCGCTTTGCCTTTAAAAAGCAACGCAGTTTTATTTAAAATCCGAGAAGATAAGTTACATTCTGAACTGAAGTCGGCAGAGTCTCAGTTAACGGAATTTGGCAACAAACCTATAGAGAGATTTGAACGTGAATTCCAAATTGATGGTTCTTTATTTAAATCAAATATTTGCGTTATCGCAGAAAATAAGAAATCTGATAGTGATTCCGAAGGGCATAAAAATGCTCGTTGCAGTGGAAATGATTCTGAAGAAGGATATGGAAAAGTTGTTAATTATGGTGTTTTACTTCCAAAACCAGAAACTAATCCTGTTAGTATAGTTCCTGTTACAATACAGAATGTGATCAAACTGGATACTTCATCTACTGTTAAAGCAAGTGGCATTGATTTCCTGATTGTGAATTCTGACGACGTCCCGAGTGATGCAGATTCTGATATAAGTAAAAATTATGCTATTAAAGATGAACTTGAATTAGT
Source organism: Stegodyphus dumicola (assembly GCF_044657685.1). Taxonomy (NCBI): domain Eukaryota; kingdom Metazoa; phylum Arthropoda; class Arachnida; order Araneae; family Eresidae; genus Stegodyphus; species Stegodyphus dumicola. Next base: position 261,640,208 of record NC_140771.1, on the reverse strand, counting down.
GCAAAAAGGAAACTCAAGCACAATGCAATTAGCTCTGAAGGCAATGAGGAGAAACGCCACTGCAGAAGGAGATTCTGAAGAGAAGCATTTTCCCGAACAAGAGTCATTTGCTAAAGATGATGAATCAAATGCGAATTCTACTAGAACAATTTCAGTAAAATACCTTGCAATAGAGAAGCAAAAAAAGCCACCGGAGACGAAAAAATTACAGAGACCAATGAAGAGGAGAAGATTGAAAAGCAGAAGTCAGTCAGAAAACCTGATCACAACGACGTTGATACGGAAAGCAAAGACGGAACAAAAGAAATTAAAGAAAGTGAGAAAAAAGAAGCGAAAAAGCAGATTCAGAAGATCCAGGAAAAAAATTTAAAATCTTTGATAATGAAATACCGATTTTGATTATTCCTGATTTAGACGTTTTTCCCAAGTTGACAAATTTCTCCCGATTTGACTAATGGACTATTATTTTAAAGACGTGAACTAATTTAAGAAGACTGAAGATGACGTCTAAGGATGAAATGTATGAAGGAAGACGGCTTAAAGAAGATGATTTTTAGAAGACGCATACGAATGACGGATTTTGAAGATATTTAAGACGCATTCAGAAGACGTATCCAGACGGTATCTAAGAAGACGCATTTAGAAGACGTATCCAGATGATGTTTAAGAAGACGCAAATACGAAGACGAATCCAGACGAATTGTTCCAGACAACATGAAAGGAAGACGTGTTTGTAAAATACATGTATTCAGATAGACTGTTTGAGATGAACGAGCACTGAAAGAGCATTTAAGAAGAGCTAACGCCGTTATTTCTGAAGATGTTAAGATGATGAGAAAAGATGGCTGAAATAAACCATTTAAGACGACTTTTCCCTCAATAGTAACTAAAAATCTTTTTTTTTTTGTTTTTGTTTTTGTTTTTTTAATTTTATTTTTCAGATCCCTAGATGAAATGGTGGTGCTACTAGAATGCGAGGCCACATTCCATCAGGATGGACGAGCGTTTGTGGGATGGCATCGTTCATTATAATCAGATGACGCGACAAGCTGTGAAAATAAATCTTTTACTTTTCCGATGATAGAAGGCAGACGATTCCGCCATTAAGACGATGACGCGACTGAAAGATGTTCACATGTAAAGACGGTCGATTCTCTTTCATCTGTAAATAATCTCATCTGTTTCCTTCTACGTATGTAATTACTCTGTAGTTTGTAGCAACTATACATGTTTCATTAAATATTCACGTTTTACATATATCGGACTAGTTTATTAGCCCCTAGACAGCCACCTAAGAAGTAAGTTTACGAACATCATATTCCTAGACAGTAAATACCGATTCTACATATATAATACATTTTTATTTATTTATTTATTTTATTTTTATTTATTTATTTTTATATAGAGTTGTTCTGCAGAGTAAAATTTTGCGCGGAATTTTTTGTTTTTTGAGTTGCTTTCATGTTATTTTTTGCTTATTTCACTGTTTGTAAGATATTGAAAAGTTTTGCATGATTTTTTTTCTTCAACGGAAAGTTGGTTAATTTTTTTTATTAGGATAATTAATATTTGTATTAAGAGATATAGATTATTTCATTGTAATTTTTTTTTGTTGAAAATTTAAGATAAAATATCATATTTTATACTTTTCTTTTCAGAATTTTTTTTTTTTTTTTTGTATTCTTTTATGTTATTTATTGCTCATTTCACTGTTTTTAAGATATTGAAAAGTTTTGAGTGATTTTTTTAGTAAACAAAGCTCTTAACCTCCTTTATACCATTTGAATTCTTAAGATTAAGGGAAGTTGGTTAATTTATTTATTAGGATAATTAATATTTGTATTAAGTACGAGTAGTGTGGGACATTACTTCCATTGGATAAAGGTTTGGAGGACATTTAATGTTTAAAGTGTTATTGAGATCTAAATTTTGTGTAAATATTTTTGCCTGGTGTACTGCTAATTTTAGTATAGAGAATTTTAATCCTATTGGGGGGGGGAGATTCTTGGCATTATCAATCATCATTTCAATAGTAATTGACAGTTGTTAATTAAACTGCGGAAATTTGCCTGCACAGTATTCAGAGAAAGTTATATCCGAAATCCGAATTTGTATTTAAAAAAAAAAAATGAATAATAGTAATACCTACTGGCATTTAAAAGGGCACTTTCATAAATCATTCTATTTAGCATTTTATTTTAAGTTAATTCCTGAATAAATCGCGACTCAGTTTTGTATAACTTACCTTATTTTTTTTTGAAAAAAAAACTCTATATTAAGACTTTTGAATTTTATTACAATTTCAAATTAACTGAGTTGTCTTAACGGACATTACAAATTAAAGTTTTGAAACATATTGCGGCCACATTCTGCAGCCAACAACATTCTAAGCAAAACCAAGCTACAGAGACAAACAACGAACTAACTTTTCTCAAAAGCCACCGCTTTGCCTTTAAAAAGCAACGCAGTTTTATTAAAAAAAAAAAAAGGGGTCGAATGTATACGCAAAGTAAATAAAACACATGGTTTCAAAGTTTTATACAACAAATCGGGATAAAAAAAACTAGTGGTCAACAATTTTTTAAAGCTGACCAATTATCCATTAGACGTGAAATATTAATTAAATATTATCGTTAAATATTAGTAATTAAAATCCGTATGCTGCAAATTATGTATGTAAATATAAATATATATATATATATAAATTTCTAAATTGGAGGAAAAGAAGAAAAAACAACATAGTATTGCGAAAAAAAAGAAAACGTATTAAATGGACTTTAACAATGCGAGATAACGAACTGTTAAATTTTAGAACGAAGTGAAATGTAAATGAAATGTTAGAGTACTTTGAAATTTTTATAATATATTTTAAACTGAAATGAGAAATAATTACTTGTATTTTAATGCAAATAACTATTTATATTCAAAATCGTAAAAACAACCTTGTATTTAGCGTAAGGATATTGAAACTCTCGATCGATTTCGAGGGCAGCTAAAGGTCCCTCCTCATCAGAAGAAAGAAATACCTAGAAAGAAGAAAATAAAGGGGAAGGAGTCTCAGAAACACGTGGTCCTTATCAGCACTGCACGTGGTTATAACTGGATTTTTAATCAGAGTTGCACTAGCCGCCTACTTTTACTGAGCCAGGCTATCTGATCAAGCATAAAGGACAAGAAAAATTAGAGAAGATAAAATAGGGAGCGAGGGGCAAATGCACCTTCACGCTCAAAATCTGAACTTCAAATAATGGAAAGCAACCACTGAACGGATTTTTACACCCTCTGGTAGTACCAAACGTGAGGAGGTAACGCCATCTATCGGTAAAAATAACTGAATTAAGATAGTAGAATTTTAAAGGCATTAGGAAGGTCTGGATTGGACTTCAAATCATTAACTAAACCTGCTAAATCTTTGTCAATATGAAAAGCCTCAAGAAAATCCAATTCACCTATGGAAGAAGCCTTTTGGATAATTTTTGCACACCTAAAGTCAAAATTATGGTTAAATGTCCAACTATGGTACGCTATTGAAGACTTGTTAATTTCGCCTTTTCTGACATAAGATTCATGTTCCTTGATACGAAACTTTAGTCTCTAAACTGATAAATGAAGGCCATACTGCTCGATCCCTAAAGATCCTTCAACTTCGGACCTCACGAAAGTTAAAATTGCTATTAAATCTTCCCACATTCTGCCAACTCAGTTAAGAAATCACTTATTCCACCTATTACTAATTGCGCTAGGCTTTATGCTCTTCCAAAAGTCCACAAAACCGCTATTTCTTTTCGACCAATTGTTTCCAACATAGGTACTGCTTCATATCCTTTGGCCAAATATTTAGTTTTCAGATTTTCTCCTCTACTTGCTAACAATATTCACATTGTAAAAAATTCTGTTGAAGTCATTCATAAACTTAAAAATATTTCTCCACTTCGTTCCATTACGGTTTCATTTGATGTCAAATCACTGTTTACTAATGTTCCGGTTGAAGGAGCACTAAATTGTCTTAAAAATAGGCTTCGGGAATTTCACTTCACACATACTGAAATTAATGAGTTGGTTTCGCTTACTAAAGTTTCTCTGAGTCAAACCCACTTTGTTTTCCAAAATGCATATTTTCGTCAAGTTGAAGGATTGGCTATGGGTAATCCTCTCAGTCCGGTACTTGCTGATATTTATATGCACTATTTTGAGATGAAATTATTTGATAAACTATCTTTTCGTCTTTGGATTCGGTATGTTGACGACACTTTCGCACTTTTTGACGGTTATAAAGAGGATTTATCAGAGATTCTATCTATTTTGAATTCAATTGATCCAACCATCCAATTCACTCTTGAAATTGAATCCAACAACTTCCTCCCCTTCCTTGATATTCTTATAATCCGCAATGAAACTGATTTTAGCACAACTGTGTACCGCAAACCCTTTGCGGTTTGTTTACCACCCCATGCCAAGTCATGCCAATCTGTTAAGCAAAAAATGGCTTCTTTTTACTATTATGTATTCCGCGCGCTTAAAGTTTGTTCCTCTAAATCTTTGCTTACCAATGAACTTAATTATTTGAGAGCAGTTGTGCTTAACCGTGGATTTTCTTCCGTGATTATTGATAGAGCCGTTAAACGATTTTCAGATTCCCATCAAAGAAGACATTCCACTGTTAGAAATAATACTAATGACCTTGTCGTGCTTCCATTTTATCCTTCTGTTAGCTATAAAATTGCACTTATTATCCAACAATTCAATTTTGATGTCGGTTTCTCCCCTATTAATAAAATTCACCCTTCGATTCTAAAAGATTGCGTTTCCGTCTTGAACTTGAATTTATAGTATATCGTGTCAATGTGGTTTAAAATATATTGGCCAAACAAAAAAAGCGTTGAAGTTTCGTATCAAAGAACATGAATATTATGTCAGAAAAGGCGAAATTAACAAGTCTTCAATAGCGTATCATAGTTGGACATTTAACCGTAATTTTTGACTTTGGGTAAGCAAAAATTATCCAAAAGGCTTCTTCCATAGGTGAATTGGATTTTCTTGAGGCTTTTCATATTGACAAAGATTTAGCAGGTTTAGTTAATGATTTGAAGTCCCATCCAGTCCTTCCTAATGCCTTTAAAATTCTACTATCTTAATTCAGTTATTTTTGCCGATAGATGGCGTTACCTCCTCGCGTTTGGTACTACCAGACGGTATAAAAATCCGTTCAGTGGTTGCTTTCCATTATTTGAAGTTCAGATTTTGAGCGTGAAGGTGCATTTGCCCCTCGCTCCCTATTTTCACTTCTCTAATTCTTCTTGTCCTTTTGCTTGATCAGATGGCCTGGCTCAGTAAAAGTAGGCGGCCAATGCAACTCTGATTAAAAGTCCAGTTATAACCACGTGCAGTGCTGATAAGGACCACGTGTTTCTGAGACTCCTTCCCCTTTATTTTCTTCTTTTTGTTATTTAGTTCTCCTGATGAGGAGGGACCTTTAGCTGCCCTTGAAATCGATCGAGTGTTTCAATATCCTTACGCTAAATACAAGGTTGTTTTTACGATTTTGATTGTCACATTAGCGTGTTTCTCTTCTAGTCTAACTATTTATATTATTTCAAATTTATTCAAGGTGTACTAATTTGAAACTTTAAAATTCGTACAAATAGGTTTTTTTTTTTTTTTTTTTTTTTTTTTTTGATCGCACATTTCGTTCCACTTGATTCTTTTAACCCGTCAGCACACGCGCTGGGGTAAAATCCACCCCACGTGTAGTCTTTTCTTAGAAAATAAGGGAAGGTCGTACAGGACCTTTCTAGTACTTCATGTACCTTTCAAGATCAAGGTTAGAAAGGGGTCGTCCAGAAGAATTTTTCTCGTGTTCTTAGGTTTTTTTGTTTTCGGGGAAGGAATGTGCAGTGGGATTGCAGCTACCCCGCGCGTGTACTAACGTTTCACTTCTAGAGAGACATCCATTGAGATGAGTGCGTACGAGCGAGAACAGCAACGACTGCAGGTTCTTCTCGCTAGTGATGAAACTGATAGCGAAATTGAAGACTCGGATTCTGAGTGCGATAATATTTCTGAAAATGCTCACGAAATTGATTCTGACGAGTAATATGATGATTCACATGATTTAGGGGGCTTATCTTCTTTGACATCAGATGGTTTTTATGTTTGAAAAGATGGACCGATTTGAAGTAAAAAATTACCCTCGAAAAACTTTCGAACAGGGCCGCACAATATAGTGACAAATTTAACCAGTGTCAAGAAAAGCTTTAGAAATTTGAAAAATCTAACTAAGTGTTTATTGCAAAGTTTGATGAAAAAATAATGGAAGATTTGTTGAAATCAACAAACATTTACATTCCATCAATAAGAAACAAATTCTCTAGAGAACGTGATGCACCTGAGACAAACGTAGCTGAATTGAAGGCGTCCGTTTTCCTATTATATTACGCTGGAGTGCTGAGAGCAGCACTTCTCAAAGCAAAGATTTGTGGTCAGCTGACCGAAGCGGAATAACTGTTTTACAAATAACAATGTCTATCAACCGATTCCACTTCCTGTTGAGGTGTTTGATGACATAAATTTACGAGCAGAGCGAAAGATGACGGCTAGACTTATTAGAAATGTTTTTGAAATATTTATCAAAAACTTACGAAAAATACATTCTTTATCTGAATATTGCACTATAGACAAAAAATTAGAACCCTTTCTTGGCGTTTTAGTTTAGAGGTAAAGAATTAACTCATACTTCATATGTTCCAAAAAGGAGTAAATCGGTTTTTGTTCTATCATCCATGCATGAGGATAATCAAATCGATCCATTGTCTAAAGAGCAACGCAAGTTCGAAATGATAACTTTCTGCACTCTACGAAAGGTGATTTTTATACTGTTGATGAGTTATGTGGAACTTAGTCTGTTTCAAGAAAATGCTGCCGCTGGCTTCTAACGGTATTTTTCGGACTAATGAACATTGCAGGTATAAATGCTTTTATTATTCATCGATCAAACAAAGACTAAGTGAATATGAGCCGAAGAGCTTTTCTCAAAGATTCAGCATCAGAGCTTGTAAAAGAACATGTCCTGAAAAGGGGTGCAATTCTATCTCTCTCGAAAGAACCGAACACTGGAGTAAAAACGTTGGCAGGAATAGAAGATCCAGCAGACCTTCACCTTAAGAAATTATTTTTAATTAAACTCAGGTAGGAGCGGGGAACGGAAAACACTATGTGTTATTTATATTTTTTAATATTCGTATTTAGAATCTATTCTTTGATATGAATAATTGTATGACATTATATTGAGTTTTAATTGAAAAAGCTAGTAAGAATGCAGACTTTTCATATTCCTCTAGTGCTATATGAAACCACTCTTTATAATAAACACTTATGTTTAAAAAATATGTAGATATAACTTTTCTAATATAAGAAATCATATATGTATCTTATATAAGTTAGTAATTTTGCATAAATTTCGATTTTTATGGCTTACTTTGGGTAAACAGTATGGAAATGTTTGTATAACTTGAAGTAATATTATCTCTAATTAAAACTGGAAGAAAGGTTTAACAGAATTCACAGAGCTATTAGTCATTTATACATTCATCTAAAACAAAGAAAATGTATTTATTTATACGTTGGGGGATGAAATCCGAAAAACAAACGCTGGGATAAAATTGTCCCGCGTGTGTACTAACGTAGCGCAGTGATGCGCGTGTGCTGAAGGTTTAATGTCAACAAGTTCAAAAATAATTATAAACACTAAAATAAAAATATAATAATAATATATATATAGACAGAGATATAGAGATGGGTAATTAATAGATAAACACACATAACCAAAATGCAGGCATTAATCTAGAACAAATGTAAAAGTAAGTACAAGTACAATTAACCACGCATATCGATGCAGACCTCTTAAATTTTAAGATTAAAATTCCGAATATCCAGAACTCAGCTAAAATGCTAACTGCCTCTAGCCACCGAAAAATTTTGAAATTTTAAAACCTCTTTCCCCTTTGGAAAACTAAGCAAATACGAGACTTGGAAGTCTTCCTAAAGGATATATCCCAGGCTTAGGCGTAGTAAAAGCGTCGTAAAACAGTAGAACACTTTTACATAAGTTGGTGGTGAAAATCACCCATTTTCTGTGATGATAACTTCGTTCCTAAAGTAAACGCTAAATATTTTTCTAACCTACTAGAGCCCACCAGCGGCCGAGCGGTAAAGTCGCTGAACACTGGTAGTTCGGTCCGAGGTTCGAATCCCGCGAACGGGCTGACTGCATGGGTGTTTTCGTGTTTTACCCCATGTGTAACGTGTATACGAGCCAGTTTCCCTTAGAAAGTCCTCCACGAAAGGCATCCCTCCTCTTAGGCAGATAGCCCTAGTGTGCTTTGCCATAATTAAATACACACACACATACTAACCTACCAGAACACGTACTTTATCTGAAATGCGAAAGACAACATTCTATGTATACCAAAATTAAATTTAATTCACAGTGTTTCATATTTTAGACATGCTTTATATTAATGCATTTGAGTTTTTGCCTGATTTCAGAAAATATGTACTTACCTTTCGGATAACTGCTCTATGCAAGCCCGTGGCCGTCATTCGACCAGTAAAAAACATTTGTTAACAACACCAGTGAATTTGAGGATCCGAGAAGTGGGTGCTTTAAATAAAGCCTAGACAATAGCTTTTTGTGGGGGGTATGTAAATGTTAAATCAGTTAAGTTTTTTTTTTTTTTTATTGGATGTAGTCGTTACGAAATAAAAGTCTCAAACACTGTAATCTCCTCTGCTGTGGCAACATCAAATAACATTAAATATGTTCTATAGCGCATTCAATATGTTTCATTCGGTAGTAGTAATTAACACATGTTCTCAAGAAAACACACCACTCAACAGAAATACGTTTTGTAACTAATTAATTACAAGGAAAATATTTACAACAATAGGTAAAACTTCCAAATTATATTTTATATAATATACATATGTGATATTATATATGTGATTTATCATGTTGTTGTGTCCTCAATGTTAAATTTATTATCTCCTCAGTATTATTGGCCAGAAATTGTTCAAAATGTTAGGAAAGATTGTAAACATTCTGAAGTATGCAAGCTTTACCATATGTTAGTGAACTGAACCTTTTCAAATATTATCTATTGTTACTGTTGGTGACCGCATACACAAACCCTTCGATTTCCGTGACAAATATATCATACGTCTACATCTACCAAATCGTGAAACTATTTATTTCCTCTTTAACAAATTCAAATTCTACTCGTACAGTATTTCCTTTTAGGAATTGGCTTTAAATACATAATCATAAATATACATGTAAAGAAACAGCTATAGCTTCAGAATGATAAACCGACTTATAAGTATAAATTTATTATTATCAAGCTCTGCTCCATAATAATATATAAGATATGTGATAACAACGGCGTCTCCCAGATCTCACCTCTATGTATAAATGCCCATATTCCCTATTTGTGGAGCATCCAAGAAATACGGAACAAAAATTCTTTCAGTAGTGTGAATCAAATTTAAAACTAATTTTTGAAAACCACACCGTGTTACCATAGAATCCCCATATAATTTAAAATCAGTATTTTTTGTTCTTAAACGATATTTATCATAATAAAAACACATAGTTTGGAGAGAGGGGGCACACCGGCCAGTATACAATCAACCTCACTAGAGATCGTTCTGAAATATCTCGTGAGCATTAGTAAACAAGCTCTCTGCAGTGTGTGCAGTTTAATACGGAGTCTAACCGGCTCATCCGACAATCAACCCCATGTGCAAATGCCATACATAATTCGAGGAATCACAGGAGCCTTTTAGACTGACTTTATTATAGCATTTTTCGTCGAGAGAATTTCACTGGGGAAGTTTCTTCTCTAATAATTGTAAATACATTGTGTTTTTTATGAAACATATCAAAATGTGAAATTAAATTTAACTTATCATCCATAATCACACAAAGATATTTAATTTCTTTTCTAAGTTTTATTCTCTGATTCTTGTATTTCAACCTTGGTTTTTATGTCTGCTTTCCTGCACGTGGAAAGAACACGACATTTGTCTTTTGAATATCAAACTTTAATCCTTCATTTCCTCCCCAATCTTCTAAGCAATCTAAGAACTAATTTATTAAAATAACCTTCGATTATTTCCAAAGATTTACAATTTATAAGCACCATCAGGACATCAGGATAGGCTACCAAACGTGTATTTTCACGAAAATGTCTTTTCAATAAATCATTTGGAGAGAGGTTCCAGTACAGAAGTGCACTAGAAGACTCCCGAGGGCAACCGTTGCCAGAATAAGTAATTCTAGATTGACCATCTTCATTCTTATATACAATCTTCCTTTTACTAAAGATAATGTGTAATAATGTTTAAAATATTTCTTGGGGCCTTCAATTCAAGTAGCTTGTCAAGGAGTGACGGCCAATGAATCGAGTCATATATTCCAGTCACATTAAAAGAGATGGCTATCACATGATCAATCTTTTTATTACCTCACATAAAATTAACAACATGACGTAATACATTGCCTGTGGTTCACCCGGAACAAAACCCCATTGATTAGAAGACATAAATTTCTTCTTTTTTAAATAATATTGCAAGCGATTTGCAATTAATTTGTCCAGCACCTTTCCCAACACCCTTAAAAGACATATTGGCCTCAATATCATTACTTTTAGGCATGCGAAATAGTTTCGCAATCTTCTTAACCTCGGGAAAGAGACAATGCACCAAATATTTGTTGTATAAATGCCGGAAAAGGCTAGGATCAAACTCAAACAACATCTTGACTATGCCCACATGTTTACCACCCAAACCAGGGGAGCTTCTAGTGCAAAACTGTGTAATAGCCAACCGAACCTCATCCAGCAAAAATTCTTTATCATCGGCAATTACTAGTTTACCAAGATCTCATCTAATAGTTTCCTTTTCACATCCTCTATGTTTTCTTGTCGATGACCATCAGGCATTTTTCACCCTTATCACCCTGTTTTATATTTAAAGGGTTTATGTATACAAGTCTGGCCTTTATCACCCTGTATTATTGGGTTGAAACATACGTATTAGCCGCTTATGCTGTATTTAAAATTACGCGGTAAAAATAAAATATATTGGCATAATGTTTTGCGTTATTCGAAATAGAATCTTTCCTTCTACAAGATGGCGTATTTGGTTTTTTTTGTCGGAGCCAATTTTTGTTATTTTTCAGATCATTAAAATGGAGTGTCAAGTCGACAAAACACAGCATTTTCAGCTTCTTCTCTTTGCTTTTAATCGAGGCGCCAGTGCTGCAGAAGTTACGCGAGAGATTTCTGAAGTGTATGGAGGTACAATGAATGACAGAACTGCAAAATATTGGTTTTCCAAATTTAAAAATGGAACTTTCGACTTCGATGACGCTGCTGGTTCCGGACGACAAAATGAGTTTGATCAAGAGCATTTCAATCAACTGCTGCACGAAGACGCGCGTCAAACCACTCGAGAATGAGCCGAACGAATAGGTCGTAGCCAAATGAATATAGTTCGACATCTTGGGTCTATGGGGAAAGCCCAAAATTTCAGATATTATTGACTAATTTATTGTTTATTGTTTTGTTAAAATAAAAATTTAAAAATTAGGAAAACGGCCCTTACCTTTGTTTCAAACCAATATACACTGTTGTGCAAAAATTAAGGACGAAGTCGAAAAATTATCATATCAGCTGAACGAAGAGGCAGAGCGGACAGAAAGACCAATCAGGAGATTAAGTAAGGTGATGTACGTATGCAGGTAAGCATATGCGCAGATATGCAGGTAGACGTAATGGCGGAGTGTCTGAGTAGTATAAAGCATGTTGTCTGTGTAAGATCTGGCAAAGAGATTGCACGCCGTATAGTAGTTAAAATCACATCGAGTTGCTGCCTCAGCGAGAAATGGCGAATAATCAATCTGTTAGACGACATCTGGATGCTTTTAACCGAGGTCGAATCATTGGGAAGTTGGAGGAAGGCCGCAGTGTGACAAGTGTGGCTGCAGAGTTCGGAATTGCTCACAGCATCGTTTCACGACTTTTGGAGACAATTTCAAACTACAAGAACAGCTATCCGGGGGTTTAGTAGTGCTCGTCCACGAAAAACCACACCCGCAGATGACCGGTATATTGCCTTACAGGTCAGAAGAAACAGGCGGCAGACAGCGGGAGAAATCGCTAGACACACGACACAGGCGACTGGACGACCGATATCGCGTTTTACCGTGGCCAGAAGACGGTGGTCGTCTGTTTGCACGACGCCCTGTACGGTGTGCACCTCTAACGCCTGCCCATCGGAGAAGGCGTTCTCTGTGGTGCCGGGAACACCGGAATTGGAGAGACAATGAATGGGGACGAGTACTCTTTACAGATGAGAGCAGATTCAGTCTGAGTAGCGATTCTCATCGCATACTCATCTAGAGAAAGCGAGGAAGCCGCAATCTTCCGTCGAACATCATTGAAAGGGACAGGTATGGAGGTGGCGGTGTTGTCGTTTGGGGAGGCATCATGCTTGGTAGTCGTACAGACCTTAACATCTTCGACGTAGGTTCAGTGAACGGGACCCGTTATTGTAACGAGATTCTTCTTCCATATGTGCGTCTTTATAGAGGCGCTATGGGTCCGCAGTTACTTTTCATGGACGACAATGCACCATGTCATCGCACAGTAGCTGCCGAACAGCTCTTAGAGAGTGAGGATATTGAACGTATGGTCTGGCCGGCACGATCTCCGGATCTCAATACCATCGAGCATGTATGGGATTTTCTAGGCAGACGCTTGGCAACTCGTACCTAACCACCAGTAACGATTCCGGAGCTTCGATTGGCGCTGCAAGACGAATGGGCAGCAATGCCTCAACAACTCATTGACACCCTCATTCTCAGCATGGGCAGACGCTGTGAAACCTGCCTAGCAGTCAGGGGAGATCATATTCCCTATTAAAGACGGGATGTTTCTTGCTGGACACCCATCACCGGGAGGTTTCGGCCTTCAGTCGCATTGCACTCCATGCTACTTTTTCAATAAAGCTTCTTTTTATCCCTCTGATTTCTCTTTTATAAGTGTTGCTTACATTACTCATGTCCTTACATATTGAAAATCTTACGGTATTAAATGTGTTGATTTGGAAAGCTTTTGTACAAAGTTATATTGAAAAAACCATCTCGTCCTTAATTTTTGCACACCAGTGTACACTCATGTCCATAAATTAAGGATAATGCAAAATCAGGCAAAGGAAGAGTTAGAATCAAAACAAATTTGACTTATTTGTAAAGCTTATTTATTAAACAAAAGGTAAGGAGCAAAAAAAGATGCTACATGTTTGATATTATTAAAAAAATTAGCGATTTTTCTCTCTGGAGCAAATTACAAAAAAAAAAACCTATTTACAAAAAACCAATATTACATGGTTAGTATGATTGTTAATACATTGTATGTCTCCCAGACGATGCAATACAGTCCGCACAATGCCTAGTCATGCTGAGTATAAAAATATCGATCTGATCTTGGGGGATATTACACCACTCAAAGAGCAACGCTATCCGAAGTTCCGGTAGACATGCAGGAGGAGGTTAACGGGCAGCAATTCGTCGGCCCAGCATGTCCCACACGTGCTCTACTGAATTCAAGTCTGGTGAGAATGCTGTCCAGACCATACGGGTAATATCCTACGAATGAAGGCATTCGCTTACGATGTTTGCACGGTGAAGACCGGCGTTGTCATCCATAAACACAAATTGTGTGCCCATAGCGCCCCGAAACAAACGTTCATGTTGTTCCAGAATTACGTCCCGATAGATTTGGCTTGTCGTGGTTCCAATTTGAACATGCAGGTCAGTTCTGGATCCCAGAATAATTCCACCCCAAACGAGCACTCCTGCACCACCGTAAAGGTGTCGTTCAGTGATGTTTTCTTGGTAGTAACGGGTACCTGGAGCTCTCCATATGAAAGTCCGGCGAGAATCAGACGGCAAGCTAAACCTGGAATCGGAGGAAAACATCACACAAGCCCACTGTTGCAGTGTCCACAATGCATGCTCTCTACTCCAGGCTAACCGCAGGCGACAGTGAGTTGCAGTAAGTGGAACGCATCTGACAGAACGCATCTGACATTTGGCAGAAACTGCCAAATACCGGTCCTCATTCGGCGTTGTAACTGTAACGTCCTGTGCGACCTGTGCTGTAACGTCTACTCACATTACGATGATCTTGGAATCGTTGCCAAAGCCTGGAGATGACACTCTGGGCAATTCCAAGTTCGTCTGATACTTCCAGTTGGGTACGCCCACATTCCAGACGGCCGATAATTCTACCACGTAAAAAATCATCCAAATGCGTCCTCTGTGTAATAACTATTCGGTTATTGCACTGAACTGCTTTTAAAGCGCCTGCGAACAATTTTACTTCTTTGCCTGTATTCCTTATAGTATATCACTTTCTTACACTCTCGTCATTTTGACGCACCATCGGTGTCATCTGGTTACTTCCTGAAATTTGCATATGCTTCTTGAAGATGTGTGTAGTGATTTTACAGATGGTATATTTATTTTATAGTTCGATTTCCGCGTGACTCTGAATTAACTTTAATTTATTGACATGAGTGTATTTAAAGGAATCAAATAATGAATATCTGCGTGAATGTATGCATGCTGCTCGCACTGTGGAAGGACAACGGTACCTAGAGCCATTGAATTTCGAAAAACGTAGTTCTTCAACCGAACATAGACTCCTGCAAAACCGAATTTTGAATTTCGAATTACTGTTTCGTATTTTGTAAACTTTGAACGACTTTTTGATTAACAAACTCAATGATATTAAAGCGAGCAGTGGCAGCACTGTAAGGAATAAAGCATTAATGCTATATGGAATAGATTTATGTAATATAAAATATAATAAAGCATTTTTAACTCCAGCGCGCGAGACTGTTTGACAATATCTAATGATATGCCTTTTTTAAGCATTCTGTGATTTTGCTGTTGAATGTAATTTTATGCCCGAACGTGATATTTAATAATAAAAAGATAAAAAGAATTTTATAAAGCCACCTTTGTAAGAAAAAGGAACATTGATGAGATGAACTGAGAAAAGATTGAAGGAAGTGGGAAAATGCATGCAAACATTTAACGCTGCATCAGGATTTCTGAATGAATGCAATTTCTACTTTAAATTTTTCTTAATTTTTCTGTTGAGTTGTATATGGCGGAAGTACGAAGAAAATAATGCGTAATAATATAGATAAAAGGAGCCCGAAAAATGGGTTAGTAGGAGTGAGAGTTACAATGGACTAGTAGACTGCCAACTCAGCGAGAACGTAAAACAAAGAACCTTAACAAACCCTTTTGAGTGACCGTTGAAACCTGAAACCCTACAGGTATTTTTTTTTATTAAATAATCAATTTTTTGCAAGATACGTCAATATAACTAGCGTCATGTGTAATAAACTGCTATCGTCAAAGATCGTTTATATTGTTTGGTCTGACTTTGCAAGGTTTCGTAATGTTATGTGAACTATTCCTACACTATACGCCCAAACTCAAACGCCACATAACCTGAAATTCATGTTAACATTGTAATTTATGATCTGACATAATAACTCATACCTTGAGATAGCATCACAATCTGAACGATAACAAATCAATAATAATCTGAAATTATTTAAATTCTAGAAGAGGAATTAATTTCTAAACGTTCTAAAATTATAAAAATCTCTTAACAAGTGTTTAATTTCATACATTTTGTTATTTATTTACATGTATTATTTGTTGCCCTTCGTCGGCAATGTGGTTTCGAGTTGTAGTCCATAGAATTCGGTAGCTGACTATCCATAGAATTCGGAGCCTTAAGTTTTACTGACGTTTATTTTATTTTCAAACTTTGCTATCATCTCTTATTTTCCATTTTTCGACAGAATGAACGCGAACACATTTGGTTTTGCAAATTGAACTTGCAAACTCTTAAGTATTTAAGTTGTGGCTTTTAGCCAAGAGGGTTAGAAAGAGATTTCTTGCTACCTTACCTCGCGCGCGCTTTTCAGTCAGTCCCTGTCTGCCTTAGAAGCCAGAGCTTAGTTTTCTTTGATACTTGAAGACGTATTGTAGGTTCCCGCATTCTTTTTACTACATACATCAGTTGGTTTGTTTTATTTCTTATTTTCTACGCTTCCGACCATAAGTACTTGTCTTTGTATTTCGAACTGCGGGAATGGCTGTCAACTGTGAGAAATAAAGGGTATTTAAATCCTTTCCATTTGTGTCGTAATCTTCTATACATGCACAAACATAATTTCAAGTAAACTCCCTGTTCCTACTCAGGACTCCAGTTATGTTTGCAAAGGCAATTAGAAGATATAGAAATGAAAAGAAGCTTTACATCTAAAATCATCTTGCACATTTTCATGAAACATTAACATTTTTATTCTGGCATTTATTTTTGATTTTGTCTTGAATTTTGTTCAGGCAAATTTTTCGGAAATAATTCCTACAGCAAAAATCATTCCTAAAAACAGCAATACGAATAATTTAAGTCAGATCAAAATTAATTAATTAGTCTAATCTTCAGCTCGTAAGTGGTGATGAAAAATAATATACAATAACAAAATGCTACTGCGTGTTGTTTATTATCGCTTAAATAAACAATATTCTGTTTTTGCTGAAACGCCGAGTTAAAAATACCGTGTGCGTGATATGAAGCCACCTAAACTGCATTTGACTAATTATTAATATGTTATTACATCATAATATTGGAAAACTATGTGTTTAAAACATTGGAACATTGGAAAACCTATGTATTTAAAAAACCCATAAACCATAAAATAAGAAACCCATAAACCAGTTTTTTTCTAAAATGGAAATATTTCTTCTCTGGCCACGTTTAAATTATCCATTTGAATTTAGGTATCAAGATTGTGGCAAGAGGCCTTATTTTTCAAGGAATAATTAGTACTGCCATTAATTTTACTATAATATTATAAGTTCAGACATGATAAATCGGACAACATGAATGCATTATATGAAAATAGCACGGAATTTGCATTCTTATCCCGTAAAATGTTATACTATATTCTCGATTACCGACGGAATACCTGTCTTGCAAGTTGGACCTAGAGGCCGTCGAAGCAATCTTAGGCGACCAGAGAATGTATTTTTCATTCCGTTTATTTGTAGAAATGTTAATTTCCGCCAGGAAGGGCGGAGTGCTGTACAGGAGAATGCTAACGGAAAGTGAGTATTGCCTAATTCGAGAGGTATGTACCATACGAAGAGCATTGAACGCTATACGAACAGGGAGCTTACAGACATGCACTTAGTGTATGGAATAGCTGAGGGTATCAGACCAACCGCTGCACGCATTTATCGAGAACGCTTCGCCGACAGACATCATCTATACCACAGTTTGTTTGCGCGTCTGCATAAACATTTGTGCAACTACGGGTCATAAAGAAGTGCACTCATTTCTGGCCGTTCGCAGCTATTTGAACAGATCATTCCTGCATCAATGGATTTGGCGTGGTGGACACCTTTCTTCTCCCCCACACTCACCGGATTTATCGAGCCTTGATTTCTTTTAGTAGGACGCCATCAAAAGTGTCGTGTATCACGATCCTGTTGTGTCTGAAATGGATCTCGTGGTAAGACTCGCCTGCGCAGCTGCTACAATCAAAGAAACTACCGGTGTGTTTGAACACGTCCGGCAATAAAAATTCCGTCGGTGTCAGGCATGTTTGGCGTCTGATGGTGCAAACTTCGAGCGTCTGTTGTAATATTCAAGTTATCGTACACTATTTGTATTCATATCCAATTAAATGTTTCAAAATTTATCATTCTTGTTTCTTTTCCCATTTTCTACCACTTTACCACTTACCCCTGACATTTCCGGGCATGTGTTCCTATGGAATTCTTAATCCTTATCATGTGCCCTATCTCCCCTAGACGTTTGTCGCAACTCTTGCAAGAAACTCTCTCTATATACTTGCATGCATCTTAAAAATCATGCCAAGACTGAAAACTACAGTCTAACGAACTTTCAGATTACTAAGGTAAAAATTGCGGTACTACTGTCATATTAAATTTGGCATGAATATTCTTTTGCATTCCTATACATTTAGTACGTTAAATTTCACATTTAATAAATCTTCACTCTTAAATGCATTGTCCGCACAAAAAATGCTCTTCAAACAGAACGAATTTATGTTATTCACAAAGGATTTACTTAATTTATTTGTATATAACTTTGAATGTTACAATACATATAATCAGATCATACACAATATGTGTTTTGTGTTAGTTCCAAAATCAAATTAATGCAAGCACTGAAATAAGAAAATGCTAGATTCATTGTAACACTTCCAGTCCTTCTCAGCTCAAAGGAAATATGTGTACATATATATATATGTGTGTGTGTGTACAAATATATATACGTATATATATGTGTGTGTGTACATACATATATATATATATATATAATGTATGATTTTAAATTCACTTAGGGCGAAATCGAGTTACTGCAAAGTAAGTTAATAATAATTTACTTATTTACTAAAGAAATATTGATTATATTATCTCCTAAGATTAATTTTTGTAGAATTATCAAAAACGAGTGAATCCATAGTTAGTAAGTTAAATTCTGAAAATTGTTTTAAAGTTACTTGAATGCAAATTCTTATCAATGTTTAACGGGGAAATCATGAATAACAAAATTTCAATTGTAAAAGAAATTAAATTAAAAGCAAGTAATTAAATTAAAAGGCAGTAATCATTGCCATTCATCGGAAATTAGTTGACGTTTCAAGGGGAACAAATCAACTCCCGTTCAATGAACAATAATTAAGAAATAAATACGAAGCTGTTTCGTAATTTACTCAAGTAATAAGGCGATGCCTTATTACTTAGATTGCCAGTTATTACTAACTGGCAATCTAAGTTAGGCCAAATATTTCTGTGAATTGAAGGGATCAAGAACCAATGCATAGCACTAAGGAACTCATTCTGATTAAGCATTTTCGCTAATTGAATTTTGAGTGAAAAGCAGTTTGTGCAGTAAAATTGATAAATTACTTGATTAATTGTCCCCCGACACCCTCGTGTTCATGCATTTTAATTCAAAACTATTTGTAAAAAATTAAACATTGGAAATTGGCATTATGAAATAGAACTCAAAGTAATTGAAATAAACATTAGAAAATTACGAAATATAAGAAATATAAAGCAATCTTTGCAAAAACAAATCAAAAAATAAAAATTTAAATTTAAAATATATATATAATAAGAAAAGGGAATGTACATGAAAATATAAAAGGCCAGAAAAAGCATTAATTAACTTACCTTCTTTCTAGTGAGAAGTGGGCAAAGTATTCTCTTCGCGTCTTACTCAGAAGGGTTGTGTTTCCGAGATTCTTTATCGGCAGCGCGGGCTTTGAATTATTTCAGTCGGCGAAACTTGTGTGAAGTAATTTATGGGAGAGAGAGTGACTTGAGGGACGTATGTTGTGGAGTTCTTACTTTATTGAAACCGTCTGTTAAGATTTTTTGAATATACTAGTGAATGAAAATTAATTAATTTCTGGCTAATTGTCGTGCCGTAACGAGGAAGAAATTAAGAAAAGGGAAAAGAAACGAATTTTCACCGTCAAAGAGCTATTTGACAGACTAAAGATCATGAAATAGGCCCATTTTTTTAGTAATAGCATAAGTTTGAAGACAATTAACTTTTTACATTATATACAGCTTTGCAATTACATTATGTACAAATCCTTCAACTGATAGTCATCCAACATATACCGCCTTCTCAGGTTTAAGAACAAATTATCATATCCCTATCAGTTAAATGATTTAGAGTGAGTATTTAACGCCTGCTCTTTTAAGGCAATGGTTAATAAATTGATTAGGTATTAGATTATTTTTGAGAATTTTAATATGGAGTAAAATTTCGCGTTTTAGATCTAACGTATCTATGCAGATATTTTTAATTCGTTGTATTTAATTTATTATTGTATTGTTAATTACTTTATTGGATATGTTGGAATTCCAATTTATTAATTTGTTAGTATTGAAACTGAAGTTTCTGGTTTTGTCAAAAAGTAAAATTTTGTTGTTAATGATTTCAAGATAGAGATAGTCTATGCAATTTTGCGAATTATTAGTTTTATTAAGTTTAAGGCAATGTGGATAAATCTCGGAGTATTCAATATTATTAAAATTATTAATTGTAATAACATCATCAATATATCTGTAAGTGTGCTTGTAACAATTTGCATTCAAGTTACTTTAAAACAATTTTCAGAATTTAACTTACTAACTACGGATTCCCTCTTTTTAGATAATTCTATTAAAATTAATCTTAGGAGATAATATAATCAATATTTCTTTAGTCCATACATATATATATATATTAAGAGAATTCTAATACACACACACACACATATATATATATATATATATATATATATATATGTACTAGAATTCTCTTAATCCACAGGTATTATATTCGAGGCTAATTGCACCTTGAGTAATTTTCTCGATGTAAAGAGATAATATGCAGCGAACATCAATCCGAATATCAACAATGCAAGACTTACGTATAAGCTACGCAAGCTATAGCTTAGGGCTCCCACTTTCTTGGGGAGGGGAACCCAAAAAATTAAAATATAGTACAAATATAGTAAAACATCGTATCGTAATTAGATTTCTCTTGAAAGGTAAGTACTATAATGAATGAAACACATTTACAATTTCTAATAATGGGAAAAGGGAAAGAATACTTCTACAGTAGGTTCGTATTTGACATTCTTTACTAAATTCTAGAAATAGTTGTTCTGTGATTTACTTTCAGATACAGTCTACTTGTTTTAAATTCTAATATCGACATCATTCCAACTTCATTCACTCAAATCATTACTCAACATATTACCTTTAGTAATGACTTACCTAAAGTATTGGACTTCAGATTGTTATACACAAAGACTTTATGTTTCTTCAGTTAAACATTTTCCGAACATCTATCGCAGGACTAGGTCCACCAGCGGCCGAGTGGGAAAGTCGCTGAACACTGGTAGTTCTGTCCGAGGTTCGAATCCCGCGAACGGGCTGTCTGCACGGGTGTTTTCGTGGTTTTCCCCATGTGTAACATGTATACGAGCCAGTTTCCCTTAGAAAGTCCTCCACGAAGGCATCCCTCCCATTAGGCAGAAATCCCTAGTGGGCTTTGCCATAATTAAATACACCACTGGACACCTATCGCAGGACAACTTGCAACATGTGTCAATTTTGCATTTCCTAAAAGCAGACTTTAATATCTTCAAAACGTACGCAGTTAAACTGTGTTAAAAGTATTGTAATGTAAAAACAATGTAACATTTTACTCTTTAGAAAAGAAGACATTAAATTTTACTTTAAGGAGGAAAGACGTATTCCGCAGCTTATTTCATTAACCTTCGAAGAACTATTAATTACTTCCTTTTTATATTTTTATACTAATTATTCTAGGCGGGCAGCCGCACAAACCAGAAGTCTCTGTTTTTAAAAAATAGAGAATCGGCATGTATGTTCCACGAGCTTCCAAAAAAATTAAGGCCCTTAGGGCCACCAAATTGAGAACTTCATCCTCCACTCAAACATGTGCGCTTAGAAGCCCGAATTCTAAATTGATTGTCCTTTTTAATTTAGTTTATGCTTTTTGACAAATTAATGGAATTTTGTTTAATTTTTTAATATATTTTTGTCAGCAATTTAAAAGGAAAGTAGAATTTTATAATTTAATCAACAAACTCGGCAGTTTAAAAGAAAAATTTTGCCACTGCTGCACAAAATAAAATACATATGCATATATATATACATAAGACATATATATCTATATCTATATAGATAGATATAGTTATAGATATATGTAAGATGCAATATATTAATTTTAATTATTAATATTTAATGAAACAGAAGCAAACTTACATTATTTCGTGAATTCAAAACTGGGCAAATTTATTCTTTGAATTTTAACTCAAGGTATGCAATTGCAGTTTGGATGTAAAATTTGAAATCGAACTTTTCGAAACAAATTTTGATACGAAGAATTAACTTATCAAATGTGACACTTAATACGAAACGTAGCTGACCACCAGTTTTCCGTTTTGCAGTACATAACTGTAAGAAACTACTTCGAAAATGAGTATACGGCGCAGAAAGATGACCAAATATAACTTAAATAATACTGCGATGTTTCTTTGAAGCAAAGCGGTGGTTATGAAACAAAAAATAGATTATTATGGTTACGTTATCCTTAAAATTGTGGTCGCGATGTACTTTGGAACTTTGATCTGTAATGTGAGTGACGACTCTTCGTTTAAATTGAAATTGAAGGAAATTCAGAATTCTAATTTAGAGTTCTTTTAAAAAAAATATGCTTAAAACAGCACGGTTTTCTTTTGACATACAATTAGCAAGTGGCAATTTTGGAAGTCTTTACAGAAACTGAAGTTAGCCTAGATATAAAACACAGTTACCTTTCATTCAGGTATTAATTTACTCACTAAACGCAATGATTTATCAATCAAGCCTGTTTAAATTTTTCCTAAATATAAATTGAAATTTCTAATAGAACTTTCTATGTTTTCATCGCAGGCAAATTTCGGCATTTTAGTTAAAAAATGTCAAACGTTATTGAAATAGTGATTACTGCACCTAGTGGTGTAAATCCTTTAGAAACACATTACAAACAGCGCAGAACTCTGTTCTCCGCCAAATATATTATAAATCAAATATTTCAAGAAAGAAAAATATAGGAATTAATAAAATAGAGTTTTAATAAAATTTTTGAGGAGCAGAGGTACCATAGCATTAAAAAGTGAACAGCTTCGCACATTCTACAGCCATCCTTCCAAACATTTTCATATCAAAATGAGAAGCATTCCTGATTCAGAAATAAGAATTTATAATTATAATTATTGCAGCACTGAAAACAATAAGAGGCAGCTGGCAATTTTAAATCGCAGTATTGTGGCTGAAACTTACATATATTTATTGCACCTGTATCGAATCTATTATTTCATTACATTGTATTGTATTAAATTAATTATTTTGCGTGCAGTAAGCTCTTTTATTGGCATTGAGTGGTTGATACTTTATATACCAGCTGAGCAGCTTTCCATGCGTTAGACGTTCTTCTCTATAAATTTTGCATTTTTGATTACATTGTCATATTTACCTAAACTATTAGTATAAAAAGTTTTAAGATTCTTTATCTAAGTTAATATTGGAATCTATTCTCAATTTTTAATTGTATTCGAATAGGAGTAGGGTTTTGCCCTCAGGCACCCTGGTGTCTAACGTCATTACCCCGGAAACGAACTCCTTCGCGACTTTAATAAAATCAATCAAGTTTTGAATATATGAATGTTACGAATTGCAGTAGATACTTCTAACATCATGATTGAAAGTTTCTTTTCAAAACTCTACAAACGATTCTGTCTCTGTAATTGCAGACTTGTAATTTAAGAAAATTGATTTTTAAGACCAAGCTTTTTTCGCATACTCCATCATGGATTCGGTAGACAATATCTTAACAGTATCAAATTAAACATGCATTGTCTCTGCAATTCAACAAATAAGAATATTTTGAACAAATATTGGTACAAACTGGAACAATATTTTGAAACGTTAATTAATACATTTTTCCTTGCAAATTTCGGCGAGTAGATACCACGGCAGGCTATGGTAGTTTAACCAGATTCAAATCTCAGTGAACTGATATTTTGCTTATACGTTTAGGTATTTTTCTAACCAGTTTGGAACCAGTTTCATTACAACGGCTTGCATGAAATGCCCAATTTATGCCACGGATAGAGAGCACAGTGTGGTTATAATCGAGTAATCTGATTAACTTTTTTTACTGTTTTTTGCAGAAAAAGTAAATTGTTCTCATAAAAGAAGTAATTTCAAATATTCTACAGCACTTAATAAAATAAATAATAAAATAAAGATGTGCGACTAAATGAATCATGTTCTTTGATTCAAAAAATTTTTAAAATCTGAATTTAAGCTGATACAGCAGCATCAATGATAAATTGAAGAAATCAAATCTGGCAGGATGAGAAAGCCTCTGGAAATACGATTGATCCGCTAGAAATTTTATAAATTTTGGAAAAGGCTCTTTTCAGAAAAATAGTCCTTCCTTGTCCGTACACAATCAGTACAGTAGTTTTGCACTTAATACTACTCGTGGAGCTTTCAACATTATCGTTTATAAATGCAATGGCTTGTTACAAAATCCCCTTCGTACGTTCAGCTATGTAATTTTCCGGAATGCATTATCAGCTGATACGAAGTACAATTTGATAACTAATTCCAGGCATTAAAGATTGAAATGATGTTATAAAATTATCTAGAAGATAGAATGGATGAACATGTAATGGATGTGATCGTATTGAAGAAAGGTCCAATGTAGAGAAAGCATTTGATGTGTGTCTTCCTCATGCGTATGCAGCGATAATATTTTACATGTAAACTTTCTGAAAAAAAAGTATTCAAACTGATTACTAATTAGTTTTTTATTTTCTTCTTAACAGTTTTTTTTTTTGGTAATCATTTTCAAGAATGTTGTACACAATGTACACAAATTTGTCAAGAAATAGCACAAAGTCACCAGACATGGCTAAAATTTGGTGAAATGTTTTTCTAGTCCCTAATTGTAACTGACATTTTAATGGAATTACTCTAATTGACTCTTAAATGTAATTGTAATTCTACCCGGCCCTCATATCTCTTCCAGTAATTTCGAGAAATGGAAGGTACTAGAGCTGCTGTCGGGTAAAATCTGTACTAGGCACGGGAGAGCATCAGTTTCTAAGTTGTTAGTTCAGAGTAACTTTTCAGTTTTCAGATATGCGACAGAGCATTGTCTTTTAGATTCGATTTGCACTGCGTGGTGTTTCACGTTTTTAGCAGTTTCGAGTGTAACTACTGATCCTGCTTTGTGATACTGAGAAGAGGTCTATCAGTGCTTTTGTAGAAATTTCTAGAAGTGTAAAATGTTTCTTTGACTAATGTCAAGCTATCATGGTTTAATGTGTATTCAATCTATAACGAACACGTACGCATGCAACAATTATTTTTGTCAGAATTGAGGCTCGAACCGGCGATTTCATTTGAGAAACAGAGGCTACATTTTGAAGCCTCTGTTTGCGGCTTGGCGTGAAGTATTTAAAAGTCTATAGCAGACTATATTTAAAATTTGGTCAGCAGAGGCCCAGGGAAGCATTGAAAGAGATCACAACGGATGTTGAAAGGCTATTTCATCTCGCCTTTTCTGACTGCCCATCAGAAATAACGGAAATCATGTCCTTAAAGATCTTCATCGATGGCATCTGGGACCCAGAGATAGTGTATGTAATACGATCATTGATTGATACTGAAGCCGTTGTTACTATCATCCGCAATCATTTAGTTTACAGTTGGAAGTTAAACTCATATGGACTCACATAAAGCCTGCATTAGCCTTGAGAATGTGTCTGAGGATAAAATCGACATTGATGGAAAATTATACCTCAATATTATGCCTAGAAGAGATGCGTCCCATTACAAGAGATATGTAACAACCATTACAGACCCTTATAAAATCGGATTAGACATTCCATGGAAGTACGATTTTTCCTTGTACTTTAAAAATAACGAAACGCATTCTGCCCCTGAGACCATAACTCTGACTATAACGTATCGGCCCACCAAATAATAGCTGAAGACGATATCACAGTACCGGCAGAAACATAATTTTTATTACACTGGATCCGTAGCTGAAAATAGAAATTTCCTAAAAACTGTAACAGCGCGAAATGAGTACCAGTAGCCTCGGCACTAGTCTACTTTGCGAAGAACGTGATCCCGGTGTGATTTGCTAACGTATGTGATAAGGCGAATGTCATTAGGAAGGCGAAGTAATTTTAGCGTTTACCCCAGTCACCTGCTTTAAAAGAATCAATAGCCCTTCAAATGTCAGAGCCAAATGTCAGAGTTATTCCAGAATGCATAATTTAGCGCTGAAGAGAAGAGTGTTGTAGAGAGTGTCCCTCAAGAATGTCCAAGATGTCTCTTCGCCCTAATCTTCTGGTCTAAGTCAAGCCAGTTTGACTCAGGATAGGGATAATCTCATACAGCATACAGGAACCATCTCCAATACAATGAATCAAGATCCAAGACGTCTACCGATTGCTAAAATAAGAAGAGGGAAGAAACCTTTTAAAGGACATTAAAGAAAACCAAGTTATCGCACGTTCAGCAAGTCCTTGGGCCTTTTCTATCGTCTTGGTCCATAAGAATGGTGTCAGACTAGATTTTGCCTTGAGTGTCCTATTCAAATAAGAAAATACCTAAGCGATGCAACAAAGAAGGTGCAACATAGTTACCGTATAAACTGAAATGAATCTTTTAATGTTTCTTATGAATGACTAAATATGTCATAAAGTAGAACGTGAATGTGAGATTATGTCAGCCGCACGAATATCCAGAAGAATTCTTTAGAATATATTATTTCTCCAGTTTGTTCTTTTTAAAAAAATATTTATCATTGTTCATGTGGGATAGAGCTCTTTTATATGTTTGGATTGATCTTTCCAATAAAGCCATGTGTAACGACATATTATTTCTTAAAAAAAAACTGTCAAAAGTATGCGGCAAATAATTTTTTCTTCACTGCGCAATCATCCTGTCTGAAGTTTGCATGATTGCAAATAAGTAATTCGTTTTCCTGTGGTGATAAGATCTTTTTCTGAAATCTCATTTTCAACGTAAAGTTAATTATATTGAAATTATTTTAAATTAATTTTTTTCGCATTGTTTTCAATCAAAACATGATTTATTTTCGAACATTGTGTTTTCATTCTTTGAGTTTGTTATGTGTTTCTAAAATTGTAAGTCTATAACTTGTAATAAAGATCTTGGTTCTTTGCATGTAACAATCATTGTATCGGATTATTTGTTTTTTATTAAGAGACCTACGGGAAATAATGTTCTCTTGCTGAAAGGTCTAGAAAATGCTGGCTACTTTTCACGTTACATATCAGCAAACGATGAAAATGAACAAATAGAATGTCAGTTCTCCGGGATTTGAATCCAGATTAGAGCAACTATGTCCAGCAGTGGTTACTGGTATTCGCCAATTGTTACATGGGAAGAGTCACAAGAATTGAATAGTCACAAGATAGGAAATGTTTTTTTATTTCTTCAAAGTGCTTTTCATTTGTTACAGAAATTAAAAGGGATTTAATAATATTTTGCAATGAACTTGTACATTAAACTACTAATGCATCATGCGAATAAAACGAAGTTTCATAATTCAGAATTTTTTTATCCTTATTCACTGAATGAAGTCGAACGTTGAGATCTGGAGAACGAATCACTAGGAATTTTTGAACAAAAACTGAATTTTGAATTTATAACGTTCAAGTCTATTCCAGTTTCAAATCTTTTGTATTTGAAATTGGAAATATTGAAATTTTTACAATATCCAGAAGAAATTGCATATTTTAAAATTCGCTATGAGGATTTTAAAATTTTTGGTAAATGGGCTTCCAAAACTCGTGGTATTTTCCTTTGCGTAATTCAATTCCGCAGACGCAATCCAAATACAAGTTTCTTTTCTAGAAATCTGAACATCACTAATATCACTATATGTCTAATGTTTGATTTAATATTGTAGCAACTGTTGAACAAGGGACATAATGTGTAACTTTGAAACAGTATTATAGACAGCTAAAACTCTTCGGAAACCAATGAGAGTTCGTTAAAAAAGCCTGACCCAGGGAATATTAAAATTAGGAAAAAAATAATAACACGCATAATTTGTCAATGATGCTGACTTTATACGTAGCGATTTGAAAGATAATCAGATTCCTTTTGTTCAAATACTAACACATAAAACAAATTTTTAAAAAAAGAGAAACGTTAAAAAACATGTAAATGTCTTATATGGAAAGAAATGAAATGTCAGAAGTAAAATAAAAGTAATTCCCTTTGAAGATAAAAGTGGCCATGGAAAAGAAAAAAGCTAATTTGGACATTAGATTACATAAACTAATTAAGCAATATTGAAGAGGTGACGAATGTTCCTAGACCCACCAGCGCACAAGTGTGAACGCTGGTAGTACGATGGATGTTTTAAATCCTGGCGAACGTCCTCGCTGTATGGTTTTTCTCGTGGCTTTCCCCATGTATGACATATATACGAGCAATCTCCCCTTAGAAAGTCTTTCAATACTCTCCTAATGCAGAATACTGATACCCTTCGAACGCTTTGCCGTAATCAAATAAACCATACCAATATAGTAATAATATATAATACCATTTATTAAGTATATTTTAAAATTTCAGTTTATATTTTACTTTGTTCTAAAATTTAATATTTCTCTATCTTTTATTTTTAAATTCTTGTAAAATTTTACCTAGGATATAATTTTTTCTTCCAATCTTTAATTTTAAATTAAATAAATATAAACCATGTAATATGCATAAGATGTAAGATCTTTTTAAATTTCGAGTTATTAAAGAGTGTTAGATTTTTTAAGAATAAAGTTTAAAATTTGGTCATTAATAGACAGCTGAACCGAAAATTGTCAGTTTAACTTGAAGATTTCACAGGAAACGTAGCATAACTATTTAATGAATCTTATTCAAACTTTCGTGGCCCACCAGAGGCCGAGCGGTAAAGTCGCTGAACACTGGTAGTTCGGTCCGAGGTTCGAATCCCGCGAACGGGCTGGCTGCATGGGCGTTTTCATGATTTTCCCCATGTGTAGCGTGTATACGATCCTGTTTCCCTTAGAAAGTCCTCCACGAAGGCATCCCTCCTCTTAGGCAGATAGCCCTAGTTTGCTTTGCCATAATTAAATACACCAAACACCAAACTTTCGTGATTAACTATTTCGGTTAATATTTGGATTATGGTAACTTGGCGGTTTTTTGGCGAAAATTTGGCGACCAACCCTGCTACAGCAACCTGCTAGTTTTGTTTTGGACGCCATTTTGTTTTCACGAAGTAAAGGCATTTTTTTTTTTTTTTACTCACATTTTTTCCAACAATCTGCTAGCCGAATTACGCTTATACTAGAACTTTTATGGAACAAAAATGCTTAATCAGGACGAAGATTAGGTGCGAAATTGGGAGAAAGTGCAGAATCACCCACTGCTTGCCGCGTTTTTAAGAATTGCACTTACACGGTATCATCCATGTACACGTCGACCTATTTTCACTTAAAGAAAGATCCCAGAATTGCACAAAAATGGCATTGCGCACACTCTTGACTTTATCCATGCACACTGCTAAAATCCTAGCTAGTAACCTTTATCGCCTGACCAAAATGTCGTCAAACTACCTGATACCATATTTCAAAAATTAGCCACTATTTCATGTAAGTAAAAGATATTTCCTAAATTACAGAATTTCAGTATCGATCAGTATTATTGATATTGAATTACACAGTCATGCGATAATTTCGCAGGAAGAGTACTCTCTGTAACCATCATCCAGGATTTGATACATTCCAGCCGGAATGGTTGTTAGCGAAGCTGACTGCCATACCGAAGGACCCGGGTTCGAATCCCGGCGAAAATATCAATGTTTGTAAATGAATATTGTACCTGCGGCACGAGAGCATTGCAAATATCCGCGCGAGCGGAAAGTCCTCTCTATAGGTTGCATCTAGTGGAAGACTGGAAGGAGACCGTCCGACAGGTCTCCCTGGGGTAGTCCCGCTCAAAATTAGGCACCGAACTGAGCAAAGTCGTAGAATCACCTGTTTGGTGTCAATGATTCTAGCCAAAGACAGGTGCAAACTTGAATACCTGCCACGATGGCTTTCGTGGGCTTGATCTCATTCTGACAAGCGAGATTAGTAACAACAACAACTATTTTATGACAACAAGTCGTCGTTTGAGATTTGATTTTTATTTTCGATTATAAATAACAAGAATGGTTTATTCAACACTTATTTGGATTTTTACGAAACCTGCTTTGTGTACATCCTTACAAATCTTAAATAGTTGTAAGGGGCACTATTTCTTCACTGTGATAACTTTTCAAGAAATTATCAGAGTTAGTAAAGGGGCATCAGATACTAACTTTTAAGCAAATGAATGCAGCATATACAGGTCGGACTGTCAAAATAGTTCGGAAATTTAGATCTTCAAATTTAAAAAAAAAATAGTATTTCTTCATAAAATGCATCTAACATGGGAACAAGTTACATTCGGTAATGCCAAGGATTTTTAAAATTATATTTATGGTTTGAGATTATATTTATCATGAAAAAAATCTTATAGCCAATTTGTTACTCATTAGTTTTTTCCTATACTCTTGCTCTATATAAGTTTTAAATTTTCAGAAACTTACACATCAAATGGTCTGCCGAAAGGGATGATGGGATGTTAAATCAACCTGCTTTGCATAGTTTAGTCAGAGCGGTGGCTTTTGCTTAGATTGAGTTTTTGCTGTTTTATTTTTTCGTGGTACTGTTCGGTGCAAAGTCTTTTAGGAACATAATTAGAAAATTTGATCTATTGCGTGTGCGTTGAGGATTCAACATTTGACTTAAAATTAAAACAATTTTAAAAAACCTCTGTAATCTCTATCTAAGCATGCATTCGTTGAGATTTCACTCAAGATAGCTGTTCTGAAGCTCCGCAGAAAGGTGTTGTCAATTAAAATATTTCAATAACAGTTTAGGCTTTCTGTTAAACATTCAAATCTTAAAACGCATTGTAAGTCTAACGTGAAAGGTATTTATATAGATTTGTTAGCAAAGTTCGTAAAGTATCTTCGTATCGTAAAGTAGTTGTATCGTAAAGTATCTTCATAAAAATCGGTCCTATATCTTTCTGCGATTCGACCTGGATATAACTACCAGTGTTCAGCAGTTTTAAACCTGTGCTGCTGGTGGGTTCGCTTCTATAAGCAAAAAAAGACAAAATATTTAATTTTTCACCTACTCTAATAATACACGAAACTGCATATTTACCCTAGCAAATAATCAAACGGACCGAAACCATACTCGGACACTCCCTTGAATACAGGCATTCATCAGTTACAGCAAACAGACGCTTATCTGTTTGATGATTTAAGCAACAAGTGTAAGCATTTATCCACCGAGGACCGCACTGGAACAAGATATTTTATTTCGGGATATAATTTTGAACATAAGTGCTAACTTATGAGCTTCGAAATAAGCAAATTAGATTACTTGCGTATATTTCACTGACAATTCTCCGGTCTTCTGAAAGAAATTTTTGAACTCCCCTTGTAAGAGAGAATGTAAGCATTTGACTGCGATATTTCTAATTTGCTTAATGCGTACTTTATATAAGAAAGCGCATCGCAGATGTATAAAATATAAATGAATCTGTCATTTACTTGATTAATTCGGCGAGCCATCACTGCCTAATACTAATGACGGCTGATGACAAGAAATAACTTAAAAACATACTTACGTGATTATATAACATTATGAACTTGCGATTTTTGAATATAGGGATAGAGAAGGAGAATTAATTTTAAATTTTACTTGACATTTTACGCATAAAATTTCATTGTAAATGTTGATTGTAATTACAAAAATTATAAGTTGAGATACTATTCGACATTAAATTTGGGAAATTAATACTTTAATGTCTGGTTCGAACGAATTTGTTGAAATTCTCAGGGACATCTCAAAACGTTTATCCGTTGTTCTGGTTCTAATTTTACTGTTAGTTTGCTTCGCTATTGAAAATATTTCCTCACACAAATAACATACTGCCGAATAGTCATGACAAAGAATAACGCGTGACCATGCTTTGAGGCATATTTATATCTTCCTAGACATAATTTATAAAATCTAACAAAGACATGATATCAATTTTTCCTTAAATTGAATATCAGATAGCAAATCTGTCCATTATATTCGAAGATCTGTTGAAAATACCAATATCGATTGTAAGAAGAATAGAAAGATACAAAATTTTTTATTTGTTTGTAGAGACATTAAGCATTTTTGAAGCAGCAGTTGTGACAAAATGAGCAATGCCCGGTATATTTCACAAGTGCACATCAGCGTAGCCACTGAGGGAGGGTTTCTAAAATGGACCAATGAGCTTCTGTTGTTCTTGTGACGCTAAATCTTCTTGCATGTGAGCGTATGTTGTTTACGTTTTATTTTACATTTGTGTCGCAGTTATAAATGTGTGGTGTAATAGCAGAAAATCTCGAAAGTGCTTTCGTTTCATGAGTTTAATTAATCGCTGACAGTTCACTTACGAGATTTTTATCCCGCATTAATATTTGGATTGATGTTCGCGGCACATTATCGCTCTTTACATTCAGAAAATAACTCAAGTTTCAGTTAACCTCGGATATTATGCATTTATCATCAAGAGATGTGGATCAAGATATCTCAATCTTGTGGATCAAGAGAATTCAAGTTTAAAGTTTTTTTTAAATTTTTTATTGAGCTGGGAGTGTTACAATGAATCTAATGTTTTCTTATTTCAGTGCTTCATTCTTTTGATTTTTGACGTGTAAGGTTCAGAATACATATTGTGTAAAACCTGATTATATCCATTGTTAACATTAAAAATTATATGTAAATTAATTGAATATATTCTTCATAAATAAGATAAATTCATTCTGTTTGATGAGCATTTCTTATGCAGCCAGTACATTTTAAGAGTGAGCAGTTATTAAATGGGAAATTAAACACACTAAATGTATACGAATGCAAATTAGTAGAGTTCACTTTAATGATTCTGCATTGGCAATTATTATAAAACATCTTTTTCATATAAACTGCAATAAAAAGTGCTGACTTCTTTTTACATATATAAAATTGGCGTAAATATTTTTCTCATATGCATAGTTTTATGTAAAGATATCGTTTTGGTTCAGATGTTTATTACATATTTCTTTCATGTTATTTACCACTTATTAAGTAACATTTCACATGGATATTTTTGCGGAGTGTCCAACATGCAATTATATTTATTTCAAATTCTTTCAACCAGGTAATGAAATCTTCACATTTCCTAATATTTGATCTAACTTCGCAATGAAAAATTTCAGAAGAAATCGCCAATGATTTAATTATTTTGAGCAGAAGATAGTGTGGCAAAATATTTTCAGCCATCTTGCTTAAATCTTAAAGCACACGAAAACTCATGTAACATGACAGAAATAGTAATGGATACCCATTGGTCCATCCTAGAAACCACTCTCTCGGTGACTACATAGATATGCACTTGTGGAATATGACGCCGAGACTCGAACCACGGACCTCTCGAATACACGCCGAGAATGCTGACCGCTACACCTCGAAGGCATGCTAAGGTGGTGGAAGAAATACCTTATATACCCCCCTTTTAAAGGGTGAGTGGGGGATGAGGGGACCAAATCCTGGTGGTGGAGAATTATCATCCCCTACCTTTTTAGTTCGGTCGTCACTGTAGGATCGTTAGGTATATTTTTAAAGCAGGAGAGTTGAAAAATTAGCAATGCCCTCGCCAGGACTCGAACCACGGAGCTCTCGAATGCGCGCCGAGCGTGCTGACCACTACACTACGAAGGCATGCTAAGAAGGTGGGAGAAATACCTTATATCTTTTCCGTAAATCTTGAAATTTATTTTCATTTTCGTGTAAAAAATGAAAAAGAAAGGCTGCATATTTCTTCCCATTTTTACAGTTACGTTTGTCAAACGTGTTGATATGTAAATAATTATATGCGTTTAATTGGGAATGCTGAGCGCAATTGTAGAGTACGTCATCGAGAATGGGCCTTGATATTTTCCTTCCACTTCGCTTACGTCTCATTTATACTTGCTTTTGTTCATAAATCTGGACGTCCTTCTTTTGATCCTTCCTTACTGACGCTGTTTTTGAGTGGGAACCTATGCACCTCCTATTGGACCATGTCCATATCTGGGTGATATGGCTTCATTTTAAATTCCAGCTGCCCATAATTCTAATGTAATCTTTAAAATAAGTTGAACTAAAGGATAATCTAACAAATAAAGAACAATTTTACAGGGGAAAAAGTTCCAAATTCTCTCCGAAGCAATTTGAAATGTCAGGAGAATTCGCGTTTTCGCAAATTGAATTTTTTTAACGGCTACCAAGTGAATTAAGAAATTTCAGATATACTTGTACTTATTTTTTTATTCCCGTTACACATGGTGCCTAATGATTCACGTTTTAATATATTTATAAGTTATATTAACTACATTTACGGGAATAATATATTTCCCAGTCGTTCTACTCCAGTCTGAGCCATAATGTGATCAAACATTACCTTAATGTGATCAAACATTACCTTAAGGTTTGAATCACAGAAATTAAACTCTACTTACCTTAACTCTGATCAATCTTTAGTTTTGGATAACAAAAATTGTGTTGACTGCTTAAACGAACTCCATAATTTTATACATACTTAGACATACTATGTCTACGTCCATTTTGTGTGGACCCATTGCTTTTTCAAAGAATTCGAGTCTAAGCAGAACGTTTACTTCGACTCCCTGCGAGTGAAGTCTATTAGAAGACGTATCTGTCCATTTGCTGACGAATAAAAGGCTAAGGATTCTTTTAGCAAATTAAAGATGTAAATCTTGTGATGTAAATCTTGTGATGTAAATAAAAATTTCTTCGAAGCATATCGTTACTGATGGAAGTCCTTGAGCTTTTTAAATAACAATAAACATTCCTTTATTTCCAATTGAAAGCTTGCGTTGAAACATTAAAACTAATTTTAAATTTCGAAAGCGGGATAAAAGAATTTCACATTTAGAAAGTTTGCGACAACTATTTATATGTTTCACTTACATTTACATTTACATTTTTATGTCTGTTTGTTTCACACAACACTTACATTTTGATGTAAGCAATTCTTTATTGTCGCCACAAGTTTTGCTCAGATCAGAAAGTTTTAACTCTTAAAAAAACAAGCGTAACCTAAACTACATGCATTTAAACTACACGCGGCAAAAGTTAGAATTTAACTCGGTAATGGGGGTGTTCGACACTACCTCAGTAAAAGTTAGTTAATGCTAAATCCATTGGAGGGCCAAAAAATAGTTGCACTGTTAACTGGCAAGTTACGCAAAAGTAGTGTAAACCTATAATATGTTAAACTTTCAGTTAAACTTGGTGTTTATAATACTTCAAATTTAATTGTAAGCGAAAGTAAACTCATCATTTGTGTTGTATTTTCGGTTATAAACCACAGGAATGGCTTAATCATTTTTTATTTGGATTTATCACCGAACTTACTTTGCCATTGCATTTAGTAGTTGTTAAATTGACTAATACTTCAAAAGGTTAGGATAATTTTCAATTTTAACCCGTTATGTTGTGTGTTCACAGTTTTTTTTTTTTTTTTTTTTTTTTTTTCATTGTAAAAAGGTTTACCCAACTCAAGTGAACATTGTTTGTAATTAGACTTCCTTACATTATCTGCTATTTCAAGTTAAAAATAGAATATAAATTCCGAGATGATGATACAACATATTAGACTGAAACTTTCTGAAAAATTAGCGTTTCATAGGATGTAAAAACACGAAGCCTAAAAGCTAGTGGTCTTAATCTAGAGGCCGTTGGTATAATTTTCACCACCAGCGAATACATTTTCCGTTTAGTTAATTCGCATTATTATGGCATTAATTATTATCTCAATGATTTGTAGAAATTTTAAGATTTAAATGTTTTTACGTCCTCTTTCACATTAGTTTGATTACCATTAAAAATGAACATGAGTAACTCCTCTGCAAAATATGCACCTTATTCAAAGATTACAAATCATGGAATAAGATTACAAGTAGAGCTATAAATCTTACTCAAAGATATGAATTTACCTGTTTGATTATTATATGACCTAGCTTTTTGTTAGCTTGTATAATGATGATTCAAGTTTCAGTGTTTTTCCAGTATTAAATTTAGTGCGCATATTAGTGCGCACATTATTACCGACATACTGTTTACAAAATGAATTTTAAAGAAAAAAAGCGTTTTAAGAAAATGCAGATCAGTTTTTCTTTCACAGTGTGACTCAATTTCTCATTCCTATTTGAGTCACCTAAATAATGTCTGACTTGTAGTGATTAATATTAAAATATGAAATCTAAATGTCCCTGTTTCTATAAAATGTATTATATTGTCGTTCATTACTTTTGGTCAATATCAGCATTTATCTCTGATAACATATTAAGGAAGTCTGTAATAACCCTTTACTAGCTTTTAAACAAATGAATGCAGCTTATACAAGTTGGGCTCTCAAATACTTCGTAAATTGTGTTCTTAAAATTATTAAAAATATTTCGTATTTCTTTAAGAAATGCGCCTGACACGGAAACAGGTTTCCATTCGATGATGCCATAGTTATTAATAATATATTTACAGTTTGAGTTTAGAATTATTATGAAAAAAATGCAACCAATTCGTTACTCACTAGTTTTCTCATATAGTTCGTCCATATGCCACTTTTCTACTCAGTGGAAACCAGGATTTTCCAACATAATTTGTTAGAAATCTTAGCCGGATGATCATGTGACACACACAGCCACGCCCACAAGATATTACTTATATTTTTCCTGTATATACTATTTTACTTTTTGGAATCGTATTTTATTTTCTGCATTTATGACTGCAACACACACCTTTTATGAACTGATTTAGTACTATTTTATGTATAACTACTGTAAAACTTCAGATTTACAGCGCTACGATGCCTGGATACCTCATCGCCAACCAGATGTCTTATCGCTCATCACGTGACATTGGTCACACCCCCTGCATCTGCTATCCTGTCTCCACGAGAACTGGGTGCGAGGACCAACAAATATTACATTTTTTTCTTAAAAAACTGCTTTGCGTATAAGAGGCAGAGCGGTGGTTTTCGAATAAAATATCTTACATTTATTGCATTGCTTTGTGCTTAAAATTGTTTCCTCGGTCGTTATTTACCGCAAGTACTTTCAGGCAGTTAGTTTAGATATCTGTTTTAGAACGTGCGCGACAATGGTTCTGCTCTTGATATAAATTCGAAAGAATTTAAAAGAAA
Source organism: Stegodyphus dumicola (assembly GCF_044657685.1). NCBI lineage: Eukaryota > Metazoa > Arthropoda > Arachnida > Araneae > Eresidae > Stegodyphus > Stegodyphus dumicola. Next base: position 261,603,121 of record NC_140771.1, on the reverse strand, counting down.
GTCTAAAAGTTCTTTTCTAAGGATGCATTCTCACTATTAAGCGTAAATTGACATACTTTAAGCAAAACAAAATTAAGAAATTAGCAGTTTCAAGATTTTAAAATATTAAAAAAAACGAATTTAGGCTTTAGAGAAAGGGGCAGCAATTATCATAATAGCATACTCGCCTTAATACAAGCATTCAGCAGCTATATTATAGAGACTATCTGTTTGACGCTTTAATCCAGAGGAGTCTAGCTTCCCTGGTCTACACCGGAAGAAGAGATATTTTGGTCTACACAAATAATTCCTAATATCAGTAGCTACTCATGATTTCTCAAATAAGCAAATCACATACTATTAGCAAAGGTTTACAAAATTCTCAGATTTTTTTCTGGTTTGACTGCTGAAAAAAATTTTTAAATTCCCCTATAAGCGATAAATTTACGAAGTTGACTGCATTATTTCAAATTTGCACAATATGTACTGTATATATGAAATCGTATAAATAGAAAATTTAAGTGAATCAGTGATTTACATAACTTATCTGGCGAGGCAGCACTGCCTTACTATAAGGGTGGATGATGACAAAAGTAGTTTAAAAATATATTAAAATAATTAAAATTCTTTATTAATTTATGATTCTTTTAATGTAATGATAGGAAAATAGAATAATTGACATTTTACTTTACAATTTAAAAATAAAATTTAATTGACAATTTGTTTGTCCTTGCAAGAAATAAAGCTTATGTAATTTTCCATTTAAATTTGTGAATATCTGGTTTGATTGAAGTGTTTGCATTTCTTAGGGAGTTCTCATAATGTTCGTTCCGTTCTCTGGTTCTGATTTTCCTCTTAGTATGCTTTACTATTGAAAATATTTTTTACCAAATATACTAGCTTCCAAATAATAATGACGATAAATAACATATGACTATGAGGCATATTTACTTCTCGTTAGGCATGATTTATAAAATTCCAGTCAAAGGACATCATCAGTTTTCTCTGATCTGAAAGTCACATAGCAATTCTGTGTATTCTGTTGAAAATTTGTTGGCAATATCTATATCGACTGTAAACAGAGTCGCAAATTTGCATAAAATATTTTTTTCCGAAAGTAATGAAATGTGTTTTCCTATTTTTGTGTCAAACCAAAAAAGAAATTCTGAATATTTCTTCCCATTTTTAAGGCTATGTGCGCCCACACGGTTGAAATGCAAATAAATATGTGCATTTATTTGGGCTTCCTTTAATCTCCCCATTCAGCACGCGATTTATTTCCTTCCATATCGAAGCAACAAACAGAACTTTGTGCGTGTTGAAGGCCAATCCTGAAACTCGATCGCAAACGTAAAATATGTCAACGGGGACAGGTTCTTGTTACATCTCTGACGGTTCTTCGTTCGCACTGATACTTGCTTTGGGCCGCGCGCTTTGGTCATAGACTCGACTTATTGTTATTTACCTTCAATGAAGACTTTTTAGGACTTTTATTCACTTTGTGATCCCCCTGGAAATTTTTGAAAGGGAGAAAATTAATTCAGAGTGTGGTCGCGACCCACAGTTTCAATACCACTGTTTTAAATCATTTGCAATTTCAACTTCGACAAATGTGAACAGATTCATAAAGTAGATTCATAATGCAGTTATTGTATTCGCATTCTGATGTAAAATATAAATTAAAATTTCAGATTTACTTTTAATAAAATTAAAAAATCTGGGCGATAAAGGAACTTTAGTCTCGGATAATAAACTTAAATTAAATTAGGATACGAAGAGTGCATTTGTATTTTCAAATAAATACGATTCTGATGTTTGGCAGTTTTGAATGAATGGAACTTAAATGAAAATTTCCAAAGCTGTGAACGAAAATTCATTTTTGCTTTAATGATTTTTCTTAAAGTCATTTATGTACATTCATAGTCATCTATTCTTAGAATATTTTAATTGCACCATTAGGTTTACTTTTAAAACAGATTAAAAAAGAAAAAGATTAAAACCCATTGTAAACCTGAAAATGTTGCGTCAGAGGATTTTAAAATTTTGGTTGAATTTTAAAAGCTCAGAATTGAAAGCCTCCATTTTCTACCATTCTAAACATATAATACGAATGAAGCACTAATCATTTAAGCAAACATTCTAGAATTAGAGGCCTTCGAAGCAATGTTACGTGACTCGCGGATGCATTTTCCGTTCAGTTAATTAGCTTTCCTTAATGGCAGATTGTGAACAATTACAAATGTTACCCAGTCCATTAATCTATATAAGGCCGGATGTGGTGGTCTCTTTACTATGGAGGCACCTAATAGGTGGGCTCCTATGAAGGGACGGACAGTTACAACCATGCCCTCTCCGGGATTCCAACCCAGGCCCTTCGGTATCGCAGTCAGCTTCCCTGGCCACAATACCGACTGGGCGGCGTTAATTAGCAATATTAGAACATTCATTTTTATGACAAGAAATTGAAAAAATTTTAAGATTTTGATTGTTTTCAGCCCAGTTTCACATTATTTTGATTACCATTAAAAACGAACATGATTAGGGCCTCTGAAAATTTGCAAACCCTGACATAAATTCAAATTAAATACTTGAAGATACAGATTTGATTATTAATATAAATCGGCATTACAATCGTTGTTAGAATACCTTGTTTTCTTAATCAATGTTTTATTTTAAATGCAGCTTGTATATTGATAACTGAAGTATCAGGGAACTTCAAACATTAAATCAGTGCTCACATTGATTACAGCCGTGTTGAGTAAGAAAACATCTTGCAACAAAACGCAGATTAATTTTTTTCACAGTCAGAATCAATTGTCCGTACTTAGTTGAATCACGTAAATGATGTCAGATTTGTAGAGATTTATATAAAAATATTAACATTTAGACTCGGTTGTGCAAGAAATCTCACCTTGTTTTTTTATTTATAAAGAAATGCACGATATTCTCCTTCATTGCTTTCGATCAGTATTTTATTTATCTGTGATAACTTTTTGAGGAAATCTGTGATAATGATTTACTAACTTTTAAACAGATGAATGCATATTACGCATTTTGGACTGTCAAATGCTTCGGAAATTTAGTTTTTCGAATTTCAAAATTCTTCTCTACTGTATAAGTAGTAATTCCCAGTAACCTAAAATTATCCAACTGTGGTTATTGTGGTGAGAAATCCGTCACTGAGTTCTCGAGCAACGTGAACGTGAGTATGAATAAAGGGGGACGCTTAATGATCTGTTGTAAGAATTTTGTGGAAACATTTGTGTGGGACAAAACACACATCACTCTGAGAGAACAAGTCTAAATTATTATTAGGTCTCAGCCAAAATATCTGTATGTGAAACGTCGAAGGAGTATTTTATTCATTTCTGTAAGCATTTATTTACTTGTACACCAACGAATTTCTGTCTAAAACTCTCCGCAGCTTTAATATTTAATTATTGGCACTTCTTGCAGACCTAAATAAGATCTAATCAGAAAATAACACACAATCTAAATTAGATTTAAAAATTACCTTCATGAGGCTTACGATGAAAACAAACTGAAGAAACAACTTAAACGCAAAACAACACAATACCCAGTAGCATATTTTATTCCAAAAACACCGCTCTGACACAAATAGGCAAGGCAGTTTCTTAAACATAATCTGAAACTATTTTGGCATATCACAAAAGATCATCAATTTAAAATACATAAAGCACAAGAGTGTATGAGAAAACTAGTGAATAACAAATGGTTTATAATTTTAATCATAATATTTATAATCCCAAACTATAAATTATTATTTTAAATATCAATGGCATCATCGAATGAAAACCTCTTTCCATGTGAGACAAATTTCGTTAAAAAATTTTAATTTTTTAAAACATTTTAAGAATGCAATTTCCAAAGAATTTGGCAGCGCAGCCTGTATAAGTTTCATTCATTTGTTTAAAAGTTAGCGAAGGGTTCTAACAGATTTTCTTAAAACGTTATCAGAAATAAATGCTGATAACTCAATGAACGAAAAAAATCATACAATTTTTTTTTGAACGAAGAATTTGTGAGATTTTCTGCACGACCAATTCTAAGCTTTAATATTTTAATACTATTAATCTCCACAAGTGTGGCATCATTTACGTGACTGAAATAGGTACGAAAAATCGGTTCACATTCTAAAAAAAATTGATCTTAATATTATAACAAGGTATTTTTTTTTTTTTTTTATTTTCTTACCAACATGTCATACAGGCTAAAAGTATGCAAAAAGCTAAAAGCTAAAAGTAGTAAAAGGTAATATATACTTATGAAAACAAAATATTCTAAGAACGATTACAATGATAGGCCATATAAATAATCAAGTTAATAGCTCCTTCTTAGGTCTTAGGTCCTCGCTTATTCAATAGGTATACGACCCTGAAGTCTTTACCTATCTATAACTGTCTTTAATAGGAATCCTAAAAGTGAAAAAAAAAATCCAAGTATTGGAATAAACCTGTACACTTGAAGTGTTGAATGACATCCAATGTGGCAGTATGTAACAGTGGCATAACTTTGGTAAAATAGCGATTTAACATCTGTAGCATAACTTTCACATCGTAAAAGAAATTTAACACATCTGTAGCATAAAAACTTTGGCATAACTTTCTCCAGGTAGGTACTACGGCTGAGTGTCCTCCTTCCTCCGTGTCTTGGAGCAACAGAATAGCGTGAGCATAATAGTTGAGGCATATAACAGCAGTGGGCGGAGCATAGTTGCACTGACCAAACGCTGAAGTTTTATACACATAAGACAAATCAAAGTCCTGCCTCCGGGGGCGCAAAGTCCATATCGCTTTGCAATAATTAAGTAAATGTAAAAGTAAACAATGAAACGAGTAAACAATGAAAAGTAGAAAAAACATTAAATTCACTATGTACATCGATCACCATAACTCGTTATGGTGTATCGTTCTTGGTCTTTTGCAGCGTTGAATGACTGTATAGTCATAATCTCCTATGCTACGTACAGCTTCATTTTCGTGATTATTACATTTTCTGTAGAAATTATGTGAGGCAATTAAGATCTCGCTATCTAATGGTTTGATTTTCATACCACGATGTATTGCAGTGTTTCTTACAAACCACGGTGAGTCTGTGATAATTCTAAGAAATTTATTTTGCAATCTTTGCAAAATCTGACAATTTGATCTGGCTGTAGCGGCCCATGCTGGTGCTGCGTACAATAAAATCGATCTTATTGCTTGAAGATAGAGAATTCTCTTAGTTGTAATTTTGAATGTCTCCCTATTAAGGCATAAATAGACTTAAAAGCTTTGTGAGCTTTTTCACGAGTATACATAATATGCGGCCTGAATGTAAGCTTATCGTGAAGAATTACATCCAAGTATTTAATATTTTTAACTGTAGGTACTGTGGCACCATCTAGTGTTAGGTTGTTTACTTCTTTGAGGTTGTGTCTAAAAAATACGACTTGAGAATTAGTTGCATTGGTTTTGATCTTCCAAGCGTAAAACCACTTGGTGTGGATATTAACGGCTTTTTGAAGCTTATCTCTTGCTTTGATGAGCTAATAGAACTGCACATGATTGCGGTATCATCCGCATAGCAAGCGAAAGTAGTATCTGGGATATTTGGGATATCGGTGATGTATAGACAAAATAATATTGGCGAAAGTAATCTTCCTTACGGAAGACCAGCTGTTAGAACCCAGCCTCAGTTGTTATTTTTATTTTCATATTTTATCACTGTAAGAGTGGCAACCATCTGATCTTTGTTGTAGTTTCTTGTAGTTCTATGGATTTTGAAAATAAATATGACGCTGTAGAATTTTATATGTAAAGTTATTTTATTTTAAGTTTATTAGGAGAAAGGAGAACGGTTAGTTCTTGCACATCTCGAACAATTTTGGTGACGACGGAAGTGATCGGTAAAGAAGTCAAAGTAATTTTGTTGGTTTTATCGAATTTAATTCTATTTGACTTTATTGAATTTATTTTTATTGAAATGGAATCGTTAATTGAGAAACGAAAACCTGTCAGAGCGTCTTTTACGAGAACAATTAATGCAATTTTGCAAGAATTAGAAAAGGAAATTCCTGATGCAAAATCTGTAAAAACGAAACTTGTTACTTTAGAACGTTTATCTGTTGAACTTAATGCATTTGATACTCAAATATTAAATTCGGAATTTTCTTCAAATGATCAGTTTGAAAGTGAATGGGCGAAAATTGAAGAATACAAAGAAAAATTAGATTTAATACGAGTAGAAACGGAATTATTCTTCAATCGCCAAATGATACAATCTACTACAGTATTCCGCCGAATTCGAAAAAACGGAAACTGAAATTACCTAAAATAGAGTTAAAACAATTCGGTGACGAAATTAAAGATTGGTTACCGTTTTGGGGACAATTTCGGCGAATACATGAAGATAAAGAAATTCAAAACGAGGATAAGATGCACTATCTCGTTCAAGCGACCGTACACGGTACGAGACCACGGGATATTGTAAACAGCTTCCCTGCAACTGCCGAAAATTATGAAAAAGTTACAGAAAGCTTAAAAAGTAGGTTTGGCAGGGAAGAATTGTTGGTAGAATTCTATATTCGGGAATTATTAGGTTTGGTTATTAAAAATGTCACTGATCAAAAGAGAAAATGCAGTATATCAGAATTGTATGACAAGTTAAAGTCGTATTTGCGTTCGTTGGAGTCAATAGGAATGACAAGCTATAAATACGCTGCAATGCTGTTTCCTCTCGTGGAATCTTGCATTCCCAAGGAAATTTTACGAGTTTGGATTAGAAATTATGCATCAATAATTACAGCAGAAAGTTCTCACTCTGAGAAATTGAAACAATTATTATTGTTTTTAAAGAATGAAGTGGAAGGAGAGCAGAGAATTTCTTTGGCAAAAGCTGGATTTAAATTAATTGATTCGGGTGCCAAGAGAGAAAGTAGAAGAGATAAAAGGTACTATAGTGAACATTTCGTACCTACAGCAAATGATTTATTCTCAGGCCTTAATAAAGCAACCAATTAGAATGAGAAGAATTCTTGCATATTTTGTGAAAAATTTCATGAAAGTCGAGATTGCTTTGTTGCTCAGAAGATGCCTCTGAGTCAAAAGAATGATGAAATTAAGAAAAAGAAGGGTTGCTTCTTCTGCCTCAAAATTGGACACAGGGCCAAGCAATGTAAGACAAATGTACGATGTTATGATATGCTCGAAAAGACATTGGGGTGTCATGTGTCCGGATTTGCCCACCAATCAAAAGAGCAATGATGTTGAAAAGAATAAGGAAGAGGAAACACAAAACGTATCACTTGAGAGCACTAATTTCCTAGATGAAGTGTTTCTTCAAACACTATTAATTAATATAGACGCAAACAAAAAACAGAAGACAGTAAGAGCACTTATCGATACAGGATCGCAACGTTCATACATATTAAAGGAGACTGAGTAACAACAAAGAGAGAAATTCACAAACGCTATGAAGTGACCGTTAGAAGCCTAAGAGGTGATTTTTCTAGACGACTAATCTTGTTGGAACAGTCGAAGATTTGTGGACCAGTAGTCAGTTTACAGCCTGGACCATGGATAGAAGAACTAAGACAGAAGAATATCCATGCATCTGATGTAGGAAAAAAGGATTTGAAGATAGAAGTTCTTATTGGAGCTGACTTCGCAGGTGTTCTGTTAACCGGAAGAATTCAAAAATTAGAAAATGGGCTAACTGCTGTGGAATCAGTACTTGGATGGACAATCATGGGAAAGATAAAAGATAACGTTCAGAAAGAAACTCCTTGTCTATGTCTTCAACTATAACGTCGATGTTGACTCACAGCAGTGACATAGAAAACTTGTGGAAGCTAGAAGCACTGGGAATTACAGATGCCAAAGAAAGTAAAACTGACTCAGAGTTAGAAGAAGCAGTGTGGGATCACTTTCACAAGACTCTGAAGAGGGTGGATGATCGCTATGAAGTCAGTTTACCTTGGATCAACGATAAAGAAGTTTTACCAAGTAACAGAGAAGTTGCTGAGAAGCTATTGATCTCCACGACAAAGAAGCTCATGTTGAAAGATAAATTTGAAACATACAATGCAGTGTTCGAAGAATGGCTCGAATCTGGAGTAATAGAAGAAGTAATAGAAGAAGAGGAACGAGCTAACAATCATTATCTTCCCCACAGGGGACCGGTCTTCAAGGCCTGTATTTGACGCTTCGTGCAAGCAAAAAGATTTCCTGTCGCTTAATGACTGTTTAGCAAAAGGTCAAAATTTAATTGAATTAATACCTAGATTGCTTCTTGAATTTAGGCAAGGAAAAATAGGGATTATCTCAGATATTAAAAGAGCTTTTCTTCAAATATCTGTTCAAAGATCTGACCGTGATTTCCTAAGATTCCTATAGTGGAAAAACTCGGAACAAAAGGAAATAAGAAAATTTCGCCATTGCAGAGTAGTCTTCGGACTAAAATGCAGTCCTTTTCTTTTAGGAGCCGTGATCAACTCTCATTTAGACCAATGTGAACCTTCTTTGAAGGAAGTGGCTACAAAATTGAAAAATTCCTTCTGTGTTGACAACTGTTTCACTTCAGTGAATTCGAATGAAGAAGTAGAATACTTTATTGCAAAATCAACTCAGTTAATGGCAAGTGCTAACTTTGACTTAAGAGGGTGGAAGCAAACAGGACTGAACAATGGAAAATCTACAATGAGCGAACCATTGAAAGTACTTGGTCTTCTGTGGGATAAATATGAAGATTCTTTGTTTTGTGACATCCCTAATATCAACTTGATTGATCTCTCAGTGACAAGACGAAACGTTCTATCAATTGTACAGAGAGTTTTTGACCCAGTAGGTTTCACATGCCCTTTTACACTCCTTCCAAAGTTATACTTGCAAAAGAGCTGGGAAACTAAATTGAGCTGGGATGCAGAGTTACCTGAAGATATTAAAAGAAAATTCTTGAAGTGGGTCAAAGAATTGCCCTTGTTATCCTCTGTGAAGATTCCCAGACTACTTTCATTGACAGAAGGACAATCTTTTAGTTTGCATATGTTTGCCGATGCTTCACAGGGATCTTATGCAGTATATTTGAGATATGTTTGCCGATGCTTCACAGTGCAGTATATTTGAGAAGTCAAAATAAAGAAGTCAAAGTGATCCTAGTGCAAGCCAAAGCACGAGTGGCTTCCTTGAAAAAAAATAAGTATACCACGACTTGAATTGCTTGCTTGTCTTATCGGGGTGCTATTAGCATCATTTGTCAAGAAGAACCTTAAGGTCGAAATTTCAAAGGAATATTACTGGACCGATTCGTCAACAGTACTGTTCTGGATAAAGAACATAGAAGTTTGGAGCACTTTTGTAAATAACAGAGTTTCAGAAATTAGAATCCTATCGGATCGTGAAAATTGGCATCATGTACCAGGTGCGGAAAACCCAGCCGATATGCCATCAAGAGGATACTCTGTGAAGAAACTCATTGAATCAAGATGGTCGGAGGGCCCACCTTGGTTGGCACTGCCGGAAGAAGAATGGCCTCGTTCTATCCCAATCGATAATAAAGCAGAGGTTAATACTGAAAAACGTAAAGCAGTTATAGTTTCGTTAAGCAATGTTAGCGATATTTCTTCACAATTCTTTGGCTATTTTTCAAAGTATAAGAAAATACTTAGAATGATTGGGTGGATACACAGATTCATAGGAAATACCCGAAAGAGGAAAGAAGAAAGAGAATCAGGAGAGTTAAAAGTTTATGAATTGATAAGGGCTGAGAAATCTATCGTGAAGATTATTCAACATGATTCTTTTTCATCTGATGATATTAAGAAGCTGAAGTCAATAAGTGTGTCTTAATCAATAAGTGTGTTCAAAGATGACGAAGGCATTTTACGTGTCAGGTCTAGGTTGACTGAAAGGAAAGACCATGAAAATTTTATTTATCCGATGTTACTTCCGAAGAATCATAAGATTGTGGAGAAATTGATAATTGATAAACATCTCTCTATGTCTCATGCAGGAATTCACGTACTGATGTCAACACTTTAGAGAGACGTTTTGGATCCTGAAAAGTAGAGCTACGATTCGAAAAGCTTTATATGCATGTGTCAGGTGCAGGAGACATGAAGGTAAACGACTACAGACTGTGCCTGCTACTCTACCAGAAAACAGATTTAGAGAGGCTCGTGTTTTCGAGATTGTCGGCGTGGATTTAGCTGGCACATTAATTTTGAAGGATAAAAGAAAAGCTTGGATTTTACTTTTCACATGTGCTGTTTTCAGGGCGGTCCATTTGGAACTGATTTTATCTCTTTCAACTCAAGGATTTTTACTTGGTCTTAGAAGATTTATTGCTCGTAGAGAGAGGCCATCGATAATTTATAGCGATAAGGGAAGCAATTTTGTCGGATCCAATAATCTTTTGAGATCGATTAATTGGAATACCATTGAGATAGAAGCCGCCACAAACAAGATCCACTGGAAATTCAGTCCACCCACAGCTCCATGGTGGGATGGCTTTTGGGAACGACTTATTCAAATGATTAAGAAGCTTTTGCGTCGAGCCCTAGGCCAGTCATGTCTGAATTATGAAGAATTGATGAGTGATGAGTGTGCTGTGCGACTGCGAAGCAACTGTGAATGCCAGACCATTCACTTATGTGTCAGAGGAATCTGATGATCTCATTGCTTTGACACCGTCCTTGTTTTTAGGTGAAATTCCAGTCTTTGGAGTTCCTGACTTGGATCATCTTGATAAAGTTGATTTCAACAAGAGACTGAGACATTTACAGAATTTACGAGAGCTCTTGAGAAAGAGATTTAGAAATGAATATCTCGGCCTGCTAGTGCAACGTCCATCTACAGTGCCGATTTCTCAACAGATCAAAATCGGTGATATAGTTCTTATCGAATGTGATGACAAACGCGAGGTGTTGTGGCCTCTAGCAAAAGTAATTGAACTATATCCCGGAAAATACGGCAACATTCGAGTAGTTCGTGTCAAAACCATGTCTGGAGAATTAGTTCGACCAATCCAGAGAATTTTCCCTCTCGAAATACCTTCATCTTTGGAGTCAGATGAGGCAAATGAAACTGAGACGTAGTTGAAGACAGTTTAGTCTCAAAATTACCAAAGAATAATTCAGCTGCAGATTTATCAAAGGACATTAAGACTGTCGTGACTAGAAGTGGAGGACAAATTAAAATTCCGTCTAGATTTCTAACTTGAACACTACTTGAGTTATTTTAGAGTAGAAATTTAAAAACTTAATTTTTTCTTTTGTTTACTATTTAGCCTTAATATTTGTATGGACAGTATTTTTTATTATATTTTGTTTTGATTGATTAAGTATATGTCATCAATCAAAAGGTGGGAGTATTGTTAGAACCCAGCCTCAGTTGTTATATTTTTTTCATAGTTTATCATAGAGTGGCAACCATCTGATCTTTGTTGTAGTTTCTTGTAGTTCTATGGCTTTTGAAAATAAATATGACGCTGTAGAATTTTATATGTAAAGTTATTTTATTTTAAGTTTATTAGGAGAAAGGAGAACGGTTAGTTCTTGCAAATCTCGAACACCAGCCTGAATAATTTTCTTGCTGGATAAAGTATTTTCTTGCTGGATAAAGTATTTTAACCTGAAAAGTTCTACTGAATTTATACCCAAAGTCAGCACAGAAAGGCACTTCGCCATTGCACCCCTTACACAATTCATAACAGGCCTTTTCCCAGCTACTTCTTCCCACGCAACATATCCCTAATTGACCAATGCGTCTGCGGAGGTCACGGCACCCCGGATCACTACGTCTATGAATGTGAATTGACAACTGCTCATCATCTCCCTAACCAAACCTCCAATAGAGAAGCTTTTAATAGATTTATTATTACACATAAGCCTGCAATATCCAAAATTTGTCAAATTGTCAGCATCACTAGGGCGATGGGTCAGGACATCTGCTCTCCTCACTGAATCCGCCAATCGCCTCTCAGTTCGTCATTAATACACCAATAAATGTATTTTACCATCAGTACCATCAGTACCCAGACGAATCCCTCAGTGTCTCAGTTCTATCAGCGTCCATCAGTGTCTCAGCGCATTCTTCCTTCAAGTATTAGCACTTGCGCATGTAAACAATGTATCTGCATTCATTATAACATTTGTTCCTGTAATTTATAGGAACTGCGCAAATTCTATCATACTCAAATTATCTTTGCAATAGCATATGCGCATTATGTATATATCCATTGTACTTAAATCTTTAATGCGCTATCTTCTGCTTTGTATTCTGTTAATACCTTTGTATACGTATTCCGCTCTGTATATCACATTTTTAGTGTTGTGTACTATTCCTAAAGTTGCATCATGTTTCATGTATTTTATCACTGTATTTCATGTCTCTTGTATTTTATCAATTAATTCCGCGTCTCATGTATTGTATCAATGCATTGCATGTATTTTGTCCTGTATTTTATCAAGTATCATGCTTTTACTAAGCTTTGTTCACTGTCTGTACACCCTGTAGTAAGTATAGAATTTCTAGATACCTCAGTATTCCCAATATACAACACTAACACGCATTTGTAATATGCTCAAGTTTATGTATTGAGTGAAGCTATTGGTATCTAATTACGCCTTATATTTATGTGATTAATTTGTTGTTTCCGTGTTTTTTTTTTTTTTTTTTGTTAAATTTAAGACTTTCTTTATGTCTTGCACTTGACTATTTATGACATGCTAATGTATCCTGAACAGCAATGTAACACAATAGCTCATCTGCCCTTGTTGCACTGTAAATACTTTTATTAATTTAAATAAAGTTGCTGCTTCTACACAGGGCAAGGCGTGGGACATATGCCTGTTTACCACTGTTAAACACCAGGCGTCCCCGTCTTCCGTCACCTGTCACCTGTCTAGGTAGCTGAATATTGTCGTAATAAGGTCCGGAGGAAATTGATAATTTATCATTTTGACAAGGAGGCCAGCATGCCAAACCTTGTCAAAAGCCTTCTCGATGTCTAAAAATAGAGCAGCAACAGTTTCTTTCTTATTTAGATGTTGTCCGATAATTTCTGTAATTGTTGTGATTTGGTGTATTGTAGAATGATCTGGTCTGAAGCCAAACTGGTAATTCTTTAGCAAGTTGTGACTTTCAATGAAGTTATTAAGTCGATTTACAATAATACGTTCAAATAATTTAGCAAGAGTAGGGAGCAAGCTGATTGGTCTATAACCGCTCGTAGTTGACCCGTCTTTTCCTGGTTTTCTTATGACGATAATGGTAGCGTGTTTCCAGATACGAGGGAAATAGTTCAGATTTAAGCAGGCGTTAAAAATTTTTGTAATGAGGATTATCCCTTTCCTGTTCAGGTTCTTGACGGCTTTGTTACCAATCCCGTCATAACCGGCCGTTTTCTTTGGGTTCAAAGTATCAAGACAATCTTTTACTTGTCAGGGGGTGATGAGATTTCCTACGCTGCGACTATTAGTAGCAATGCAATCTTTTACATGGTTTTCGATGTTAAAACATCATTTGGGTTGCGGTACTGATTTAACGTGAATTGGTCTTCGTAATCACTAGCGAAGATGTTTGCAATATCCTCAGCTTTATGAAAAGCCTGGTTGTTATGTTTAATTGGGCCAATGTTGTTCTCCTCCTTTCTGAGCGCTTTACTAATTCTCCAAACAGTAGAATCTGTGTGGGATAGGCTGTCTACAAAATTTTCCCATGCCTCTGAGCGATACTTAATCATCATGAGCCTAAGTTCTTTATTGCATTTATTAAAATTTCTTCTATCCTGTGGATTTTAAGTTCTCTGAACAATCTTCCGAAGTCTATTTTTCTCTTTAATTTTTAATCTGATGTTGTAAGGAAGGGTTATGTCTTCATTTTTAACAAACTTCGCATTTTTTAAGGCACTCTGGATTTTAATATTTAAGTTTTGTATAGCAGTGTCTATCTCTTCTTTTGAGTTAAGATTTGCGTTAGGAGTGATGTTATTATTAATTTCATTCTGGTACTGAATCCAGTTTGTCCGAGTCTTCATGGGTGGTAATCCATGTCGTAGCCGGTAGAGGGTAAAACGGACAGGTAAATGATCGGAGGATAGATCATTGTCCACACTGAGATAAGGCTGTTGCGAAACATTAAAAGTAAGCATAATATCTAAGATATGAGAGTTGCTGCGAGTCATAGGGCAATACGTGTGCTCCGTAGGAACAAAAATTTGTACATTATTGTTTATTATGTAGTTATATAACACAATTCCATCTTGGTTGTTTGTCCTGCAGTTCCAATTTTTATTTTTACAATTCATATCACCTACGATGATAGTAGGATAGCCCAACCTTTGATAGCTCCATTTAGAGCCATAATAATGCCATAATAATTCTAATTAAGTGAATGGAAAATGTTACCGGTGGTCGTGTAAAATTTCACCAAAGGCTTTTTTCAGGATTCGTGTTTTTTCGTCCTATGAAATGCTAATTCTTAACAAAGTTTCGGTTTCTTACGTTGCATCATCTGATCGGAAATCACATTCCTCTTGTTAACTCCAGATAGCGTAAACCGTACGGGAACCTAATTTGCAAACTGTATTCGCTTGAGCTGAGTAAACTTTATTACAATGCAAAATAATCTGTCAATCTGTGAACACACAACCTAAAAAGTACCTAAAAACTCTAAATTATAAAACACACAACCTAAAAACCCTAAATTATCTTAACTTTTTTAAACATTACTTAAGTTAACAACTGAATCACAAAAGAAATGGGGTGAAAACCCAAAGAAAAATGATTACTTCATTCTTGAGATTTATTACCGAAAATACAACACAAATCAAAAACGCTGACTTGTTGTATTAAAAGCAGTATGACAAGGATGAGGCTGTTTTCTCTTGTAGTTAAATTTCAATTATTTTAAAAAGCGTAGTGGCGAACACTCCACTAGCCAAGCTATATTCTTACTTTTAAGCTCCGCAACTGTTGCCTTAAATTTATGTAGCTTTTTGATTTGAGCAAAAATTCTGGCGTAAGTAAAGAAAGATGGCAGACATGAAAATGTAAGAGTTAGTAAAACTTATGAATAGTTGTCGCAAACTTCCTAAATGCGAAATTCTTTTATGATCGTCTGAAACTCGGAATTAAATTAAATTTTTGATTCAAAAGTTGCAGCTGTAAATAAACGAATGTTTTTTGTTATTTAAAATGCTCAAGGACTTAAATTAGTCAATATGAGCTTGGAGTAAATATTTATCTCCACGACAAGAGTTACATTTTTAATTTGCTAAAAGAAGGCTTAGCTTTTATTTGTCGACAACCGAACACCGCCTTCTATCAGACTTCAATCGCAGGCAATCGTAGTAATCGTTCTAATTAGACTCCAGTTATTCAAAAGGTAATGTGTCGCAGAATAAACTTTATAAAACTTCCTGGTATTAAATATGTTTTTAGTACTTATATAAAGTAAGCAAAAGATAATGTTAACCATATAACATCACCAATGTAGCAATTTAAATTATTTTAAACTTTTATTTTAAATCAAAACACCAGAATGTTTTAGTCATCGTCATGTATTAAAACACCAATTTGTTCATTAGTTCAAGTAGTACTAGGCTACTGAAATTTGCATTCTGTTTGACATCATAGGTTAAGTTTTTAAGCAACTAGTTGTGGCGCATGTTAGATGTGAAATTTCATTATGATTTCGCACCAATATTCTGGACGAAACAAGACTGAATTCCACCTTAAATGAATTTGCCTTGAAATTGAAAATGAAATGTTTCTGTGCTTTTAACTATAGCATTTTTGAAGATCCTTTGATTTATATTATGTTCTTTATCCTTACATTATTTTAGTAAATAAGGATATTATATTTTGTCATCATATTTCATTCTAGACGTTTTCAAAATAAAATGTGGTATTGGTCATGCTGCTAATTTAGTACATACATTCCCATGCATTTCATTAAAATAACTCTCACTCTGATATCTGTAAAACTTAAGCATAAGATATTAAGACAAAACTTTAAACAGCGATCTGTATATTTATAAGGTATACTCCTTTTTATTCTAATGCATTAGAGTCCAAATTTAAAAAACAGATAACATTTGCTTGTCTAAATATTAAGTTGAACAAATTATTTCCTTTTCCTAAATTTCATATATAACTGCATGTTAACGGAATGCTGTTATTGTAAATTGATCATTAAGCTAAGCAAAATGTTTATCTTTGACTCTGTTCAATAGGTTAATTAATGTATTTAAAAATAGTTTATTAGTATTTAAGTATTATCAACTGAGGTAAAAAAAAATCATTTTTGGAAAATTTGCTCATTTCTAGTCTAAAACTCAGCTTGATTTAATGTATCTTTCTGTATTATAAAGTCATCTTATCTTGTGAAATTATTACAGATTAAGAGTAACTTCCTTCATATAAAAATACATATCAGAGATTTTTATATGTAATTTAGGATTAAATTACACTTTATTATTAAATTAATTTGTATAGCAAGAATTTGAGAAAGTTTAAGATTTTAATGGCTTTTAGCCCAATTTTACATATTTTTTATTACCATTAAAAACGAGCATCAGTACCGCGTCTGAATATTTGCAAACCGTAATACAATTCTTATTCAAAGATTTGAAAGTAGACTAGATTATTTATTAGCATTACCATCGTTACTAAAAAATTTTATTTTCACAGTTGTGTTTTACTTTTATTGCAGCTTGTATAATGGTCACCGATATCTCAAGGAACTTTCGGCATTAAATCAGTACATAAAAAATTAAATTTAAGAAAAAGGTCTTGTAACAAAAAGCAGATGAATTTTTTTCACAGTCAGAATAAATTTTCCGTACATAGTAAGACACGCAAATTATATCAGACTTTTAGAGGTAATATAAAAACATTAAATCTGAGACTTGGTCGAGCAGCCAATCTCACCAATCCTTCCTTCGGTTTAAAAAAATGCATGATATTCTCGATCGTTTAAGAAAATCTGTAGTAACACTTCACAAAAATTTAAACAAACGAATGCACCTTATACAGAATGGACAGTGAAATCGTTCGGAAAACTCGTTATTCAAATTTCAAAGACTTTCAAAGAAGTTTTCTTCATGAAATATAGCTGACATGGAAAGATGTTTCAAATCTAATGGCTCCATGGATTTTCAAAATAATGTTTACCATTTGAAATTATGTTTATTATGAAAAACAAATAAGAAGAAATTTATTAATCAGTAGTTTTTTCGTATACGTTTTCTCTATATGCAATTTTTATTTTTACGGAAATGCGATAATCTAATAACTGCTTTCGTATTAAACTAAACTGTTTTGTCTGTTTAAGACAGAGCGGTGGTTATGGTATAAATTGTAGTTCTTTTCCTTTTGTTGTTCATTGCAAAAGCCTTTAAGAACGCTTTTCGTACGTTTGATTTACTGAGTGTGCGAGGCTGATTCAAGACTTGTTATAAAATCGATAGAATTTTAAAGAAATTCTAAAATTTTTATGTGTGGATGCACTTTCAAGAATATAATATAGATGCACATTCTTATAGAGAAAACAATTAACAGTTTGAAGATTTAAAAAATTTTGAAAACATTCTTTTAAAAGTTGAATAATGTTTCATTCAGAAGGATATTTCTATAGCCTCACCTGAAAAGTTTAACAATTGGAGTATTTAAAATACTGTAAAGGCTTTTTGCTAAACTTTCAAATGTTAAAACGTATTATAAAGGAGTTATGTATTAATCTAGTTTTGTCTGCAAATTTTCTTCTTTTTTTGTCTCCATGAAAATCCCTCCTACATCCTTTGTTGATTCGAACTGGACTAAATATCTAGTGATGAACAATTTCATCCCTCGGCTGCCGGTGAGACCCCCACTGTAATCAAAAAAGAACTTTTAATTTTCCACGTACTCCAGTCACGAAGCTGCATATTTATCCAACAAATAATAAAAAACATCTGATGTGTACACTACATGAATTCCTTATAGGGAATATTCCAACTATACGTATTTTGTGCTGGATTTCATTTAAACGTTTTTCCTCGAATTTCATTAGAGATATATTTCTTATTCAATTAATTCAATTCTTGCAAGGCAAAAATACCTGAAAAACTCAAAATACCTGCATTAAAAATTGAAAAATATAGAAAAGTATAAAACAGCACATTCAGTTAAAATAACTAAAAAAAGATTGTTTCCAATTAAAATTAAAGTTTGTAAGTAAAACCAAGCAACTCGGCCAGCGACCAAGAAGGCAAATTTTTCAGTGTACAAAAGTGTTAGCTTACTTTTGGTTCTAAACGGAAAAAAGACACCGAAAGCGCAGAAACTCACTTAATTCAGTATTCTGCTGTTTCAAATGTAAACAAATATGGCTGCTATTGTAAAATATAGGCTTAAACAACTTTTAAATTGTTGATAATTCTACAATTGTTGCATGCAGATTAACTAAAGGAATAAATATATTATCCAGAAGATAAGAACAACGTAATTCCATCATTTTTCAAGCAAAAAAAAAAAAAAAAAAAAAAAAAAAACATGCAAGAATTTACTAACATATGATGATAAAACAATTGAGCTCACGGAGCGGAGTATACGTACTGCCAATATACGTACTGCCATATAAGGATGAGAATGAGCATTGCATGACCATGCATTGAAGCATATTTATCACTCGGTAGGCATGATTTATAAAATTCCGATAAAATGATGTATCTGAAAATGTTTTGGAAATATCTATATCGAATGTAAACACAGTCTCGAAAATACAAAAATTTTTCTCTTTTGAAAACCTTGAATTTTCATATTCGTGTATGAAATCAAAAATATTAACTGCGTATTATTTCTACTTTTTTTAGAGTTATCTTTGTCTAGCTTGTTGAAGTGTAAATTTGTTGTATGCATTTATTTTGACTGGCTTTATCTCAGCATTCAGAAAACATTTTATTTCAACTCAGTTCGGAGTGTTCGGTATGCCCGTTTGTCTATGGGTCGGGCTTGAATCCTTATGGCAACGTAAAGTATATCATCGGGACAATATTTCTCTCTGGGACTTCCCAGTCACTTCTTGTAGCTCGTTCATATCTGATTTCGTGAGGGTATGTAACGCACCTGCTTTAATGCTTTTCTGATAAAAACAATGATGTTAAGTTTATAAACATAAACAATAATGTTTGAACTGATTAAGAAGATGCGAAAATACAATAATTTTGGCACCTTTTCCGAAAATCTTGATTTTGATATGCGTTTATCAAATGAAAACGTGGTAGTTCGGTAAGAGGTTGGAATCCCGCGAACGGGCTGGTTGCATAGACGTTTTCGTGGTTTTCCCCATGTGTAACGTGTATCCGAGCCAGTTTCCCTTAGAAAGTTCTCCACGAAGACATCCCTCCCCTTAGGCAGATAGCCCTCGTGTGCTTTGCCATAATTAAATATAACAATAATAACAAATGAAAATCTAAGGCTGCGTATTTTTTCCCATTTAATGTTTGTCTAGCGTGTTGAAATGTAAATTTTAATGTAAGCATTTATCTGGGCTTGGTTTCTCTGGCCATTGAAAAAGCATAAGCATTTTATTTGAATCTAGTTCAGACGAGTAAATATCCCTTCCGTTTATGCGGACGGCCAGCCTTGAACAGACACCGCTGCAGTTAAGCATGGGGAGAGGTCTTCATATTCGCTCCGCCCATGATCCAAGTTCTATCGTCTTGCCTCACCAAATCTCTCGGACATCCTGGATATCATCCTTACAAATTCTTCTATCCCTATTTCCTTGGAAGTCAAGGCAGAACTTACATCTGATCATGCACCTGTCATTGCTTCTCTTGGTGTTTCTAAAGCAGACCCTCCTATTACTAAAAATAATACTGGCTGGATTACTTTTCATAATATCTTAATCAAACATCCTCCTATTTTCACTTCGCTTTCTAACAAACAGGATGTCGATCTTGCTATTCAAATCTTCACTGACAGTATAATGAAATCTTTCAGAGATGCTACAGTTACCATTCAATTAACTAACAATAATATTTGAGTCCCTCGCAGTATCAGAGACATTATCAAAGAAAGAAACCGATTGCTGAAGCTTTAGCACCGTAACTGGGACCCTGCCCTTAAAAGAGAAATCAATATTTTTGATAGAAGAATCAAGAAGCTTATCACTGATTTTAAAAAGTAAACAAGAGAAGATTTTATATCTAAACTTAATATTAATCACAGTTCTTTGTGGAAGTATTTTCAAAATCTTAAAAGAAGTAGTATTAACCACAGACCTATTCATACGGATACTAAAATTGCTTACTCACTTAAAGATAAAGTTGATATTTTCGCTGAATACCTGGAAATGCAGTTCACTCGTAATATGGAGCGCATGAATCAGACCTTTAAAGATGTTCTGGAAAGCTATGTGTATTCCTGGCTTCAATCTTCTTCGGCTCATAGAACCACAACGCTTACTTCTCATATGGAAATTACTAATATTATTAGATACCTCAACATCAAAAAGCTCCTAGAAGTGATCAAATTACTAATAAAATGCTTTCTAACTTACCTAGAAATCTTATCAGTAAGTTCGCCAGTATTCTTCCCGCTTGCCTTACTCTCAACTATTTCCCTGATACCTGTAAGCAGGCAAAGATCTCTCTTATTCCCAAACCGGGTAAGGAAGTGACCAAACCTGATGGCTATCGTCCAATCAGTTTGTTCTCCAGCCTTGACAAAATTTATGAAAGACATATACTTACAAGATTGGAACCTTTTTTTTACCTGCTACCTAATGATCAGTACAGATTCAGAAAAAACCTCAGTACTACTCGACAACTTGTTAGAATTGTAGAATTTGTGGGATCTGCATTCCATAACAAGCAAAGTGCTGCGCTCTTTATGCTGGACGTGGCAAAAGCTTTTGACCGCGTCTGGCATGAGGGGCTCGTCTTCAAGCTTATCGATTTGGAACTTCCCAGAGAACTCATTCTTCTGATCTTCTCTTTTTTGCAGAACCACAATTTCTTCGTCGCTCAAGGAAATGCAAAATCCAATTCAAAAGCTGTAAAATCCGGCGTCACACAAAGAAGTATTCTCGGTCCAGTGCTGTATCTTTTCTACATATCAGACTTTTCACACGCTGGTTTGGACAATTATTCTCTGTTAGCATGTTTTGCCGATGATACGGCGATTGCAATTAAATCCATCCAAGCTAAACATGCCGTAGACAAAATGCAAAATTACCTCTATGCTGTAGAAGATTGGTGATCCGTGTAAAAATCAATGCTAGCAAGTCACAACTTTTAAAATTCTCAGCAAAACTAAGAAAAACATTGCATTTAAAGATTCTTCATTACCTTCTTCAAGAGGCTGTTCCTTTGGTCACAAAGGCCAAATATTTAGGAATTATTTTGAACCAATGGTTCACATGGTCCAACCATATTAAAAGTGTGAAGAGCTTTAATTCTGGAACCGGCAACGTTGTTTTCGCAATAGCTCGGTCAATTATAGAGTCTAAGTCGTCCGCGTTATATTCGCCATTAACTCCTGCCCTTCTGGACTCACACTTCGAACTCATTCTCTCTTCAGCGCCCACAGAGCAAACATTTGATGACATCCGGAACACATCAAGCAGAGTGCTTTATAAGCTCGGCATAAGTATAACTTGGATTGCCCGCGTTATCGATGATTTTGGATCTTTACGAGTGAAGGTTGCTCTGTTTGATGCTCTTCTTCGATTATTCCATGTTCTAATTGTGTTTTCGCTGTTGTGCTTTTCGCGCCTTTTTATTCATTATGACCACCACTATTCCCCAAAGATATTGAATTTGCCGATAAGAAAATAGCTGATATCTACGCATGTAAAACCTCATCATCATGCCCATCGTAGAAACATCTCAAGTTGCAGGGAAGTACTGCTCCCGCAGTAGAAACCCTGCATAATCACGCTAGTATCAAAGTTTCAAAGGTAAACGCTTCAGGGTCGTATACCTATTAAAAAGCGAAGATCTATGACCTATGACTCGATGGAAGTTGGATAATAATAAAGAACCTATTAAACTGATGTAGTATTATCTGAATTGCCCTTTCCTCATAAACATGATACTTATTAAAAATTACAGATGTTTTAATTAATAACAATTTTAAAACCTGGTTAGTAGCTTTAATTTTGACTCCATACACTTCAACAATTAAAAAAGCCAAAAGATAGGAAGTTTCCTTGTCAGCTCTTTTTGACTCCTTTTCTAATACTGCTAAAATTCTGCGTGATATTTGTTTTAGAACTGCTAAGAAACTGCTAACAAAATTTTAAATACAAAACTTATACTGCAATTTTAAGTCTGAAAAGTAATTAATTCAGACTTGAAAGCTCTTGAAACATAGAACTTGAACTCAAAACAATAATAATAGAATTTTGCATTCATTTTTTTAATTATACGATTGTTGCTTCATTGAAAACAATGTTATAAATAGTTCATTTAGAATTACACTACAATTGCTGCGTTAGAATCCATATTTCTTACTAATTATTTAAACATGAAAAATGAGAACTATAATATTTATATGTACTTTTTAATCTCCAAAGTCATAATAAAGTTTTCTCATAAATAGGAAATTGACTGTTTTCAACAGTTTTCACCTCTTCGTCAAGAAAACATATACACTGCTCGTATCAGAAAAGTAGACAATTCTGTACATGACGCTGCACTGTAACGCTAAAACTAATCAAAAAAACACTAGAGAAAAAACCCTTTGGAAGCAGAAGTGAAATGGCGAATATTACAAAATAACAATCGATATACAATGTGCTTATCAGAAAGTTGGCTCTACGGCTACGAATATTTGTTAGAAACTATTACATTTTGCACAATACTATAAACTGTAACAAAACATTTGCATACAATATTTCATGGTACTAGTCGAGAGCTCTATATATGTATTTACTATTATATCCCAAACTTACTTGAAAACATAACACTTACTACTTAACAGGTCAATACACTAAGACAATATGTAAATTGAAATACACAGAATATAATACACAAATTAAGTAAACACAATACAATTTAATGATTAATAATGAATAGAAACGACACTGAAGTACAAATAGACAGACATTGATTGTGACATTGTCTAGCAGGTAAAATGTTCCAGCAAAGTTACTTATGTACTGTTATATATGTAACTCTAACTGTATCTATTATTATCTTTAATCATAACTGTAATATATAATAGTAGGTGAGCAATGTAGAATAAACGATGTTTGTGTACATCTTGTAATCATCACTGAGCACATACCCAACATATATAAAATACAACATATGGCGCAGCCGAGTTAATTAAAAAAGAAAATCTTTTTTGAGAACCATGCAGCGTCGGTAAAGATATTTTAAACAAAAACATCATGAGAAGTTGTTTACAGTGAAATCGAAACTTATATCGCTGGTAAGTGCGTTGTTTATTTTTATTGGAAGTGACTAAAAATACGTATATATAAACTATTTAAAGTCCTAAATTAAATATGGATGGATTAAAGCCACCAAGTAATCTAAATTTTGACGGTAATTTAAGTAAAAATTGCAAAAAATGGAAACAAAAATTCCAAATTTATATGTTAGCGTCTGGTGGTATTACTAAATCACCTGAAATTAAAGTAGCTATTTTATTGCATATTATTCGTGAAGAAGCACTTGAAAAATTTAATACTTTTAATTTAAGTGAAGAAGATAAGAAGGATGTTGACAAAGTAATTGAAGCTTTCGAAAATTTTTGCATACCGAAAGCAAACGAAAGTGTTGATAGACATATATTTTTCTGTCAAACACAACATGTAGGTGAATCGTTTGATGATTTTTTAACCGATTTAAAGAAATTAAGTAGCAACTGTGGATTCGGAGAATTAAAATATAGTTTAATAAGGGATAGAATAGTAAGTGGAATTCTAAATAAAAATCTCAAAGATAGATTATTAAGGGAAGATCAGTTAACATTGGAGAAATGTATTAAAATGTGTAAAGCTTCTGAATTAGCAGAACTTCAGCTGAAAACTTTAACTGAAGAAAATAAAATAGAAGTTATCAAACGTAATAAATTTCGACTTTCAGAGGAAAAACGTCAGCCGTGTAAGAAAGACTATCTTGTAAAACAAAAGCAACAAAGTATTAAATCTTCTTCAAGCTATCAAGGAAATAAGTACAATAATCCAAAATCATGTAGAAAATGTGGAACTTTTCATAAGTTATACAACTGTTCTGCTTATAATAAGATTTGCTTGTACTGTAAAAAGAAAAATAACTTTTCTAAAATGTGCCCTTATAAAAATGTTAATGTTGTACAGAATAATTTAGAGCATGAGTTGCATAATAATGGTAATGAATATATTTTAGTCAGTGGAAGATACAAATCCATTTTCTAAAAATAAAACAGAATGGTTTGAAAAACTAAAAGTAAACATATCTAAATATTTATTTGTTAAGTTGGATACTGGAGCTCAGTGTAATGTGCTACCATTGCCTAAATTTAAACAATTAAAAAATTTAAGAGATAGATGTTTGACTAAATCAAAAGTCACTTTAAATAATTATAATGGTACTACAATTGATGTAGTTAGAAAATGTAAATTTTTATGTGAAACATCGAAATGGGACAAGGATGAAATAGAATTTCAAGTCGTAGCATGTGATAAAACTGTTTCAGCTATTTTAGGTTTACCTACATTGCAAAAATTAAACCTAATTCAAAGGATTTGTACAGTAAATCCCGATTCCAATGAAAAGTTACCAGAATCTTTAAAAGGATATCAAGATTTGTTTAAAGGAACTGAGAATTAAACTGGATATACATATCATATTAAATTAAAACCAGGAGCTGTTGGTAAAATAGAACCCTGTAGGAAAATTCCACTTAGCTTATTAAATCCATTAAAAAAGGAATTAGCAAGAATGGAAAAAGATGGTATTATAAAGAAAGTTAACCAACCAACAGAATTCGTGAATTCATTAGTGGTAGTAAAGAAAAAGGATGGAAATTTAAGAGTGTGTTTAGATCCTCAGCATCTTAACCAAAATATATTGAGAGAATATTATCACATACCAACCTTTGAAGAAATTTCATCTCAAATGGCAAATGCAAAGGTCTTTAGTATTTTACATGCAAACAAAGCATTTTGGAAAATTAAACTGTCAGATTCAAGTTGTGAATTTACTACATTTAACACTCCGTTTGGTAGATATTGTTTTTTGAGGTTGCCATATGGACTGAGTTCATCACCAGAAGTTTTCCACAGAAGTTTTTCTGAAATTTTTAGTGATTTAGAAGGAGTTCAAATATATATAGATGACTTATTAGTTTGGGGTAAAGATAAAAAAGAACATGATTTAAGATTAAAGAAGTTGTTGGACAGAGCCAGAGAAAAGAATGTTAAATTTAATTTAAATAAATGTAAATTTGGGCTGAATGATGTGAAATATATGAGACATATATTTTCTAAAGATGGTTTAAAACCAGATGAAGACAAAATTAAGATTCTAGATATAAAACCACCAAAAAATGTGAAAGAATTGGAAACTTTCCTAGGAATGATTACATATGTTTCTAGATTTATACCTAATGTATCAGAATTGACATCATGTTTAAGAGATTTGTTGAAAAAACAAGTTATCTGGAACTAGAATGCAACACATGAAAAAGCATTTAGAAGACTAAAAGATGTCTTAGTAAATAAACCAGTTTTACAGTATTATGATATAAAAATGCCAGTAGTTTTATCTGTAGATGCATCTCAAGAAGGACTGGGAGCAGTCTTACTTCAGAATAATTTACAAGTGGCATATGCATCTAAGGCATTAACAGATACACAGAAGAATTATGCTGAAATTGAAAAGGAAACTTTAGCTATTGTATTTTCATGTGAGAAATTTCACTAGTATATATTTGGAAAAAATATTACTGTGGAAAGTGATCATAAACCACTGGAATCAATTTTGAAAAAGCCATTAAATAAATGCCCTGTAAGACTACAAAGAATGCGTATAAGATTACAGCCATATCAGTTTGAGATAAAATATAAACCAGGAAAAGACCTTTTTATAGCAGATGCATTATCAAGATAATTTACTGATGAAGGATCTGATTTCTTTTAAGGAGATATAGAAGCTCATATTGGATTGGTTGTAGAATGTATACCAATGTCTAATGGTAAAATGGAAGTTTTTCAACTGGAAACAGAAAAAGATGAAGAACTACAAATTTTAAGAGAATTAATTAAAACTGGATGGCCAAATGAAAAATGTATGGTTCCAGAACTGGCAAAACCATATTTTAACTTCAGAGAAGAACTATCAGAAGCAAATGGATTAATGTTTAAAAATTCCTGTGTTGTTGTACCAAGAAGTTTACAAAAAGATATGTTAAGCAGAATTCATTGTGGTCATTTAGGAGTAGTAAAATGCAAGATCAAAGCAAGAGAAATATTATATTGGCCAGGAATGTCGAAAGAAATTGAAGATTTGGTACTGAATTGTCAAACATGTTTAAGTTTACAAAAAGCTAATACTAAAGAACCAATGATATCTAAAGAAATACCTAATGGTCCATGGGAAGTATTGGGAACAGATCTCTTTTACTTTCAAGGAAAAGATTATATAATGGTTATAGATTATTTTAGCAAATATGTTGAAATTGAACATTTGGAAGATTTGTCAAGTGTAGCAGTGATAAAGCAATTGAAATCACTTTTTGCAAGACATGGTATTCCGAAAATAGTATATTCGGATAATGGTCCACAATATAATTGTAGAAAATTTAAAGATTTTGCAAGAAGTTGGAATTTTGAAACCAGAACTTCAAGTCCAAATTACCCACAGTCTAATGGAATGGTTGAAAGACATATTCAAACTGTCAAGCAAATGTTAGAAAAAGCTGTAGTTGACAACAAGGACCCATATTTAGTATTACTGGAATATAGTAACTCTCCTATTTCAGATGAAATTAAGTCACCTTCAGAATTGATGTTTGGAAGAAAAGTAAATGGATTGATGCCTATAAAAGAGAATTTTGTCCAAGCTAAACGATATGAAGACCATAAACAACATTTACTGAAGAGACAAACCTTACAAAAAAGTTATTATGGTAGGAATACAAGACCGTTAAAACCACTGAAAACAGGAGATCATGTTTACATAAAAGAGAAAAGGAAAAAACTAATTGAAAAAGAGAAAATTATAGAAGAAGCAGAAAGACCACGTTCATATAGGATTATAAGAACAGATGGAAGAATTGTAGAAAGGAACAGAAGAGACCTTCTTAAAGGAACTAATCAGGAAGAGTTTGCAATACAAAACAACTATGAGAATGAAGTTATAGATGAACCCGAGATACATCAAAATAGTAGGAGCACTACAAATTTAGACGTGCCTGAAAGTCCTTCAAAACCTAACAGAAGTGTTGTGTCACCAAATAGTGAAAGAGGTATAGTATCATCAACTTTTTCAAATGGACATAACTATGTTACTCGATCTGGTAGGACTGTTAAGAAACATTATTATTTAAAAGAATATGTTTAATTTTACTACTATTATTATTTTTTTATAAAAAAAGGGAGATGTTATATATGTAACTGTAACTGTATCTATTATTATCTTTAATCATAACTATAATATAGAATACATATTACAGCTCATAGTAGATGAGCAATGTAGAATAAACGATGTTTGTGTACATCTTGTAATCATCACTGAGCACATATCCAACATATATAAAATACAACACATGTACTGCACTAAGCATGGCTGCCATGCATATACGTAACATAGACACAATGACATGCCATTAGGGTGTCTGAAATTGTCCTAATTTAAGTAGTTGAACTACGTATCTAGTAAGATAGCAAATTTGTAAAGTAAGAATTATGAAAGCTACCGATCTTCTGTAGTTGTTGGTTTAGAATTGCCTGCTGTACCTGCTATTGACACCACTTCTGTTCAACAGAATTCACGAGCACAAATGTTCATCACTCGATGAATGATTAAATGAGAGCTTACTTCTCTTGAGCTTGTTCAAATGCGGACTGTAAAAAGAAACGACTGCCACTCATCATTTGCCCTAGACCGGAGGTAACCTGGAAAGAAGTTAAAGAAATATTTTTAAAACATGGTGTCAAATATTTTACTAGTGCTATCACCAGAGACAAAATTATCATTACTTTTGATTCTGCTCACTTTCGTGATCTTGCACTTGCATAAATATCGCAGCTACATGATGTGTTTCAGATGACAGCGTTTTGGCCATGGTCAACACTTTTGCAACAACCGTCCAAGATGCTTAATTTGTGGCCAATATCATCTCACGTATGCATGTAAACGTTCGAAAACGAATCAACCTACTTGTGTCAGATGCGTAAAAAGTCACTAGGCCTCATTTAAATTTTGTGAATTGTAATTGTAAAACTTCGTCAGTTTCGAAATGATGAAAGGAAAGCTCATCAGCCACCCAGGAATTTTAAAAACGCTGTCTCCACACAGAATGTTTCTACTGCTGTGTCTAAAGTTTCAAATGATTCTTCTGCACCCTCAGATTCTGCAAATTTTCTGAGTGTAATGAAGGGAAAAAAGTAAAATAAAATCTAGAAGCGCTCTTTTTTTTTAAATTTTGTGTGTTACCTATATTTGTTGAATATCATGTTCTTTGCCCGTAAATCACATACATTTGAAAACAGCATATCTTTAGAATTGACGGACTGGAGGTAAACTGTTATTTTCCGTATAGTGCCGCTCTGAACTCGTTGAGTTTGTTAATCAAAAATTCGTTAAAGTTTTACAAAATATGAAACAGACTAAAACAAATTCGAAATTCGGCCGTCCAGATGCCTATGTTCGGGTGGAGGATTCCATTATTCAAAATTTGATGGCTCTAGATACTGTCGTTTTTGTCACAGTGCGAGAAACATACATGTATTCATGCAGATTCTTCATTATTTCATTTCTTTACATATAATAGAGGGCGATAATATTTGATAACAGTAATTTGCAAGGAGACACGGACATGTATAGTAAAACAGCGCAAAATGCCGTTTCGAAACTAACAACCTTTCTAGGTTACCGCCCCTTTGGGCTAATAAATTAAATTAACAGTAAATAAAAAAAATCTTATGCAGAACTAAAAATAAATTTAAAAAATAATTACTATAAAATAGAAGCAAAATTAATTATTACCTTTAAATACAATTTTAATATTAGAATTAAATGTATAAAAATTTTTAAGGAGTCAAAAATGTTTATCACTATGATGTATTATGAAATATAATTGAAATAAAATTCCATTATAGAAATTGTGCTATAATACGCACTTATAATTTAAAAAAAGCAGCACAATTTATAATTTTAAACATAACTTTCAAAAATTCGTTTTTAAATATTTTAGTGTTTTTTACTTATTTACACCAATAAAAAGCGTAAAAATTGCAAGAGAAAATTGCTTGTTTGAAATTTTCTATTAGTTCAGATTTAAAATATTATTTTCTAAGATAAGTAGTTAGAAATTTCCTTACAGCATAGGAAAACTAAAAAAATATCCAGTCCTGAAACCATGCAATAGCTTTATAATTATTTGTAACTTATTTATAATTATTTGTGCTTAATAAATATGCTTAATTTTTAAAAATCAATCTCAATTTCAAAATTAAAAATATGTAGAAATTATAATTTGTGAAATGAGGCGCTACAGACACCTCTTTTTTGACAATTATACACGCTGCAATAGGCAACCAATGTTAAATTTCTGCATGTCGTCCCTACTCCTCAGGATGTGATCAAGGTGACAGCCGGCAACGCCTCAGACGAGGGTGAAAACCCGTTTGGGTTAGTCTTTTTCTTATAAGGTCCATGCTCCGAATTCTCTTCAGAGATCCTCCAAGGCCATCTTGATGGAAGAAGGCAGAAACTAACGTTTGGTGACGTCACAGCTAACGGCAATCAGGCAAACTGATCTTGAGTCAGGGCGCTTTCTTTTTCCTAGTAGTACATGAGCAACAAATATATTCTTCTCTTCCAGTAAGCAGTATTTAAAAACAAATATATGAAGACTGGATTACTAATCTTTTACACTTAGACGACGGGACTGCATCGTAGGGGTGTTTCTCAAATAATATTAATTTTTGCTTGCTAATCAATAGCATGCTTTGCAATACTATATCTTTTGTTACATAATATTATATGCAGTTTAATAGCTTTAAAGACTTCAAACTCAAATAATTTTAAACTAATTAAAATGAATATTATATCAAATTTTTAACCACGGTGTGACTAGCATTCAAAACTAAATATTTTCTCTTATTTCCAAGCAATACAAGAAATTATGTTTTTGCTGTCTCATATAAAAAATCGTACCCAGAAATTCGAGAGCTGCAAATATTATTATTTCACATTAAGTCACAAGGATTGACATTCAAGAGAGAGTTATGCATTTCTTAGATATAAGATTTATCAATATTTAGATTTAATAGTTAATAGCATAATTTTAAGATAAACATATATTACTTTTAAATTAATCTTTGAACATAACGATATAAATGCATTCCATTTCTTCATTATTTGATTTACACATAGATTTTGATATATTGGTTCTTTTTGCATTTGTTAAGCATAGACACATATAGAAAGATGTTCAATCTAAAAATTTGCAGCAATTAAAAAATACTCATTTTCATAACCAAACATCTGTTTCATAAATTTAAATACCCACCGAAATGTCTTCAACAAGATACCCCAAATTACTAATATTAAATTAATGTATTAATAAAGACTGATTTTTCAATTTCTGGGATTTTATTTGGTTTTTAAAAAGATCATTGTCATCAAAAATTTGAATAATTGGTTTATTGAACTAAGGGAAACCTTACAGTGCTACAACAGTCTTTTCATCAAAATGTTTAACTGAAGTAGAAACATTTTGCATTTCTAAAGAGGCTGAATATAATACTTTTTATTAAAGTGCTTGAGCTATTTGTATAGAATGGTGCTGCTCTATGATATATAATTTTTTTCAAATGGAATAGACTTGCATAATACAGCTTATTATCTGCATCATTAAAAGATGGTTTGATTGGTTTCAGTTTGGTTCAACCTATTATCCCTTATACATTTCAGTAAATAAACTAAATCAAATAGTAAACAAATATTTTTTTCTCAAATAAAATTCATTTTCAATAGCAGACACCATATGACCAATGCTTAGCATTTATAATTAACATAGTTGTTGTCGGAAATTATGGAAACAACCTCGAAGCCACAATCATGAAAAAAATTTAACACTTGTAATGTCTGCATTTTTTGGAAATGAAATAGTACAACAGAAATTTTTTGGATTGTTATAACATTTAACATGAGTGTTACGGCATATATAATAAATATGATTAGAAATGAATAAAAATGGGTAGAGGGAAACTCTTTGTCATAAAAGTGTTTGTTTTGTAACACGAACTAACTTTCAAGAAGTACAT
This sequence comes from Stegodyphus dumicola, assembly GCF_044657685.1. Classification (NCBI taxonomy): domain Eukaryota; kingdom Metazoa; phylum Arthropoda; class Arachnida; order Araneae; family Eresidae; genus Stegodyphus; species Stegodyphus dumicola. Next base: position 261,571,667 of record NC_140771.1, on the reverse strand, counting down.
GTCAAACAGGATTAATTAAAGAAAAACATCAAACAAACAAGCAAATAAAAGATAAGTGAAATAGCAAATAAATTTTACTTTCAATACATCTTGCTAAAAGTTAAATTTACTATAGTTAAGAAATAGTTAATGCGACATAACTTCTAGCTTAATCGTACGCTCTGTTTACGCTCATAGTGTCTGAAGATGGCCTTAGTACTAGTGCTTTCGCACGTGACGTCACATCAAGGGAGAACCCCTTTGGATTCGGCGTTCTCCCATCAAGATGGCCTTGGATCCTCCCACGTCTGGAACTTATTATGTCATGTGACCTTCGGGCTTTCCTTCAAGAACCGGCAAAGTTGCTTAGTGCAATGGTTCGGTATATATTTTAAGTGTCTATGTCGCCCGCGTTCCTCGGTCCAGCGCTGTATCTTTTCTAAATCTCAGTGCTTCCGCACACTGGTTTGGACAATTATTCTCTTTTAGCATGTTATGCCGATTTCAATTAAATATATCAAAGCAAATCACGCTATCGACCAAATGCAAATTATTGGGTACTTTTCCATTTTACCGGCGCAAGTGATAAATTCGCCAAAAATAGTACAACCGATGCCAAACCGAACATCCTCGCTGGTAACCTTATACGCCTCATTTTCAAAACAAGTCGCAGCCATTTCTTACCAGAATAATGCTGTAGAAGTAACGAGAAATTGTGTACCCGTATGTATTCGTTACTCGGTGAACCAGTATTCGTTACTATCGTATCGTTACTCGTTACTTTCGGTAAAATCGATCGGTATCCGTATCCTGAGCCTATTTTATCGGTATACGGCCGTAGGGATGCCGCCCTAGGGATCGGTATACGGCCCTATGTGATAGGGAGTTTTGCGTCGTATTTTGGGGTAGAAATAATTCACCTCCTTTTGTGGTGTCACAAAAGTCAGAAGTCAGAAGCGCCTACGGAAGGCCGTCAGGAAAATAGGAAAAAATAAAATAAAGAAAGAAATAAAATAAATAGACGTGTTCAGAAGGTGTTGTATCTGAATATAATAACATTTTTGTTATATAGTATCCATTTTTTTAATTTCACACATTTCTAAAGCAACAGAACCACGGTATCACTATTTTGCAAACACACCAAAAACATGTATAATTAACATTAATGTTACATTCTTTATTCAAAGTAATGGGTCCTCTTTAAATGCAACCATTCATGCTTTTTAGAGGATTTTACATGTCGTGGTCTTAAAAAGGTGATGTTCCCTACCAATGTTTGTTTATGTTCTCAAAAATACAGATTTCTTAGAAAGTGACCTCTTTAGAGATGTCGTAATTACAAAAGAAGTTCGAGTCCCGTAGTCGGAGATTGACCGGAAAATTTAATTTCAAAATTTGCAGTGTTTGATGCCATTTGTAACTTGCCTTCGGGTATCGCTTAATTTAGAATTATTCGAGGAAATAAGTTTAAATGAAGTGCAGCAAAAATAAGCATAATTTAAAAAGTTATGTAGCCTGCTGGCGACTCGGTCACTTCCCTAGAAGCATGAAACTAGCCGAAATTGCACTCTTCCACAAGCAGGGCAAAGATCCGTCAGACCCGGCATCTTATAGGCCCATAAGCTTACTGCCTTCAATCAGTAAGATTTTAGAAAAAGTAATTTTGCAACGCCTTAATTTCCACATGTGCAGGAACAAGTCTATGAACGAAAAACAATATGGCTTCTGCGCAAAAAAGTCCACAGATAATGCCTTAAAAGAACTGCTAGATAACATAGAGCAGAACAAAGATAACAATATGGACACACTGGTTATTTCGTTGGACATCAAAGGGGCATTCGACTCGTTGTGGTGGCCAGACGTAGTCGAATGCCTAGACATCATCAAATGCCCAAAGGAAATCCTGAATCTTATACGCAGCTACTTGCAGGATCGTTGGATACAGATTACAACGGACAATGATGTACTCAAAGTCAAGTTGGAAAGAGGCTGTCCCCAGGGTTCCTGCTTGGGACCTACACTTTGGAATCTTGTAGCGAACACAGCCTTTGCGCTTTATGACCAACAGCAAGGAGTGGGTATCCAGGCGTACGCAGACGACTTTTTATTGGTCATTTCTGGTAGCACGGACATTAGGTTAAAGGCACAAAACGCAATCAATACTTTTGCAAGCTGGGCAAATCAGCACAAATTAAATATCTCAGCAGATAAAACTAAACAACTGTTTATATGTAAGCATGGAGCGCGAAATAGGATTCCCAACATTAAGCTAAATGGAGTCTCTATAAAAAAGGTCACTGACCTTAAATATCTAGGTATTATATTTAACAATAGGCTTTCCTGGGTACCGTATATTAAAGAGCTTAAGCAGAAAATATATCAAATTAGTAATTCCATGGTTAGAACATCAGGACCTCATTGGGGCACTCCAATCACTATGCTCAAAAGCTGGTACAGAACAATCTCAGAAAAGATCATATTATATGGGGCTGCCATATGGAGAAGGAAGCTTACTGCCCATATGAGAAGACAGCTTCTCACCATACAAAGAATGCAACTTTTGATCATATGCAAAGGTTATAGAACATCTCCAACTGCGGCACTGCAAGTGCTGGAGGGTATCCCTCCACTGGACCTTCTTGTGGAGAGAGAATCACTATTAGTAAAGACATTGCGCCTAGAAAATAACGTCTCTCTGTGGCAAAAGGCATTCTACCATACAGACTATGAGAAGCGCAAGCCGATCATGCTTGGACACCCTGCAGATACTGATTTATCGCACACAATATACATGCAATACACGCCGCCAAATGAGAAGGCATTTGCCATTTATACAGATGGCTCAAAGACGGAAAAAGGCACAGGCTGCGCCTACTGTGTACTCCAAGAAGGAGAAATGGTTAAAACTTGGGAAAGACGACTGGCAGACAAAAATACCGTCTTTCAGGCAGAGCTTCTTGCATTAAAAGCAGCCATCAATTTGAAAAATATCAATTAGGATTAAAGGTCAGCATATATAGCGACTCTGTCTCAAGTTTGGAGTCCATCCGAGGGCACAAGACAAGGAGTCCGTTGGTGCAAGATATTCAGAAAATTCTTCTAAGTACCCCACCAGATGACAGACCTATCCTGATCTGGGTTCCAGCTCATGTGGGTATTACTGGCAATGAAGCGGCGCACCCTCTTGCGAAATCGGCTGCCAATGACTCCAGTAGATTGGAAAACGCAGTAAGTGTCCCGCAGTCCTATTTAAAAAAAACCGCGCTCAATAGCCTTTTTCAAGAATGGCAGAAAAGATGGGAAAGAGAAAGCACAGGGAGGAGAACCTACAAGTTCTTTCCAAAAGTCACGTGCTCAGTTAATACATACAGCGGAGCACAAACTCAATTCTACACTGGCCATGGTCCCTTCCCACATTTCCTTAAGAGATTCGGCATACGAGCATCAGATTTGAGTGAATGTGGTGCGGTGGGTGATGCAGATCACTTCCTCTTCAACTGCCCACAAACCGATAAACTGCATTTAAAAATGCCAAGCAGTGAATACTGGCCGCAATTGGCAGAGAATACCCGCGGCAACAAGCAGACGAAAACTAAAATAGAGGAGGTAATCAGGCTTTGCTCAGCAAGATACTAAGAAATTCTCCCCCCTCTCTTGAGAATTGTATCTTCGCAGCATAATTTTAATAGCAATTCAAAATACTACAACTGAATATCAACACTAGGAAAATAGCTCACCCCGTAGAATAATAACAGGACTGTAAGAGCAAAACTATTGTAATGTAGGCATATTACTATCCAGTTTATATGTACTTGATAAAAATAATATTGTAAAGCAGTTTAAATGATTTTGAAAATCCAGTCAATGTGTAAATGAATTACAAGTTTAATTTTGATTATCTCAGTAAAAGTATTGTAAATATGAATTCATATAATGTCTAAATGTACACACAGCTGTCATGATTTTATGTATCTATCATATGTAACTTGTACAAGACAATGATTGTAATCAACATATCTATGCTTATACACAGGCCTCGTACGCCCATGTAATATTTATATGTATATTTTTACATGGAGGAAATTTTCCCTTCTGCCAGGATGACTACTAACACTGTAAGACTTTTACAACAAAGTCAGGTCAGTGGTTATCTCAGGCGGCGCTCAGCGACCTCTACCCAATGGTGTATCGGTGACTTGCGCGTTTTCCTGCTGTGTCGCCTTTCGCCCATAGCCGTTCAACGTTTCTTCCATATGCAAAGCGTGAATTTTTCTTGGAGGACCTTTTGAAACTTATCAGGAGATATGACAAATGTCTCAACGTAATCGTACGAGAATAATAAAGTAAAGGTATGTCATATCTTTAATGTCTCATTCAATTTTTTGACCACAGTCGACAGGGAAACTTATTTTTCAACTTACCTACGTATACAAATATTTAATGACTACATGTATATGTAATAAAAAATGCAATATTGATGGTGTTGTGGAAGGTTGAATCCGTAACGAAAAGCAAGAATTTATTTGAGTAAAATACTAATCTGTAAAGAATAGGAAACTGGCATTTGAGGCAAATTAAATCTTCATTTTATTTTCAGTCAACATGTCACGGTCACAAACAACTTGACAAATTATTTGTGCCTATTTAAAAATTTTTACATTTTTTGATAGATTTGTAATGAGAAAATAGCAGCAGACAGCAAACCAGCTATGCGGAAAAGTAGAAAGTGTGTGTCTTATGTTGAGGATGAAATCTAAATTCAGATTGAGTTGCACTACTTCACTGCTACATTGTGAATTATTTTTTTTCGCTCAATCCAAAATGAATCCACTTGGTCTTTATACAATAAAATAATTTAAATTATTTCTAAACATCTTCAACAAAGTTGTAGAAGTAAAGTCAATTTGTATATAATTGTTTTGCAGTGAATTTAGAAAACATTTTAGAACACATCATACATTATACATAGAAAAAATACATTATACAGAGTTTTGGAAAAGCATGTAAAATCATTAATTGTACCTGCAGTCTCGAAAATCAAATCTATATTTACATTAGAAGAGTTACAAAACCGGTAAAGCATTAGGAGACGAATATGTTTTATACTAGTTCATTCAACACGCATGAGATGTATGCTTCGCATAGCATTTAAAGAAATCTCTATGCTCAGTAACTGTCGATTTTAAGTAAACATTGTACTGTGTTACAGTAGGAAAGTGATGTTTCGAATCTAATGGACGGAACAATAACACTTGTCAGAAGAAATTTAAGGAAAACTGTTTCCGCTATCTGCAAGAACAAATATAAGAGAAATTTTCTATTATGAGAAAAATATTAATGAATTTTCTTCTTAGATGTGTTACACTTTTATCGCACCCGTTACATTTTTGTAACAAGGAAATTTATTATTGGAATTGATCTATTGATTTCCGTTTGTTGTAATTATGCTTATAAATTAAACGTGAATAGAAAATCCAAGCGGCAGTGATGATTGATTCTCGTCTGTCTCTTTTCTAATCCTATTTTATCGTTATATTTTCTAATAAATTTTTCAATAAAGATGTCGACTGAGAAAAATCAGGAGCACATCTCAAAATGAAGTTCATGTAAGAAAAAAAAAAAAAAAAACGAAATCTTCAAATTTTGCATTTTATTGTGCAAGAATTTGCGCAAACCGTGCCGTCTAAGAAGAATAGGTTTTAAAATGTCAAAAAATTCTAATATTCATTAATAACAATAATAAGGCTCAATCCTAGAACACGCTTCACAATTCGAGACGTTCTGTACTTTTCTTATACTTGGACACGGTTTATTTATAACGTAATATTGGCTTCTTCGCTTTCTAGAAACCAGTTACAGTCCACCATAGCTGCATATTTGAAGAAAATTTAAATTATACTTAAACTGAGTTGAAATGTTAGCTTTATAATGTTATTGCGCGAGACTTTTTAACTATAAATTTACTTTATAGTCTGTTGGTTGTTGTGGTTAACATTTACCAGAGCGAGTTAACGTTCAAAACTGAATTATTGAAATTTACCTAACAATTCAAAGAAGCTGAAATACCTGCTCAAAATGCAAAAAAAAGTTCTTTGGCTCAAAATGTTTTTTGATAAATTATCATGAATAAATTTTTCAATATTTTCAATCAGTACATTTAATGTCACAGATTCCTGCAGTACAGATGAAAACAGCATCATCGCCTAGAAAGACAGGCTGTAGCACTTTACGTTTTGAAATAAATTTTATTTATAAATGGTTTAAAATTATTTCACTTTATAAATTCATTCCATATTCATTGTTCGAAAGTTAATAATCTGTGATTAAACACGTACTAAATTAATTGGTAAAGTATATGCTTCTACTTGGTACAAATTTATTTTATTGTGTAATTTCGTAGGCTTTAGTATTATATTAAATAAAGGTTCTTGAAATAAAATCTATGCTCATCAAAACAAATCGTTTTGATTATATGAAGCATTTTATTGAGACATTTTTAACGTAAAAAAATTAGCTACTCTGTCTTCAGCAATTTACTAATACGATTTTCTATACGAAATCTTCAGAACAGCATTTTGATATTGGCAAATCAGCAAAGCGCACTCTTTCTCTATTCCTGACTCGTGATCTTTATTTTTAACACAGAGGGGCGTTAGCTCAGAAGGGCTATTATTCTCAAAACGGGATCTTGCTACGAATCACTATAAATGGCTGTATCAGTTTGTAGGGTTTATATTTATTTTAACTAACATTTATTTTAAGTTTAAACTATCTTTCCTGTCAAGCCTTACTTTCCCCTGAAACTGCCAATGCCAGAATATGTAAATTTTAGTAGAACGCGCAAGGATTCAAATTATCAGCGGAAGTATTATGATTTAAATAGAAAGGAAACAAGTCCGGTGTGTGATATTCTTACTTCACGAGCGCGGAGGTAGTTAGCGAGAAATTGAAGAACCCCGCGTTTCGGCCTATGTGCTTGGCGGGAAGTAGTGTTAATCGTTCAAGTGAGCTTCAAGTCTGCTGAATTAGCAGCAGTATTGTAAAACGCGGTGAGTTAGTTATTTTTAGAGAGCCTCGTAGTTAGAGTCTTGTCTTTAGTTTCTTTTCAGGTTATTATTTTTATTTGACCGCCGAGTTGGCGCAGTCTGTAAGCGTCAAGAGCACGCAATTGTAATTTTTACGTTGAATAAAAAGGGACTTAAACCCTTCACAAAACTCTGTATTTTATCCAGTTTTCACAGTCACCTCTTGGTTGCGTGCAAGTTGGAGGCGCGCAACGTTACAAGTTTGCAAATTGTTGCCATCGAATATTATCGCCCTGTATTATATTTAAAGAAACTAAATAAAGAAGAATCTGCGTAAATGTATCTATGTTTCTCGCTTTATGAAAAACAAAGATACCTAGAGCCATCAAATTTGGTATAACGTAGGCCTCCACCCGAAAATGGGGCCCTGAAAACCCAAATCTTGAATTCCAAATTAATTTTATTATGTGTTTCATATTTTTTAAACTTATAAACGAATTTTTCTTTAAGAAACTCAACGATTTCAAAGCGAGCAGTAGCAAAACACTATGCGGAATAAAATATTTTTATCGCCAGCGCGAGACGTTCTATCCGGAATAGCAAAGATAGGCTGTTTTAAATATTTTTAGACCGAATGGTCTCGAAACTTCTATGTATGTGTATAAATCTGAAAGCTTTCAGATTTTTTGTTTTTATCTTTTTTAATATTTTTAATTTGTACTTAAAATACTCATAATTATGCACTATATTTTAGTGTTTCCTTCTAATTAATTATTAATTCTTTATTTATTAATAACGTATTTGAAACTAGGGATAAAAGTGATAGATTAAAGTTAGTACTTTTATGTTCCAAAATAATTCAGCCCCATTAAAACATATTTACAAATTTTATTCCTTAAGGTTACTGCTGTGTATTCGCATGGTTTTAGAGATTTGTTGCGTAACTTATAAGACAAGTAAATGGTTTTCAGAAAAATATGAAATATTTTCTAACACAGTTGAAATTTTTACTCGGACTCGTCTTTGCGTCTTGTAACATATTGTAATACTTAATGTAAAAATATTGACTAGGTTTTGTTCTAAGACTAAGAAACCCAGAACATAATATGTCGTCAATAGTAACGTTTCATGCTGAAAATGCAAAAATAAGAGAGTACTGTAAATCTGAGAAGGAACTGATGGCTAATAGCTGTAACCGCACCCATTCCTCAAAGAGATGGACGAAGAAGATATAAAAGGATGAGCCACCGCGCTGAATCGCGCTTATCTCAGAAATATTTAAGATCGCAGAATACCAGGAGTTTGACTTAAGTTTGATAATAGACGATTCCCGACTGGCTGCATGTTTGGTTTTCGTGGTTTTTCCCATTTATAATGTAAATGCGAGTCCGTTTTCCTTAAAATATTCTCCAGAAAGTTATCCCTTTTGTTACGCATATAATACGTTTATGCTTTGTCATATCTAAATAATCTAAACTACCTACAGTAATAGTGATGCCTCTACGTAGCAGATTACATTTGAGTACTTTAGAATATTGGTATAATCTAAATTATGTATTTCGAATAAATTGAACTTTTCCAGCGAATTTGAGATAAGCGATATCACATGCACGCGTTATTTGTATCCATTTAATTTGAGCATCTCTATAACTTCATTCATTTGCCAGTAAACTTTGATACATCAACACTGGATGCTTGCGGGTATTAGCTATCGCCAGATATTATCGACAATTTTAAAAGATTTCAATCGATTGTAAATGACGCCAAAAGAATAGCGCACAAAACAACTGGTTGCGAAGGAATTTCAGATATGGAAGAACAAGACGTCAAAAGACTAATCGAGAAATGATGACAAAGAAAGGACGAAGGAAAAACTATAGATGTTAAACAAGAGGACGACTAAAAACGAAATGATAATGGAGAAGGTAAAGCGCTTTTAACTTTTGAAAAGCTAAATGAATTGTTCAAAAGGAACAGAAACAATCTGATTGCAAGAAGATTAACCCAAATAAAGAAACGAAGAAACACTTTAAGGACGCGTTGAAAAACTCTGCGCTTCTTACCGCAAAACATTTTGGCAGCTACGCCAGCCTTTGTCCCAGTCAAAAATCACCAGCTTCATAAAGAAATTTATCACGTTCTTATAAGGCAGTAAACATTCTATATATTAAGCCGAGTTATACTTAACACAATCTTCCACAAAAACGTAATCCCGCAAAATACTGTTTTCGTTTACGCGCAATATACGATTTACTGATCCTTGCACTCATGAAAATTTACTGGACACGCGTTAAATGTGAATGCTACGGAGAAATTCAATCTTCTAAACTTAAATCATAACGCAGACGTCACTTCCCGAACGCGTTTCACTTCGAAGTTATTTAGAAACGTATATTACATAAACCACTTTTCTAATAAAAACTTATGATAACAAAACATTTAATCTCCTACCGGTATCCATGCAAGTACTACACGGACTTTCTCTGAAAGGGAGGTAACCTTAATTACCTTGTATAATAACAGTCGAAAAGAAAGAAATGTGTTTCTTATGCGTGCCTTTCACTATGTGCTTCTAATGACTTTTAGGTTTCAGATTTCTTCAATAAGTGAAAAATGAAACTTTTAAAATTACTAAAATCGTTTTTAAGTTTGGCGAAGCGTCGTATTATGATAAAGCGCATGTTTATGTCCATTTCGGATAAAGATCATCGAATAGATTTCTTTTGAAATGCCTTTCAGGATTAATTTAGGTTAGTTTATTCGGATTATGATAAAGATCATGAGGCTGTGAATCTAAGATTAGGATGATTTCGTAGACAGTTTTTAACAGGAGCCCATACTCACGTTCATAAGTCTCATATTCACGTTAGACATGGGGAAAATCTCGAATATCCCAAGCAGGCAGCTCGTTTGGTGTGGCCTGAATCGAAGGAGTAGTGTTTAGTTCTCTTACCACTCGGCTTTGAAGGTTTAGTAATAAATCTTAAAGCTAAATTTTTTGTAATTTAAATTTAATAAATGTCGCAGTTCGTACCAGAAACCTTCCTGAAAACATACCGGAGTTTCATATGTGAAAACTGGCATTCTAAAAATAGATTTTATTCATATTGTTGTTAATATAATTAACAAACCTTTACTCTGGCAAAATTTAGTAATAAATCCGGTTGCAAATACAAAGTCCACTGTATAAAACGTATAATCTAATCATAAAGATAAAATTCTAGAATGTCTTATATAAATTCCAGTTTATTATTGAGTTTTTTATTTTTTTCAAGTATTAAATTTCCAACTCGAGCGGTGTGGTCATCAATGGAAGTTGATTTCGACTTGCCGCCTAAGAAATAGCCATTTTTGATTGTGTTTATTTGACAGGGACAAAATCTCTAAGACAGGGAAAAGAGATTACGAGAACCTCGGATTTATTAATCCTTCAACTATACCTCTCGGAAGTGGGAGTGAATTTGTAAGAAAAAATCCGACAGCAAGTTACTAATCTTAATTTTGACATATCCGCTTTATTTTTTATTTTAATGTGGGTAGTTCCCTACCTTGTCGTAAAAATATTAAGTATCTGGAAGTTATCAACCTAAACTGTTTAAACTCTTATAGTTTTGCATTCAGAATGTCCGTTTTGCATAACCGACAACCAGTGCTTCCAAATGAAATTTGCATTTATAGGCTACGTTTCAATACATACGATGGTACAAAATGAGAAGAAAGTTCCAAATTTGGCTAATGAAATAAAAATCACTGTTATTCTTGAAGTATAGATTTTATCGAAATATTTGCGATGGAAAGTTAATTTAGTAATTGTATTTATTTTGTTGTTAAAAATAAGAAAAAAGAGAATTTCTAAGAATCTACTTAAGATTGGAGATGGTTCAGATTCATTGTGATCTGTGTAAGAAGCAGTTCACGTCACTATTCTTGAGATAAAAATAAGCCATACTATTAAAGTCGAGGTATCGGACACGCCTTTGATCATCAGCATTTATTTCATTTCTTTTATTTGTCGTTCATTAAGTAGCTGTTCAATGTATTACACGACGTATGTTTGCTCTATCAATTTGATAATTTTCTCAACTGCTTTAGTGTTACCTTCGGGTTTCAATTAATGCTTTTTTGTAGGACACCCTAATTCTCGAGACCATGATGATTTCAGCGATTACGCTGATTCTGAGAGATGTACCATGTCACAACCAGTCTTTCTGGAACGTCCGGCAATCCCAAAGAAAAGGCCTTCAAAAGCGATGTCTGACGCAGAAACAAGTAGTGTTCCAGCCTCGCAGAAGAATAAAGAAGATGCAAATTCCCATGAATTCGTGAAACTCATTAAAACGCATGGTATTGAAAATGTTATTAGAGTTCTTGCGAAATAACCTAGGATCAGAAACAGTGAAAATGATGAACAGGCGAAAAGACTTCGCACAGAAGAACAAGATGTCTAGCTACTGATGGAGGAAAAGGAAAGGAATGGCTTATTCGCAAAAGCCCTGCGAAAGTTCCTGTTATTTCAGAGCCAATGGAAATAACACGAGAAACCCGTTCCTTTCCAGACTATGCACCAGAAAACTAAAGCGAAGAAAAAGATGAATAAGGAGCAGTTTCAAAGGAAACATCCCCCCCCCACCAGCAAAATTCAACCAATTTGGTTAAAAATTGATGAATGTTATCGCCAAATTTCATAGAAGAACATGAAGTTTAAATGAAGTCAAAATCTATTTTTGTTTGCACGAAAACTTCCACCGGCCTTTGAACTTCTCACATGATTAATATTACGAAATGATGACATTATGACGAAATTATTACAAGATCGAAACATTCTCTTTCACTCACATCAATTGCAGAGCGAAAAGCCATTTCGTGGGGCTCTAAACAATCTACCTGACTCTGTGATGGAAGTGGCAATTTTTTAGTATCTCGAGAAACCTAAATTTCCTATCCTAAAAGTAAAGCAGTTCGTTAAAACTCGAACAAACAACTTTCAGAAACTTCCTATTTATTTGGGCCCACCAGCGGCCGAGCGGTAAAGTCGCTGAACACTGGTAGTTCGGTCCGAGGTTCGAATCCCGCGAACGGGCTGGCTGCATGGGCGTTTTCGTGGTTTTCCCCATGTGTAACGTGTATACGAGCCAGTTTCCCTTAGAAAGTCCTCCACGAAAGGCATCCCTCCCCTTAGGCAGATAGCCCTAGTGTGCTTTGCCATAATTGAATACACCACCACACCACTTCCTATTTATTTGCCGCAGTTAAGAAAAACGCAACAAGAAAAGCTATACATAATTTAAATAATATGTTTAGCGTAAATGTTAGTCGAAAAATTCTCGCCGAATAAGCTGTCGATTCAGTGCAACAGGTGCCAGGATTGTAGACAATGCCAACACTTCTGTTATAATCCAGAACGCTGTGGCAAATACGGAATACTTCATCGAAGCAAACATTGCCCAATGAATCCAGAAGAAAAACTTACGCGTATTTTCTGTCAAGAAGAGCACGTAAGTAGCTATCCAGGGTGTAGAGTTTATAAGCTTAAATTCGAAAAGAAGCTAACACCTAAGCCTGCTCGTAAAGAAGAACTAACAGAAAGTTCTTTACAGCGACATAATGAAGCAATATCATGGTCGAAAGACGATAAAATTATTACTTTCCTAAGCAATATCATTTCCCACATAGGAAAAATTAAAGAAGCAGAAAGTACGATGAAAAACTGAAGGCAGGCTTTCATGATGCTTATGCGAATCCCGAAAGAGAGGAGTAATTTTCCACCACCCTGGCGAAGCAGAACTCATAGCTCAATAATACAGAGCACAGCAAAAACCAGGCGATACAAAATTTGACGATTCCAGACAATTATACGAAAAATATACAATTTTATTTCATGTGTCGAAGTTTCAATCGTCCGCCCATCCTCTGCTTAACGTTTTTCTTTTTATCTGTTTGATAGAGTTTAATGGTTTAATTTTCTCATTTTTCAACAAAATTATTTCCGTCTAAAATGTCATTTTGTTGATTCGTGGGTTTGCCTTCATGTCGAAGATGATCTTTGAAATATAACAAATTTTATATCACTGTCATGAGCATTTCATATAAGCCTATTATTGTTTGTTTAAATGAGTACGCCGAAGCACACGAAGTTTATTTGCATGCCGGATGGAATGCCTGTATGGAAGACTTTCTAGGGAGCTAGAATGTATTTACATTACACATAAGGACAACTATAAAAGTATTTATGAAATGAGCCCAAGATTCTAACCTGTGTCGAACTAGCACTGTTGAGAGCGATTCAAAGCTGTAAAGGTAGAAAAGCTTTACAACTTGAAACTGCCACATAACCTTCAAAGTATTTTCCATGACCAATTTGCCTAAAATCCTGGTCTTTCGGTATAGTCTTGGTTAATCACATGAATTTGTTAGGAAGCTTAAAACCAATATTTTAAAAATTTAAGGCTTATCTTCGGAAAATAATTTTTAAGTTCTTTATTTTTGAAGCTAAAGTAGTGCTCAGCGGATTGTTTGGGTGCCAACGGAACCCTCCTGGCTAAGCGCCTGATCAGCACTTTATTGTATTTTATATAACAGGTCTGAAACTTGTTCCCCACAAAATGAGTGTTGCGTCCCTGCGGGTGCGTAATAGATTGAATGCACAAGTCCGATAAAAAGTAATAATTTTTTCCTTATCACAAGGAATATAACAAAAAGCTGGAATTTTCCCCAAAGATATTCGAACAATATCACAATATCACGCAATATAATAAGTAACTATATTTTAAACTATTAAAGCGTTAAATAGAATGCAATCCAAAGTGCACAGAAACCTAATCCCATCAAAAAGAATAACAACAACTCAGCTGAGATGTCTCTCCCCGGCGGGGGGGGGGGGTTAAAGCTTTTTAATCGTAGGCTAGAAAGTTCTGGTAATTTCTGTTTTCTCGAGATTTCTGAAAAGCAAGAGAGTTGAATTACGGGTACAGCTAGCATAGTAGTAAATTTTATTTATTAAATTTAAATATAAATTACGAGATATCCATTTGTTAAATGTTAAACGCGGGTGTTCCTGTATTGTTACTTTTCTGACGTAGTTTACTCTTAAAATACGTGTCGTGCTGCCTTGCACGGGGATATTAAACAATTTTAACTATAATTCTATTAAAGATAGCTATCTAAATAAAAATTCCGTAACAAAAGTATCTAAACAGTGATCTAAAAAGAGAGCTCTAAATTTACGCATGGATAGTTAGTCGCAATGGAATCATCGAATCGGTTGAAAGAAGACAATTATATAAAAAAAAAAAATCTGATGTGTACACCACATGACTTCCTTGTACGGAATATTAAATTATGCTCATTTTTTCTTCATTTTATTTAAACTTATTAAATTGAATTAAACCTACTTCGCCGACAGCGCATAAACCACAACAGAATAAATTCATTCTTTAAAATTCACTTTGTTTACTATAGTGACACTCTGGCGCTAGGTTCACTTAACAGTATTACATTTCATTCATATTATAACTCAGAATGCACAAAATGTATATCATTTAAAGAATTATCTAATCGTTGCCACATGTTCTATTCAAATACTATAATAAAGCTAGAACGATGTATAAAAGAAATTAAGCAAAAAAAAAAAAAAAAAAAACAGAAACAGTTTTTCACAGACGACTGAGTATTTCTCATTTAATTAATTCAGTTTTCACTTCGCGAGAAGGGAAAATACATAAAAACTCAAAATATCTATATTAAAAATTACGAAGTAAATCTCAAACTCTTATTTCCTCGAAAAAATTCCAAGAAAGAATTAAGCATGATTTAATTGGCAATAATAAATGAATGCGTTATCTTTGTTGTTGCGAAGATAAGTTTCTCTAGATTGGCAACAAATCCACTAGTCTCCTGTTTCAAATGTAAACATCAATGGCCGCCATTAAAAACAGGCTTAGCGGCAATTAAACAGCTCTAAAATTGCCGATAATTCTAAAAATATTGCACACAGATTTACTAAAGGCATAAAATCCTTAACCGGAAGATAAAAACAACATAATTCAATCATTTTTAAAGCAAAAAATGTACAATTTACAAACATATAAGAGTAAAGAAACTGAGATTACTGAGCCGGGTAATAGAGTGGATATATATATAAATATATTTATATACGTTTGGTGCGGCGGATTGCAACCAAAATACGAGGTGCACATCTACATGTTATAGCAGTCCTATATACAAAATTTCAACGTTCTGAGGCTACTCGTTTTTGAGTTATGCGAGATACGTACGTACGTACGTACATACGTTCGTACAGACGCCACGAAAAATTCTCTTCAGAATTAATTTTAAAGCAGTTTTATAATTTTTGTGAAGGAAAAGAGTATTTTATTCTGTCCTTACGTACAGATATGACACAAAAACATCGTTAAATTGCATTCGATAGCGGTCAAAATGGATATTTGCGTTGAAATATGCTGCCTGAAACTTTTCGCGATTACAATACTTCCTTTTTACTTCGTACAAGGAAGTAAAAAAGAAAAAAAAATGCGGCTGAGAGTTTCATCAGAGAGTATCCAGGAAGGAGAAGAAGTAGGAAAAACTAAAGTCTTCAGAGTTTATCAATTATGAAATCATTTCTAAACATTATATTTTAATGTGCAATGAGTGCATGATGTAGAAGCATGTAAAAAAGTGTTCCATGATAGCAGTTTTGCGAAACAAGTGCACGTGATGGTGACTAAAGTGTCTTATTTTATTTGCCATGAGCATAGTTGGTCAATAAGCATTTCTAACATATGAAGAAAACAAAATGTTTCGTATATAATGGAGGAAAGTTCACATACTCTCTGTCTGTCCCAAATTAGTTACCGCATTTGAATACATTTGTACTGATTATTGATAGTGAAGATTTTATGATTCTGATTGAACATTTTTCAGAAATTTCAAGGTGCTACGTTATCAATTAACAACCTATACTTACCAAGCACTCCCTCTTTAAATCAGTACCAATTTAGTTTATAAAATCCAGGATTCTCACACCCTTAAGGCACGCCTCATTCTGTAAGGACTCTACCGTCAGTAATCGAATAAAACTATGTTCTAGCTAATGAATTGTGAATTCAGTGATCTGTATCGTGTATACGAGGCACTTACGTTAGAAAGTCTCAAAGAAGGCACAGAGTCCTCGAGGCTTTATCTTAATCACATAAACATGATCTTTCGGACATCCTGGCGGTAAAGTCCTTACAACATGGGGCGTGGCTTTTAAGAGCACGCGAACACTGTGAATTTTCTTCGAAAAAATTGTCCCAAAATAAGTGCTACATTTGTGGAATGTTAAAAAGAGAATGAAAACCTAGTTACAGTGTTATATTCATTGTAGAACATTGTACAGTTTTTACTGCTGTCGATCTACTAGCTGAATCGAAAGTTATTTATGACTCCACCTACTTGAAATGTAACAACTAATTCGATACGAAATTTTCAACCTCAGTGTAGCAACTAATTTGGGACAGAGGAAGTATAACATATACTAGCATCAGGATGTTCTAAATATTGATTACGGATATTTCATAAAGCAAATACGTGTTGCAACTATAACACTAAAGAACAGCAAAAAGAAGATCTACAGTATGCTTCAAAGCCACCACTTCGCCTAAAAGCGGCAAAGTAGTTTTATTAAAAAAGTAACGAAAATGAATTCGAACTTATAGAAGACCTTTCTTGAAAATCTTTATACCACAATTTTGCAAGAAGAAACTGGTGGACAATTCGACATAATAGAATAATAAGGGATCGTTTTGTTCTAAGATACAGTCGGCTTTAATTTGATGCCTGTTACACAAAACAGTGAATCTGTAAATTTCTGACTTAAATTATATGTACCCGCATGGTACGGATAGTTAATCTGCTGTGATAAATCGTTCTGCAGTTTGTTTATGAACTTTTGGGAAGCACTCACTCAACGTTTATAGATGTCCCTTTCCCTTTTGTAATATGAAGCAATAGCGTTAAATGTAATGTATTACTGTTATTTATATATGCTTTTATTAGTTATGTAATATTCAGATCATGATTCCCACTCCTAGGTTGTTCCAACTAAATGTGAGTTTATTAATTGACAAATGGATTGGCAAGTGTTTTTCACAAAAATTTATTTTTTAATTTTTTAATCAAAATGTATTTTTATTTGTTACACATACAATAAAACTCTATACATTTAATAATAGTTTAGAATGCTATGTTGTTAATATATACTAGAACGCCCGGGGGTCATACAAAATGACCGCAGTTCTAGATATTATAAATTGTAATTAAAATGATTTGTGCAAAGGTATCTAGTAATTTAAACTGAATTACCCAGGCAGGCGGCGAGGACACCCCTTTGCTTATTGCCTTACGGGGTTCCCCCTTCTACTTGCTTAATTGTTTAAAGTAGAGTGCAATGAAGGAAACCACTGGCGGTACATTTCTTAAGAGCCCACCGCAAGCTCAATCAAGAAAGGTGATTTAAATAATGAAATGGTAATTCACATGTCAAAGATTTCTTTGTACACAACATTTCTTGTGTAGATCTTTCCATCATTTTTAAGCTCGCCTTGCACAGGAACATCCATTATTTTTTATTTTACGTGCGTTGTTTCACGAACTCTTGAACAGGCAACATAAAGTTGACCGTGTTCAAATGCAGGCTCAGGTAAAATTATGCCAACGCGCTTAAACGTTTGGCCCTGAGACTTATGGATGGTCATAGCAAAGGCAAGATTTACAGGAAATTGTCTACGTCTCAATTGAAACGGCAACGCTGTACCGTGGCAACTTCATCCTATTGGCTAGCACAGTTACGCAAGCAACCAATAAACTATCGGCGACAAACAGACACTTAAGCCGCATATATATATGGGGTGAAGTAACATCATCTTTTCCGAAACGGCTGGCTCCTAGGCTTAGCGAAGCACACCGTTGGATTCCGCAGGTCCGTGGCACGTCATTTTAACCATTCGCGTCTTCTTAGGACTTTAATTAGGCGAGATATTAATTAAAAATTAATTTTCCCCTACGTTTTTCCTACAGTCTCCACTTTCTTTCTTGGATTTTCCCTATTAGAGGAATTTGGCTACGTGCTAAATTATTTTTTTCTCGAATATCTACGGAACGGTGTCGATTTGGAATTCGAGACGCGTATCTTCGGATTCCAAAAAGTTCTCCGAATACATCGATACCATTCTCATCTTCGTACGACTTTAATCAGCCGAGATATTAATTAAAAACTGCAAAAAACGTTAATTTCCGCGCTCATTTTTCGAAGTGGTGACAATAAACTATCGGCGACACCCACTTTAGCCGCTTATATATATATATAAAGATTATAACAATTCTTGACACAACACCATATTTTTCATCCTCTTATTCTACAAATATAAAAGATTCTCCAATTTTTGGAGATTTAGATCCTATAGTTTCATTAATGTTAGTTACCAACATGTTATAATACCCCGAAGCCTATTGAGCAGACGGAAAGCGTTACTTACTGCATAGTCTTCCGTAATCTTTCGTCGAATTATTGCATTAATTGGTGTGATTTTTGGAATTTTGCATATGTTACATTCAGTGATATAATGAATTTATGCCATTGACTATTTATATTCTATGTTAATGGTTTAGGATGGCTGTAGCCATCTCAGAATGCGGGGAATTCCTTTTTGTGTATAGGTAATAATTATGTGACGAATATATTATGTTTAGCTCAATAATATTGCATCATATATTTTAAAATTAATAATAATGAAATTATGTAATATAATTATCTGTATATTACATATATTTAATGTTTTCATAATCATTATTTTACAAACATGTTAATTGCGTATATCAATTTTTCCGCATTTCAACTTAACCGGTTTAAACACTGTTGAGACTATTTCGAAAGGTATAATATAGGAAACAGCAGACAAAATAGATTAATATTAGTTAATGTACTTCTTTTATTTTACTTTCGTTCCTGAATTATACAACATCTTGCATATAGAGCAGTATTATAATAATTTTAAAATTCTTCCTATTTGTTTTTATAATAATACACGAATAAAATCCATATTTTGCTTATATCTATTGATATAAGAAAAGAATAGAAAATTCTGTATGCGCATTATTTATATTATTCAAAAAATTAAATTGCAAACAAGAATAAAAAAAAAGCAAACAAGTTTGTGTTCTTTAATTTTTAGTTAGGCAATTAAAATTAACCCTACTCTTTTTTTACACGGTAAATACGTTCCTAAGAAAATCATGAAAACAAAAATCGGGTAAAAAAAATATGCGGCATATGGTAAATTTGGGCAGATATACTCGAAAGTTATAAAATCGTGTAAGATGAAAAGATTTTTCCAAAGAACCGTACAAAAAAGTAATAATCAAAGCCAAAAACAAAAAAGTTCTTTTTTATGACAGAAAAATGTCAGGTGTATACTGTATAGTGAAAATTCACTCCAGAAGTACATGTAAAAATTTAAATTGAAATTAAGAATAAAAATTAATCGAATAGCTTGCATTTGCTGTTGATTGATCCATATCCGGGTTTCATCAGTGATTTAATTTACGTCGATTCGATGGACAAAAAAAAAAAAAAAAAAAAATAGTGCCAGAAGTTTGAAGTTATAAACGTTACCTTCCACCTTCGTCACCTGCTCCACAGCTATTTCGTAAATTTGCAGACTGGATAAATGCCACTCTTCGGTTTGGCGAACCCACTCCTTTAGCGAAATGTTCTTTCTTAACTTTATAAATTCTTTGTTTTTATAAAGTTATAAAAGTTTATAAAGTTTATAAAGTGTTCTGTCTTTGCTTTTTAAAATTATAGTTTTAAAAAATTTGGAGGGCATTTGTGCTAGAATAAAAAGAGTATCTGGTCTTATTGCTGACGCTAGTTATTTGAAAATCGTGTGAAAAGATCGTGTAAAAAAGAGAGTTGGGTGTATATCCTAATTCCAGTGCTGGTGGCTTTAAGCTGGCAAATTGCTTTTTTAAACATTTTTAACTGATATTTCTTTGGCATAATGAATGCTCAGAGTATTTTTGTGCTTTTCTCAAAGCACTTGCAAAACATTCAAATTTGCATGACGTTATTCGGGCATTAATATTAAGGAAAAAGGTTTCATTGGAAGCTTTAAAGTCAAATTGTCTTGAAGTTTTGATTTCGGACTAAGCATGAAATTTCGTCGCCAGCATTTCATCTCTTCGTTCAGAAACTTTAGAAATTATAAACAGCCTTTGTATGTCACCTTCAACAAATTCACAGCAAAACAAAAGAGAAAGGCGTTAGAATAAAACATATAAATATGCAAAGCTTCAACCTTGTGTTTGGCGGCGTAGATTTTTAACTAGATCTCTATTGATTTCGTACCAACATGTTATAATACCCCGAAGCCTATTGAGGGTTAGGTTAGGTTAGCTGCGTGTTAGGTTAGGTTTTGTAATGAATGATCCACTAAAATCAAGTCCAACTTTAAGAAATGCTCTTCCAACACTAAATATACTAGAAGGCAAGTCTCCTATGATGGTATGGCATGGTTGCGACTTCAGGTTTAAGCAAGTCAAACATTTAGGTAGAATTGTTCGGACTGCATCCCTTCCAGGGGGTATACAATACTTTTGACGGATACAACACAAAATAAGTAGATGGCCACTATGTAAATGCATTTTGTGATGATATTGTATCAATAGCGTAGTGAAATGATGTTTCTTTGGCATAAGAATTTGACGTTTTTGATTGTGATCTAAGTTAGAGTTTGTTAACCCTCCTCCTACTCTAATAATTCCCTCTCCATTAAGGAAAACATTCATTGGAATCAGTTTATTGTTTTAAGGCAAGGAAAGTCTCATTTGTAAGTAGTTGTATTCAAGCTTGAATTCTGATTATTGAATGAGCTTAGGTATAGATTTAGCTGCTTCTTCAAGCTCTCCAGGTGATAACACACCTTTGGTTTTTTGAATCTGTGCTTGTATTTTGCAATTTCTAATGAATCTTGAACACCACGAAATTATTCTAATGCATTTTGAAAACAATGATTATTTTGAAATAACTTCTAGCATAGCAGTAACTTCAGGTGTATATGCAATAGTGATATTGACTGACAGAAACGATTTCTTTTCTTCGCCTCTGATATCATCTACACATGCTTCCTGTAGATCTCTAGTCAAGATGGAGCATATTATGCTGATACAACCATTGCGGACCATGCCACCACAAAATGTGACTTTTCAGTTTTAATGCAGAAATACGTCTGGAGGCACAATCTGCTGAATTTTCTTGATTTTCACGTAATTTCGTGAAGCTTCTGAAGTTGAGTCTTGAATGTTTGATATTCTGTTAGCAACAATTCTTTCCCACCTTTGAGGAGATGAACTAAGCCAATGTGAAAGTGTTTTTGAGTTTGAATATAAAATAGTCTAATTAATGCAAATATTCTTCCTTAAGGATGTTGAAACAACTTTAAAGAGTGCAGAAAGAAGAAGCGCTGCACAGAGTTCGAGCCTTGGCAAGACTCGAACTATCTTTCAGGAGCAACGTTTAAGAGTCTTTACAGGAGTAACTTTTGTTTTTGAAGAAATCAATGAAACGTGGAATATTCCATTTTCGAATATGCTCTTAGATAAAACACTGCAGCATAGGCATGTTCAAACGCATCTCAAAAGCCAATTAACTGAATATTTTTAACAGAACTGTTTTTCATCATGAATCGTGAAATCTTGATTTCAGATAAATGTTGAATTTGAGATTTAAAGAGATTCCATACTTGGGAAATATCATTGGATAACAAATTATCCCATTAACTATTTTTCTTACATAAATGCTGCATTAAATTTTTAATTGAATCGCTGTAGGTGATAAAAACCCAAGAGGATCATGAATTTTCGCGATAGTGACAGAAGTTGACGTTTTGTTAAACCACCATCCATAGGTGGGTTTATTCTAATTCTGAATACATCTTCTTTAACATCCAAAATGATTCCTAGAATTGTATGGATTTGACTTTCTTTACTCTGCCAAAGTTCCCTTGGGCTTCTTAGTTCTTGGGGGTAAAAATTCAATGACTGACGGTTCATTAGATACCCATTTTCTTATTGAAAAACCGCCTTTCTTCATTAATTCAATAATTTGTGAGACTAACTGTTTTTCTTCCTCATTATTCTTCGCTCCTGTGAGAACATCATCAACATAAGTATCTTCCAGTATGACTCTAGAAGCTTCTGGAAAATTCGTTTGTTCCTCTATGGCAAGTTGTTTTAATGTCCGAATAACCAAATATGAAGCACAAGAAGTGCCACACGTAACTGTCAGAAGTTGGAATTCTTTAAGCGGTTCTTCAGGATTTTCTCTCTAAACGATTCTCTAGAAATCAACGTCATTTTTATTGACTAGGATCTGTCGGAATGTTTTCTCAATATCTCCAGTGAGTGCGATACAAGGAGTTCTAAATTTCAATAGGATGTCAAACAATTCATTTTGAAGTTTCGGACCAGTATGAAGAACATCATTTAAAGAAGCTCCTGAATCAGACTTTGCAGAACCGTCGAATACGGCCCGTAATTTGGTAGTTTCATTTTGATTTCTAGCAACTCAAAATGATGTAAATAGAAAAATTCTGGCTAGTACCTCTAGCCAAAAATTGATATAAAAGCTGATTTTGAGATATAACTTTTGGGGTAGACTGTACTTGACTTTCGACAGAAAGTTTTTTATCAGTTCGAGAAGTACGGAGAACTGTGTGATGTTTCAATTTACATGCCCTGCAAGAGGTAGTGATTCGGCATGAGGATACACAAGGATTTGGTCTCAAACAGTTAAAACAAGGGTTTTCTTTTCGTATGAAGTTCCAACGCTCACCAATATGCATTTTAAGAAATTTCTTGCACTTATGTAAAATGCGTGGTAATTGGCAAAGTGCATAAGAATCCTGCCTTAACTTTACATTTGTTTTAAGAGCAAAAGTTTTGTTAATGGGTTTTACTGATTTGTCTAGAATATTATAATTTCCCTTTACGCTCTGAAGGCTGCTAGCTTGTTTTTCCAAAAACGAAAGAAATTTTTTTAAGTTGGAAATGTTTTATTCCCTAGCGTTAATTCCCACTTCATTTTAAGTAAATCTTCTAGCTTATCTCGTAACTCAAATATCAGAAGAATATCGACTAAATGATTGCATTCTAGACCAAGTGTTTTAAAATTCCGAATAACTTCATTGCAGATTTTTATTATTGTTCGAATGGAATCAGATGTTGGTTTTACAAATTTTAAATTAAATAATTTTCTACACTGTGAAAATTCCAATTCCGTTTGGTTATCATATCTGTCGAGTAAAGTGCCCCAAGCATTTTTATAATTTTCAGAGGTTATTGCGAATCCCCTAATAAGTCTTGCAGCATCAGACGAAACTGCACTTTGAAGATATTGCAATTTTTGAATGTCAGTTAAAGATAGATTAGAATCAAAAGAACTTAAAAATGTAAATTTAAAACTCAACCAGGATTCAAACTGGCCAGAAAAAGTTGGAAGATCATACATCAGAATCTTTATATTCACATAGTGTGTGGCAGATTTTACCGTCTTATCCTCACTGAGCTGTGATTCTTTATTAAATAAATTTAGGTATGTTTCTATTTTAACTAATGATTCGTCTGCCAAATCCTGAGCCTCAGACAAATTTTTACACTCAGATTCTTCATCAAAATCTTCAAAAATAGAACATCCATAATAATATTCCTCAAGCTTGTCACGACATCTTTGCAGATTTGATTTTAATGTAAGAATTTTCTCTAAATTTTCTGACGTTAAAACATCGTCAACAGTTACAGGAAATCTTCCAATTTGCTTGATTTGAGTGCGATACATTAAAGGAACTGATGCTTTCCTTTTTGACATATTTATTTTACTTTAAAGAATAAATTAACGTACAGAATAGTTATGTGCAGATGTCTTGCAAACTTCAAATATATATTTAAAAAATGTATAATAGAAACCAGAGTTTAAGAATGAATTTTACATGAACATAATCTGAATACAACTAAAACTTCCCTATAGTTTTTTATTTACAACTTAAAATGCATACTTCAATTATTTTAACCAGGTAACTTTAATGGAATACTATACCCACCAGCGGCCGAGCGGTAAAGTCGCTGAACACTGGTAGTTCGGTCCGAGGTTCGAATCCCGCGAACGGACTGGCTGCATGGGGTTTTCGTGGTTTTCCTCGTGTGTAACGTGTAGACGAGTCAGTTCCCCTTAGAACGTCCTCCACGAAGGCATCCCTCCCCTTAGGCAGATAGCCCTAGTGTGCTTTGCCATAATTAAATACACCACACCTTAATGGAATACTAGAATTGGATTTTCGGCTTTAATATTATATGCCATACGTGTGTACCGCACCATAAAGTTCATAATTACATTTTAGTACATGATTTACATGTACATTTACTGTTTGCGACATATAGTACATTTACCGTCTTACAACATAGGACATGTTCGTGTATTCGAACCAGACGGTTTATTGAACCAAAACGATCGCTTCCCGATGTGGTCCGATTAGCCAGAATCGACTGTATTTCCTGTCTCATGAAGTCACGTGAAAAGCAATCGAGAATTAAGTGTTGCGTTTCTATTTCAGTCACAAAAGCTTAAAAATTGTAATGTTTCGCCAGTATTTCGATTAATGTGAATAGAGCGAAATATACAATCACTAATTGCCTACGGAGAGGGAATTCCTCGTTGATAAAAAGGTAAGGAAAATTGATCGATATTGCCATCACACAAGAGAAAAACCCAAATATACAGCCAGCTCTTTTACTTAAATGCAAAAATACAGGCCGAATTACCAGTATTCAGCGATCTTAATTTCACTTCAGGTAGGACGCGCAATATTCAAGCCAATTTCTGATTGTGACGCATAATTGTATATCGCTGTACTTTTTGTGAGATATATATGTTAGAGCATGGTGAGTTTATGAACGCATACTGTTTAGAATGTGAGTGATACAAGTTACTTGCCAGAAGGTTATTTCATATTTTAGTATTTAATTATGTTATTTCTTGAAATAATCTTTTCTCCTCTACACTGCTCAACCATTATAGGATTTACGAAACTGGAAATTTTAATTTCGATTTTGTTTATGTATTTTATGTCCTGTGTGAAATTTATGCAATTTTTAGTAAATAGAAATAAATAGAATTACATATCACAAGAACAAGTAAAAAATATCTAACAAGCAGGCTAATTACTTGAATAACAGTAATAAATGCGAGAGCTAACAAAGAAAACAAAAGGTATTATTAAACATACATATTAGCATTACAAACATCTTTCATTTATGATAATAATATAAATTAAATAATTATAAAGCATACAAATTATATTTTTTAATAAATTACATTAATAATAGTTTAAATGTCTGAACTAGAAAATTTAAGAGTGCAAAAAATGATTCCATATCAAAGTGTGTTAAAGTGTGCTAGAAATATTTTTCGTTTATTAAAGCAATCATGTAAATAAATGCTTGCAGAAATTAATAGTTAAATTTAAAAAAAGTTTAGCAAGCTTTTCTATTATAACAACATTACTATGCATTTGGAACACTGACGTATAAATTGTAAATAAATTCAAATTATTATGCTAAGAAGTTTTTCTAAAATGTATCTAGAAAAAAGGAATTAGATAAACAATACTGCAAATTAATATAATCAATCAGGCATCTCAATAAATAAAAGTTTTTTTTTAACCAAAAACTAAAAATTAGGATGCAAAAGTTTGTGTAATATACTTGGAAATATCTGAACATATAATTAGTTAGAAACATACAATTAAATTAATAACAAGCTAATTAACAGTAACATTAAGCTTAATTTCATTCCTAAAACAAGCAATCGATCAGAGCTCCGCATAACTGATTTACGTTGATTCGCTATTTTACGTAGATTTGCGTATAAAATAAAAGTTGCACTTGTGAAACAAGTGAATAATGTACTGATAGTCAACAGGAATTAAAATACAGTGGTTAAAAATATAACTACTTGTCAGAAGGTATGCAAAGTTGATATGGCTAGAGAAATTGAATGATTATAGAAAACTCATAAAGTTAAGCGCTACAGTGTGAAAAGAAAATTCTGGAATAAACATGTTAAGAAAATTAGATGGAGAAATAATCCTTAATTTATTGATATCCATATAAACTCTTATGCTTTTAGGAAAATGCAACATATAATTTGCACCGAGGTATCAATCACCGAAACTGAGTTAATTTATTTTCTTATTTTTTTCTTATTAGAGGGATTTGTAAAAAGATATGCTAAGGTAAAGGTGAAAATTTTTGCAATATTTTTAAAGAATAAATTAAAAAAGTATTTTTACTTCATGAACTGAAATTTTTACGCTACATTTTTATACAGTAAATAAGTACAAAAAAAGAAAGAGCTGGGGGATCACTGGGACTAGAAACTCGGGTCGAACTACCAATGTTTAGTGACTTTTCCACCACACCTTTTGAAATTAGGCTGAGCAATATATTAAAGAAAATAGAAGATACAGCACACATAAGAACAAAAGTGGGCTGAATTAGAGATTTACATGTTTGGTGAATGAGTTAAACTTACCTGTATGCCATTATGAAATATTATTAGGAATGTAGCATAAAAGCATGAGTGAAGAAGGCAATGGCAATCGAAATCATTGTAATCTAAATGTATATCATTATCAGTATCTGCTATTAATTTCAATAGTGCTGAAAAAATTATAAATGAATTATATTATAAATCACACGAACTCGTTGCATTATAAATTACAACAGTTAGAAATATTATTAGCGTGATTTAGCGACCATCTTTGTTAACAAATAATTTCAAATAATTAATTTTACAAATAATTCAGCCTGAAACTAGGTTGGAAAATAAGCTACATGCTGAAGATTAAGCTTTGCCAAGGTGTTAGAAACATCTTCTGTTAACTAGAGTTGTGATGCAAGAATTTGTAAAAATTATCATTTAAATATAAATTGGCATAAATACAATACAAAGTATATAAATTCTACATACAGTGCAACAATATGTGAAAAAGGAATGGATTAAAAGGGAACTGAAAATCCCAAGATATGAATATAAAGGAGTTTTTTTTTTTTTTTTTATTTATTTATTTATTTATTTTGTGTGTTAATTATGAAATTTTGCTGACGCTCATAATTATTAATTTATTAATTAAATGTATATTAGAAATTAAATGTATACCAAAGTACATCAGATGGAAAACAGATTAAATATTTAAACGTTTCTAGTATTAAAATATGGAATTTGTAACAAAGTTAAATAACCTTAAAATAACTTCAATGATTAAAAATGGAAAGCTTAATACGGGAATATATTGCAATAATATTAGTGTGAATTTATAACGACTTAAGAAGTCCAATTTTTAGATTTAATTAAGATAATTTTTATAATTCAATTAGAACTGTTTACCTAAAATGGTAAATTTGAAAGTTAAAACCATTCTGCTATCTAAGAAGATTTGTTAATATTTATCTAGACAAGAAACTTATTTAAGGTGAGCTACAAATCCGATATTTGATAACGTTGATTATGTATCAGTTTTGTGTATGTCATTAATCTATCAATTTTACTATTCAAAACTGATATATATATATATATATATATATATATATATATCAGCGACTAAAATCTACAACTTGGAAAGTTTTTAATTCTTACAGAGAATAAAAAAGATCTGGCTCATCATTCCTTTAAGCATCATAAAACTTTAAAATGAGTGTAAAAGAAATTTATTTTTTAGCACACGCCAAATTAATATTTGTTTTACATGCACAATTTTTACAATATTGATAAATGAAAAAAAAGGCTTGCAGTCTCAATAGAATGTCCCATTAATGGCGATAAACGACTTTTTGTAGCACCCAATCTTCTTGGAAAGAAATGGGGGACAGGAAACTTCGCGCAGTTCGTAGATTAGAAAAGGGGGGCACGGGGATTTTCGATCAAATTTGGCGCAGTTCGTACCCTACCACGTTTGTAACTTAACGAGCCGTCCGGTGTAGCACAATAATACAGCCCAGTCTCATCAGCATTGCAGATGTCATCTGCTGAAAAATTTTCAAGAAGCTCGGGCAGTTTTTTTTAATTGCATTCTTCAGCATTTGCACTATCAGCACTTTCTTTCTCGCCATGTGCTTTCTTGAATTTTATGCCATAGAGACAACCAACCGTCCGTAGCTTTAAAGTCATCGTGGCCCAGCTTTTTAGCGAGTTCTTCTGCTTTGTATTTTAACATTGGGCAGCTTACTCGCACAGATCGTCCAGTTATGATATTTTAATAAATAACAAAAGAAAAAATCTGAATGTTTTAGATTTTAACGTTTGTCCTTAAGAGTTTGTTAAGTTTTTTTTTATGCTGTTTGTATGCAAATTGTTTAATGCATATAATTCTAAATTAAAGCGTAGATGATACATCTCTCTCATTTATGAATCTTTCTGAAAGCATTAAAAGACGCATTAACAGTGCTTTATTGTATTGTCTCTTTTAATGCGGAATACAATTTTCAAAGGCTCCTTGAACAATACTGGATGACGAAGCATGCTTTCCAAAGAAATGCTATTCAAATTAATAAAATAAAACTATACAGAAAAGTTTAATCTGAAAAATTTCAGATTTTAACAACAAATTGTTTGTTAAGGTTATTTAGGCTCTCTCTCTGAGCTCGCAATCTAAAAATTTGCTCTTACACTCACTCCTACTAAACT
The DNA here is from genome assembly GCF_044657685.1 of Stegodyphus dumicola. Classification (NCBI taxonomy): domain Eukaryota; kingdom Metazoa; phylum Arthropoda; class Arachnida; order Araneae; family Eresidae; genus Stegodyphus; species Stegodyphus dumicola. The sequence goes on along the minus strand of NC_140771.1, from coordinate 261,542,888 downwards.
ACATTTTTTTCGTTTTTAGCTTGTAGAGACATTAGAATTTTTTGGAAGCAGGGAAGATGAAAAATTAGCAACGCCTTCAGCGGGAATCGAACCACGGACCTTTGGAATACGCGCCCATTGTGCAGAGCACCACACCACGAAGGCACGCTAAGAAGGCGGAGAAATACTACCGACTGGGGTTTTAGGGGACACAGTCGCCAAATCCTGGGTGTGGAGAATCTTCATCCATTACCCCTTTAGTTCGAGCGTCACTGTAGAGATATTCGGTATTTTTTGGAAGCAAGAAAGATGAAAAATTAACAACCAACGCCTTCGCCGGGAATCGAACCACCGTCCTCTGGAATATGCGCCCAGTGTGCAGACCACTACACCACGATGTCACGCTAAGAAGACGGGAGAAATACCTTATAAGTTGAATTATGTTTTATTATTGAACATCATTTTCCTCATATATTTAGAATTTTCAGTGAGGAGTGAAGTCTGGGGCCTATATTTTTATATTTCTTTCAGCATTCTCTCATTTTATCATGCCAGTATTCACTTTTCTTAGTAAGGTGGCTAAGAAAAAGTTTAATAGCCTTTTTATTATCAACTTTTATGTGCTTTATTTATTAAAGACCAAGTTCTTTGCACTTACGGCACGTAAAATTCAATTCAACAGCAAAATCACAAAATATTTAACAAGAGCATGACTTTAGGTATCTCGATAGAGTGTTAGAGATTACAATACATATTTATATATTTCTTATATATTATACCTTTAGAATCTAGCCGCTGGTGTGTCCATACCTTCCAAAAAGGTGTTAAAAGTTTCTTAAAATACCCTTTTAAGAGAGATTGATGGTAACTCCATTTTTCTTCCACTTACATCGCTAAACACAAGCATAAAATTACACCTTGACTGGAATGCGCTTCCAATCATACGATAAAAACGTTCTCTCTCAATTTGTTGTCTTCCATAATAATGATAAATGCTAATTAACTTTACGTACATATGAGCAATTATTTATTATTTCCATAATAATGCTAACTGCTAATAAACTATATCGCGGTTTTCCAGCAAACCAGAAACGTGAATTAATATTGCCTATTCCAAACCTGACCTGTGCCATTAAAACCCTCAAAATTACAGACCTAGCAGCCCTGAAATCTTTGTTATCAAATATATACGAATTTATGTTGCTTCAACACTTAAATGTATTCCTCCGGAACCAAAATTTCAATTTTGATGATAAGTTTGAATTTCGAAAAAAAAAAAAAAAAAAACACTGTACGACTCAGTGGTATTCTGTACTACTGTACGACTCAGTAGTATTCTGTACCATTGTCAGCTTTTACTGACAGTGGAGTGCATTCATGAGGGTTTCCGCAATAAAAGACTTTAAATTTTAATTTTTGTAGATATGTAAGATGTTTTAAATTTAATTTATTTATTAATATGTAACGAAAGAGAAGCAAGCATACACTGTTTGCTGAATGAAAAACAGAGCAAAATTATTTTCAAGTCACGTTATGCGCTTTTACTTATGATTAATAAAGTGAAATTGAATTTTTCGACAAAAGTTTAGATTCGAAAGAGTGAAGAATTTTATAGTCAAATATAATCTAAATAATTACTACCCACCAGTTTTTTTGTATTCTCTTCCATATAAAAAAAAATTTAAAAATTACCTTCAAAAATTACCTTTTTTCAAATGCGAAGTTATTTTCGAATATTAACTTTTTTTTTTTTTTTTTTTTTTTTTTTTTTTTTTTTTTTTTAATAAAACTGCTTTTCTTTTAGGAGCGAAGCGGTGGTTTTTGAAATGTGATTAGCTCATTATATACTCTGTAGCTAGGTTGTCTCTAGAATGCGTTTGGCTACCGAATGTTCTTGCGTTACGTTTCGAAGCTTTGATTTACAACCTGAGTGACGGCAATTCAATTAATCTAAAATTGACGGAAATTGTAACAAAAACGAAAAACGTTAACTAGACATTTTCCAAAGAAACATGCATAAACCAACATGGTTTTCCAATTAACAAACAATAAGCAATTCGACAGCTTGGAAGCTTTAACGGAAAATGAAATTAGACCGGATAGAACACCGAGTTGCGTTTTATTCTGCAATTTGTATAACGCTAAACAAAATGATTTATCAATAAACCTAGTTAAATAACAATAGAGCTTATTATTAATTTTACCCAAATATAAATTTGGATTTGTAATAGGCTTTGCTGTATTTAATTTGCAGGCAAATTTCCGCATTTTAATAAAGAGTTACCGATTGTTATTGAAATGATGATTAATAATGCCAAGAATCATCATCAGGATTCAACCTCTCTACACCAGGACTGCAAAGAACGCTAGAAATGTCCATAAATATTTGCACAAAATTTACTTCTGAACATCTCTTTCAGTACCAATATTTTCGAAACTTTATCCAATGAAGGTAATGTACCACATGAAAAAAAAATAATAACTTCCCTTCTGAAACATTTTATTCGCTGAAGAAATAAAAAGCTTTGTTATTATCGCTGCATTTCGTTTTCAAGTTAAAACTTACGAATTCTTTGCGACATTTCTCTCGTAAGTATTAGCCGCATTGGCCTTATATTACTCCCACTTACACTCTTCCTTTATTGGTTTTAAATTCAACAAAGTAGATGAGCCTTTCCGGGAAGGATGCCTTCAAGAAGGACCTTTCTGAGCGGTCTGAATCGTATTTATGTTTTATAGAAAACAAATATAAAACACATATAAACTACAGTGAAAATCATGCAGACAGCCGGCTGGATTCAAAATCCTGTCACACAACCACAACCTGTATTCGGCGGTCTTTACCACTCGACCAAAACAGTGTTCTACACTCGGCCACTTACACTATTTTCCATCACTTTACATTTGTTGTATATATACGAAATAGCGTAGTGCACTTCTTAGAGACCCAAAAGTTTAGTCGTAATAAATATGGATACCACGTAAATGTCGAACAAAACAATACAACATAATTCGAACAGAAGTTCATTCGAACATTCGACATCACGCTACAAATCACACAATTTGATTATTTTGTGAGTATGAGAATCCCATATCTTTCTTCACTTACAGATCATTTGCATAAACTATTACCCCATTAACATAAACAATTATACCGAAAGCTTAAATAACTGAAGGACATGTACATTGAAATTTATCATACGAAAGATTGAAGCAAAATGAATACACTTTTTAAGAAATAATTAGTTTTTAAAGCACCATACTCTTAAATATTCTATTTAAATCATATTTACACAGACATTATATAGGAAGCCGCTATTAAAAAGAAAAATTACAAATTGTTTTCATTATAAAATTTGCTATTATCCCGAGAAATAATTATGATTTATAAAATAAAATTATTGCTTATTGAATTTACTCCTTCTCTTCTTTTTCATCATAAATAAATTATCACATTCTTTAGTGAATCAAACCTTAAATATACTAATTTTTCTAACAGGAAAAAGAACACATATAAAATTGCTTCCTTCATGCAGGATTTTCAATATGCATGCCAGATTATTTTAAATATAAATCTATTGACTCTCGGGTTGTTGAGATAAATACCGGAATCGTATATTGAGAGAAACCATAGATGCCTCCCAGTCACTTGCAGGCCCTCTCAGCTCACAATTCATTTAGTGCACTGCTGCCTCAGAGATTCCCGCAATTGCTTACTAACAAATGATTTGCTTAGTAAGAGCTGTATGAGTATTTTTATTAAAAGCTGTGTATTAAGAGTTTATTAAGAGCGTATGAGTATTTTTATTAAAAGCTGTGTATTAAGAGTTTATTAAGAGCGTATGAGTATTTTTGTAGAACGTTGCAGAAATGTAAAATATTCCTTCGGGTGAAAAACATTTTACCACGTTATTGTAATGTGTTCGTTTTGGGAAGAATAAATTTTACCAAGAAATTATCGGTTGTGCTTCTAGTCCATTCAATTAAGTACGAACCTTTACTCACGACACAATATGGCACTGGAAAATGAAGTATTCGACAAAATACGATATTTGAAAAATATATGTAAACTATGAGGAACTTTAAAAATACAGATAATGACGAAACATCCATTGATAAGGGTTGGATTCAAATTTCAAATTATTTCACAGAAAATAACTCTATGATTCTGTGATTAATGATTTTCGCAAAAAAAAAAAAAAAATTTTTTTTTCTTGTCCGCATCTCACAAATGTTGTAGAATTTGAACTTCGTTTATTTTTTATCCGATACCAATGCAGCTACTGAAAGGGTTTTATTCTGATAAATATTTTATGTACTACAGAAATTTGGCACTGAAACTATAATACTGTGAAGGCAATGGTTATTATTCAGTGCAATTTCGAGAGCAATACTTGCGATGAATTAACAGAAAAAATTTAAAATTACTATGAGTTACTTGAAAAGATCCATTTCATTTCAAAACGCAAATAACCATTTGTAAAAATTATTTATACCTAAATAAAGTTCTTACCGTATTTGTGTGTTTCAGTTGATAACGAAAGCGATAATTAGCATTATAGTTTATCTATAAGCAAAGATAACGTTCTTTATAATGACTGTCGGAAATATTGGCCGTCATCAATATATAATTCCTGTGGCTGAGGGACAGATTGTGACAAACAACAGACAGCATACGTATAGAACTCGGAAAAACAGCCATCGTTTTTCGACTTTTAGCATCCCTAATGATGTCAAATGCGGGGGTACACTTACAGGCTTTAACACCGCAGCTGATAATCTACACTCATGTCCATAAATTAAGGATAATTCGGAGTCACGCGGAAATCGAACTCTAAATTATATATATCCCCTATAAAATCACTACACACATCTTCAAGAATCATATGCAGATTTCAGGAAGTAACCAGATGTCACCGATGGTACGTCACAATGACGAGAGTGTAAGAGAGTGATATATAAGGAATACAGGCAAAGAAGTAAAATTCTTCGCAGGCGCTTTATAAGCATTTCAGTGCAATAACCGAATAGTTATGACACAAAGGACGCATTTGGATGATTTCTTTGTCTAGGGGACATACAATGTATTGACAATCATACCAACCATGTAATATTTTTTTTTCTGTAAATAGGTTGTTTTTTGTAATTTGCTCCAGGGAGAAAAAATAGCTAATTTTTTTAATAATATCAAACATATAGCATCTTTTTTTGCTCTTTACCTTCTAACTCTTCCTTTGCCTGATTTTGCATTATCCTTAATTTATAGACATGAGTGTATTAGACTTAGTTGTGGGGAATCTGGGATTTAAGCATGTCGAAAGTGGCGGCTCAACTCGCCATCCTCGCGAAATGATGTATGCAAGACACAGTCCACAGCCACATGAATTGTAGAATTATCGGTCGTCTGGAATGTGGGCGTACCGAACTGGAAGCATCAGACGAACTTGGAATTGCCCAGAGTGTCATCTCCAGGCTCTGGCAACGATTCCAAGATGATGGTAATGTGAATAGACGTTACAGCACGGGTCGCCCCAGAGTTACAACGCCGAATGAAGACCGGTATTTGGCAGTTACTGCCAAAAGAAACAGACGGGGCACAGCCTCAGACCTGTCTCGTCAGCTCTCTTCAGCCACTGGTACGACAATTTCAAGGCACACCGAGTACAGACGCTTAGGGCAGATTGGTCTATATGCTCGTAGACCTGTCAGATGCCTTCCACTTACTGCAACTCACTGTCTCCTGCGGTTAGCCTGGAGTAGAGAGCATGCATTGTGGACACCGCAACAGTGGGCTTGTGTGATGTTTTCCGACGAGTCCAGGTTTAGCTTGCAGTCTGATTCTCGCCGGACTTTCATATGGAGAGCTCCAGGTACCCGTTACCACCAAGACATCATTGAACGACACCGTTACGGTGGTGCAGGATTGCTCGTTTGGGGTGGAATTATTCTGGGTTCCAGAACTGACCTGAATGTTCAAATTGGAACCATGACAAGCCAAATCTAACGGGACGTCATTCCGGAACAACATGTACGTTTGTTTCGGGGCGCCATGGACGCACGATTTGTCGATGACAACGCCCGTCCTCACCATGCAAACATCGTAAGCGAATGTCTTCAGTCGGAGGATATCACCCGTATGGACTGGCCAGCATTCTCATCGGACTTGAATCCAGTACAGCACGTGTGGGACATGCTTGGCCGACGAGTTGCAGCCCGTCAACCTCCTCCTACATGTCTATCGGAACTTCGGAGAGCATTGCCTTTTGAGTGGTGTAATATCCCCCAAGATCAGATCGATAATTTGATACTCAGCATGTCTAGGCGTTGTACGATTGTATTGCATCGTCTAGGGGACATACAATGTATTGACAATCATACCAACCATGTAATATTTGTTTTTTGTAAATAGGTTGTTTTTTGTAATTTGCTCCAGGGAGAAAAAGTAGCTAATTTTTTTAATAATATCAAACATATAGCATCTTTTTTTGCTCTTTACCTTCTAACTCTTCCTTTGCCTGATTTTGCATTATCCTTAATTTATAGACATGAGTGTATTAGACTTAGTTGTGGGGAATCTGGGATTTAAGCATGTCGAAAGTGGCGGCTCAACTCGCCATCCTCGCGAAATGATGTATGCAAGACACAGTCCACAGCCACATGAATTGTTGCAAAAAATCATAATTTAAACAGGTGATACGACTGAAAAAATAATACGACTGAAAAACTTTTAGATGATTTGGATCACTATGTACCATTAAACAATTTGAAACAGAAAATTAAAGAAATAACCAAATTTAAAAGATGAGGCCTGGTTGTCACCTGCGAATCTTACAACGATGTCAACCTCCTTAAAACAACAATTATAGATAGCTCAATAGATAATATTTCTCTTCGAATCTCTTTACCAAGACTTCGAAAATGTAACTTTCACAATGCACCAGCCCATTAGACGGATCAGGACATTTCTGCATTAATATCTTCGTTAATAGATACATCCAACCATTCTTTCACCCTACTTTTCAAACTTTCAGAAAGATCAGAATCTACAACAAAGTGGGTAATTGAATTTTCTCCCACGGTTTTTGAACTTCTTATCAATATGAAATTAATTGCAATAGGTTGGAAAACTATTCGAGTCACCGAGCACTTCGGAATTCGTCGAAGCAACAATTGTGAAGATTTCGCTTCTTCAGGGAAATTCTGCACTTTTTCAACTCATTGTCTATACTGCGGAGATAATCATCATATCTCGCAATGTCAAGCTCCAGCTCCAACCTGCATTAACTGCCAAGTCAATAACATCTATTTTAAAACCAATTTTCATATCTATCATGCTGCAAATGACGTTCACTGCCCTTCTTATCAATTAGAAGTCTCGAAAATTAAATCAAGAACATACTACTAATGGATTCTCATAAACAAATAAGAATATTACAAATAAATTTACAAAGAGCTTGTGCCTTTTTACCGAATGCTGTACAATTTGCAAAAGAAGAAAATATCATTTTCATCTTTGCACAAGAACCATATATTACTTTGGAAATTGGAAGAAGAAATTAGAAACAAGGAAATTGGAAATTCCTTCGGGACTATTTTATCACCTTTCGCATTCATATAAATCTGCTATAATTTACATTGGGCCTTTAACTCCAATAACAGTTGAAACAGCTCAACATACAATAACTATCAAATTAGAATTTCTTATTCATCCTTTATTTTGTGCCTCCATTTATGCTCCTACATCAATAGACTTGCAAGAGATACTTATAGAACTGGACTCAATTCAACCTCCAAATTCAAATCACATCATTGCAGCAGACTTCAACGCACCTAGCTTTGTATGGGGAGCGCTATTTGAAAATAATAGAGGTAAATTACTTTTAGAATTTATTCAAGAAAAACGACTTACTATTTGAAATAACGCAAATAGTCCACCTACATTCCTGACATTAAGAGCACAAGGTTGGATTGACTTAACTCTCGCAACGCCTAAAATAGCATCTTTAATCTCAAATTGGAAAGTTTCTGAAATAGAATCTTTTAATGATCATCGATTCATCACCTTTGAAATACAATCTGATTTCCCTTTTAGTAAAAAACGTAGCTTCACAACTCAATATGGTGGACACAATAAATTTATAGTATCTAATCTACAAAATTACTCTGCCAGTATTCTTCATTCCTTAAAAACAGCCTCTTCAAAAGCAGAAGTCAATACCTCTGTTTCATACCTCATAAATAGTATAACAGAGATCTGTAACGCCTCATATAAACAATGCTCAAGTACCAAACAATTAAGTACTTATGGTGGAACCAAAATCTTGCAATAGAAAAGAAAAAGTAAGAGCTCTCAAAAGAAGACAAAAAAAAAAAAAAAAAAAAAAAAAAAAAAAAAAATGGTTAAGAACCTGTAAAAAGGCCCGCCTAATATCAGATGTTACACCGATTGCCTATTCCCTAAACCGCATTAGAATGCTTGAGATTTCGTCTACAGGATTTGGACCTTTCATCAAGCAATCATTTAGACTTTATAATGCTCGACGCATCGAATACAAGCCTAATCTTCGTTTTATTACAGGATGTTGTGGTAAATAATGGCCCCCGTCATTCTTTACTGATTTTGGGACAATTTCTCTAACATCTTCCGATAGCCATTCGTTAATTTAACTTTCTCAATTTTCTCGTAGTAGCAAAGAGCCTCTTTTCTGCAATCTGCAAGTCAGAGGGAATTTCAGGGCGAATTTTAGAGTCCAAGGTAAACGCATGCAGTATTTACCATCTCCGGTTCTGCGAAGGCCCCTAAGAAACTGCTCTTGCCCTGCTTTGTCTTCTGCGACCACGGAAATGCTCTGCGCATCATCTGCAATGCCCATAGTTTCCTAACTTCCACATAACGGAAGGTTCCATGTCTTGAATAAGAAGATTCATAACTAACATGGATGGGGTATCCTCAAAACTTTGGATAATCGTAGTATCCAAACAGGTCCTTTCTAACAGGTATTCCTGTTAGAAAGGTTGGTGGTGGTCGCCCGAGGACGACAATTGCAGAGGATGACCGATATATCGTCCTGCAGGCGAAAAGAGGCCGGCAGCAGTCAGCAAGCGCCATTGCTCAGACTGTACAGCAACGGGGCGACAAGTCTCGCGGTTTACTGTGGCCAGACGCCTTCACAAAGGGGGCCTATTCGCCGCCGTCCTGAACCCCGCCTTCCTTTGAAAGTTGGTCACCGACGCCACCGTTTACAGTGGTGCAGAGAGCACAACTGGACAACTGATCAATGGAATCGTGCCCTCGTTACAGATGAGTGTCGGTTCAGTACCAGAAGCGATTCTCAACGCGTTTTGATTTGGAGAGGGGTCAAGACCCGGTTTTATCCCAGTAACATCAAGGAAAGACACCATAACGGTGGTCCTGGAGTTCTTGTCTGGGGAGGCACTTTGCTAAACGGGTGAACTGAGCTCCACGTTTTCGACAAAGGGTCTGTAACCGGGGGATCGCTATTGTGAGGAGGTACTCCTTTCCCATGTGCGTCTGTTCCGAGGTGCCATTGGCCCAGACTTACATTTTATGGATGACAATGCACGGCCACATCGGACTCTTGCTGTTGAGGAGCTACTGGAAAGTGAAGATATCACTCGAATGGATTGGCCAGCGTACCCCCCAGATTTAAATCCCATCGAACATGTGTGGGATGCTTTGGGGAGACGCATTGCAGCACGCTTACATCCTCCGGAGAACACCCAACAATTCAAGCAAATGCTGATTGAGGAATGGGCACTCCTACTGCAAGAAATGTTGCACCAGCTGGTTCTGAGTATGCGGAGACGGTGCGAAGCAACCATTGCAGTGAGGGGAGGGCATATCCTATTACACAAAATGCGGGTACTGACCCCAAATTCTACAGTTTTAGCTGCTACTGTGCCTTCCCAAGTTTACAAGCAGATAAATATGCCAAGTACCTCAAACAGAAATGAACTTTCAGGTCTTCTGAATTGTTTAACTATATGAATCAATTTCAAAAAGTGCTTGGCCTTAATTTTGCGAGTATTATTAAAGTCTTTAAAAGTGAAATGCATGCTTTGAAACAGTGCAAAAATGAATTAGATAAAATGTTTGTATTGTATCAGATACTCGAAGAAAACTACAGGCTATCTTATCAAAACTAATGATGAATTCTGAACTTAAATTGTGATAGGTAACGCAAATGGTTTATTCTATACAATTAATAATTAATGAAGTTCGTATTTTTGTAAATGAGTAGAATCCCGATGTAATCCTCCTACAGGAACGCATGCTGAAGCCAGGGGCAACTATTAGAGTCTGGAGTTACTACCTATGTAGACTGGCTAGAAGTCGTAACAGCCAATGTCCGTAGTACCTAATTCTTGTAATTATGCGCACCACCCATTACCAAACTACATTGCCACAGCTTTTAAGCCTTCGTAGAGACATTAAATTAAATTTTGGAAGTAAGCAAGATGAAAAATGTGCAACGCTTCCGCCGGAAATCGAACCACGGACCTCTCACTTACGCGCTGAGCGTGCTGATCACCACACCACGAAGGCATGCGATAAAAGCAGGAGAAACACGTTGTATACTCTCCCTTTTAAAGGGCGACTGTGTATTTTAGGGAACCGAATCGCCAAATCCTGGTTGAGGAGAATCATCATCCAACACACTTTTAGTTCCGTAGCCACTGTAGAGACATTAAGTTTTCTTGAAAGCAGGTAAGATGAGATAGAAAAATTAGCAACGCCTTCGCCGGGAATCGAACGACGGTCCTCTGGAATATGCGCCCATCGTGCAGACCACCACACCACGCAGGCGGGAATAACTTATACCTTAACTAGCACCATCACACCACTCATCCGACGACCACTAACAATCATCTCCGCCTATACGCCATCCAACAAGAGATACAAGGCAAAATTTAGCGTGATTTTCATTTCTCTCTACCATAATACTGTCTTAGATGGAGACTTTAATGCATACCTTCACGAGTGGGACTGCAACAATAACACATTCCCTGGTGACGCAGTTCTCCGATTTGCCAAAAGCGTCCGTACTTACAATTGAAGTCGAATTTCAATTGAAGTAATTACAGTTACAACAGTCGTTGATGTTACATTCGTTTGCAAGCGTATTCTCCCTGAATTTTCCTGAATAGTCCCATTTCTAAATCTTTGCTTCTGTTAAATTTTCCCTAGTCACCCACCACTGCATCCAGAGTGAAGATGGCATATCGTATTTACTTTACCCATGATCACAGTGGATATTAACTGAATTTCGCCGATAGTTTTAATTGAAATGAGAAATAATAAAATTAATGCTTCAAAACCCCAGCATTTCGTACAACGACAGGAGGAAACGAAAGAATGTAGTATTACAATTTTTTTCATTTTGTAAGAAATTTTCTTCCCGGAATAAAAAGACATGAATTTTCTACGAAAATACCACTCGCTATGTCACTAGAAGATTTGGTATAAAAAATTAATCTCCCAAGCTTTGTTAAATTCTGCAATGAATATCTGCGCTGGGATTCTGAACTGGGAAGTAGTAAAGCAATCTTCAGGAAATTTAATAATAGTTTCGTCGGTAAACTCACTGTTAATGCGGAAGTCAAATATACGGACATAGCCCATATACAGCACATCTCCCAAGGAATCTTTCATAATTAATCCAGTCTTCCTCTTTTAGGTAATTTCATTCAGTTCTATGTTCATCCCATCATCTGAAATCTATACTTTAATCTTTCTACGTCAATAAGTAGGGAAGAACAAGCACGGACTCGGAATAGCGGAGTGAGACTTGAAAATTCAGCAGCAGTTACTGTGTTTCCTCCTTTTTCTTTTCGCCATTGACAGAACAGGTGGTTCACTGAGTTAGGGGCTCATTAAAGCCTTCTAGTACCCGTCAATAGATTAATGAACAACTGGAGATTAGTGCAATGCGTTCCGAGAACAAACTTTTCGCAATAAAATATTCAAATTGATGAATTTGTTTTAGTTTATAAAACTGGTCCGGTTTACCCATATTTTTGTGAAAAATTTGCCTACATAAAAATTTAGAGAGTTTCTTATAGAATCGCATACTTTAGACTAAATGGAGAATTGTCGGCCCTGAAATTATCAATCTGAGTTTCAAATTATGTTACTGCAACATATAGAATTAACAGCCATGCAGTAAAAGATTCTAGCTCTGCCTCTAGAGGACAGTGCAGTTTCATTGAAGAATATGTAGATATGACACAGTGTATGCTACGCAAACGCAAATCAGCCTGATGTTTATACAATATAAGTGCAGGTGAAAAGTGGTGAACAATAAACTTGCAGTAATTTTTTTCAATTTCCTGTGTTGCCTGTAGCCTGCTTTGCGTTATTGGATATCAACATACATATGATGATAAGCATTTTACTTAAAGTACCCTATTAGTTTTGTGGTGATCTCCAGTATAATAATAATAAAAAAATTCAATCACGGGAATAAAAGGAAAAAAAAATATGAAACGTTTCACATTTAAATTACGTCCTTAGGGGAGTTGTTTAAACAATCTGTTTGTTAACTTTATTTATTAAATATCATTTTCTTCGCACTTAAACCATAAAATTCAGTTCGGCAGCAATATCCCAAAATAATTTTAAAATGAGCATGTCTTTATAATTTCCGATGCAGAGTCTCACGCGCTGGAGATAAAATTGTTTGCCCCTACGATTCCTCGCACTTATCGTCCCATCTGCCTCCTCCCCGCGCTTAACAGATTTTACGAAAAACATCTTGTACAACGAGAGTCACCACCTCCACGTACAGAGCATCATAAGCAATAAACAATATGAATTCCGTCCTAGCCTATCATTTCTTCATGAATTGGATGAAATTCGCCAAGTGATTCATCACAACAGGATCCACCTTCTCAACACGGCCTTCATCTCTCTGGACCTTCAGGGCGTATTCGACATGATCTGGTGGCCAGCGATCAGACAATCTATCAGGACAGCACGTTATCCCCAGAATATTTAGCTTACATTTTGCAGCTACCTCCAAGACAAATTCCTCACCGTTCCACAAAACAGCGGCACAAGAGTAAAGACGCAAGAGAGAGGTTGCTCACAAGGTTCCTGCGCTGGGCGTGTTCTGTGGAACCTTACCTTGAACAGTATCCTAGCAGCTAACTGGTCACAACACACCCAACTGATCGCATACCCTGACTACGTTGCATTCCTGGTTCAAAGGAAAATAAGTCATGGAATTGAACGAAGAGCACAGAGATCTGTTATCAATTCAGTTCTCTTTGCCAAGCCCTCAAACTCACCCTCTCTGCAGAAACGTCTACACCCCTACTGATACCAAAACCCGAAACCAACCCCACTCGCCGGCCATGCGTCAGACTCCAAGGCCGTAATCGGAAATTCAATGACACCCTCAAATATCCCGGCGTAATCTGGGACCGTGGTATAACTTGGATCCCCCATCTCCAACATTTACGGAGCAAACCAAATGCAATATCGCTCAAATCAAGGCCGTTTCAGTCCACCAACTGGGGATAAAACCCGTACATTACCAAAATCTTTTCTCAAACATTAGTGGAACACATCGTCCGTTACGCTGCAGCCATCTGGTCCACACCCATGCAAGGAAGCAAAGAAAAGCATTTTCAGATCATACAACGTCCCTTCGCCCTTATGATGTGCAAGGGCTACCGCGCTACAGCCACAAATGCTGCTATTTTCTTGACAGGCATTCCGTTTCTACACCTGCGAGCGGGGCATGAGAGTACACTTTCAAGAATTTTGAAATTCCACATAGATGCCAATTTCTACGGTAACACCTATAGCGCTGTGACGTTCTCAGCACTAAGCCAACAATAACAGAAATCTGCAAAACCATAGACACTTTAACATCCATGGGCCAAGATGTGCGCCAGCTATACTAAACCCTTAGCCAGCTTCCCAGTAACAACCCACCGCACGATCTACACGAGCAACCAAAGAGCATCGACTGTAAACATTTTAGGTTCCAAGAAACTCCATGAAATTGTCGTAGGATGCAACGCCTGCACTCCACTGTCAAAACTACGAAAACCTATCTCATGTGAAATTATGCGAACTGCGCTACTGCCAACTATGAACTGTGCATACTGTGCAAAGTACGATCTGCCTTTAACGAAACTAAACACTGCGCAAATGCGCAAACTCAGAAAGTGCACAGTGTGTAAATGTGCATCCTCTTGTACTATAATTCCCACCATTTGCATCTCTACAACCGCAGCCAGCTGTATCCTCCTGTTTCGTCGGTCAAAATTCTCGCAACGATCTATGAACTGCGAGCATATAATTGCACGTTCCCAAACAGAGACCTCAAGAAACTGTAAACTGTGATCAAATTACGAACAACGCGCGCACATAGCGAACTATTAGCGATTATACACATGTTTACCTATGTAAACTACGCAAACGTAGACAACCTTATGTGCAAACGCTTGCGTAATCTTTGCCCAACGAAATCCTAGCACAGAGGTAAACATACTGTGTACCCCATGCCAGTTGAGGTCATTATGCTAACAGCTTAGCTCAACACATGCCTTAATTATATTTCTTTAGATGTTTCAATCCTTGCTGTCTTATTCTTTTAATATTCTGCCACGTTCTTGTTTCTTTGCCATATCTGCTAAGTCAAAGACTCTCCATATCTGTAAAACAAAACTCGAGCGATCTTGTTTGTCCATTTACATCTTATCATGTCTCAATAAACTACCGACGCAGCTTCTTGGAGCTCCAAGATGTTGTTGCCGCTAGATAGGGAAGGGCGTGGGGCACACGCCTGTTTACCTATGTTAGACACCAGGCGTCCCCGTCCTCCGTAACCTCTAACCTATACAACGATCCCATTGGTCGCTTTCAAATCCTTGAGTTTGTTAATCAAAAATGCATTAATGTTTTAGAAAATATGATTTCGATACCAAAATAAATTTCAAATTTGGGCTTCCAGATGCCCTTATTCGCAGCAGAATTACGTCGCTCAAAATTTGAAGATTCTAGGTACGATTGTTTTATCAGAATGCTAGAAACGTACATATATTTATGCAGATTCGTCATTATTTAATTTATGCAAAAATAATGCATTCATTTGGTGGCAACAGTTCGAAAAGTGAAACGGACATTCAGAGTGATTCGAAGGAAAATCACAAAAAGAAAATAATAGTTCCACAGGGACAAAGCCCCTTTGGTCTAACAACTGTGAAGATATATACTAACGTAAGATTTTTAATTATTAATTACAAGAGAAAAGTAAATAATTATGAAAAAACATCAAACGTGTGGAAGTTGATGTAAATAGATGCATAAAATCTGGTTTATTAACATCTATATTGATAATTCCACATACAGGAATACTACTGATGTAGTGTCGCTTCGATCACGTTGATTTACTGCTTCACTATCTAGTTGTTG
The DNA here is from genome assembly GCF_044657685.1 of Stegodyphus dumicola. Taxonomy (NCBI): domain Eukaryota; kingdom Metazoa; phylum Arthropoda; class Arachnida; order Araneae; family Eresidae; genus Stegodyphus; species Stegodyphus dumicola. The sequence goes on along the minus strand of NC_140771.1, from coordinate 261,527,461 downwards.
ATAAAGTTACGTCGAAATGAAGTGGCAATATTAAGCCTCCATGAAATCGAATAGAACAATGGCTGATTTTCTGTTTGTGAATTTCGATATGAAGCAATGTAAATAGATCTTAATCTTATCGGAGTCAGAGAAGTGTTTAGCATTTTCCTACATTTCAGACATTTCTATTGATATTATCAAAGGTTTTTCTCAAAACATTTTAACGAATAAAAGTAAATTTCTATAAAAAGGGTTTAAGAAAAGAACTACGAAATTAAAAACTTGCATTGTCAAATGGTAAATAAATTCATTTATTCACGACGCTGCTTATTATGAAAAATGAAGGCACTTTTAGACTCATATTTAACATTACCTTAATAAACGGAAAACCTAAAATATATACTTCATAGCCTAACCGGAAATATGAATTAAAAAACTATTAATCACTCTTGGTAACAAATTCTCGCAAAATATCATCTCAGAAGGTTACTAATTTTTCGAAGAGCGCTCGATAGGTATAATTCTAATGTTCATCTTCTGCATGGCCCCTCCTTAACTTCACCGTGACTAAAATAATATTTATTCACGATTACGAAAGAAATATGAACTCGGGCATCATACTTACAGCTCATAAATACTCATATATAATTAAAAAATGCCATTTTAGCCAGAAACGTTTTCATTCAAAACAGATTTTCATATATCTCCGAAATTAACTTAGTGGTAAAAGTTTTGAGAGTTGTTTGACACTAAGTACAGTTTAAATTACTAAATGTATTCTTGCACTGTTTACAAATTCTGCTTTTACATATTAGATATATTGCATAGAACAATTGCCTTTGTTAATGAAGTAATTTTTCCGTTTTAAATATTAAAGTCCGTAGATTTTCGCCCCCACCCATAATCTACTCACCTCCTCTGAGGTTACACTTATTCGGACTTCGATGTTTTTCTCTTTTTTAAATTTGTTCCGCATTTTGTACTTATTAGCCAAAAAGGGACGTTCATCCTCTTTTACGTTAGGCTAGAAACGGCATTTTGCCTCGAAACACTTAAATGCGCTGTGTCACTTTTCAAGTTCTTGCTTCCAAGTATAATCGCTCTGTATTATATTTAATAAATTTAAATAAGGAAAAGAATTTACATGAACATATGTTTGTTTTACCCACTGTGAAAAAACAAGAACACATAGAGACATCAAATTTTGAACTTAGTAGTCCTGAACCCAAACATGGCCACCTTGGAAGGGCGAATTTGAATTTGTTTTATTGTCTATTTCATATTTTGTAAAACGTTAACGAATTTTTGATTACTAAACTCAGCGATTTCAAAGCGAGCATTAGCAAAACTGTAAGGAATAAAACATTTTTACCTCCAGCGCGAAAGACTATCTATCGAAAATTCTAAAGATATGCTCCTTTTAAGTATTTTATGATTTTGCTGTTGAATCGAATTTTATGTGGCTTAAGCACCAATAATGTGACATTTAATCAATAAAATAAACACACAAAGCATTAATAAAACAAAGACAAACTAAGTTTTGTAAGGCCATCTTTGAAAGGAAACTGAACATTGATATGACGAACTGAGGAAAGACTGATAAAAATGAGAAAACTTTATGACAACACTTAACACTTAACGCGTATCGGGAGTTCTAAACGTATACTGGTGTGGTGCTTTTAAAAACTTTTGCAATTTTTCTGTTGAATTACATATGGCATAACTGCGAAGAAAATGGTGCTTAAAGATAAAGCTTTGGTGCTTTTATTGATATTCAGCATTGTAATTCATTCTTACTCCTGCCAGTATCCTCAGAGAATCCCGACTGGGTCTGACAAACAATGAAATCTGAAGATGAGAGTTTTCGATACGAGGTAGAATTGAAGAAGGAAACGTAAAGCTGAAAAAGAAAGGCAATGGGTTAGGAGCGCCTATAACAGTTCTCTACTGGACTGCGAGTTGACGGAGAACGTGAAAAACCTTAAAAACCCAACAATTAAAGTCTGAAACCCCTCAGCCTTCTTTGTGAACATTTAGCTCTTTTATTTTCATGCAATTTCCAAACCATTTATTTCTGTTAGGTACCCACTTTTGTTGCTTTGCAGCCAAAGTTGAGATGGGACTAAAGTTCTGTTCGCAATTTTATTCCCTTATTAAGTTGCTTGCTGTTGGCATTAGCGGAACGATAACTAAGGATAAGTTCTGAATTCTATGTTCAGCCCTTGCTGTTGCAAATTCAACGCTTCAAATAGGCCACGAAAACATTTCTTTGCAGTGGACAGCTAAGTGTAAACAAGCCAACTATTGAGCTATTTGGAAAATTTGTTTTGCAATTTTGTATTTGTAGAAATTACGTACTTCAAACGTACTGTGTGCTTTTTAAATGCCTCTCAGTAATGTCTGCTTCAAGCGTTAAAATATGAATAATTAGCATGCGTAACCAGAATGCCGTAATTCTAAGCGTTATGAGCTTCTTAAATACTTTATTCTTCTCCTTTAAAATTTACAAAATTCTTTCCAAAATCTTTAAGACATTGTTTATCTTTATATATTTTGTCAGTTACTGCTTTTCGAAAAATCGTTTTTCATTAATGTGTTCTTACTGTTGCTATTTATCATTTTTGATTTCTATATTCCCGTGATTATACTCTTCAAAGCTGTTGTGTTAAATATGCAGCTTTACTTAAGTAAAAAGAAATTAATTAAAAAAAATTCCCTGTTAAGTATAAACATCAAATTCCTTAGTACTTGCTGAACAAGTTATCCGTAACGCAATTTACAGTTAAAATGCTTTTTAAATTTCCAGGATAGTATAATGTTTGTACTAAAAATATATATTTTAAATCTGTCTATCTATCTATCTATCTATCTATATATATATAAAGAAGATAACACTATTATATACAGACGGACATACAATTTTAGAGTTTCAAATATTCTGAAATGCAAAGATGCTCAAAACTAATTTTGCTCTCGAATATGTTGCGAGGTTTTATTTAAGAATAACTATCTGATTCAGTGTTTGGAATCTTGAGCTGAAGTTACATTTGTTCATATTGAGTGTTGTCCCTTTATTTTGCAGAATAGTCTCATTTCTAGGTATTTTATTTCTGAATATTAGATTCTGTCAAATGTTTCCTATTCACCTTTACATCCAGAGTGTATGTAGCTTTTCTTATTTGCTTTACTTACTATCACTATATATGTTAACTATATTTCACTGAGAGTTTTATTTAAAATGAGAATGATTAAAAATAATTATTCCAAACCGCAACATTAGATATAACGACAGGAGGAAACTGGAAAATGTAATATTTCTACTTTATTTTTAAGATATTTTCTTTGCGGAAAAAAATTACATCAATTTTATACAAAATTACTGCTAGCTATGCCACTTGAAATCTGTTAATTTCTGCGGTGAATAACTGCACCGGGATCCTGAATTGGGAAAGAGTAAAGTAATCTCCAAGAAATTTAATAAAAGTTTGGTCTTTAAATTCACTGTTAACTAGGATGTCAAAATTACGGACATAGGCCATAGAAAACACATCCCTCGAGGAATCTTTCATAATTAATCCAATTTCCCTCCTTTAGGTAATTTTATTCAGCTTTATTTGCATCCCATCATCTCAAAGTTTATACAGTTTAATTTGTCTTCATGAATAAAAAAGGAAGAACAAGCACGGTGTCAAAATGGCGGAGTGAGACTTCAAAATTAGGCAGCAGTTATAGCCGTTAGTGTCTTTCCTTCTTTCTTTTCGCCATCAACAGAACAGTTGGTTTCACTGGGTTAGGTGCTCATTAGCCTTTCAGAGCCTAGTGAATGGTATAATTTAAAAATGGAGATTAGTGCGATGTCTTCCAGGAAAACATTTTCTCAATAGAGTATTCAAATTGCTAAATTTATTTTAGTTCATGAAACTGGTCAAATTTACCTATATTTTTACGGAAAATATCTTCAGATAACAATTCTGGAATAGTCTTATAAATCCGCACGATTTACACTAAAAGGATAATTGTAGGCACTGAAATTTCCAATCGGAGTTCTGAAGTATATTGCTGCAACACAAAGAATTATGAAACATGTGCTAAAATATACTAGCTGTGATACCAAACAATATAAAACCACCGCTTCGCTTTTAAGAATAAGCAGTTTCATTAAAAAACTAGAAATACACAACAGTGTTATGGTTAGAATAATAGCAGCCAAATTTTTATACCGTATACTTGCAGGAGAAAACTGGTGCGAAAATAAAAAGGGCAATATTTTTCTCGTAACGAGTACAATATTTGTTGCGTATGCGTTTTCATATGAACGCCTGATTCCAGAAATTCCCTGTGTACCAGTCTCCGTGTTTGTGTTGTTGGGTGTTTGTGTTGTCACACACAGATGTTGATGAACGATTTACTTAAAGTACCGTATTGGTTTTGGGTTGAGTTCAGATATAAAAATAAAAGTGTGCAATCACTGAAATGAAAGCAATGCAATTGTATAGATATATAATAAGGCAACATTTTATTTATTAACTGCAAAAGAAAATTAAATATTTATAATAAAATATCAAGCATGGTGGATGCCGATGTAATTAGCGGCATAAATTCTGGTTTTATTAATATCTATAATATTGCTACGTGTTTTGTGTTTAGTTAGCTATTTTGAGTAGAATGGTAAGTAAAATTGGTTTACATTCCTTGCAATGCAGTGCAGGACGAATTTTAAGCTACGCCGAATTTTAAGTTACTAGTAAATTTACAGGAGCACGCGTATTTAATAAATAGATATCTCGTTATTTATATTTAAACTGAATAATGCAATTGTTTGTTAGATGTAACGGTAATTCTACTCTTTGCTTCCCTGAAATTTGGAGAAATTACGAGAAGCTTCTCGTGACCGATTAAGAAGCTTACAAAAGCCGGAGAAAAACTTCTCAGTTTAGTTGTTTACTTAGTGCATTTATTGATTCTAGCGAATTCGCGGTGAGATCGGATTAGCTTCCTTTGCGCTATGGATTTCGTTCTATTTAACGTTTTAGTAGTTGAAAATATTACTACTCTGAAATATTGTGATAGTGTACGGATATCTCTGAGGAAAAAATTCCAGCATTTTATTTTATTTCTTGGGAAAGGAATAAATTTTATTAACTTTCTATCAATTGGTACATTCAGTCTATTACGAACTTGTACGCCCGTAACAATATTCGTAATTTCATATACAGGAATACTACAGATATAGTGTTGCTTCGATCACATTGATTTATTGCGCCGTCATCTAGTTTTTGATAAAGTGCAGCGGCAATATTAAGTCGCCCTGAAATCAAAAAGAAGACTGACTGATTTTCTCTTTGTGAAATTCGCAATGAAAAAATTTAAATAAATGCAAAGAAATGAAATAGCATTTTAACTGATATACAAATAATTTAACAATGTAGTCTCTACATATAATAAAAGAAAGATTCTGTTTGTCTTTCGTTAGTGCTGCGCGTAGGCTAATAGACCCAGGGCTACGAAATTTGGTATATAGGTGCATCTAGACAAGAGCCAGTGCACCTCGAAGCGATTTTTTCAAAATTCGACTCAGGATTTTTTTAAATTTAGCTTTTCGATTTTACCGCGTCATTTGAACAGTTTCATTCTTTTAGAAATTTGGTTTTGGCAACAGTTTTTCATTCAATTGTATACTGGACTGCTGACTGATTCAATTGTATACTGGACTGCTGACTGATTCAATTGTATACTGGACTGCTGAATGTCTCTTTTGGATACTGCACGTTTGTTGAAAGAAGGCAACGGGAAGCTAGTTAATTTATTTATTAGGCTAATTAATATTTATATTAAGAGATATTGCTTACTTAATTGTAATTTTGTTATATAAAATACATTTTGTTTTGATGAATTTGTTCTGCAGAGTAAAAAATCTGCGCAGTTTTAAATTTAACGTTTGGTGTTACTACTGCTTGTATACAGATGGCTTGAAAAATCAACGAACTTCCAGAATTAAATCAATGAATTTATGATTCACTTCTACACAAAAGTGCTCTTTTTTTTTTTTTTTTGTTATTTTTGCATTTTGTTCGCATTTTGCCATTTGAAGCCCAAAATGGACGTTTATCTCAAGGGGGACATTAGTCTCGAAACGGCATTTTGCGTCGAAACACTTGCATGTGCTTTTCAGACTGTTGCCAATAAATATTATTACCCTGTGTAATATTTACTGAATTTAAATAATAAACAATCTGCATGAATGTAAGTATGTTTCTCGACCTGTGAAAAACAAAACGGCAGCTATAGCCGTACAGTTTTGAATAGCGTAGTCAGTCACACTAACATGGGCACCAGGAGTCCAAATTTAGAATTCATTTTATTCTCTATTTCATATTTTGTAAATCTTCATCGAATTTTTGATTTAGAAACACAACGATTTTCAAAACCAGCAGTGGTAACCCTGTATGGAATTCTCCTCCGCGCGACACTGCCTATCGAAAATTCTAAATATATGCTGTTTTTAAATATTTTGTGATTTTGGTGTTCAATCGAGTTTTATGTGGCTTAAGAGCCAAGAATGTGATATTTAATAAATAAAGTAAACACATGAAATGCTAATAGTAAAAATTTTGTAATTTTGCTGTTGAATTATACGTGGCGTAAGGGCGAAGAAAATTATGCTTAAAAGAAATCCGTATCGAAATCCGTGTTCTCTTTTTTAGGATAACTCTATATTAGTGAAGTGTTAATAAACGCTATCAAAAATTAAAAGAATTTTGATCAAAAATGCTGTGAAATCTTCTAAATCAGAGAAAAGGGCATGCATGAAAAAAAAAATTATATGTACATATATTTATTCTATGCATATTTAAAAATATTTATTCCTCATACATTCATTTTTTCAAAGACGAAATACTGTGCTTATTAACTTATTTTTCCCCTTTCAGTGCTAATGCTTTTGAATTGAAAACTGGGAGGGGGAAATATATTCTGTTTTTGAAAAGACGCTGTCGATGAGAATGTAATCATTCTTTGTAAAAAGGTTTACTCATCTGAAGCGAATACAGTTTGGAGATTAGGTTCTCATGCTATTTGCGCTGTGTCAGATTTTAAATATAGATGTGGTTTCCGAACTGATAATACATCATAGTAGAGTCCATGATCTATAAGACTAAAACTCTCATAAAATTAATATTTAATTGTTCGCAAAAAAAACTAATCCTATAAACTAGTGGTCTGAACCTAGAGGCCGTCCAAGCAATGTTACGCAGCCAGCGAATACATTTTCCGTTCAGTCATTTAAACATTATTACTATACTAATTATTATTGCAACGATTTGTAACAATTTTAGGATTTTTACTGTTTTGAGTTCAATTTTAGATTATTTTGACAATTTCAGTTTTAGACAATTTTTCAGGTATCAAATGGTTTTGAGTCGAAATTTAGATTATTTTGATTATCATTAAAACTGAACTCGAATAACGCTTCTGAAAATCTGCAAGCTGTGATATTATACTAATTCAGAGATTTGACATTATGCACTTGATTATTTATATGACTTTCCATTAAAATCGTTGTAGAATATTTTCTTTTCAGAATTACATTTTACTTTTACTTCTGGTTGTACACTGATGTTGGAGGAATCGGGGAACTTCCGCAATTAAATCAATGACATTAATTTTCTACAGACATGTTGATTAAAACCATTTAAATGAAGGAAAAAATACCTAGCAACAAAATGCAAATCAACGTTTTCACACTCAAATTTCCTACGGAGATGAGACACGTAAATTATATCAGACTTGTGTAGAATAATAATATAAAACTATTAAAACTTCGACTCGGTATTTCAATAAGCCACACAAATAGTTAGTTTCTGTTTATAAACAAATGCATGGTATTCTCATTCACTACCGTCGGTGAATATTAGGATTAATCTCTGAGAACGTTTTAAGCAAATCTGCGATATCCCATTACGAACGTTTAAACTAATGCATGCAGCTTATATAGATTAGACTATTAAATACTTTGCAAAATTCATTCTTCAAATTTCTTTATAAAATACATGTAACATGGAAACAGGTTTCGACTGAATGATGCCATGGATTTGTAGAAGTATATTTACAGTTTGAGATTATTTTTATGATGAAAAAAATTATCATCCATTTGTTGCTTACTAGTTTTCTCGTATACTCTTCAAGTATATGTATTTTTAAGATTGCGAAAAAAACAGAACAATTTCAACGCAAATCCTTGTAATGTTTTTAAATAAAACTGCGTCGCCTATTTAAGGCAAAGCGGTGGTTTTGGAATAAATTGCAGTGCTTTTTTTTTAATTCGTCTGCTTCGTACTGTGCTTAAATTGTTTTTTCAGTCTGTAATTTTTAAAATGTTTTGAAAACGTAATTCACAAGTTTGATCTAATTTGTGCTGAAGATATTAATATTTTGAAACAAATATTTGGTGTATGCTTTCAAAAGCTGAATTATGTTTAATTGAGGACTGCTTTCCAAAAGGTCTAGCGGAAGTTTTTATCAGTTACAGTATTTAGTGTGTAAGCAACGGTCTGCGAATATCATTATTTTATTTTATTTACTTATCTATTTTTTGTTTTTATTGGAACAATTTAACGATGCTTTTAAATATTAATTTGTATGTTGATCTTAAAATATGGCCAGACAATGAAAATAATGTTTGTGAGAAAAAAGAGAATGTTTATAAAAAGTACCAGCCGCATGTTGGAATTATGATCACGCTCTTTTCCATGCCATTTTTTATAGCTTTCCAGAGCCAAGCATTAAAGCAGTTAAAGTGTTTTAATGAATACATAGCTGTTTAATTTTCATCCATTTACCAAAACCATTCTCTTTGTTAGGTACCCATTTAAGTTTTGTTTCAAACGTCCTGTACGCATTTTTATCCTCTTATTAAGTTACATGCCATTAGCGGAACCTTTGCTGAGGTAAACGTATGGATGCCGCGTTCTTGTTGAAATGGCCGGTACAGCCAACGTTCGACGCCAACGTTTCGACGCGTGATCAATTCGACACGAGGTCGTTTCGACGCGGGGTAGTTCGACGCCATACTTTTTTTGCTTTTGTTTGGCAACTTACGTTTCGTATTTTTATTTATTTTTAGAATAAGTTTGCATCATCATTCAAATAAATTTGGTGTCTCCACCATTTGGTGTTTCACGCCCCACATTAAGGGAATTCATAGATGGTCTCTGTCGTGTTCAAAAATCAATTGATCAATGTTATGAATAATTTGTACGTGTAGATGAACCGCCGCGCAAGCGGAATAGTTCGCGTGGAATCCAAATCAATTGCGAACATCCAGTTCTCAGTTATTTTAACGCTCCGCCGCTGTTGGGCGCGAACTACTAGAGAGACGAAATTCTTCTAGAGAGGATGATAAGAGGAGATCGGCTGCGAGGCAACTAGATCCGGCCCTTGAGATGTTCTGCAGCAAATGTTTAGCAGAACTTCCCCTTTATTGCAAGTTCAAGTCGCCCACTCTGGAGGTTATTCGTCGATGCTCTCGGTGATGAGGCAGGTAAACTACCGATACTTACTCCTCGAATGCTTAATTACCAAAGTGCGTGCTTGCTAAGGTAAACATCCTTTGATATCTCCCCCCGAAAACAACTGCCAGTCGCAATAGACAGTGCTCAGCGATTTTACCGCTCCCCCGCTATTGGGCGACAACTAATATCGAAGCCGAAATTCTTATAGAGTGTGTGATAATAAGAGAGAGGTAGGAAGACCACTAGATCGAGCCCATGATATGTTGTTCTTCACCAAAAATGGTGCAGAGCTTTCCGTTTGTCTGGTTGATATGGAATCTGTTAAGCTCAAATATATCATAAGCATCGAAATATTTTTTCAGATACCTTGAAAGCTCTCAAGATGATTATTCGAATAGCAAATTAATTGAAGAACAATTTAAGGAATTATTTCAAAAACAGTTTCACCCATTTCATTTCAGTTGAAAAGTTATTTAAAAGAAAGGTTTAAAAAAGAAAGTGATAAGAAATACTTTAGGTATTCACACGTTTCTAAACATTTGCAGTTAAGCTGACGTAATCGATTGCGAAATTTAGAATAATTTAGTATGAGATTCATTAGGGACATTATCAATTTCGTTTTGAACAATGCAACAGTGTTTTTCTAATAGCGTTGTTTAGTTAAAATTTTAGTTTCGTCGCATTCCAAAAACTTTCTCCTAAAATATTACACAAGACTTGGACAGGTGGTTGTCATATAATGTCACTGTGACACTTGTGGTGCTGCGATGATTTTTCGTACACATGTGGGCGTCGCTAGGCCAGCAGGAGGTATAAAATTCCGCGACCAGCTCATTCCGCTCTGTAACAGAGTAGTGATTTTTGTAGTCTTTCTTGAATAATCTCATTGAGTTTTGCTGTTTTTGTATGAAATCAGTATATATCATCGCATAGACGAAGGTATGAGAGTAAGAATCTTTCGTAGGCTTGAGGCAGAGCAACCAGAAGCTTAGGTTTCAAGAGAAATGAATATCACATCAAGTGTCATCTCGAATGAGTTCAATCAGATTTCCAGAAGACCAGGGCAAGGTCGCCCGAGATCTAAACGACTAATCACGGCGTTTATTTGGTATTTTCAGCCAAGCGCTGGAAGACGGCTACAGCCACACAGTTATCTCGTAACCTCGCTTCTGCCAAGAAACATACGTTTCAAGGACGACACTTACCAGAAGGTTCCATGTGACCTGACTGTAAATGTTGATTTTTATGGACAACAATGAAACGCCATATGATACTCACGTGGTTGATGACTATCTGTAAAGCGAGAATATTCACCGAAGGAACTGGCCAGCCACATCTTCTGACTTAAGACCTATTAATTCTATTTAACATACTTGCCATGCTCTTCGAACGACTACTACAATACGCCAACACCCACCCAGAACTATTCAGGAGTTAAAACGGCTCTGTCGGAGGGGTGGCTGTGACTTCCACAGGCACTCCTGAACTACAGTCCACACTTTTTTGCAAAAAAAAACTCAAAGCACCGAAAAGGACTTTTTCGATCGTGACGAAATTTAGTATACGAAATTATCTTGATCGAACATGCAAATGATCAAAACGTCAAGGCACATGAACATGAATTGCGATCATAGCCCTCGTTTCTAGTGCGCAATTCGCAAAGTATAAAACCAGTAACAGAGGCGGAAAAATTTATCTTTTTTTATTGTTGCCATTTAATTCCGTAAAGAAGCAATGAAAGATGCTACTACGACGATATCGAAGACCTTACAGACAGGTGACAGGAGGACGGGGACGCCTTGTGTATAACATAGGAAAACAGGCATATGTCCCACGTCCTCCACTATCTCGAAGCAACAGTTCCCTGGAGCCTTATGAGGCTGCACCGGGAGTTTACATTTCCATATAGAGGCTAGGTGTCAAGTAGATGTTACATAGGACGTGGTTTATAAGACAAAGTAACTTAATATAAAGGATAGCATTAAAATACTAAAACACACATATAAGCTGAAGCACATTTATGCACAAAAATAAACATAAAAACACACTCATAATTACATTGCATAAAGACATAAAAATACACACGAGAATAACTAACATGACACATAGAATACATACGGGAATACATAGAGCACATAAATGCAAATATTGCACACCTAAGAAACATATGAGACATAGAAAGGTGTGCGTAAAGCAGTAGCGCTATGCGGAAATATGCTCAATACCTATAATGCATAATATTTTCATTAGAGTTGTGTGTTGCATGATTTA